>NC_080192.1:111386980-112011980 GCF_030028045.1 Hippopotamus amphibius kiboko
TAACCAAGTCCAAGAAGCACAGAGAGTCCCATACAGAATAAACCCAAGCAGAAATACACCAAGACACATATTAATCAAACTAACAACAATCAAACACAAAGAAAAAATATTAAAAGCAGCAAGAGAAAAGCAACAAACAACATATAAGGGAAAACCCATCAGGATAACAGCTGACCTTTCTACAGAAACTCTGCAGGCCAGAAGGGAATGGCAGGATATACTCAAAGTCCTGAAAGAGAAAAACCTACAGCCAAGAATACTCTACCCAGCAAGAATCTCATTCAGATTTGAGGGAGAAATCAAAAGCTTTCCAGACAAGCAAAAGTTAAGAGAATTCAGCACCACCAAACCAGCCTTACAACAAGTGCTAAAGGAACTTCTCTAAGTAGGAAACACAAGAAAAGGAAAACACCTACAAATACAAACCCAAAACAATTAAGAAAATGGTAATTGGAACACACATGTCAATAATCACTTTAAATGTAAATGGATTAAATGCTCCAACCAAAAGACACAGACTGGCTGAATGGATACAAAAACAAGACCCTTCTGTATGCTGCCTACAAGAAACCCACTTCAGACCAAGGGATACATATAGACTGAAAGTTAAGGGATGGAAAAAGATATTCCATGCAAATGGAAGTCAAAAGAAAGCTGGAGTAGCAATACTCATATCAGACAAATTAGACTTGAAAGTAAAGACTATTAAAAGAGACAAGGAAGGGCACTACATAATGATCAAGGGATCCATCCAAGAAGAACATATCACAATGGTAAATATCTATGCCCCCAATATAGGAACACCTCAATACATAAGGCAAATGCTAACAGCTATAAAAGGGGACATTGACAGTAACACAATTATAGTGGGAGACTTGAACACCCCACTTACATCAATGGACAGATCATCCAAACAGAAAATAAATAAAGACACACAAGCTTTAAATGACACATTAGACCATCTTGACTTAATTGATATTTATAGGACATTCCATCCAAAAACGACAGACTACACGTTCTTCTCAAGTGCACACGGAACATTTTCCAGGATAGATCACATCTTGGGTCACAAATCAAACCTCAGCAAATTCAAGAAAATTGAAATCATATCAAGCATCTTCTCAGACCACAACGCCATGAGACTAGATATCAATTACAGGAAAAAAACTGCAAAAAAGACAAACACATGGAGGCTAAACAATTCACTCTTAAACAACCAAGGAATCACTACAGAAATCAAAGAGGACATCAAAAAATATCTAGAAACAAATGACAACGAAAACACAACAACCCAAAACCTATGGGACGCAGCAAAAGCAGTTCTAAGAGGGAAGTTTATAGCAATACAGTCCTACCTTAAGAAACAAGAAAATGATCGAATAAACAACCTAACCTTACACCTCAAACAACTAGAGAAAGAAGAACAAAGAAACCCCAAAGCAAGCAGAAGGAAAGAAATCATAAAGATCAGAGCAGAAATAAATGAAAAAGAAAGGAAAGAAACCATAAGAAAAATAAATAAAACTAAAAGCTGGTTCTTTGAGAAGATTAACAAAATTGATAAACCATTAGCCAGACTCATCAAGAAAAAAAGGGAGAAGATGCAAATCAACAGAATTAGAAATGAAAAAGGAGAAGTCACAACGGACACCTCAGAAATACAAAACATCATGAGAGACTACTACAAGCAACTATATGCCAATAAATTGGATAACCTGGAAGAAATGGATACATTCTTAGAAAAATACAATCTTCCAAGACTGAACCAGGAAGAAATAGAAACCATGAACAGAGCAATCACAAGTACAGAAATTGAGGCAGTGATTAAAAATCTCCCAACACACAAAAGCCCAGGACCAGATGGATTCACAGGCGAATTCTATCAAACATTTCGAGAAGAGTTAACACCTATCCTTCTCAAACTCTTCCAAAATATTGCAGAAGGCGGAGCACTCCCAAACTCATTCTACGAGGCTACCATCACCCTGATACCAAAACCAGGCAAAGATGTCACAAAAAAAGAAAACTACAGACCAATATCACTGATGAATATAGATGCAAAAATCCTCAACAAAATACTAGCTAACAGACTGCAACAGCACATTAAAAAAATCATACACCACGATCAAGTGGGGTTTATCCCTGGGATGCAAGGATTCTTCAATATACGCAAATCAATCAACGTGATACATCATATCAACAAATTGAAGGATAAAAACCATATGATCATTTCAATAGATGCAGAAAAAGCTTTTGACAAAGTTCAACATCCATTTATGATAAAAGCTCTCCAGAAAATGGGCAGAGAAGGAAATTACCTCAACATCATAAAAGCCATATATGACAAACCAAAAGCCAACATTGTTCTCAATGGAGAAAAACTGGAAGAATTCCCTCTAAGAACAGGAACAAGACAAGGGTGTCCACTCTCACCACTGTTATTCAACATAGTTTTGGAAGTGTTAGCCACAGCAATCAGAGAAGAAAAAGAAATTAAAGGAATCCAAATTGGAAAAGAAGAAGTAAAATTATCACTCTTTGCAGATGACATGATACTATATATAGAAAACCCTAAAGACTCTACCAGAAAACTGCTAGCACTCATTGATGAGTTTAGTCAAGTAGCAGGATACAAAATTAATGCACAGAAATCTCTTGCATTCCTATACACTAACAACGGAAGAGCAGAAAGAGAAATTAAGGAAACTCTCCCATTCACCATTGCAACAAAAAGAATAAAATACCTAGGAAGAAACCTGCCTAAGGAGGCAAAAGATCTGTATGCAGAAAACTTTAAGACATTGATGAAAGAAATCAAAGACGACACAAACAGATGGAGGGACATACCATGTTCCTGGATTGGCAGAATCAACATCGTGAAAATGACTGTACTACCCAAAGCAATTTACAGATTTAATGCAATCCCGATCAGATTACCAATGGCATTTTTCACAGAACTAGAGCAAGAAATCTTACGATTTGTATGGAAACGCAAAAGACCCCAAATAGCCAAAGCAATCTTGAGAAGGAAAAATGGAGTTGGTGGAATCAGGCTTCCTGACTTCAAACTATACTACAAGGCCATAGTGATCAAGACAGTATGGTACTGGCACAAAAATAGAAAGGAAGATCAATGGAATAGAATAGAGAACTCAGAAGTAAGCCCAAACACATATGGGCACCTTATCTTTGACAAAGGAGGCACGAGTATACAATGGAAAAAAGACAGCCTCTTCAATAAGTGGTGCTGGGAAAATTGGACAGCAACATGTAAAAGAATGAAATTAGAACACTTCCTAACACCATACACAAAAATAAACTCCAAATGGATTAAAGACCTACATGTAAGGCCAGACACTATCAAACTCCTAGAGGAAAACATAGGCAGAACACTCTTTGACATACATCAAAGCAACATCCTTTTTGACCCACCTCCTAGAATCATGGAAATAAAATCAAGAATAAACGAATGGGACCTCATGAAACTTAAAAGCTTTTGCACAGCAAAAGAAACCATAAACAAGACTAAAAGGCAACCCTCAGAATGGGAAAAAATAGTTGCCTATGAAACAACGGACAAAGGATTAACCTCCAAAATATACAAGCAGCTCATGCAGCTTCATACCAAAAAAGCAAATAACCCAATCCACAAATGGGCAGAAGACCTAAATAGACATTTCTCCAAAGAAGACATACAGATGGCCAACAAACACATGAAAAGATGCTCAACATCACTCATCATCAGAGAAATGCAAGTCAAAGCCACAATGAGGTATCACCTCACACCAATCAGAATGGCCATCATCACAAAGTCTGGAAACAACAAATGTTGGAGAGGGTGTGGAGAAAAGGGAACTCTCCTGCACTGTTGGTGGGACTGTAAGTTGGTACAGCCACTATGGAAAACAATTTGGAGGTTCCTTAAAAAACTACAAATAGAACTACCCTATGATCCAGTAATCCCACTCCTGGGCATATACCCAAAGAAAACCATAATCCCAAAAGAAACTTGTACCATAATGTTTATTGCAGCACTCTTTACAATAGCCAGGACATGGAAGCAACCTAAATGCCCATCAACAAATGAATGGATACAGAAGATGTGGCATATATATACAATGGAATATTACTCAGCTATAAAAAGGGATGAGATGGAGCTATATGTCATGAGGTGGATAGAACTACAATCTGTCATACAGAGTGAAGTAAGTCAGAAAGAGAAGGACAAATATTGTATGCTAACTCACATATACGGAATCTAAAAATGGTACTGATGAACTCAGTGACAAGAACAAGGACGCAGATACAGAGAATGGACTGGAGAACTCGAGGTATGGGAGGGGGCGGGGGGTGAAGGGGAAACTGAGAAGAAGCGAGAGAGTAGCACAGACATATATATACTACCAACTGTAAAATAGTCAGTGGGAAGTTGTTGTATAACAAAGGGAGTCCAACTCGAGGATGGAAGATGCCTTAGAGGACTGGGGCAGGGAGGGTGGGGGGGACTCGAGGGGGGGGCGTCAAGGAAGGGAGGAAATATGGGGATATGTGTATAAAAACAGTTGATTGAACCTGGTGTACCCCCAAAAAAATAAAAAAATAAATAAATAAATAAATAAAATGAGGAAAAAAAAAAAAAAAACAGAGACAAATCTTCAAAACATGTTTCCTTAAAAAAACAACTTACAAAAGAAAATGTATAGAATGATACCATTTATATAAAATCAATCACAAAACACTTATGGACACACATGTTTTATATATGTATATATATGTACATATATGTAAATATATGCACACATATGAATGGGCTAAACATCAACTTCAGCCCAGTGGTTACCTCTGGGGAAAGAGGAGGAGCAGAAATCCCTTCTCAAGGGAATTCCAACTGTATCTCATCTCTTTAACAAAGACAATGAAAAAGATCTGAAGCAAATATTACATTTTTATATTTGCTAACTAGGGGTAGTGAGATTGCTACTAAATTATTCCTGCTTTTTCATCTAGCCACAGCTGCAGTTACTAGCCAGGGTCTAACATGTAGACAATAGACTTACATTGCGCAATGCCTGAACATTGTCTAGCATAGGGGTGGGAGAGGGTGTTTTATTACTGCTTAAAGAGAACACTGCTGACCTCACATGTCCATTGTGCTCTGACTGCCTCTTGCTTCTCAGGCATTTTTACGTCTCCAAACTTTATTGGGTAAAACAGACTAGAAAAGGAACATAAATTTCATCGCAAGGAAAGTTGATTGAATAGTCCATCTCCAAAGAAAGAATCCTAGAGACATTTTTTTTGGTTCTATAGAAACACTGTCTACTGTAATCACCACTACCACAGCAAATCTGGAGACATGAATGCCTACCAATTGGAAAATAATTAAACGAGATGTCAAACTGATAGAGTACAAATGATAATTAAAGAGACTAAGTAACAAAATGGACAAATGTTTGCTAAAAAGAACAGTGAAAAGAGTACACCGAGGCTATGACCACAGAAGAAAATGTTTTCAAGTAGCTGAAAATCAGAAGACAGGTAAAAATTAAAACAGCTATGTTAGCATTTTATTATTATAAACATTACTTTAATCTTTTAACATGTTGATATTTATTCCTTAACTATCTTTTCTTGGTAACAGCTTTATTGGGACATAATGTCCCTATATCATGGGTTACTGTGTGTCACTGACCCACTTAGAGAGTGTCATCAATGGTCTTTAGTATATTTACAGATGTGCAACCATCTCCACAGACAATCTTAGAACACTTTCATCACACCAAAAAGAAACCCCCACACACTTTAGCCGGCATCCCCCATTTCCTTCCCTCTGTCCCCGCAACCACCAATGTACCGTCTGTCTCTATGGATTTGCCTATTCTGGACATCTCGTATAAATGCAATCATACAATATGTGGCCTTTTGTGTTTGGCTGTTTTCACCTGGCATAAAATTTTCAAGGTTCAGGACTTCCCTGGTGGCGTGGTGCCCTGAACTCCATAGGATGAAACTCCCCACGAGGCCTAAGGCATGGCCTTGACCCCTGCCCAGAAGCCAGTTCTGCCAAATCGTGGTTCTCTCTTGTCCTTTTCTCTAGCACTTAGTCCTTCCAGGGAATGGAGGCTGCCCTTGAACCTGAGTCCAAGACCGGGTTCTCAGTGCCTGTTGCCAGAGCCTGTAGCCAAATGCCTATTAAAACCTCCTTTAGGGGACTTCCTAGGTGGTGCAGTGGTTAAGAATCTGCCTGCCAATGAAAGGAACACAGGTTTGGTCCCTGGGCTGGGAAGATCCCACATGCCTTGGAGTAACTAACCCTGAGCGCCACAACTACTGAGTCTGCTCTCTAGAGCCCGCGAGCCACAACTACTGAGCCCACATGCTGCAACTACTGAAGCCCCTGAACCACAACAAAGAGTAGCCCCCCCCTTGCCACAACTTCGTGCAGCAATGAAGACTCAACACAGCCAAAAAAAAAAAAAAAAATTTTTTTTCAAAGTTCATCTGTATTGTAGCACGTATCAGTACTTCATTTCTTTTTATTGCCAAATAACATTCCATTGAATGGATATACTGCACTTTTTTTATGTGGTACTATCTTTACAGTAACAATAAGAACGCTATGTGATGCAGAGAGGTTCAGAGAGCTTTCTGTCTACCCTATTCTAACACAAATTATTTTTGGTGGCTTAATGATGACCTCAGGGGAGTGAGTGTCTCACAGAGTCTAGGTCTACTGGGTCATAATTGGGACTTGGCTGTTGGGTAGGACAGGCCAGAGTGGATCCAGGGACCAGAGTCTCTAGAGGGCAGAGCTGACAACTAGTGCAGTACAGCAGAGAGAAAAGGAAGCAATGGGGGTGGGTGGGTGGGCACAACTAGGAGGCTGGACAGGCGGGAGCTGGGAAAGAGAGTGCAGGGCAGAGGAGAGGCAGAGGGGCCTACAGCTGCCCAGGGAGATTCAGCCACTAGAGGAGGGGCCCAAGCATGAAGACTGAGCTCAAGGGCAGGCCTTGCACAGAGAGTCCAGGGACACTGAGCAGGAGACCAGAGCATGCACCTTGCTGTGGGGTCAGAGCAGCTCCCTGCTACAGAAAGCCTGGTCAAGGCAGAGCTGGGGCTACTCAGCAAGGAGTCTGAGGCTAGAGAAGGACCAGAGGAGGCAGAGCGAAGAGGTCGCTGTCCCCTGGGTCCTATAGACTGAACTTAAGGATTACAGAAGCCACGCAACTCCGAGGGCTAGGAGGGAGGAAATGATTCAATCATTGTCATAATGGCAGGCACCATGGATTACTTGCTATGCACCAAGCATGGTGACAGGTAGTTTACAATATATTATCAGTAATCCTCACAATCCCATACAAGGAAGGTGCCATTACTACTCTAAGTTTACAGACAAGAAGACTAAAACTTACAGAGGTACAACAATGATACAACAGAAAGTGACAAAGCAGGCTTTGAACCCAAGTCTGGTTCCAAAGTCTACGTCTGCAGTTCGGAGGGTGGCAGTGACGATTTGCTGAATCCACAGCAGACGGCAGTTCCTGGAGCACCTGGCCACAGCAAAGGCAAGACAAGTTCACTTTTCACCCCACGGTGCGTAGCAGCTGCCCCTTGGAGGGTGGTGAGAGCCATAGTTTGCACTGGGGCAGCATTCTGAACTCCTCAAGAGTGTGGTCACACCCCGCTTCATCCAGACTTTCTCCTGGGAAACTCCATGAGACAAGCAAGGGAGTATTAACCCCACAAATCATGTTGGTACCTTTATCACAATCTGATTCTGCTGACCTTTAATTCATCTCTTCCTCCACGACACTCCAATAAGAACCTCTTACAACTACAACTGGCCATTTCCCAGGGCGCTGGCACAGATCTCAAAAAGATTAAGGGGCAGTGAGCTGGCAGGGTGACTCCCCCCATCTCTCACCATTGCTGACCTTCTCCTTTGAACAAGAGCTCGAGGCTGATGTCTTTGGGATTAGACAGCTCTGTTCTCCAGGCCCTCCCCTTCTCTCCGCTCAAGTGGACAGATGTGTCAGCTGCCCTGCTTTTCCTGCAAACCCTGGGAAGAGCTGAGCCAGCATGTCCCAAGGTTCTGACTTGGGTTGCTTATAATTCATTTCATTTCCATAAAATTTAAATGGAAAATAGGTTCAGGTGAAGTGAGCCAGAAGACAAATGGGAGGACAAATAGGCCAAATGGCCTTACTGCACAGTCAGTCACAGAGTGGCCAGGCATGACTCACAGCGGCCGATGATCTGATCAAGGGTCCCAAGGGCATGGAGCCTGGTGGTGCGCAAGGATCTGAGAGAGACAGGGTTCCTCGGGGTTCCTTTGCAGAATGGTTCTGAAAACTCTGGTCACCTCCATTGATATTCAGCCAACTTTCTATACCCTGGGAGGGCCTCTGTCAACTTCACAATCAATCCTGGCCTTGTAGTTGGGGGTTAATGGCAGCCCTAGTTGTTCTGTGCTTATTAATCACTTATACACACAGAGCACTGAATCCAATCCATTTTGGGGTTTATCATCACTGCCATCCAATGTTGGCCACACCCATAAGTATAAGTGGCCATTCATGTGGTCACATTGAAGGAGATGAAAAAGCCCTTCACCAAATGGCCTTCTTCAGCAGTGCCCGATATTCTACTGTGAGCAAGTCATTCTTTCCTCTCGAGCACAGGGCCTGGCACATAGTACGTGCTCAACCAGTGACAGCTGTGTAGCGTGGCCCTCTTACATCCTCCTCTGAGACTAAAGTCCTCCCAGAACACACCCTACTCTTAGTGCTCTGATGTGACAGTCATTTCCTTGCCTGATGGGAGCAACCTATGTCAGCTGGAGGCCCATGAGAGGTAGGTAGAGGGTTGGAAGAGGAGCAGGAAATGGAAAGAGGTTGCTGGAGAGGAAAAGGGCAGTGAAAGGAACGCTGGGAGCAGAAGACAAGCGCCCCCACTTTACTACATGCCACCCCTGTATCCACCCAAAGTGATTTTGAAGGTAGGTAGAATTTACCCACCAAAATACCCAAGGATCTACAAGTGAAGTCATTTGGGTGTTTTTTTTTTTTAATTAAGTGTTCATTTACAGAAAGTAGAATGCAGAGATGATAAGTGTCAAGTCAATGAGCTTTCACAAACACATACACCAGTGCAGCTGCCACCCCAATCTGAGCTGTCTCTAATGTACTGGCTCAAAGGCATTCCACACACAGCTCACACATCAGGAATGCCCACTGGGGACACAGGGACCTTCCCCTATAGCCTGAGGCCTGCAGCATTCCACAAGGTACAGAAGAAAAGTGGCACTAAGAAGCCTAAATGGAGTAAATGGAACTAGAACAGTGAAGCAGACTAGGGGGTAGAACTGAGTCACCAACGAGGTGATTCAATTCTAAAGGCTGTGGTGTCAGTGAATCTGGGCAAGAATCTACAAGCAGTGGCCCTGGGGGTGGGGCACGGTGGCTGAGCTTTGGAACTGACTCATGACGCCTAGGTTCTTCCCACACCCGACTCAGCCATCTCCCCCCCACCTAACTGTCTTGGGGTAAGTCACATCATAGTTCCAGGCCTCAGTCTCCAAACCCTGTAAAACAACGTTTCTGTGGCCCAAATGCTCTTCTATGTCTTTTCTGGCTCCAGCAACTTCAACAGTTCTGTGTTGATGATCCAGACAGGGCAGGTGCACTGCACGGGGATTCCAGATTCTCCCTTATTCACTTAACAGGGCCACAGCCTCCCCTGTAGCTGTCTGGTGCATTCTGCAAACAGGGCCTCTTCATAAAGAGGACCCAGGAAAGTAGGAGCGGAGGCTGGGTTTACACGCAGATAGCGTAACTCAGCTGACATGTTTTTATATCCTGGTGTCGTCTGGTGAGAACTTTATATTCCCGTGTCCTCCTCAAGGGCATTTGTGACAGAAGAACTCAAAAACATTTAAGAAAGTAAAAAGAAATCTAGAAAGAAGAAATTCTGGTCTGTGTAATTGCAAAGATTTCAAGTTTTTGTAGGAAAACTAGTTCTCATCTTATATGTCTCAATTCTAACTCATGTGCAAGACCCAGGTCAAATGTCACCCCCTCCTGGGAAGCCCCTGCCTAGTGAGGTCCGTGGACAATTCCTGTAGCCCTCTACCCACACCCCTCTTTACACATATATACCCTGCACTATACATAGTTACGTGCATGCAACTCCTATCTCCCGGCTGGTTACGTGCGTGCAACTTCTATCTCTCGGCTGCGATGGTTATGGTCCCTTTAATCTTTCATGGACTGCTTAAGCGCTTTGTCCATGGTAAGTGCAAAAGTCCCTTTTTGTTTAAATGAAGGAATAAACGAAGGAGTGTTCAGTTTAGGGGAAACTAAATGATGTCCTTTAACAAAGAAATTTACCTCCTATAATAAAAGTAGACAAGTAGAAAATTACCTAAAATGAGCTCTTAAGTCCTCCTGAATCTTCATTGCTGTGTCCTAACTCACAAAATGTAATCATTCTCTTTGGCTAAAATGATTTGTCAATTTACAAAATACCATAAAAGCTGAAAGATTATCTGAAATAAATCAGTCGTGTGTGTGTGTGTGTGTGTTTGTGTGTACACATCATATATAGCACGTTTACATATATGTAAGAAAGGGACAGCAGCTGACTTCCAGGGAGGGGAAGTGAGAGGTCAGGCAACTTTCATCTTACTCCCTAAAGCACTCTTTCATATCATTCAGTCTTTTCCTATAAGCATGTATGGTATTCATTATTTAAATAATGTTTAAGACTAAACTTCACAGTTTTGACGTCAATACACTCATTTAATTACATGTGTATTATAACATACATTTTATTGTCAGAAAACTTAATCTCAAGGAGATTAAATGACTTGTCCAAGAATTAACTGTAGAATCAGAAAACAACGTGCTTCTGTAACAAAGCACAGGGAAGAAGGGAATTCGTAATCCATTCATGTTCTAAGCCTTCCTATGAGAACATGATCATCAGGCCAACATAATTCACTAAGTGCACACCTGTGCCAGTCCCTGCCAGTCCCCTCCTGAGAGCTATGGGGACCTTTCACATCACAAGGACGGTTCCTCTGTACATGACACATGCATGAAATGTACACAAGACTTGCTTAGTTGTATCGCCTAAATGGATTCTAAGAAGGAAATGTTGCCTATATTGTCATTTTTATTCTCACTTGTACAATTTGGATGCCATCAACCAAATGATGTTATCATGGTAATTATCCCTCCCTACATGTAAATCTTTTCCAGGCACCTCAGGGTACACCCAGAAAGGCATTGTCTTTGGCCGAAATGTTTCTTTAATTGGTGTCTTTGGAACGTAACGAACACAAAGATTCATTCTGCCAATAGTTAACAGGTAGAAATAGAATCCTTAATGGATCTGCCTCAGATGAACAGAAGAAGTAAAAAATATTTGTTTTTACTGCCTGATTCCCACACTTCGCTAAGCAAGAGTGCTCACATCCCATGGGCCAGGATAGGGGTGTCGTGCCCCAAGAAGAAGTAACAAATTCAGAACAGCAATTAGGTTTGGTTTCTAGTAGTTTGCTTTGATAACTATTTGGAAAGACGGACCCCACTCAGACACAACTTCCAGCTAACAGCAGCAGCCTCTTGCCTGGACCTCCTGTTTCACTCAGCGTAGAAGAGGTAAACCTCTCCAGCAGCAGGGGTCTTTTATCCCAAAGAACAACCTCTCCATAATTGGTGAATTTATCACCTTCTTAGCCATAGCCAGCCAGGAAAGACTATCATGTCATCATAAAATTCCAGGGCTCAAGTGAACCTTAAAGGTTGTCTAGCTCAATATTTTCCATCACTTGAAATCCCTCTAGGCTCCTCCAGTGCATGCTTGAATTGCCCAGTGAGCAGGGGGCTCCTCACTTCAGAATAAGTGACTTAGGCTCCCCTCATCCTCAGCCTCTTAACAGAATTGTGCCAGCTGAATCTTCCCTTCCCTCTCCCTTTTTAGTTCAACCATCCTCCCTTCAAGGCCCAGCAGAAGTCCCGCTTCTTCCCAGATCCCTGCCACTGACCTCCTGTCACTTCTTCCTCTTAACTGCTCCTCAGTCTAAACGCCTGTCAACGCCTAGCTGACATAGGTCTGGATCATCTCCCAATCCAGACACTAAGTGTCTTAAGGCTGGAGACCATGTCTTTGCCTCTCACCTGCCCTCATGTCACCTGACCTGTAGACGACCACACTGATGGTGTTGAGCATGCAGAAGATGTCCCGGTCACTAAGCTTCAGTGTGTGCATGCTGGATGCTGACTTCCCGAGGCTCAGGTCTGATGCCAGCCATCAGAATGGGTTAAGTCAGACAGCAAGTGGCCACTAGCGCGTCACCAAGGGATTCACCGTGCTACTGCTTCCCCTTGGGAATAGGTGTCTATTAAAGTTTATTCAGCAAAAGGTGCATTGTCTTTGAGGGCATGTGGTGTGTGTGTGTATGTGAGTGTGAGAGTTGGGGGGGGGGCGCACGTGCGTATTTGTGTTTGTGAGTGAACGTAAGTGGGAGTGAATGTGTGGGAGTGAGCGCGGGAGTGAAGGCTGGTGTGTGTGTGATGTGCATGTGGTGCGTGGGGGTAGTAAGTATGAGTGATGTTTGTGTCAGTACAATCACGTGAGTGTGAGCACGTGTGCAAGCGTGCACATGCATGCTGCGTGTACAGTCTGCGTGAATGCAGGAGTGTGCATGCACAAGTGTATGGCCCTAGACACAAGCAGTCGCCTTCTCTCCCGCTCTCATTAATACGCTCTCTGCTTCTTCCACTCCTTGGACTTATTTGGATCGACTAAGCCAAAGGCCTCCAAATATTTTTGACTACAAGTATCAGCAGAAACTTTTTGACACGTAGGTTTACTTTCTTATGAATTACAAACCTGTAGTACTGGCAATCCATATCTTAAATATTAAAATGAAATCATTTTCTTGTTTCTTAGGTAAGAAAATAGATACAAATGGAAGGGTTATTGTTTCTTTCCCATTTCCCAGTTGCTCATCTGGCCGAGCCCACCCTGTAAGCAAGTTCTACTTTGGAGGCCACACCTCCAAACCATAATAGCCCCTAATTTGGCCTCTCATCCCTTTCCTAGACAGACAGACAGACAGACAGACAGACACAGACACACACACACACACACACACACACACACACACACACACACACACACACTCTCTCTCTCTCTCACATACACTTGCCCACATCCTGCTGAGGGTTATTATTATTGAATAATAATCCAAAGTTATTCAAAGCAAATGCCAGGCAATGGGCTGGAAATGGGGTCTGTGTTTGTTTGTGTATGAGGACAACCTCCAATCTGCACTGCTGATGCCACTTTCTAGGAGCCAATAAGTGAGGGAGAAAAGGAAGCAGCCAGGAAGATGCAGACACGAGTTCTAAAACATGAAGTCACTAAACAAGGAAACTCTTGAAGGTCATATGGGGGCGAGGAGGTGTGTGTGTGTGCCTCTTTTCTGAAAGTACTTGCCAGCCCAGCATGGCGAGGGGGGGAGTTACACCCACATCTCAGAAATGACAGCAGATTCCCGCAACAATTTACAGCAAGCATGACTTAACAGTGCATTAGCTAACAGCCGCTGGAATCACTTAAGTTTTTTCCTTTTTCTTTAGTCACTGCATTTTCTCTTAATGACATGGAATTGGAAATGTCTCTTTGAAAGCCTTAGTAATCTAGTAAAAGAGAGTGCCCAGATTCTACTCACCAGGACACTGGGATATAAAATGATGACAGAGCAGCAAAATGGTCAGCTCCAGGGCCTGACCACCTGACAGCTGGGCTGCTTATTAGGTGACCCCTGGGGTAGGGGGTGGTGCTGGCTTTACACAAGCCTGTCTCCAGTCTGTCACTACTGGGGCGCTACCAAGATAAACTCTTAGGATGTTTAATAATATTTCACACTTTTATCAAATTTCTCTTTCTCCAGACACACTGTTACCATTATTTCACTAAGGACTCACAATGACCATACGAAGGAGGCTCAGAGAAGTATGATACAGAAGCCTGTTTGTTTGTTTTTCTTCCTTCACATTCTCCAGGAGAAGAAAGAACTTAGAAAGTGACGGGCCAGCATCTCCTCCACCCTGGCCGGGTGCTCTCGGCTGGATCTCCCTGGGGTTGGACGAGGTCGCGGCCAGTGAGGAATGAGCCCACTGCACTGGATTCCTGAGTGCTGACTTGGCCAAGGAGCTCCACGCGCCCGGGCAGAGCTACCAGTGCCAGGGGCGGTGTGGTGCCCACCACGCCTAACTGGGCAAGAGGACCAGCCTCTGCCCCCCGGGGGTTTACGACATCATATGTCGTGAATAAGGCGGATGTTTTTTAGATTGCAAATGAGTGAGAAAGAAAAGTGTCACGATTTTGTAAATATATGCTTACTCAGTTTAAGCAAATTTGTTCATTTGTTCTTTCTGTTCTGAAAGGTGCTGAATAAGGCATGATAAATGAATTTACGGTCAAATAGTCAGGAAAAGGCAAAGCGTAGGCAAAAGAGAAGGGGTCCATAAGTTAGAAAAGAATGAAAACTGAAGGCCAGAAAAAGTTTGCTCCCTGAATAAATGGCTGTTGTAAGGATTGATGATGGTGAGAAGGGTAGGTACGTTAAAAGGGACCCAGAGGTCAATCATAAAAGCAACTGAGAAATTCAGGACAGGTATAGAGCAGAAAGGGAGAATGTAGGTTCTGGTTCACTCAGGAGAGTCCTGGAATTCACCTATGTTCCCAGAGTCATCACAATAGCACCACCTCTCGCTCTCAATTGTGTCCTTTCTTGGAAGATAAACTACTCAACCTTGTTCTCAAAAGCCCATAAGGTGCACTGAATTGCCAGATAGCACCTCCTTCAGCCAAGTCATCTACACTGGCTTCTACATTTGCACAGCCTCTCCAAGGGGCTGAAAACTGCCCTCTCAGCCTGCCCTGAGGTGGGGGAGAACTCCGGCTTCCTCCTGAGCAGATGGTTATACTATGGGGTTCCAGCTCTTCACTTCTGGGGCCACACTGGCTCCTGAGGATGCGAGAGGAATGGGGGGAGCGGGCTGGTGAGGAGGAGAGAGAGTAGAGATGGAAGGGGAGAGAGGCAGTGGAGATCTGGGGGCTGGAGCCCTCAGAGTGACATGAATGGAGCTCACTGTCACCATGGAGAAGCCAGCAAGCAGGGAGAGGACAGGGTCCAGCAAGACCTGTGTTCTGCTCAGATCCCGCAGTCATTTGCTAAGCCTCAGTTTCCTCATCTCTAAATAAGGGTTAATGACATCTGCTTCCAAAGTTAGCGTGACCTTTACAGTGTGCTCATTATAAAGTAACAGGCACATAGTAGGCACTCAAGAATGGTAGCTATTATTGGAATAATGACATACATCTAAGAGGAATTTTCCCAAAATCAAACCACCTAAAATGGGGGCCCGTCGGGTTTTAGCCCCTACCCATAACATCGTGGCTCAGGTCACCTCAGGCAAAGAGCCATGGGAAGTCACAGGGTATTCTGCAGATGACCTCAGTGGTGGGTCAAGGCATAGAGCCTGCTGGGGGGCACCCACAGCATCTGCTATCCCCACCCCCCCACACACACACATACACAGGTACTTTTACTGATGTACCACTATAAAACTACACACAAAGGGAAATTTTTTAAAGTAGATTTTAAAAATGGATGGAATTTGACTCTTTTCTTCCCAAAGGGGATCCCATTGCTCATGCCTTACGGAGCACATCTCCTCTCTCATAATCACCTCCTGAAAACAGTCCAGGCATCTGTGGAATCAAAATACAAGCCCTGGAAATCTTGTATCCGTACTAGGGCCCAGTCTTGACCCCAGAGACTCCATAGCTCAGCTCTAGCAGGCGCAAACACCTGCTGATTGATGACAGCCTGAAAGTGTGAAAGGGACAGGCAGAGCTATAACTTTTGTTCCTGTCCCTTTTAATAAAAATATGCACCAGTAAGAGGCTGTGGGTTGGGGGAAGTTTCCCAGAACTGGGATGGGGCATTGCTTACACCTACAGAAAATCTATGGGCTCCAAAAACCATGCCTTGTAACTCAAGTTGAACAAGGATGCTTAACTGTTAAGAAATAATAGCAATAAAAATAAAATTTAAAAATAATAGTACACCTGAAACGAACACAACACTGTCAATCAACTATAGTTCAATTAAAAAAACTCTAAAACAAAAAAGCTCACCTTGACGATACTATGACCAAGTTATGATTATAATAAAATCACAGTTTTTCATAAGAATCAACATATTCACTAAATTAACCATTATAATTTAAGTGGTTGAATACATTTTGAAAAAAATACTAGAAATAAGCAATCAAAGATTATGCAAAATGTCTCCTTTCTCAAGGTGGGTGCAGGGGCCGCAGGCTGCCTTTTCCGGCCCTGGGGAAAGGAAAACCTGGCCGCGTTTGCTAAATCCGCCCACCACGGCCACACGGGGGCGCGCGAGTCAACGCCTTGATCTGGGCTTCCCGCAGGCTTCCTCTCCCGAAAGTAAGGAACAACGTTGGAGGAGGAGGAGGACGGCGGGGAGCAGAGAAGCGTTCCTGGATGATTCCTTGCTTGGCCCACTGCCGCCAAGGCAGTGACTCAGGCTGATTGCCCCGGGTGTTTCAGAACTGTGTGGGTGCCGGCCCAATAGGTTTCCCCCCACTTCCTAAGCACTTTCCCAGCACCGTGGCCTGGGGCACTGGTTCCTGTGATTACACCCAGCGAGGGGGGCGGGGTGGGGTGGAGAAGAATTGAGTAAATGAAACTTACCGGTAAAATAACCACCTAATCTGCCAGCGGAGGGAGCAAATGAATAGCCCCCAAAGGAGAGCCCTGGAGGGCGGGGGTGGGGGGGTGGAGGAGGAGGGAGGTGGAGCTACAGACTGTTCTCCTGTGTGTCACATGGTGTCCTTGGCGCGAGAGGCACGCTCGCCCTCTGTGCCTGCCAGCTCTGCTCGCAGGGGAAAGAATCCAGCCTGAGATGCAGGACAGCAGACTGGCTCCCAAACAGTGCAGTACCGAACAGAGGTTCTGGAACAGAGGGTCTCGCACACCCACAGGCAGCAGCATCCTCACCACCACATACACACATCCTGGGGACAGGACAGTGGCCCCAGCACCCAGCATCACCAGGCACTGTGCAGCCCCGACAAGCCTGCATCCCAGGGCTGCAGGGCACAGGCACGGTGACGTCAAAAATCACTATGGATTCCAGTGGCACTGAGCCAGCAGACACAAGGTGATTTAAATCCCCAAACTCCTACCACAGAAGAACTCAGCCGAGCTGTGGTTTTATTTGAAAATTTTGAAAAAGAAAAATACTCATTTTTATTTTGTTTTTAAACATGGAGCGAAACGCAAATTTTGAAGTATTGATACTGTGTGGGTTTTTCTGTTTTGTTTTGAGACAAAACAGTACTTCATAGAGGATGGCTGTGGGAGAGGAGGGATTCATTCTCCTTCACCCTCTTATCTATGATGAAAGGAATAGCGCTTAGTTAATAAAGAGCCAGTTAAAGCAGAGACTCGTGCAAAAATAAGACATATACACTTTAAGTATTTTAAATGACAGCATCCATCCAACCTTCAAACAGTTATCTGAAAATATGAACATCCATGGGCTGGTAACAAAGCCAAAGACTTTTCTTGAAAGGATGCTCCCTGTTTTGCGTTCTGCACTCTCTCTCCCAGATAATGGAGTATCTACCATTTCTAATTTCAATTTCTTTATAGTGGGGCCAAAACTTAAATACATTTATGAACAATATGAATTAGGAATCTTTTTAGAGCTTTATTAACTGTCCCCTCCCTCCCGCCTCATAATTCAACAGTGATTTTCTCAGCAATTTATCTTCAGTGACTCTTTCCAACACACTCACCTAGTTTTCATAGAAACTTTTTTTTTCCGTGCTATTTTATTAGGTTAAATGAGACTGGATCAAAATTATATAATTATAAGAAGAACAACAAACACAAGTGACTTTTGATAAATATACAACTAAAATGATGGAGACAGAAGTGCAGGGAGGTCTAGAGAGCAGACTGCGGTGCCACAGATGAGAGCCGTCAAGTGTGCCCTTGGGTGTCAGAAGGAATGGGAGGCAGAGTGAGTTTCACAAGTCTGTAAAGAAGAAGTGGGTTAAGAGAATACCTCCTAAACTTTGGTGGAAATGTCTGAAAAGCTGCAGGCTCGGCATTTATAATATGGCCAAATTTGCTAGATGGAATTTACATGCAACTGTTCAGAAAACAAATCTGATGCCCAAGCAAGGAACACATGCACCCGTGTAGGCTTCTACCAATCACCTGAGCCGGTTACCACTGCTTTCGCTACAGTGCTGCCCACATCCTAGGTGTGCACTGCAAACCCCAGCTTCCCTAGGATTGAAAACTACTCTTAACTGAAAAGGCAGACACATTAGGTGAAAGTTTTGGAAGTTTTTGGAAGAAAACAAAGGACATACCATGATCCTCAGGTAGACAGCAGTTTCTTACATGGAAGGCACAAAAAAATGCTAGCCACGGAGGAAAACAGTGGGTCAGTTGGACTACCTTCATTGAGGACCTCGATTCACCAAAATACATTCTTAAGGAGTAAAAAGGCAAGCCACAGATTAAGAGGAGGGACTTGCAATTCACATATTCAACAAAGACTCAGATCTAGAACATGTAAAGATCTCCTACAAATCAGTGAGAAAAAGGCAGACAATCCAATAGGAAAATGGGCAAAAGACTTGAGCAGGCATTTCTAAAGGATGATATCCAAACAGCTACTGATCATATAAAAGGTGCTCAAGAGAAATGCAAAGTTATCAGACAAATGCAAATTAAAATCAGAATGAAATCAGAAGATGAACGGATCAACAGAATGTGGGACATACATACAATGGAATATCATTCAGCCTTAAAAAGAAAGGAATTTCCGGCACATGCTATAACATGGATAAGTCTTGAATACATTATGCAAGTGAGATAAACCAGTAACAAGGATAAATACTGCATGATTCTATTTATACGAGGTACTTAGAGCAGTCAAATTCATAGAAAGTAGAAAGGTAGGTATCAGTGGTAAAGGGAGGGGAAAGGCGGAGTTAATGTTTAATGGGTACAAAGTGTCAATTTGGAAAAACAAAAAAGTTCCAGAAGCAGATGGTGGTGATAATTGCACAAAAATGTGAATGTACTTAATGCCACTGAACTGTACACTTAAAAATGGTAAATTTGAATGTTACGTATTTTTACCACAATAAAAAAAAGGAGAAAAATTACAATGAAACACACCCACTAGAACAGCTGAAAGTGGATTAGAGATGAGCAACATCAAGTTGTGGCAGAGCTGTAGAACAACTGGAACTCTTCATGCACTGTTGGTGGGAGAGTAAATCAGTGCAGTCATTTTGGGACCCTGACAGAAGCTACTAAAGCTGAACAGCAGCAACCTTATGACTCAGCAATACTATTCCTAGGTATGCGTGCAACACCACCATGTACATTTGTTCACCAAAAGACGTGAACTAGAATGTTCATAGCAACATCACTGGTACTACCTCTGAACTGGAAATAACCACGTCTATCAATGGTAGGATGGATAGATATTTCCACAATTCCACAGCGATGAAAATAAACTACACACAGCAGCATGGATCAATCTCATAAACAGAACGTTGAATGAGAGAAACCAGATACAGAAGAGTATACAGTCATCCCTCAGCATCCACAGAGGCCACTGGTCCCAGGCACCCAGGCGGATGACACCAAAATCTGAAGATGCTCAAGACCCACAGTCAGCCCTCTGTGTCCGTGATTCCGCATCCATGAACTTAACCAACTGCAGATTGGCAGTACTGTAGTATGTACTGAAGAAAAAACACATGTAAGTGGACCCGGGAAATGCAAACCCATGTTGTTCAAGGGTTAACTATATATCATATGAATCCATCTATTTAAAATTCAAAACGAAGGAAAACTATTCCCTGCCCTTGGAAGTCACGACTGGTGCGAGAAAGGGAGCAGGGACAGGAAGGCGGTGTGGAAGAGGCTGGTCATATTCCGTCTCTTCATCTGGTGTATTCACTTTGTGAAAATCCACTGAGCTGCACACATATGAGCTATGGATTTTTCTGTGTGTATATGTCACTTTGATTTAAAAGTTAATGTAAAATAACAAAGTCAGTCATATTCAGCATTGCACATAATAAAGCATTCAATTATGGAATATTTAGGACACAAAAGCGTGGGGAAGTCAAGCCCTAATGGAACGTTGGTGGAGTTAAATAATACACCAGGCTTCAACCAGAATGTAATTCACCATCAGGGAGTCATTTAGGAGTTGGGAAAACTCAGGTCAATGAGTTGATGGCACCAGAAGGTACTGTTAGGACATTTACCACCTATGTCATTCATCTTGGCATCTAATCACACGGTGCCTTGTTCTGTTAGATAAAGGTCTGATGAATGTTCACCTTAACTATAAGCTCCCTGAAAGCAGGGACTCTGGTGCTATTTCTCCAGTATAAACCAGAACCTAGCACAGGACCAGGCATGCCATAAGAATCAAAACCACTTGTTCAGTAATAATATATAATACTAGAATTACATGACAATGCTATAATAAATCAAATGTGCTCTCAACTAATGCAGGGACTTAGAAATATTAGACTGTCTTTCCAGGGGCAACTTCATAATAAACAAAGAGCTTTGGTTTTGAAGCATGACAGTTCTTGGGCAGGTTTATATAATATCCCTGGCCTCTGCTTTGCAACCTCCAAGTGAAGATGGTAGTGAGCTCATCAGGCTGCTGTAAGGACGAGATAAATTACATGAGAGAAAGCTGAGGAAATGGGGGAGCCAGGACACACTTACGTGCCCAGCAGCACACAGGCAAGTACGGCAGTTGTCTTCTCCTAAAGCCTGTGTAGATTCCTGATCTTAAGCAGAAAAGAAGGTGGAATCTGGATCCTTCTCCATGCTTCGTTTCCTCAAATCTTCCAGACGCCAGCTCCAGAAGCCAGCCTTTCTGACCTATCTCCAGGAACCCCTTTTGCAGCCACACATTTTTCCCCATGAGCCAGATGCCTCTTTATTAATTTTACAGTTCTAGTCTTGACTAAGGCCCATAACTTGTGAATAATTTGATACCCCAGTTAGGGCAGGAGTTGGTTATAAAAAGCCTTACAAGTTTCTAAGGACAGACGTGTACCCGATGCTACACTTAAGTGTTACATGTCTCTTCCCCCAGGTCTTCCTCCATCAAGGCCCTTTCCTTTCCCTAACCCAGCACCCGGTGAGAGCCTCCTACTACTGGAGGGACAGGTGCTGGGATCCCACAGCCCTGCTGTGATTCTCAGGACACTGTGGACGGTGGATGGGGAGCCCAGGGACTGAGATCCTGTCCAGTCTCTGCCATCCTCGGCCTGTGAGATGTGGGGCCGCCAAACTCCCCTCTTTGGGCCTCGGTTCTCCTACCTGAAAAGTGAGGAATTGGATGCCCTGCTCCCTTCTTACTCCAATATTAGGTCAGTTCAGCTCTGCAAGTAACAGAGACGAAAAGAAGCTGCTTCAGCACATAGGGGAATTTATTGGGAAGACCCTGGACCACCTCATGGATTTCAAGGAAGACCTGAACCCCAAGCCATAGGAAGAGCAAGGCAGGGCTGCCCAGGACACCCCAGCAACAGGAGGCTGTGGAGTTGCCCTTTCATCAATGTGACTCAGCCCTAGGCAGGCACAACTTTTTGAGTCACCCAAAGATAGACCATGTAGATTCTACATGGAATAAATCACATGGGTGATGGTGGTGGGCTCCCAATGACGAGACAGCAGAGTTCATTACAGAGTAACTGCTATGCCCTCCGCAGAGCAAAGACAGACATTCAAATTGGAAGGTGGGCAGCTAGAGCCTTCCCTGAAGCTGCCTGTGTGTGGGCAGGAGGGCTGCCCGGCATCATGGATCAACAGATGTTTCCATTCCTCCTAGTGAGGGGCACGGTGGGGTCCGTGGAAGGCTCTGAACTTGGGTTCCAAAGACTTACGCTGTGCTTGTTTGTAAGATTTATTAAGCATTCAACATAAGCCAGCAGGCACTGGCCTGGATCTGCCACTCACTAACCATGTTGTTTAGGCCACATTTTCTGAACACCCTAGGCCTCCATCTCCTCAGGTTAAAACTGATCAGCAGGACCAGGTCACCTCCAAATCTTTTATCAACCCATGTGCTCTCCAAACACTACATCTTGTTCAGCTATCTTTAGAATCCTCATGTCCTCATTGTGGGGCGTCACACAGAACAGCCATCAGGCGACTGATGAGCTGGATGAAGTGTCATCTGAGTGCCACGGAGCCCAGCGTCAGACCTGAATAAGAAGAGCTGGGTTCACATCTTTCACACTGTACTTTACAAAAATCATAAAACATCCCCTTCGGTGTGCCCATTCACTGATCCATTGAATGACTGATTTATTCAACGAGCAGGTATTTGGTGCTCACTTGGGACCAGGTATTGTGCTAGGCACTGAGCCAGACCAAGGCCCTGCCCTCAGGGTGCTCGTGCCCTATAGGAAATGCAGAGCCTGATCATTAATCACACACAAGAGGGCACAATAAGGGAGGATGGAGCATGTTGTAGGCAGAGGGGAATAAGCCAGAAGAAAAGGCAATGAAAGATGCAAGAGAAGGAGAGGAAGTAATTCACAGAGTGAGCAAGGGGATGTAGATGGGGATGGAGCTGGAATAAAACAGTACTTTCTTCAGTTTTAGAAAAATCCCTAATGTTAAACAATTTCCAGAGCAGAAAGAACCCTTTGATAATTTGAGTCTTCTAAGTGTTTGGTTTCAGAAGCAGTCAGAAGTGGAAACTCTATTTATCATCTTAACATCTGGCCCCACCCCTAGACACTGCCTCCTCCTGCTCTGAAGGGCAGAGCTCTCTGCATCTTTTCTTTGATGCTCCCTTAGTCTTGGTTTCTGCTGCCTGAATTCAGTCCCATGGGGGGATGAGTGGGAATTGAACATGGTTGGAAAGCCGCAACAAGGAGAGTACGCACAGAGTAGAATGATTTATATATGGCCATCTTCCGCTGGGAGAAACTGCTTCCCCTCCACTCTTTGGTGTCTCAGACTGAGGCTTAAGCACAACTCAATTTTTGCTTTTCCATTCCAATTAGCTGCATATTTTTAGCACGTGTTATATAAGGCTCATCTGCCCAAATTCGTTGGCTCGGGGCCTCTCCTTTCTTTCATTTCACTGGTGGATTGACCCGCGTGGTAGGATGACAAGTCTGTAAATAGCCTGCCCAAGGAGGGGTGGATGGAAAGAGCTCTCGAGATGAAGTGAGGGTTTGTATTTGGCACGCCAGGGCTAAATCCAGCCCTTCTAAAAGGGGAAAGCAGCAAGAACGCACAATTCTGAACTGAACGGCAACATATTAGAAAGGGCCGCTCCACCTACAACAAGCGGAAGAAGCAAGGCTCAGACAGGTGGGGCCGGGCTCCCACAGCACAGCCCCCGGGCCTGGCTTGGAGAAGGCCTGCTGCAGGTCCCAAACGCACCAAGGGGTCTATCAGATGCAGAATAATCCTCTAATGCTGGCTGTGTGTGAAACTATGCACGAGTTGCAGGCCTTTCTAGGAAAAATAAGAGCTCATCAGCACTGTTGGTGAGGGGCAGGAAAAAGCATGACGTGTGACTGAGAAAACCCTGCACTTGCCCCATCTCTGCCGTCAACTCTTGTCGTTCTAAGGAAGGCACTTCATCTCTCTCGGGATTGGCATCCTTGTGTTAAAAATATCCACATCACTTCTACACACGAGGTGTGGAAGGACTAAAATGGAACAATAAACATGTCCAGAAAAGTAAAAGGGTATATTCAAATGTAAAGCATTATTGTCATGGGTCTGACCTGTAATCCATGATTACACACCCCGAGTAAAATTTGTGGAGGGCACGGGGGCTAAGCCACCTCCTCCCAGAGGTCACAGCACAAGGCAAGTTCCTCTAGAAACCAGAGCCTAGAGAGGAGAAGAGAAGGAGCCCTAGAAGTCAAGGGGTGCAGTGCTGGGCTATGACCTTAGTGTCCCCAAAGAACATACAAAAGCCAGAGAGCCTTCCCCAGGTCCTGGGCTCACCAAAGGTAAGTCCACATTCACTGGGATCTTTCAGCCCATCCATCCTCTTCCTCCTCCCAGGACATGTAACAGACAACAGTTACCATGGAAGGTGCATGCCTCAATGAAGCTTTGGATGTCTCAAAGACTGTCCAAAGTCACTATGGAAAAGTCTTTCCAGAGCTAAAGAAAAACAAAGCTGTATTCTTCCTCAGCCTACACCAACAGTGAACAGTTATTTGTTTACCTATTTAATAGGAGGACAAATATTCAAATCCACTGCAGGAAAGAGTACCAACCTCCATGAGACAGAGGTGACCCCTGCTGATTTGCAGTTCTGGAGATGAAACCCCCTCTCCAACACCCCTCAGCCTGAGCTGCAGAAGCGGTAACACACCCCAGGCTGCGGACCTTCGGGCAGGCAGCTACATGCCGTGCTCAGCATCCCTGGTAGAAAGTTATGACCCAAGGCTTGGATTCATGTGACTTTTCTAGGTGACTTTGAGGAAGGTATTTATTTTTTTATGTGTCAGTTTTCAACTGTAAAATGGAGACGACAACATCTGCTTCACAGGTAGGAAGCGAGGATTAAATTAGATAATGTACATAAAAGGACACATTTTTAAAAGAGGCCTTGCACACTGAGCAGTGGTCAATGAATATTAACTTCCTTCTCTTTTCTAGGTTCCAACCCCAGAGAAATCCAACAAGATTTGTGAGTTCACAAATAATATCTTTACTTTCTAGTCTCTCTGTTTTCTGAAAACCCTCCTCCCCCCAACACACATGCTCACACATGCACATATACACATGCTAACACCTTTGACTCTCCTGTGACCTACTTTTCAGCTGAAACTTCTAAGCTCAAATTCTATTTCCAGAAACGCTTCTGGTGGCTCTGACCCACAGGAGCCCTTCTCTGTCTGAACACTTGTATCTAAGACTGTCAACGCTACTCACCTGACACTCATCAGCAAGAGACACAGTGATGTGAAACAAACAAACCAAACAAATACAACCACCCTGGCTTACCAATTCTCTGAATCTCAGCCTGTGTCTTTTCAACTGGTGATAACAATACCTGCTCTGCCTACCTCACAGTTTTGCTTTAGGCTCAAATGAGATTACATGTATAGAAGAACTACATAATCTTCCATAACTGTATAAGTACAGGTCTCCACCTCTGCATCCCAACACGGTCACCACCACTCCCACAACTACCACCATAAGCATCATCACGGCTATCACCATTACCACCACCTCCATCGTAACTGCTACCACCCACCACCATCACCACCACCACCATAAGTACTGCTACCACCATCACCACCACCACTATCATGATCACTACGGCCACCACCATTATCACTGCAACCATCACCACGACACACAAAGGATCCTTAGGATGTAGGTACTCATTTAACTCATTGAATTCACTAGCTCCTTCCCGACTTGCTATGTAACAGAAATCTGTGTCAGGCTTTTTTTTGAAGAAAGTGCTTATGTATGGCAGTTGCCCTGAAACAAAGAGGATATAACCCCTCTCTCCCACACACCCTTGGCCAGGGATGTGGAGGAAGGAGAATTGAAAATTAGCCAACCAAGGTCCCATGCATATCACTGCAAGCCCCAGCAAACTCAGCTGCTGAGCAGCCAACTGAAAATTCGTGCCTGCCAACCCTGTCATTTCAAAATTTCTGAGTTATTTATACTGTACCAGTCTGTGAGATTCAAATCCCCAGTTTCCTGAGATGCAGGAGAAACTGGCAAAATGCTCTTCTAGAAATTCCCAACCCAAAGTGGATGGCACTGAGGCTTCTGATATCTGCCTACTGAACTCTCCTGATTTATCCACTTAAATTAGTCTTGACACCCCCCACTGAACCCCACTCTCAGGGTACTCCTATTTGGGGGCCAGGAACGTCTACCCCATCATTCTGTCTGCTTATGAAGACCTTGACGTCCATGCCCAAGTCCCACCTTTGCTGGAAATTGGCCCAGGCTTTCCCAGCCCTCAGTGATTGACAGCAGCTTTCTCTCATTGACATCACAGAGCTTATTAGCTCTTGAGAAAAGTAACCTCTAAGTGATCCTTGACCAGCCTGTGAGCTTCACGAACCTGTGCTCCAAAATTCTTCCTTGGTTTCACTGCTGAGCTGGATGTATCTTAGGGACACAGTAAATACTTGCTGATAATAACTGATGACAGAAAGGCAGGATGCTTAGTGAGGTCAGGTGAAGTAAGTTATCAGAATAATTTGCCTATAAGAAAGCTTAAGAGAAAACCCCCACCCTTCTGTACAAGTCATACATCTCAACAATGAGAAACGGGACATCTTAAATAACAGCCCTCAGGTCCTGGGTGCCTGCTACCAGGCTCCAGATAGTTTTCTCTACTTGGAAGATTTTAGCACACTTACCATTGAGACAGGATTGGATACTTTTAAGACACCCTGCCCACTCTGCCCAGCATCATTTGTCCTGATCCTCTTCCATGTTCCTCAGTTTCCCTTCACTGGGCAACCCAAGAACTCTGGCTGCTCAGCCCTGGCTCCCACAGGCCCTCAGCCTGGTCCCTCGTCCCCTGCACTCAGAGCTGTCCACATCCCATCTGGCTGAGGCATCTAGGGCTCTGCTGGTTTCTGCACAGCCCAGGCCAGGTCTGGCTTTGGTCACTGGCCCATGCTTTCCACCATATCTGTCCTCAATCCACGTCCTGCATTCAGCCTTGCTTCTCCCATCAATCAATTTCTGTGGAACTCTTTGCTGCAACCAACACAGAATGAAACACCCATCTTTCTCAGTGCTGTGTTTGAAGCCAGTAATAAAATTGCACCTCTTACTAACATTTCCTTGAGCACATACTATTTGCCAAGCACTCTTCCAAACCCTTTATGTGTGTTCAACCCCGTAAGTATGACAACAACTGCATGAAGCAGGGTCCCCCGCTGCTGAGATGTGGCAGAGCCCCGGTCCAGTCCCGGTGGGAGGCTGCACTCCCAGCCTCTCTGCCATCCTGCCTCCACAGAACACCCACTACAGGGAAGAACGCTTCCTTCCAACTGACCCCAGCAACCACGCTGTCCTTAATGTCTCCTCTGCCTTCAGTCCTTCACACGCCTATTCAAAAACAACTGGTCTGGTAAAGAAAGCCCCAAATCTGGCATGAAGACATCTTCCTTCTGGCAGTGGACAGATTCGCTTTACCTACCCCCAAACAGAAGCACCTTTGTTACAATCATCAGGAAACCAATTACTTAGCAACTGAAGAGCCAGGCATGCAAGTCAATTCCACTGCCTGTTTCCCACCTATTCTGCAGGCTTAAGTCCCAGGAGAGAAGGGAGAAGATGGGCTAGTGGGTTGGGTCCATTTGCTTATGGGGAATCAAGGCTGTGGAGGGAGTGCTCACATCCCTCCCCCACAACACCTCCAAGGAGCCAGGATATAGCAAATTCATGTTTAAATGTTGATTTATTCACGCCATTCTTCTCAAAGCTTCCAAAAACCCCCTCTCCCCACATCGCCTGCTGCCCCTAGAACATTCGGCTCAGGTGAGCTGGTTCCCACACATTCCTACTACATTCCAAGCTCACTCCAACCACTGCACCTTTGCTTACCAGGCTCCTCCTGCCTGGAATGTCCTCCCGCTCTCCCTGCTGCTCACAGAAACCCATCCTTCGTGGCCAGCTCCAGCCCCACCTCCCATGGAGCCTCCTGAACCCCTTGAATCCTGAGGGCAAGCTCCCTGCTCTGTGTTCCCACCTCGAGAAGTCTGTGCTGCAAAAGTCAGCACTTAATTATATACCATCACACACTGTTTCACGTGTGTCTTCTCAACTAGTCTGGGGGCAGAAATCACATGTCTTGTGCTCCTGTATCTGCCACTGCATCTGAAACGGGACTGGGAGCACACAGAGGTGATGAACACACTTGGCTGGCTGACGGAAACTGGAGGGCTCCCTGGGCTTCAGCTGCTCTACCTCCAAGGCCAGCGTCAAATTGACAAATTGCAGGCCTGAGTCACAGATCCTATCGACCCCCATGTGGCATCTCCCCAGACCCCGCGCTGTGAGCCGGGGGCAAGGGCCTCTTGGCGGCTCCTCCCGGGCACTGTTCTGGGCACACACACACTCCCGGCAGAACAACTGATTAAATCCTCCCAAATCATCCAGCACTCCTATCTCCGGATGTAAAATCTGCCAAAACCTCAAGAGGAGGGAACTGTGTCACAGCATCAGCCCAGGGGTCCAGGGACCTATAATTTCTGCATTTTATAAAAGACTTTTAGCGCCAAAGTCTCTCCCACAGGAACTTTCTGAAATACTCTCCACTCAGCGAGGCCTACTCCTCTAATTAGTGCTCCCCATACAAATAAACAGTCACTCAGAGGAAAATCCAAAAGCACCGTTCTCCTCCCCTCCATTATAAGCACAAAGGCTCAATTTCTGTTCTTTCCCTTCATCCTGCTCTACAGAAGGTGTGTGGTATTTTCTCCCCTCTTACATCCTGAAGAATTGCCGATTCCTATAAACCCGGGGATATCAGAGCATGATCTTTTGTGCACTTATTATTTCCAATGACTAACACGTGAAGGATGTATCCTCAAGCTCCAGGGATTTAACATAAAATCAGAGCTGCGAAAGAAAGGTTTGGTGGTTCTTAGGCGTCCAAGCACATCCCAGTGCAGAATGAGACACACATTTCCACCGTGTGGTCTCGGCTCCATGATAATCTCTAGGCAACCAAAAGCCAGTGCTTAGCGACACAAGCTGGAGGACCAGCCCCCGTGTCTCTATGAAAGAGTGGCTCTGGCCTGTTGGGAAGCACAGAGCTGAGCCGGAGGCACCCTGGGCAGCCAGCTGCCAGGCAGAGATCAGCCACATGGGTTTGGGGTGAGGGCAGCCCAGGAGGAAGGGTTTAATGAAGACAGTCAGTGGGAAGGGAGCAGGTGGCAGGCTGTCCAGAAGTTAAAGGAAGAATTCAAAATGAGGCACAGGGAGGGCAGTTAACCCCCTCGGAGGAGCTCTGAAGCATCTCCTTGCACTTAACTTCTTACCCCACAGTCTCTCTAGATGCTATGCCCCTTGAGGGTGCAAAAGGGCTTGGCTTAATTCCTTGGTGGTCCAGTGGTTAGGATTCTGCACTTTACTACAGGGGACACGGGTTTGATACCTGGTCAGGGAACTAAGATCCCGCATGCCACCTGGTGCAGCCAACAAAACAAAACAAAAACAGTTTGAGGGGGCTCAGCTTCAGAAATTTGAATTTAGGGACCTCTAGTCCAGCTCTTTCCCACTGAATCATACTAAATATAATAGGAAAGCTAACAAGGATTCTTGAAATCATGACTTAACAGATTTTTATGGAGCTCAAGCTTTCCCAGATGCTGTGAGGGACAGAAACAAACATCTAGGATCAGAGAACACGTGGTGATTTTGGACCTAGGATACATGGACTGGTGAGTGACTCTACCACTGACCAGCTCTGGAACCAGAAAACAGTACGTCCCAAGCCTCACCAATCAAAGAGGGATAATGGTACTTGCCCTGCTCGCCCCTGGGTTGATGTGAGGATCAGATGAGAAAACTGTGCATCTGGAGGAAATTTTGCCTCTCTGTGGGGCTGGTGTATTAGTAATGTGAGAAATCAAGATAGCGACCCTAGGAAGGGGCTAAACTGGATGGAGAGAGAGGCCACAATGCATCCGAACAATGCGGAACAGTATACAGGTGCAGGGCAGAGCTGCAGGACAGGGGAACTGACAAACCGGACTCTCTTTTTCTTACTGCCCAGTCTACTCAACCTCTTGCCTGAAAGCTGGGCAATGGAAAGTATAGGAAAAGCAATTCACACTAATCCAGAGGGTTCCTCGGGGACAGCACCTTTGTAGCAGATCTTAACTGATCTGTGTCCTGAACCAATTCCATGGATTTTAATTATCCAGGCCACAGCAATCCCCCAGGTTCAGAGACAACCTCAAACTGATGTCAATAGAGAGACACTCACGCCATCTCCACCCAAGATCTTTCAACTTGACCTCCCAGAGGAACGTCAGCTAATTAGCAACCACGTTCACACTGTGGGGTATCCTCAAGAAAATCAAGTCCCAAGGAGGAAGAAGTCCCCAATGCAGAAACAGCTTGTTTCTGAGATCTCAGAGCCCCTGCCCACCTGTAACCTCTTTTGAACCTTAGTCATTCCCTCTATATAAGGGCATATATGGATACATATTTTTATAATGATAATTCTATGCCCACTGCTAAACCAAATATCAAAAACAATGTAGAAATCAGTTAATTGCCTGCATTTATTATACATCCAAATTAACTCAGTCCAAGGCAATAAATATGTATTGAGCCCTTTTTATAAGCCAGCAGGCATCACCCCAGGAAGAGATAATAAAAAGAAGCCGGCCCTAGGTCTCCCCTCAAAAGGCTCACAGAAGGGCTATGCCTGTGGCATTCTGGAAGTCCACCTCTGTTATCGAATGCGGTGTGTGACAATGATGTTTGTACCACACACAGAGGCAAATGAATGAAGTTGCTCACAACGGGCCCAGGGCCTCTGGCCACTAGGACCACCCTGGCAATGTCCTCCAGCTCTACCACTCAGCAGCTGTATGACCTTGGGCAAGTGACCCAAATGCTTGTGCTTCCTAGCCTAGAAAATGGGGACGGTAATAGCTAATAACTCATCGGCTTGCTGTGAGGAACAAATACACTAATACATACAACACTTACAAAACAGTGTCTGGCATAGAGTAAGTGCTCACTTGATGTCACACCAGCACCATCGCCCCATCTTTTAAGAGGACCCTGTTAGCCCTTTTTATGACACTGTGCCTTATCACTTTTATTTTCTATAATCCTTAGCCATAGTTCCTCTCAGAAGCTGTAAGAATTTCAGCAGCTCCTACTCTGCATACATTTGCCCTGGGCACCAAGTCTTCACAAGAACTTCAGGAATTCTACACAGGGCTTTGCCGTGTACAGGACCCCTCGCTCTTCTTTGGCCCCTATTCTTCAATCTCCTTTGGTTCACTGAAGACCTATGCTCAATTCATCTATTGTGTGACAATATTTTTAGGTTAAATTTTTTAGGGCTGGGCTACCTGTAGACTTCCTTGCATTGCACTCATGTCTTAGAGTGAGCAAGCCTCTCATCTCCTCAGCTTAGCAGAGAAGAGCTGAGAGCCTGGCTGGTGGCTGGAAAAGCCTAACTACAGGAATGTGCATGGGGGTGGCGGGGAGTAGTGGCAGGACAGAAGGAGTAGGAGGGAGGCAGGGACATTTGGTTGATTTTTTTCAAAAAACAACTGAATTGAGATATACACTTGTCCCCCGGTATTCATGGGACATTGGTACCAGGAGCTGCCACAGACACCAAAATCCATGGATGTCCAAGTCCCTTATGTAAAGTGGTATAGTACAACAGCAGAAGGAGGAACACTCCCAAATTCATTCTACGAGGTCACCATCACCCTGATACCAAAATCAGGTAAAGATGCCACAAAAAAAAGAAAATTACAGGCCAATATCACTGATGAATACAGATGAAAAAATACTCAACAAAACACTAGCAAACAGAATCCAACAACACATTAAAAAGATCATACACCACGATCAAGTGGGGTTTATCCCAGGAATGCAAGGATTCTTCAATATACGCAAATCAATGTAATACACCATATTAACAAATTGAAAGATAAAAACCATATGATAATCTCAATAGATGCAGAAGAGTTTTTGACAAAATTCAACACACATTTATGATAAAAACTCTCCAGAAAGTGGGCATAGGAAGAAACTACCTCAACATAATAAAAGCCACATACAACAAACCAACAGCTAACATCATTCTAAATGGTGAAAAAACAAAGTATTCCCTCTAAGAACAGGAACAAGACAAGGGTGCCCACTCTCATCATTATTATTCAGTATAGTTTTGGAAGTTTTAGCCATAGCAATCAGAGAAGAAAAAGAAATAAAAGGAATCCAAATTGGAAAAGAAGTAGTAAAACTGTCACTCTTTACAGATGACATATTATACACAGAAAATCCTAAAGATGCTACCAGAAAACTACTAGAGCTAATCAATGAATTTAGTAAAGTATCAGGATACAAAATTAATGCACAGAAATCTCTTGCATTCCTATACATTAACAATGAAAAACCAGAAAGAGAAATTAAGGAAACACTCCCATTTACCACTGCAACAAAAAGAATAAAATACCTAGGAATAAACCTACCTAAGGAGGCAAAAGACCCATATGCAGAAAACTATGAGACACTGATGAAAGAAATCAAAGGTGATGCAAACAGGTTGAGAGATATACCATGTTCTCGGATTGGAAGAAACAGCATTGCGAAAATGACTATACTATTCAAAGTAATCTACAGATTCAATGCAATCTCTATCAAATTACCAATTACATTTTTCACAGAACTAGAACAAGAAATTTTATAACTTGTATGGAAATGCAAAAGACCCCAAATAGCCAAAGCAATCTTGAGAAAGGAAGATGGAACTGGAGGAATCAGGCTCCCTGACTTCAGATTATACTACACAGCTACAGCGATCAAGACAGTATGGTATTGGCACAGAAACAGAAATATAGATCAATGGAACAGGACAGAGAGCCCAGAGATAAACCCATACACATATGGTCACCTTACCTTTGACAAAGGGGGAAAGAATATACAATGGAGAAAAAGCCTCTTCAATAAGTGGTGCTGAGAAAATTGGACAGCTACATGCAAAAGAATGAAATTAGAACACTTCCTAACACCATACACAAAAATAAGCTCAAAATGGATTAAAGACCTAAATGTAAGGCCAGACACTATAAAACTCTTAAAGGAAAACATAGGCAGAACACTCTATGACATCCATCAAAGCAAGATCCTTTTTGACCCACCTCCTAGAATCATGGAAATAAAATCAAGAATAAACAAATGGGACCTCATGAAACTTAAAAGCTTTTGCACAGCAAAAGAAACCATAGACAAGACAAGAAAACAGCTCTCAGAATGGGAGAAAATATTTGTCAACGAAGAAACTGACAAAGGATTAATCTCCAAAATATACAAGCAGCTCATGTAGCTCAATATCAAAAAAACAACCCAATCCAAAAATGGGTGGAAGACCTAAGTAGACATTTCTCCAAAGAAGACATGCAGATGGCTAACAAACACATGAAAAGATGCCCGACCTCACTAATCATTAGAGAAATGCAAGTCAAAGCCACAATGAGGTATCACCTCACACCGGTCAGAATGGCCATCAAAAAATCTAGAAACAATAAATGCTGGAGATGGTGTGGAGAAAAGGTAACCCTCCTGCACTGCTGGTGGGAATGTAAATTGGTATAGCCACTATGGAAGCAGTATGGCGGTTCCACAAAAAACTAAAAATAGAACTACCATATAACCCAGCAGTTCCACTACTGGGTACATACCCTGAGAAAACCATAATCCAAAAAGAAACATGTACCACAATGTTCACTGCAGCACTATTTACAATAGCCAGGACATGGAAGCAACCTAAACGCCCATCAACAGATGAATGGATAAAGAAGATGTGGCACATATATACAATGGAATATTACTCAGCCATAAAAAGGAATGAGTTATTTGTAGTGAGGTGGATGAACCTAGAGACTATCATACAGAGTGAAGTCAGAAAGAGAATAACAAATACTGTATGCTAACTCATATATACGGAATCTAAAAAAATGGTAGTGATGAACCCAGTGATAGGGCAAGAATAAAGATGCAGATGTAGAGAACGGACTTGAGGACACGGGGTGGGGGGTGAAGGGAAAGCTGGGACGAAGTGAGAGAGTAGCACTGACATATATACACTACCAAATGTAAAATAGATAGCTAGTGGGAAGCTGCTGCACAACACAGAGAGATTAACTCGATGATGGGTGATGACTTAGAGGGTTGGGATAGGGAGGGTGGCTCAAGAGGGAGGGGATATGGGGATATATGTATAAATACAGCTGATTCACTTTGTTGTACAACAAAAACCAGCACAACAGTGTAAAGCAATTATATTCCAATAAAGATCTGGGAAAAAAAGGTACAGTACAGTTGGTCCTCTGTATCCAGGGAGTTCCTGCATCCGTGGACTCAACCAACTGCAGACGGAATTTCGGATCTCTTGGTTGAGTTTGAGGATACAGAACCCTGCCCCACCCCCATATGAAGGACCAGCTGTAATTCACATACCATGAGTTCATTCATTTTAACTGCACAATTCAATGGATTTTTTTAGTATATTGACATATATGTGCAACGGTAACCACAGTCCATTTGAGAACACTTTCCTTACCTCAAAAAGAAACCTTTCTGGGGAGGGTGGGGAGGAGTCGAGGGAGGGAGGGAATACGGGGATATATGTATAAATACAGATGATTGAACTTGGTGTACCTCAAAAAAAATAATAAATAAATAAAATGAAAATAAAATAAATAAACCATAAAAAAAATAAAATAAAAAGAAATAAAAAGAAATCTTTCTTTTTACTACCTATCTTGTAGCTACTACCCCCTAACCCTCCAATTCCCCACCTCCAGCCCAGGTAACCACTAATCCGCTTTCTGTCTCTATAGACCTCCTTATTCGGGATGTTGCATTATGAGTGAAGTCATACAACACATGGTCTTTTGTGTCTGGTTTCTTTTATTCACACACAATATTTTCAAAGTTCATCCATGGTGTTGAATGTATCAGTACTTGATTCCTTTTTACAGCCCCATAATATTCCCTCCTACGAATATTCCACATTTCATTTATCCACACAACAGCTGTTGCACATTTGAGTCATCTATTTGACTATTATGAAGAATACTACTGTGAACATTACAAGTTTTTGAGTGAATATATGTTCTCATTTCTGTTGGGAATATACCTAGGAGTTGAATTGCTGGGTCACATGGTAACTTTATGTAAAATCATTTGAGAATGTTTTCCAAAATAGCTGCACCATTTTACATTCCCCTATTCGGTTAATTACTGGACAGTTAGAAAGTCTCAAGCTGAGGTCTTGATGAAGTGTATATTCATCTTCCAAATTTTAAGCCTCAAGCTGATGTCACTTTACTTTCCTGCATGAGGTCTTAGGAGTAAAGTTTTTCTCTTGTCAAAGAGAAACTTGATTGTGAGATTGCTCTGCCCCTGCTTGACCGTCAAAGAGTAAAGCTGTGTCCTTACCTTCCAGGCGGCTACTAGTTCTTGTCCTACCAGCCTTGGCCTTGCAGGAGATTAAGAGGGCAGGGCTGTATCTGCACTGGCTGGGCCCACCATGCCTGCACATGGAAGCAGAGGAGGAGGAGATGCGCCGGCCAGTCCGAGGTCACTCAGCAACCCGCAGGGTCAGGATGAGTGGAGCCAGTTCCTGAGTCTGAGTCCTTCCTCCTCTACTGTACGGGGTCCTCCTTCCACCCACTCGCCCGCCTCCTTTCCACGCCTAATGGTCTCACTAGCGCGTGCATGAACAGTAAAGACTTCACACACGTGTTTACCTCTTTTGGAGAGGTTCTTTCATTTATTTCCTCTGCTTTCATTTGTGAGAAGGAGCCCACACATGCCGTGACAAGTGTCCGCAAGATGTTTACTTCGTGCTTTCCTCGGGCCCCCACCCTACAGCCACAGAAGGCCTGGTTTTAAAGAAAGGCAGCTCCTGACAACAATCTGTGTTCTCCTGGGCTGCTTCCTTACTCTTCCGCGGGCTTTGTCTCCCGGTGGCCTTGCCCACCCCAGATTTTCTCGGTGTCACCCAAAGTGTGAGCCTGGCACCACTGAGCACCCCTGGGTGCCGACTCACCCCAGGAAAGAGGGACGGGAGGAGACGTGTGGGCTCCCCCAGAGGAGGAGGGTCCCCCAATTCAAACCAGAAATAAGGCATAAACACCCTTCAGTGGAAAGGTAGCAAATCAAGTGAGACTGGAGGGTAGAAGGCAAACACCTTCACAAACACTGGCTTCCCCGTAGTCTCCGTCGCCAAGTAGTTTGGCGATCACGAGCTTAGGAAAGGAAGGGCACCTCAGAGGCCAAAGCAGGCCTGGCGGGTCCAGCGCAGCCTGCCCGCGCCTGGTCATCTCAGCTAAACTGATGCTGACACCTGCCCCCCTGCCCAGACAGGCTGCCTGCACTTTCTCATCCCATGAGCCCAGCTCGTCGTCTCTTCTCCCCTCTGTCCACCCACCTCACCTCTTGTCTCTCTGCCCCTGATGGTCTCTTGTTTTCAATTAAACGAAAGAGAAACCAGCTGTTTCTGTATAACACCCTTGATTTACATAAACCGCCTTATCAAGCCAACACTGGGCTGGCTCCAGGCCTCACGGTTCCACCACGCTCTCCGGGTGGCCATCCAGCCCAGCTGTGCCACTCTGGCCGCCACCACACCCTGCCAGCTCTGCCCGGGTGAGCGCCTCCACGCCCCTGAAGCAGCTACGCTCTCTGCCCTCCACACTTTCTGCCCGGCCTGCGTGTTCCATCCGCAGACACCCTCCCGTGGCTTCGGCCCACAGGGACCCCACCCCACACACTGTCTGTGCCACCCCTGCTGGTGTTCATTTTCACCTGCTGTGACATCTCTTGAATAGCGACCTTTTCATTTGCTTTTCATTATAAACACTACACAAGATTATTAAAGAAAATCTGGCAAACTGAACAGGAATGAAAGAAAAATCATTCAAAATTCCACCACCCAAACACAACACTATGTATCCTGAAGTATCTTCCCTCAGGGGTGTGTGTGTGTTCACATCACAGATCTTGCCTTGTTGTTTCGCGTTTCAGTTCTGCTCCCCACCCCCCCCACCCCCCACCATATTCCCATTTAAGAAGGAAGCTCCTTGAGGACAGTGACTGACAGGAAAGGGGAACATAACTTGGGTCCTGAAAGGAGCTGTGAAAACTTCCAACCTCTGAGATGTCCTGTATGACATAGTCTGCAAAACACAGATGGACTCGTACATAGGCCAGGCTCTGCAGACTCGGCTTCTGCCCTCCCTGTCCTGCCCCCTTGCCAGCCTCGGCGCCCTACCATGTTCCTGTGTGCCTCACCTCTCCCCCCAGTCTTCACCTGCCCACCATGGAGGACTCAAGCCGGCAATAAACCTGGCCCGCGGAAAATAATTCCTGTGCCTTGACTTTCCAGCTGGTGGACAGATTGGTTTACTATACACAACCATGAAAAGCTTGGTTGTGTATCTGAATCAGCTTGAGCTGAATTTGAATCATCTGGTTTTAAAAGCACTATAGAAACCTAAAGATGATTTATAAGTGACTTTTCTCTCCTCCAGTTGCATTTATTGTCTGAATCCTTTTCTGGTCTTCAATCCTACGTGGTCTTCTGTAGCTGTCATCTAAGTCTGCGTTTTGCAAGCACAGGCCTTAATAACAACATCAATAACAGCCCCCTTTACCTTGACCCTTTAACAAGTCTGGGTGCTTCTTGATTCTTGTCCTGTTTTCCTCCACTGTCCTTGCAAAATGTTAGTTGAATAGTAGAGGCTTAATCTCAAATGTGTGTTGTTGATAAACACTGTCTGGTACAATGGTCAGAGCTTAACTAAAAATAAATGAGTTACAATTTTGAAAAAGCGTTAGAGTAAAGCCCTGTTAGAGACTAGACATTAAGAGATACAGCTAAAGCCATCCTTACAAACTTCCCTCTTACGGTGGGGAAGGAAATGCACCACCTACCCTTCTTCTACAGCCAGCACATGAAATTTTATCTGCAATATTAAATAAATTCATGAATAACACTCTGTAATGAGCTTTACTGTGTTTGGATATTATGCTCCTTTAAAAGAATAGAGCATCTAAGATTCTCTATTTGACTAAAGAAATCCTCAGTGTGAGAGGACGTGAAAATGGCCCAAATAAAACATTATTCCTGCAGACTTACCTTTCTAAAGGAAGAAATTTCCTCAATACAATGAAATCTATTGCTCTCTCCTATCCTAAGAACTCCACATCTAGATAACTCTGAAGAAAAAATAAGTAGAAATAGACAAGACCAACCAAAACCCACCAGATACCACATCGGTCGTTCTCTGTGTCTACGGAGCTCCTTTTCAATATATCTCTTTTCACATGAGCCCCAGCACCATACCCTCCAAATTCTGCCCTCTTTTCACCATGAGTGGTAAGCTCCCTTAGACAAATTCAGAAAATTGTCCCTACTCTTCCCTGACTCATGTTAATGCCGTTCTAAGAGGGTGTAGATGCAGCAGCAGTCACCACGGGGGTGGGGGGTGGATATACCCCATAGTCCACCCACCTTTCTTGTCATTTCTGTCTTGAGATCAAGGTCACACATAACTGAGTCACACCAAAATAAGGCCAAAACTTGGCCCCACCAGCACCACCCTCTGCCGAGCTAATCAACAAACGTGGAAAAGATTCTGTAGGTCTGGTAAAACTTGGGGGAGGCTTGAAAATCTACATCCACCTCTAGGAGGCTCAAACACCTTTCGTTTGTCCTTTGTTCACTCTTCAGGTGGCAAGTACTTGCTCCTAGAAAGGCCCCCAGGGAAGCTCACTCTCTAATGATGAGGCACTGAGTTCTTCAAGGTTCACCGGGCGCTTTAGTGAATTCTAAAATGCTTATGCAAGAGAGCCAGTTCCCAATCTTATTAATATTTAAAACCCTCCTTCTTGCAAATTCATGCCATGAGTCCCTAAGATGTGCTTAGAGGCCAACAACAGATGTGCTGGCTGAACTTTTTTTAAAAATCTAATTACTGTTAAAACTAAATAAAACAAAAAATGAAGACTCTCATTGGGCTGAAAGGACAGCATGCCCTGCTCCTCCATTACTTTAAATAATTTTGCACAAAACTTCAGGGTAAGGAGAGAACAATAATCTCTTCAGTCTAAAACACACTATGGTAAGTTCTAGCAAAAGGATACTTATTTAAGGGCTGATAATAAGGGAAAATAGAAATTTGAGGAGGCAAGCCCAAGAAAGGGTTCTCTATTGTGTGTGCACATGTAATCCCCAAGAGCTGAGTGCTTCTGGAGAGCTATGCATGGTGTTCACTCCTTCCCGTGTATGCCAAGCCAATAAAAGCAACACTTGATTAAACTGCCATCAATGAAAGACCCTATGGACTCTCAAAAAATTCCTAATCTGATTATGGCTCGTTGACTTTAACATGAAATAAGAATCATATTTTCTGTTGAGAGCCGTTCACTCTCCTCCTGGTTAATGCTAAAACCAGAACTTTGTAAAGTGGGTCACTCAGCCAAGCAGCCTCACTAGAGCAAAAGAGGAAACCCAGGACCAGAGAGACGAGGTGGCTTGCCCAGGGTCACATCACTGGTTCTAACAGAAATGGAACTCGTGGCTCACAGCGCTGTTTACACTGTATTCAGTGAACTGTGTTCTCCTTTCGACCAAAGAGTAGTTCAGAGATGCTAAAGTAGGATGAGGAAGAGTGTTGCTACTGTAACCGATAAAGGACGCTTTAAGACCCTAGAATTACTTCGCTTGAGAAAAGGAAGCTGCAGGAGAAAATAAAAGCTGCTCTTTAGTCTCTGAAGGGCTGTCAGTGTGGAGGACATGACAGATGTGCTCTGTAGAGCTCCAGGGGATTGACCAAAGCCTGCAAGAGTGAAAGCTGAGGGCAAGCTGGGATTGGATCAGCCCCCAGGAGAAGTTTCTAATGAGGAGGCACATCCCACAAGGCCAGGGCTGCATGCCATTCTGTGGGGAAGCGTGCTCACAAATTAGGCTCCTCATACGTATGCTTGGTGTGAATAGGGAGAGAATGCTGGCACCCAGAGGCTTGAGTGCAACCTGCCAGAAATAATATTAAAGGGACTCCTCCTTGGGATGGATTTTGAACCACACCAGCAGATCTTAAACATGGTTGATGGCTGGAATCTCTGGGAATGTTTCCAAATACAGATTACTGAAACCAAAGGGTGGAAACTGGCCTGGAAACAGGTAATTTTAAAACATTCTGTGATTTCAATGACTCCATAAATAGGGAACTACTGAAATGGATCAGTGGCTCTCATACTTTTTGACAGTGACCCATAGGATGGAAACCATCTTTGCATAGAAACTTGGGATATGCACATTCACATAACTGAAACAGAAGTTTCACAAAACATCTGTTGCCCCTACTGCATGTGATGCACTTTGATAGTTTCTACCTCATTTTGTGTATTTTTTTAAGACATTGGTTGAGAGTCACTAAATTCATTTCATAACCAACTCATGAAAACACTAAACTACATATCCTCCAAAAAACAGAAAATAAAGGTGAGAAAAAGAAAGTGTGCCAATAGGAAAAAGGAACCATGGGTTTAGATTTTCTTGGCGTTTGGCATGTGGTTTGGTTGTTTTAGGTACAGATGAGAAGGGACCAAACAGAACCTTGAAGGGAGCACTCAGTCAAAAATAAGTATTCAAAGAGCAGGTTGCTGTAATTAAAAAACATCACAAGTAGGAACTTACTGAATCCTTGAGAAGCAAAACATCTGAGCAAAATCTCCACGCAGGTGAGTTATCTTCCCTTGGAGAGCTTTGGAGAGGCAGCAAAGATCAGACTAATCTATGCAGCTTAATTATGCTAGCGATTGAAAGGTGTTTTCTTCCTTTGCATCTGCATTATTATTTGGAGAAAATGGCTGTTAATTAAAAATGTAGCAAAGCTTGCCCAGAGCCCAATGTGGGTGGGATCTAAGAATCTGCATTTCTAATCAGGTGATGCCCACGTTACTGGTGCCCAGACCACACTTTGAGTAGCAAAGACCTAGACTTTGGAGCCAGGTATATTAGGATCTGAATCCCCACTCTGCCACTTTCTTTTTTGCAAATGTTTTGGAAAGATTTTTAATAATAACTTTTATTGGGGTGGAGAGGGGTTTCTGTTTATAACAGTAATGTAGAAGAGGGCAAATTATTTCACCTAACTCAGTCTCCTCTGTAAACAGAAAATAACAACCCCCACCTTTGGGCTGGGGGTTAGGGAGGGATATTGAAAGCTCTCAGCTCTGCTCTCTCCTGCCCTTACAGTCCTGAAAGTGGGGCCTCCTTGCACGTTCCACTCCTTCACTGCCTGTCTTTTCTAGTGCACTCTGGCCTCTGCCCTTGACTTCCCCATGAAGACTGCTCTCTCCAAGGACGCCAGGATCCAACAGGTGCTGTGGCTCATTTTGATCACCCTTGAATACATGAAACTGTTAACAACCCCCTTTATTCTCAAAACGCTCTTTGGTTTGGGGACCAGCCCCCACCCCCACTCTAGCAGCTCAGACCTGCTCCTCTGGTCCATCTCCATTTCACATACTTGGAGCTTCCTTAGGCTCTGTCCTCGGTTCAGCTTTCTGTTGGATTCTTTCTACACATACCTCCTTGACCATCACAGCATCACATCCTCCGAATGTTAATCCCAAATCAAGAGCTACGGCACAGAGCACTTCTCCCAGCTTCAGACCCAGAGATCCCCTGGCCCTCTGGTTACAATGTCCCCAAGATATATCCAACTCTGTGTGTCCAAACAGAACTTGTCACTTCCTCTTGTATTCCCACAGGCAGCCCCAGAACCTACCATCCACCCATCTTATTAGGTATTCTAGGCCCTCTGGCATATACCCTCCATCTGGCTTGCACCTTTATTTTAATTCACACATGGATATATTATCTCCCTAATAATTATGTAGAAAATGCCTTCATGCCCTCACAGCACCTAGCACGATACCGTATGCATATTTGTAATTTAAGTCACCAGTAAGTTATTTCAGGAACCAGAATGTGAATGACATTTTGCTACACATGCAGAGAAAACTGCATCCACTAACAGCTTTTGGTATTGTTAACAGTTTCTACCCAGGAAGAAAAGTACTAGGCTCCATTAAGTTTGTAGGCCACAAATTAAACCTCCACAAATTCTGCATGAAAAAAAATGGGGTAGGGAGAGGAATCCTTGTTTTTCTAGGACTTGAGGAATAGACACTCCAGTTTTGGTTGGCTGGCCTTATCAGGAAAGTCCTGGAATCATCATGGATGAGAGATACACAGTGTATTGCACTGTAACCTTTACACATCTGGCTCCTCGCCTTGACAATACATGAAACACCGGGACAGCAGCGGCGATGTCTGCAGGTCATAGCCCCATAAGTTTAGGGCTGTGCTCAATATATTAGGGCTGCCGCGTGAGGGAGGGAGGAAATGACAGGAAAACTAGTCTACTGATGCCAAAGTAGGTCTTTCAGACACGAGTCCTGAAAACTGGGGCTGGTGAGATTAGGCTGGTCCTCAAAGACTTTAAGCAGCTCCTGGTGAGAATCATCTAAACCAAGGAACACCGGAACCCCAGTGTTTCACTGAGCAGAGAGTCTGGCAAGAGCCTTCTGCCTCACTGAATAAAAGAAACCACTTCTCAGCAGCGCCCCCTTGGTGTCTGACGGTGCCTTCTCCTTACACTAAGCGTTCACGGCTCTGTCTCACTTCTCCAAGGACCTGGGGGATCAGACAAAACACCTGTGATGAGGGTACTTACCTAGTTGCCTCATTAAGGTGAGCGGCCCCTCAACACCAGTCCCACACATTTCAGCAACGCCATCATGTTACTGCTATATCCCAAGTGGCCAGTGAAGCGTGGGCTTGAATTTCATCAGGACGCTCATTCTAGGCTCTGGCATGGGTTGGTCGGTGGCCCTCAGGAGGCTTCCAGGAAGCAGACTGCAAACATCCACATGGCCCCTTTCAAGATTCCTGAGCTAAGTTAGCCTATCCTGTCATTTCCAAACTCTTCACCTCACACTCTTTTCTCTTCAAAGCTTTCCCTTTGAAATCTACTCTGTGTTAGAAGACGTCAAGTTCCACCTGGCAGAAGCTAGGGGTCAAGAAGGGGTCCCGGCTGCTCCAAGTGGTGGTTTCTGCCAAGAGATGCTTCTAAGGTACATTTCTGGGGCCACTCCATGCCACCCGCAAAGCCTGTCTCTCACTGTCCCCAGAGAGGCTCCTTTCAGCCTCCTGAATCATCCCCACTGCTGGGAGCTGTCAGATGCCTTATCCCTGACAATGGCTTAGACTCACCCTCCACAATCAGGGTCCTGCAGCATGTGGCCCCCCACCCACCAGGCAGAACGCTGCTTTCCCAAGGCAGGGCTCCCTCCTCCACGCAACTGAAGCTGAGCAGGCCCAGGGCGATGGCCGTGCGTGAGGTCTTTCCTACTTCTTCCCTTATCCTGCCGCACCTGGAGCTTCCTTAGAGGGCAGTGCCACTGCCCTGCAGCTGGGGAGGCACAGATGACGGGGCCTCCATCTGTTGCGGACTAGTGGTGTGGCTCCCGGCAGGACACTGACCTCGCATCTGCTCTCTGATCCAGGATCACACCCTCCCTGCCTATCTTTCAGAGTACTGTAAAGATCCAACAAGACTACAAAAGCACTTTGGAAAATGCCTGCTTGTATTACCGGTATTATTCTAACACTATGACCAATATGCACCCCCCGCCCCAGGAAGCTGCTCTGGTGGAGAAAGCGCCCAAAACACACCCACTCCCTTAAACGCAGCGACCAAAAAAGGTGTGGGCAGGATTCTCCCAGCTCCCTGGCTAACTAAAAATTCTCTATTTTTCTCTAGTTTCTTTGTCAACACCCCCATCTGTAACCACTGAACCACACTGCCTCCAGTCCTGGAAGCCGGACAACACGAGCAGTCCAGTTATCCTTTGTCCTGGAGGACTCCTGAAGTCTCAGGAAACAGACTGACAGAGACTCTGAGTGGTCACCTCATCCATCCACCCTCTGCCTCCAGGCAGGGCTTGCGAAGAATACTCTCACAAAGCAATTTCTCATCCGGTCTCCAGGGTTTAGGGGAAACGAGACCATGTGCAGTCCGGGGACGTGGCCTCCTGGAGATGGAGAGTCACAGCCACTCAGCCCACATTTGGGATGCGTGGACCCGTCATCCCAAGAGACAGCCGCGCTCCAGGTGCACAGCACAGCGCCTCTGGACAGGCGGAGCACAGCCTCTGGCGCTGGGCAGGCGTCATCCACACCACAGCCCACTTCCCCAGCAATTCATGTTTTTAGAAACGTTGGGGAGGGCTGCATAGTCATGGGGCTGGGGAAGACATTTATAAGAAAAGACACAGCTTTTTCTTGTTTGTTGGTTTTAAATGACCCACATCTTCTTAATGTTGATTGAGAAGCATTTTCCCTGGGTTCCAGTCCAGGGAAACTTGTAAAGAAAACTCCTTTAGGCTACAAATGCCAATGGCCAGTATCTCTTGGGACACTGAGGCAGAAGACACAAGCCCCTCCTCAAGTCTGAACCATGGCACACACACGAGCGGCCCACAGCTGTCGGCCCAGCTCTCCAACACTGAAATCATCCACCCATGAACAGCAGTTCCAGTTTTTCATTTTGTGATGGGCATCACTTCTTGCCTTCGTCCCCATTCCCTGTCTCCCACGCCCCTTCGAGAGCTGTGACCCTCAACAAGCTGCCCTCCGCACACACTCCCCCCAGGCCCTCATTCCACGTGGTCTGCCGCTGGGCCGGGAACTCAGCATGGGGCTCTGGCCAGCATCTCCCGGGACCGCTCACTGCCCCGGCCGCACCCGCAGCTCCTACCCCCAAGCCCTGGCTGTGTTCCTGCCCAGCCTCGGGACCTTCCTCCCCATCCCTCCGCCCCTGCCCCGCCCTGCTCTATAGGTGGGAAGGAGGAGAGGACTGGACTAGTGTCCACGGAGCACCTGGTTCGTGCTGGGCTCGTCAACACACACCTGGTCACGTGATGCTCACAACTGCCTTCCTGTGGAAGGAGAAAGAAGTTGGGGCTCTAAAATATCAGAAACTCGCCCGAAGACCCTGAGCTGAGACGTGGAAGAGTTAGGATCTGACCTGCTGCCTGCCTCTGTGCCTGGTGCCCCTGCCCGCCGCCGAGCGGCCTGAACCGCAAGGCAGCGCTAGAATCGGAAAGGCGCGTGCAGGCCCCATCTCAGCGCTCTCCAGTTTCCTCACCACTGCCTCCTCCTACTTCCCAGCTGCTCCCAGCCTGAGACGGGACTCCACAACAACTGGTCCATGCTGACAATAGCCTTCAGAGACTGTTTTGTGGGGAGGCTCCAGTTGTGCCTGACTGTTTTTTTTAAACAGCAACTTAGTGGCATTCCTAGAATCATTAACTACCCATGGAACTCAGAAGTGGTTATTCTCAGGTGTTACGCTTTGCTTTGTTTTTTAAGTACCCTGCAGTGTGAGACTGGGTGCCCCGATCCCACATTCCTGGGCACTCTGCTGGGTGAGGGGGCTGGGGGCAGCTTACTGGAAAGGGCCATTTACAGAAATGCTGCTCTGTCACTTCTACCTTGCACATAAGCAGAAGTGAGATTCCGGTTCTATTTGAGGGAGGAGGCAGTAGACTGTTTCCATGGTAACCCTAAGCAGCATATAGAATAAGGACCTAAAGAAGGTCTGAGGGAAATTAAGTTGTGGTTGTCGACGTGTTTGGCCTACCTTGTCACAGGCAGTGGCTTGGAATGCCTGCCCGAAGGAAGCAAACAGGTATGGGGACCCGGAGGGGACATTCCAGGCACAACTTCAACAAGCACTGCACGACTGACCCCTGCCTGGATGGCTTTTCTAAATGCTTCACTGTGGAAGGTTAACCCTGCCAGGAAAGCTAACACTAAGCACTGTGTGTGTGTGTGTGTGTGTGTGTGTGTGTGTGTGTGTGTGTGTGTGTGTGTGTGTGTGTGTGTGTGTGTGTGTGTGTGTGTGTGTATGTGTGTGTGTCTGTGTGTGTATGGAGAGAGGGAGGAAAAGAGAGAGGGGGGAGGGAGAGGTTGAATAATTTAAAACACATTTTCTAGCTTATTTCCCATGGTTTTATTTGTTTTTGCTGATTGTTTGCTTTAGTTGCTATTTTAACACTTTTTAAACTTCAGAGCATTCTCAGCTATGCACTTGAGGAACAGTATGGCCAATATCATTTCAGGAACAGTCCTAACACTCAGCTACGGGTTGACCACACCTTAACAGTCTTCCGTGGTCTGGAATCAGCGTTTGGGATGAGGCAAACTAGGACCCACAGTGTCGGCCAGTCTACGGAACAGTCAACATCACTCTAATAAGATGTGCACGCATCCCAGCTCTTTTAGCCACTGCCCTGTGACCTTCAGCAAGTTCTTAACCAATCTCTAAACCAATCGAGCCTCAGTTTCCTGGGGACGATAATCTTCTTTCATCTCATAATGGCAGTTTCAGTATCAAATAAGATAATGACTGTGAACGTGCTTTGCAAAACATAATACAATCTACAAATGGAAGGGAGTGGTATTATATTACTAATAATTACAGGATTTAATGCAGAGGTTGCATTACTAACGACAACATTATTTTGGCAAAACACTTAGCTGTTTTTCTTCCCTCACCTTTTTCTAAGTTCAAAGAGACAGTGAAAGACAGAAGCCTGCATGGCTGGCTGGCGTCAAGGTCAAAACTCAGTCATGCATTTTTACGTGGCACAAAGAGTGGCCAATCGATTGGACACAGGCATCAGAGTGCTAAGTAGAAAGCTGCCTGAACGGATGACTTCAGGGCTCAGAGGAAGAAGGAGGGAGGCACAGCCTGCCTGCTCCCCTCTGGTCAGGCTTCTGCTGACCCTGGAGGATAGTCCTTTCCTCTCGGGGAAAGCAGAGCAACACTCGCTCAGAGAGGTCCTCCACTTTGCCCCGGTGGGACCTCATCAGCCTCACCAGGCTTGTTCCCATCTGGCTGGCGTCGAGAAACCTGCGAGTGTGAGAAGGAAAACAGAGCCAGTGCACAAGAGGGAAGGCTCTTGATGGGAAAGACATGCAGGCCAGGCAGCATGCCCTCTAGAGCCTCCCTTCTCAGACGAGCTCCCTGAACAGAGGCCTCAGCAAGACTGGCAGCTGGGTGGACACACAGAATCAGCGGCCACACCCTGATCCACTGAATCAGAATCTGCACGGTAACGTGATGCCCAGGTTACTCCTGTGCAATTAACATTTGAGGAAATGCTGCTCTGGTACCCGAGAGCTAGGGAGTGGGTGGTGGTGCCAGGGGTGAGACTCCTTGGTTGGGTATTTGGTGAATTTCTACCATCTGCCTTAATCCTGATTAGTTACTATAGCCCCTGCATCCTGAGCATCTAGTAAGGAGCAGGACCCCATGCAGGCCATGCCGGTTTCTGGCAAGAAGCCCATAGGCTAGATGGGCCCCTTCAGACGACAGCTTTCTCCTCCTCTCCACCCAGGACAATCTGTGGGTCGGCCCCTTTGGCGCTGTGGGAAAGCCGTCTTTCCAGTTGCTAGGCCTTTGTCCAAAGGGCATGAAGGGACGGAGTAGCCACTTCCGGTCACACTTCCTTAGCACTCAGAAGTAGGCTGTGCTCTGAGCTTTCAAGCCGAGACCCTGGAGCCCTCCCCCTCCCCTCCAGGCTGTGCAGCAACCGGTCTGCCAGCCTCTTCCCACAGTCAGGGGCCTGGCTGCCTCCTCAGCACTTGTCTCTCCCCAATGCCCAGGACTTGCTTTACCATCTTCCTCCTGTGCCTGGGAAGCGGGCCTCTACGGCCCATGACAAGACTGGGAAATGGAGAGACAGTCAAGGCCACTTGACTCGAATGCAATTCCTTTCCCTTTGGAATCTAGTTCTTGGTTTTCCATCCATTAACCAACCACATGCACCCAGAAAATGTACCCAAAGTCTCCCTGTGCTTTTCTTATTTCCAAAATAAGATGGTAACTACCTGCCTTAGAGGTTTCAGAAGATAAAACAGAATTACAGGAAGTGAAAACTGGGAGGGACATGAGAGATCCCTTTGGACAAGTTTTTTCTTTAATATAGATGCCAGGCACTTGTTCTCAGCACTTCATAAATCCTAACCCATCTAATCTGCACAAGGCTAGACAGATACTGCCAGTGTGCGCAGTTTAGGATGAGGTCCAGGGACCCAGAGAGGCAAGGAGTTTGCTGATGGTCACCCGGGTGGGGAAGTGCCAGAGGGATGCTGGGGATGCAAGCAGGCTCAGATCTGCTCTGCCTGGCCTTGGAGAGGAGGCTGAGGGCAGATCTGGGCCCTGGAGCCAAGCCTCCCACTTGCTCTAGGCCCTGCTCCCTTCTCCACTATAGAACAGTCCGTGATGCAATCAAGGCCGTGCAGACTGGCTTTGGGGGAAAACACAAGGTGTGTGCATCACAAGAGTCAGCTACGCCCTCGAGGGCCACCTCCACAGCAGGGAAAGTCTAATAAGACAAGTGGGGAAGCCTGCAGGGAAATGCATTCTACCGTGGTCACCTTCCTGCCAAGGATAACTCCAGTCTAGTCCAATTTTTTCCTAATTCTGCAGGAGAGTAGCCCCAGAAGCTCTTCAGAAAACACTGAAGATCCTCAAAGACATTCTTAGCCTCTGAAACCAAACATAATCCAGTACATTCAAATGTTTCCTCAATATCCAATTGGCCTGCCTCTAATTCCTGAAAGTCGCTCAACAGGGGCCAATTCACTTTACCCTTTGCCAACTTAAAACCCTTCACTCCCAGTCAGATGTTCCGTGATATTTAAGACTTAATTTTCTTCTCTCTCTCCGGCTTCCTCCTCCATGGCTGATCCAATCACATCAAGCATTTTAACCTCTGCTCTTCAGCAATTTAATGCACGCGGGCCCCTTCTGACGGACCGCCTTTCTCCCCTCTTTCCCACTTACCCCTCCCCTCCTTTGTTCTGGAGCTGACCAAGGGCACCACCCAGCACGGTGCCCACAGCGGGCTGTGAGAGGGATGCCATCTGTAACCCCATCAGGTCCTCTGGGCCTGGACTGATAAGAAGCCCGGTGCAGCCCTCCAGGCAGACCCCTACCAAACACCGGCCCAGCCGAGTGGGGGGGAGGGGGGGCAGGGAACAACCTCCAGCAGTGCGGTTCTCCCCACCCCCCCCCCGCCCCCCGCCTCGGCAGGCCTCGCACCCCCAGCCAGGCATCGCAGAGGCTGCTGCACCACTGACACCCAGAGCTCTTGCCTGACGGGGTGGGGGGCCCGCAGCAACAGGTCACGGCCTCGGCTCCCGCTGCCGTTTAACCAGAGGACGTGGGGAGGCACGCAGCCCTCCGCTGAGGCAGGGGCGGCGGCCCCCGCACTCAGCCCGGCAGAAGGTAAGGCCGGGGAATGACCAGCGATCGCACCAGCCAGGCCTGTGTTCAGAATCAGGTGAACGAAATCCAGAGAGAACATAGGAAATCCTAACCCTCCCCTGACCCAAATTAAACCGAGCCGAGCAGAACACAACACCACCGGGAGAAGGGGCTCACCTTGGTTTAACTGTGGGTGCTTGGGCTTTGTTTTAGTAAATGCACAATTTTAAATCTCCAGAGAAACTCAGCGCATGTTCTCCAGCTGGAGGCCTGTAAGGGCTTAATTAACCTAATTACCTGCAACTTCCTGCCTCCAGAAACCTGTTCTCTGAAACCTGGCAGTGTCCTGGCCCAGGCTGTGCCCTGTGAGCAGGGCTAGGCCCCCAGACTCAGCATCTCTACACCCAGCAGCGGCCCAGATGAGCAGGAGCTGCCCAACAGGCCCTAGGAGCTCGAGACCCTTCAACTTGGCCTTAGTGACCATTTGACCGGCTGTGGCCCAGCTAATTAATTTATATTAGATTCCCATGTGTCCTGGGAAACCATGTCATGCCCTTTACCTGGGAAGGGTGGGTGGGGGAGGAAGGCTGAAGTACTTCACTGAAAGCCCCCTCTCCTCCTCCCCCTGCACACACCCATACGTACACACACACTCGAACATCACACTGCACACAAACACAGCCTTCCTCCTACGGAGCCTCTTGGACAAAAAGACCGTAAAGGGAACTCCTTCCCATTGTGGGAACCACATCTCACTCAGTTTGTGACCTGCGTGTGCTGAGCACAGAGCTGGGTCAGCAGTTCAGCTCAGGATGTGTGTGCATGAGGACCAAGAGCCAGTCCTCACGCGCCCTTCGGCACATGGCGGGTTTTCACATCACAGCTGGGAGGTTTACCCCCTTGCCTCCACCCTCGCTGCCTGTCTCCCTCTGTTCCTCCTAGCACTAGCAGAGGCTACAGCGGGGGCCCTGGTCAGCCCATCTGTCCCTTAGGAAGAGTCAGCAAGGCTGTGATGCAGGGCCCAGTGAAAGCCCTGCTCCACCTGGCTTTCAGGAAGGCACGCGAGGGCTCTGATGTGCTGAAGCTGTGTTTTACTGGATGGTAGGATGTTTTTAGCTGATTATTAAAGTCACAGTCTACTATAGCCCATCAACAACCAATTTGGTCCCAGTAAAATGGATTCCAACTCCCTCAGCACTAGTCTCCTAGCAATCAGCTCATCAATATACATAATGTTTAGAAGCTGGATATTGATTGTGGAGTTTAATGGACTCATTATTCGGGGTTCCACTTGACCTCTGGAATAACATTTTACTGGAGCTTCCCTCTCCTCCCACTACCAAATGCCAAAACTGGGCAGCGGGGGGAGGAGTAGCAGGGATGTTGGAGAGGAAGCAAAAAGGTTCCTGGGGCTTGGCCATAAATCAAGGATGCTCATGACCTGGGGTTTTGCCCAGCCAATGTGAAGCAGCCTGTAACACGGCCTGCCCCCAGCATCACCAAATTAACAAGGAGCTACTGTTGCCATAGGATACAGCAAGCACTCGTGGTGTGATTTACTTTGATGGCAGCCAGTGATCCTCTGTGTCACAATGCCCACAGAGGCACCTTGGAGTCCCTCCTAGTGTCTGTACAATGGTCAGCAGATGCGCCAAGTCCTGGCCCTCAAACACAGCCCCCCTCAGCCCAGCTCCCCAGCATCCCTGACTTCTCCCCCAGGACCGGTGGACAAACATTCACAGCACAGGGGCTGCCCCCATGCTCCCCACAAGTCCCTGCTCTCAGGAGCATGTCCAGTGCAGGGCTGGGGGAAAGGTGAGCTTCTGGGGCAGAGAGGAGAGGGGTGAGTCATTGAAAAGAAGAATGCAGATGGGAGGGGCAGTCCAGCCACCCAGCAGGTCACCGGGAGACTCTTTCCACAAAGATTAGCTTGATTCTTTTTCCTCCAGATGAGATCCCTGAGCAGAGCCTGCTGGTAAGCCCTGGCCATTTAGTAATCATCACTGACTGTGGAGCTAAGACAGTTCACTTCCTGGCGGGGAAAGGAACAGAGCCTCCCGTACCCCAAACAAGCCCATCTTTCCCTCCCAAAACTCTCATCTAGAGTCGCTACAAAGACACATTTTTCAACCATTGCTTTATTTTCATATGTAAGACTATTTGGTGTCCTCAATTACATTTTAAATCCCAAAACTGGAGGTTGGGGTAGTCAGAAACCTTATCTTCTTCTCTTCTCCCCCACCCTGAAGTTTGCCTTAGACTAAATTGGGCCCGCTCCCATTGTGTTCACTGCAGGCAGGGAATTTACAGTCCTTCTGATTTCAAGATTTCTAGGTTCAGACACAACTGGCTTCCTTCTATGAAACTATATGCTTTTTGCATTTTCCAAAGAAGCTGAAAATCTGTGGGGTTCTTTGCCCGAAGGTAAAAGTTTGGGAACTTATTTGTGCGAGCCAAATAAAATACCATCCAGGTTGCAACCTCTGATGTATAAACTCTCCCAAACAGACGGAGATGTAATAAAAGCGAATGGGCGTGGAGAAGGAATTTGAGGATGTAGTAACCCATCTCCCAGGAGGAGGACCCAGGCTCTCAAGAACTCGGAATAGACCTGTGCTACCTTGCTTTTACATTTTAAGTCACTTTCTGGTCCACATGTCTAGGTTTCCCAAGTATCCTGTGTAAGGGTGTCAGGTTTAGAAAACAAAAACACAGGATGTCCAGTTAAATTTCAATTTCAGATAAGCAATGAATACTTTTCTATTAGTATGTCCAGTGTGATATCCGGGACACAGTTATATTGAAAATGATGCAGAGCTGATGTGAAGTTCAATTTAACTGGGCAGCCTGTATTTTCTTCTACCACCTCAGTCTTGCCAGCCTGAGTCTGACCTTTCCTTGCAGCCCCACCTGCTGTGACCCAGGGTACTGTCCCCACAGTGGGGCTGTACTGTTGATGCAAAATCCTCCCCCATATTTCAAGAGAAGAAAAGGAATGAATGACACTAACAAAAACAGTGTTTTTTAAAGCCTATGTTAAGTGTCTCAATACATGGAGGAATAACTTCTGGATTAAAATGGCCCCAGGGTATTTTACTCCAGTCTGGGTGCTCTTGGAGGACCACTCATTCCCTGGTTTCTTTAAATGAAGTCCCTCTAACTTTCTTCCAATCAATCCCCTTGGGCTTTCAGACCACTGAAAACATGACTCTATTGCTAGTGACTTGCACTCAAAAACACACCAAAATAAAATCATGTAGGATACCATTTCCCCAATTTAATTACACTCTTCGGAACTCTATTCCCACAGGATCCTCCTGGAAAAAACATGGTTCTGTGGTTGAATAAGCAGGAAACTGCATGCTGTCTATGCCCATCTGGGAAAGTCACTGTAAACATCAGCATATGAAAGGCCTGAGAAGTCCTGCAGGGGAAACTCTGCTGCTTATTCCAGTGTCATGTAAACTTATTTGACCACAGAACACACTGGCTACCACTTCCCTCATCTAACGCCTATTAACCCTACAGATAACACCTGGGATGCTAGAAACAGGTGACTGTTTCTCAAACACAGCTAACCCTTTAGACAGTATTTCTTCCTATGCCCTACTCTAGGTCTGGGTTCTTTAGAAGTGTTCCTGGCCCTGCTCCCAGACCCGTTCTGTTCCGTCAGTCTTCCTTCAAGGCCCACCCAAGCTCCACCTGCTCCACAAAACCTCCCTGACCTCCTGGCCTCTCCAGCCATACTGACCCCTTCCTTCTCTGTTTCTCTGACTTTTCATTCAGCAACTATTCCCAGCACACCAATTCACACATCCCATGCCCTCAGGACATTAATCCAAGTATGCTGATTTGACTTTTGCCATCGTTTTCTGATTATTTCTTTATATGTTGGCTCCTCCACCAGGCTTGAAGCTACTTGCGGTGACACTTTTCCTGCTTCACCACAGCCCCTTACTGCAAGAGGGGCCGGACACCCAGTAGGCCTTTGGTAAATGCTTTTTGACAGAAGTATGTCTATTCATGCACCCATGTTCTAATCGTTGCAGATTTCAGAAACAAGGGATGGTTTTCCTAACAGAGTCACGAGCTGGCTTCTCTTGTGTGTCAGGAAAGATGAACGTTCAATCCCAGAGTTGCCTTCTGAGCCATGCATTGCGTGCCCCCTCACATCAGTCACCCCCCACCCCCGGCAGACACCCCAACTCCAACCCAAACCAATGGAAAAAAGAAAGATGTAAGAAGACCAGAGATTTCCATGAGGCTGAAATAATTTCCCAGTTAGTTTACAGGTCAAAATTCCCAAGGATGATGGGATCTACAGCTTTGAAATCCAAATGATTTCAATTCTTCTGTCCTGGGAAATACCATTTCGCTATCCTAAGGCAAAGATGGCCATGTACTCTGATAAAAAAGAACAGATTGCAAAATGACCTACTCTCCAGCGCTGAAGTCACAGAACTCTTTTATTTAATGTGCCTGGCGGGGCTTCAGGGTTTCACAGACATTGCTCTGTGAGCTCCATCACGAATCAAGGCCTGTGCAATGCAGACCTCTAACAATTCCACTGTATTTCCATAGTCCTTGGGGAGCTCTCATCTTCTACCCTGAGACTCCTGATTTAAAAAGAAAAATCTGGGCAACAGCGGAGTCTCTAAAATACATAATCGGAACCCTAAACACATCATACAAATCAACTGTGTGCACACTTCATTGTCCCAGAAGCATATTTCTTTCCATCTGAAGTCAATTATAAAAAACTTTTTCAAACTCCACTCAAAGCTTTAAATAGCCCTGGTTTCCAAGGTGAAATAGACCAATCCTCTTTTGAATGAGTGATAAAAATATCAGTAATAAACTGATTTTTGTAAATCAATTATTTTCTAAAATGCATAAAAGTCTTTCCAAAGAAGGTCCATGGCAAAATTCATTGGATTCAGTTCCTGGAAAAATATGCAAACCAGCTAACACATTTCTTGGGTGAAAATACTGCCAGGTCTGAACACTTGGTATTTGGTAAGAAACACTAACATTTTAGACTGCTATTGCCTTGCTTGTCCCCATCTTAATCTTCAACCAATCAATTAGGCATATGCAACATAGGCACTCATGTTTTGCAAGCACAATTCATAATAAGTTTTGGATTTTGTAGCCATTTCTATATCCCAGAAATCTCAATGAGATTTCAGGTAAAATGGGGTCCAAATATATTCAGTAAGATTTGGTTGAGCAAATCATTTCTCATCATTCAGCACTTACCCCAAATGTCAACTCTTCAGAGTCCTTCCCAGGCCACCCCAGCTAAAGCACACCCTCACTCCACACACATGTATGACACGGTTCTGTACCACATTAATTCCTGATTTTATGTTTCTCAGAGCCCTTACGTTACCTGTATTACCTTCCTCATGTGTTAAATGTTTATGGTCCATCCCCCATCAGTAAAAAATAATCTAAAAGATCTCCTTGCTGTCAGGTCCTCTGTCTGGCTCAATGCTGTATCCCCAGAGCCTCGTTCAGGGCTGGTGGTAGCTGTACAACTATCACCACCATCCATTTCCCAAACTGAAACTCTGTACCATTAAACACTAATGCCTTCAACCCCACCTCCCCCCATCCCCTAGCAACCATTATTCTACTTTCTGTCCCTATGAATTTGACTACTTTAGGACCTTATATAATTGGAGTCGTACAAGATTTGACCATGTTGTAGCATGTGTCAGCATTCCATTGTGTGGATATACCACATTTTGTTAATCCATTCATCTACCAATGGGCATTTGAGTTGTTTCCACCTTTTGGCTAACATGAATAACACTGCACTGAGCACTGGTGTACAAATATTTGTTCAAGGCCCTGCTTTCAGTTTTTTGGAATATATACCCAATAGTAGAATTTCTGAGTCATGTGGTAATTCTATGTTCAATTTTTTGAGGAACCGCCATATTGTTCTCCATAATGGCTACACCATTTGACATTCCTGCCAACAGTGCACAAGGGTTCCAATTTCTCCACATTCTCATCAACTTTTGTTATTTTCTGGGTTGCTTTTTGGGATTTGTTTTTTGTTGTTTTTTGTTTTCATCTGTTTTTTGTTTATGCTAATTGCATTTTATCTGAAGCAAAGATTCCCACTTAGGTCTGTTGTAGATTAATAGAGCTAACAAGAAAAAACTTTGATTTGGTTTACCACCTAAGGCACAGTCAGAGGTCATGAACAGCTAAATAAAAATAATTTACCTTTCACAGTTCAGCCTGGACTAACAGAACAAGGATTATTTCCGAATATTTAGAGTACCTCCCACTAGAAATATAAGCAAGTAATAAAAAAGAGAACTGACTGCTGGGTAGCTTTCTCCCCATACTGGTGTTAACCTTTCCTGCAAGCAGCCCCAGCCGACAGCAAGTGGAATCTCAGGCAGGATCTCCTCTGTGCAGTACTAACTACAGGTCCTGCCACTTCTGGAAGAGCATGAAAGGGCCTTTGGAAACTGTGTGGTGTTGGCCATTAAGACCTGGAAGGAAGGAGGAGTGGAAATTACAGCCATCTGAATGCAATTGCCTGGCTTTATCTTTGCCCAACACTCCAAGAGCCTATAAACATCAGTGGAGGGAAAAGGGTTTAATCTCCAAAGACATAAAATTTTCAAAGCTATATGACCTCTGAAAAAATAAGGCCATCTGAGAAAACTATTTCCTGAAACTCAAATCCAGGCTTGGGGAATGAGGCCACCAGTCAAGGCTCAGTCTTCCGCTCTTCAAATGTTTGCACATCAGCCTTTCCCACTGGATTTGGATGCTGGGGAGAGAAAGCTATGGCCAATTTAACTGTATCTCCTCGGCCCTTAGCACAGGGCTTGGCACCCAGCTAGGAATGAACACACAGTTCCTGAAACAATAAATGAACGCAGGATACCAATGTGAGTGAGGACTTTCTGATCCCAGAGCCTGGAGAACTGTTGTCTTCTTGATACATTCTACCCTGATAGTCGCCCTTCTCATGAACTAGGCTTTGAGTTCTGTAAAGACTCAAGACAGCAGTCCCTCACAGAAATCCCTATAACTGTCAGGGCCTCATGTGAGTTCATGGCTGAGATAGGATTTCTCCATCCCTGCCCTGGAGCCAGCCGGAAATACTGCTCTGGCTAGAATGGTTTTCAATTCCCTTTCTCTATTCTCTAATCCATGTCGGTATCCTACTCTTCCCTGCCCCCCACACGGGTACCCCTTTCCAGCAATAACGACAGTAGGGGTAATAGTGTCAGCAAGAGCCAGCTTCCTTTACTGCTTTACACTCCTCACAGGGCTCTCAACTGCATTTGCTTATTTGACTCCCAGCACAACCTAACAGGAAAACCGAGGAGACACCTAATTTACCGAAGGTATGGGAGCAATCTGTGGCAGAACCAAGTCTCCAGGCTCCAAAAACCCAGCTCTCTTTCAGTGAGTGGCTTTCTGTTCCTTAAACATTACCAAATACATATTAATCTCAAAACCACAACTCTCACCCCCTTAGGACTGTTCTCAATTACCCACTGAGAGGAAAGACAGCTCCTAGTGGATAGAGCCTAATCATGCTGATGTATTAATGACTGCAAATGATTTCATGTGTTTGTGGTTGTATTAAAATATGTCTACAAATTCTTCCACACTCTTCAAGAGGCGGAGCTTAATTCCCCTCCCTTTGAGCATGGGCTGGACTTAGTAACTTGCCTCTAAGCAATTAAAAAAGGTGAAGTGATGATACAAAATGATGACTTCAGAGACTAGGTCATAAGAGCCACTGTGGCTTCATCCTTGTCCTCTCCAATCACTCTCTGGGGAGGAAGCCAGCTGCCACGTTGTAAGGACACTCAACTAGCTCTATGGACAGACTCACGTAGCAAGACTGAGGCCTCCTGCCAACAGTCACACAAGAGAATCATTTTGGAAGTAGATGCTCCAGCTTCAGTGAAACTTCTGGTTGACTTTAGTACCAGACACAAGATTGACTGCAGCCTCGTAAGAGTCCTTATAGCCAGAACCACAAAGTTAAACTTCTCCTGAATTCCTGACCCACAGAAACTGCAAGCTAATGTTTGTTATATAAAGCAGCTAAATTTGGGGGGTAATTTGTTATGTATCAACAGGTACCTAATACAGTTTTGTATTAGGAAATATATATACTTCAAGAAAGTTTACCTTTAAAAAAACATTTTTATACCATTAATCTATGCTTTTTATTAAAATTTAAAATAAGAACAAAGAAAATTTTTGAATTACTCACTCTCATCGGATAACTAATTTCATCACTTTGATATAACTTTTCATGTTTCCTATCTGTGTGTGTGTGTGTATTGGTGCTGTTTATTTTTCTTACAAAAATAAGCTCATTAATTAGTATCTGCTTTTTGTCATTCAACAATACTGAATTCTATTTCAAGTCATTAAAGTTAAAATTACAGCAGTATTTGGAATAGCCACATAGTATTTTATTAAGTTTATCAAAATATATTTAACTGTTCCTTTTTTTTTTAAATAAGTGATTTAGGCTATTATCAGTTGTCTTGATCATTAATGAGGCTGCAGTGGGAAACTGTCCATGTGCCTTTTGTGTGCTTGTCAGCTGTGTTCTTAGCATAAATTGATAAACATGGAACTGCTGGATAAGAAACGGCATATACTTCTTAAATGAGTGCCGTACATACTGAGAAATTATACTAAAGACTGGGAAAATTTATGTCCTCCCAGCAGTTTATCAGGGTGTCTCTCTCTCCAAACTCTGGCCAGCCAATTAAAAGCCAGTTCTTAACTCAAAGAATTAAATCTCTAGGATGGAGTTTCTGGAAGCTGGCAGACCAACAAAAAGATATTTGGGTGGCTGAGGGAACTTTCTTCTCAAACCATACACCATATCACAATGTTCCCTTCACCCAAGTCACCACTAAACTGACTCTGACTTCTCTTTGTTCAGCCTGACCACCCAAGAGAGAAGACAAAGATCAGCTTTGCCATGAGAGGCACCAAATGCAGTTGTAGAAAGTGTGGCCCCACCTCCTGTACCCCACTCGACATTTGGTAGTGATCTCGGGCAAAAATGCCATTTACCTTCTACTGATCCTCAACTGCATTATCTTCTGTAACACCAGCTGTTCGTTCATCCCTTTGACCTATAAACTTTTCTCAGGTTTTTAAAATAAAAATGTAAAATAAAAACCATCAAATGACTTATTTCTGTGAGCGTGGACCAAAATGGGCAGCCTGACTAAAAAGAGGAGCCTTGATTCATCAGACCCACTGGCACACGGCCTTGAACAGCAATCACCTAGCTGTGTTTGGAGGAGAACTAATGTCTTACAAGTGGCCTGAAGGTATCACCTTCCATGAAAGAGAGTCTGGGGGATGGATGGAGGAACAGATGGATAAGCCAGCTGTTAATGCCTTTACTTCTCATTGAACTAAAGAGTGGACATTTCTCTATTTGCGTGTATACTTAATACAAGTTTAGCTATTTCAAAGGACATGTTACATGTAATGAAACCACCAATCCAGTTATTAATGGTCATTATTTTTTTCTCATACACCCTTGCTTTTAAAAGCTGCACATGAAACTGTGAACTACAAACAGGTTACCTATGGATTATTTACCAACTGCATATATTTTCTCTATAATCCATTCAAATAGAAGTATCTGTATACTTCACTCCTTTGATAGGGGTATATTGACTCAAAATTGTCTCTCGTCTTAAAAGGAAAATATTTACATTATGCTATTTACCAAAAAAAAATTTCTTGATTCAAATATGTAAATCCAATCTATAAAAAGCCAGGGAAGGGAAATACAGAAAAAAGGCTGAAAGGGAAAACCAGGCATTATGGTGGTCGTATCATCCTTGTAGGAGGACTGGGAGATGACGCTTCCAGGAGAAGAAGGGAGCACAGAGCTCTTTCTCAGCCATGGCCATTTAAAGCCCAGGAGCCTGTGCAGACCACCCACAGGCAGGGTGGGGATGACTAGGACCACTGAATCAATCTACAAAGAGCTATGTGCCCCTGAAAGAGGTTAAATGACTTGGACAAGGTAACAGGGCCAGGTCGAAGGTGAGAACCAGAACACAGATCTTCCCACACCCCCCGTGCAGGGGCAACATCAAGGTAACACATGTGCCTTTGTGGGTGACTGCCCTGGTTTACACATGTTCAGGACAGGAATCGTAAAGAGCTGGGACTCTACCTGAAGCGCCCTCCTCCACCTTCCTCAGTGAGCTGCAGCCCACACACCAGCTCCTCTGGAACCCCCAGCCCGTGCACCCCACCCTTCTATATTGGTGTCTCCTCCCTCCATGGCCCCACGGCACTTCCTCTACACCTGAGCAGCTCTCACCTTGCTGAGACAACTCTTGCTTCCCTAACGCACTGGGATGGGCACCATGCCCTCTTCTGCTTGGTTTCCCCAGCCCCTAACACAGCATACAGAAGGCTCAGTCAAATTTGACTCGGCTGAGTTGGAAAAGCTGACATCATCAATCCCGCATGCCTCAAGAGTGACTTTAACCAAATGATGAATAAAGCATGATCACTTTGCACAAATTCAGAAAAGCATTTTTCCCCTAGCCAAACTAGAGGAGTAAAGAATGAATTACACTTTTCCTGCTGTCCTGTTAGTCCTTCTAAAATCATCACATGGCTGTCTTATCTTAGTTGGCTGTACCACTTAACCCCATGGTCCAGGGTCCAGCCAAATGACATCAAGATGCAAAGTGACAGCCAGACCTCTGCACATCAGAGGATTTTTTTTTTTTTTTTTAAGGGAAAGTCCCTCTTTTACTCATTGAAATTTCCCAAAGTTAGTATTAGTGGCATCTGGCTCACCACTGCTGGGGGCTACTGTTGCTGCGGCTGTCTGTGTTGCAGGGGAGCACACCTAGTGACCATGAGGGAGAAGAAAGAACAGGAATCAGTCTGTGAATATGTACCTGATCAACTCCATTTATCCTGGAAAAAATTTGTTTCTCAGCAGACATTCTCCTCGGCATGCGGCCAAACCCACACAACTAACATTGTCAACAAGTTCCCCTGTCTGCCTAAGTCTCTAGTCTCCCCAGGTGGAGACAGAAGCACAGGTGACACTGTTGAGCTCACTTTTAAAATAAACTTTTTCTACATTGGAGGAAATGGAAGGGGACTACTGTGTGTCAGGCAAACAGACAGTGTTTCACATACACTGTCAAATCCTGTCTTCATCAAATGGAGCAGACTACGTGCAACAAGAATGATTCTTAAAAAGCCTTCATAAGTAAAGGAAACTAGCCACAGAATATGTTCTCTATGACACCATTTTTATGAAATCCTAGAAAATGTAAAGCTTTACAGTCATAACGCAGATAAATGATTGTTAGTGGCCAGAGGTAAAATGAGGGAATTGACTGCCAAGGGGCATAAGGGAACTTTGAGGCAATGTTCATATCATGATTGTAGTGGTGGCTAGATGACTGCATGTGTTTTGTCGAAACTCAAATTTACACTTAAAATGGGTAGTTTATTATATGTACATTATACTTCAATAAAACTGATTTAAAACAATTTTCATCCCATCTTCACATCAACTCTGTGAAATGGCATTATTACCCCCATTCCAAGGTTAAGGAAACTTCAGCTCGGACACTCCGAGTAACTTGCAGAAATCTGCCCTCCCTGACATAATGCCAGGCTGCCTTCCCTTAGAAGATCCTTCAGTGTTACTATAACACTTGCTCACTCCTTGGCATTCATCTATTTTTCCCCTTAAGTTTCCCCTCTTCGTTTTTGTTCCCTTTATTGGATGCTTAACTTCCTCTCTCTTAGGAAGTCTCTATCTGGCATTAGCCAGATATTCATTGCTCAGCAAAGTAATTAGTTGCCTTAATCTTCCTTTATCAAACCACCTGTTCCCTTAATCACTCTCAAGAAGACAAGTTCCAGGCTTCCCCTCAGAGGTTCTAGTTCTGAGTGCTTGCAGGTTAAAAGCAGAGCTCTAAAAGAGACCCTCAAAATTGGTATCACAACTCTCATCACCTTCAATCTACAGCCATGTATTAATGGAACAACTATTACGTACTGACCCTGTGTAGCAACATGTATGGGCCGCAGAGTATGGGAGGGTGGTCACCCAGACTGTGCTGCTGGATGCTGAATGCCTGCTATGTGCAGGGACACCACACATGTTACCTCTTTAATCTGAGATATCTTTGTATCCATTCCACAAATAAGCAGACTTAAAGAGGTTGGAAGTCCTTCACCGAGAAGCAAAGAAGGATTATGGCCCTAGAGCCCCAGCCCCTCTGGCGGTCTCCCACTGCTGCTCAGCGTAGTGCTCACGGCGCTAGGCCTCAGAGCTCCAGCTGGGAAGCCTGGCTGTTCAATAGAAAAACAATCCAGAAGTCAAGTGAGTGTTTGCAGCAGGATCGATGAGTGTCTGAACAGTGGGAGGAGGTGGCACGTGCGGAGGCCCAGCAGGACATGAGCCAGGGGAGAAAGGCTGATCTCGATGGCCAGCCTCTCCTGCGGGTCCCCAGCACACTGACCCTGCTGGACAGCAGCCAGTTTCACGGGACATTCCCTTCTATCACCAGCTCTCCACACGGTCTCTTAAGGCACAAGTCACTTCCTTCTTTGTTTCCACCAAACTGCCCAGCTGAACACCCTCCAGGTGCCCCGACCCTTCCCAACTCTCCCTTGTCATTCTTCTGTACTTGAGTCTGTAGACACGGCCTCCAGCGTTCTATGAACCCTGCAAAGAGGCAAACAGTTGGCCCAAATCGGGGGTCCTTTGCAACATTTCTCTGAGCAGCTGAACAAGGCCGATGGAATAATGGGCAGGATGCCAGGGCTGACTTTCATGTGACACTCTGAGCTGCCTGGGGATGCTGCCCTCAAGAAGTCATCAGCCAAGAGCAAGCGCAGGGGTGCATCACTGACTGTTACGCATTTCTGCTCCCTCTTCCTGCAAAGCACACAAGGATACACATCAAAGCACCGTGAGGGTGCAAGCTGTGAGAACAATCCATCTGCCACCAGTGGGTGCCGGGAAACCCATATTCCATCAGCTGCCAAGGCTGCCCCAGCACCTGCCATTCTTCTTGCTATTCATACAGATACATGCTTGAGTCTCCAGAAATTCTTGCTATTCGACTGCTGGCCACCTCCAGGGCATCCTTTTAAACCAAGTAGACACTCATACACCCAGGAGCATAGAGCTAAAGTGTCTCCATCTGGTTTATACTGCAGAGCAAATACCTAACCAACCACCCCTCTTCCCAAACCCGCCTCCCACGCGGCCTGCCTCTGTCCTCAAGTCCTCAGCCGCTGACCTCGACCTCTCACTTCAGCATTTCCACCTCTGTATTTTGCATTTAATCTTCCCTATTTCTAATTCCCACCCCCACCTCCCACCCCCATTCTCTCCTTCAATGAAAAAAGGAAACCTCAAATATCCAGTGAGCTCCCACGTGCCCAGCTCTGTGATGGTACAGGAGAGAAACACGCAGATGAGTAGCAGGCCACACACAGCGAGTTCACAGGTCTACACGGACAGATGTGAGGGCAGAAAGGGCCTTGGAGCAAGGCACACACGTGCCACAGGAGTGAAAGAAAGCAGTCACCTCTCGCCAGCTAGGCCAGCAGAACGTGAGCAGAACAGGGATTCTGTTAGGAGAGGGGAAGGCCTCCAGGCAACAGAACTACTGATGAGCAGCACACAGAGCTGGCGAGGCAAGCTGTGTGCCTGGGGACCTGCTTAGCCAGAGAGGAGGGTTTCTGGAATGACAGATAAGGCTGAAAATGGAGACCAGATGTTGACCTGTGGAAGGCAGGGCCAACATAAAAAGTTAGCCTTTGTCTTCCAGGCAACAGGAGGATATCAAAGATGTTTTGAGCCACCGTGCCGTTTCGGTGGAGATGAAAGCAGTGGTGGCAGCACTGTGTAGGAAGGACTTGAGGTGGGAGCAACCAGAAGCAGGAAACCTGCACTGGAGATGCTCTAGGGCACCTGGGTGCTCGCAGTTGCCATGGGGATGGGAAAATGGGAGCAACAGATGCAAACGGCTTTTTAAAGGAAAACAAAGACCCTGTCTGTGCTGAAAACAATGGAGAGGAAATAGTCCAAGATGACGGGGATGTTCAGAGCTGACCCTTAACTTTTTGGGTGCTTAGCATCTAAAACCCCTTTATGTCTGGGAAGACCCCTCACTGCATGCTGCTTGCTGGAAGGCAGAGCCTATGCCTTCTACAGAAGCTAAAGAAGAGAGACCCCCTGCTCCTGCCTCCTCCCCAACCCCCCAGGCAGCCACCGTTCTGGTGTGCGACCTACTCTACCAGTTAGACAGTCTAATGGGGACTTTGAAACTTGAAGGGTGACAAGGACACAGAGACAGTTTAGGATGCAACCCCAGAGGAGGCATCCAGCAGCGATGGCCAGCCTCAGGCATGGTGATGGAGCCAGAGAGCTCTTGGGGTACAACTTGGGCTGAGCTTCCTGTCATCAGGCAGCCACACTCCAGACTGGCAATTCCTAATTTAGTCACCCAATGGACTCCCAACGAATTCCTGTAGTCAGAATCACGCTGATAACAATGTCTAATCCAATCCCTGCTCTGTACCCCTCCTCAAAACCTTCATCCCCAAACCCCCAGACCACACGGCCACTTGCTGAGCCATCCTAGCACGTCTGAACAGAGATGCTGATTGGGCACCTAACCTGTGCTGTGTCAGCCTGCATCCCAAGGACCAGCTGGACTGCGAGGGTTATCAGAGCAGAGCCCACAGCTTCTCCTGAGTGTGGGCACGTCTGCTGCCTCACTCCGCACCCCCCATCCAACAAAACCTGAACCGTTCCCACACCTAGCACAGCACCTTGGGCAGGGGAGCCACTCTGTTTATGCCTGCAGATGCATCTGGATTATATTTACACATTCAAGACAAAATCTGAAAAGCCCATCACATGAGTTAAAAGTCCTTATTGCTGCAATGTTTAGAAAATTATATAAAAATATTGAGAAAGAGAGTAGAGAAATAAGGGTGGAATAACAAAAATATTTTTATGATATTTTTGTTTCAAAATAATGGAGAAGAGGAAACAAGGCTGGCCAGGCAAGAGCACATAACTCTTAAGCTAGGAATAGGGACGTGGGGATGTATTACACTATACTCTCTACTTTCGATACTGAAACTTTCCAAAATTAAAACTTAAAACATTAAATAATAACTATCAAAAATTTAATTTTTGTAGTCATTTAAGACTATCCCTGAGAGCCTTAGAACAAACGGAGAGGGGACTGAAATCTCTGGTGACTGTGTGATAATTGCTTAGGACAGATAGTAAGCACGGAACTCCACGTTTTTAGGAAAAGCTGGGATTTAGTAATAATGCAAAACCTCCATTTAATAAAGTGCTTACAGAGAAAAACAAAAGGCACTTCAATAAGGGAATCAGCACAGAGGGATCTGAGCCCAAAGAACACAGCAGCGGGGAGGGGTGGTGATACCCTCCACTGCACCGCTCCTGCCCCTCCCATCCCCATCCTGCTCTGGATGGGAACTAGAGGAGGAGAAGCGGTTGATACCATGAGATACACAGGACACTGGTATCCAGCCCATAACTTCAGGTTCAGTTAGTCAGAACACAGAAAAACTTAGGGAGTCAGAAACATGCTTTCCATTCTGTACAGACATAACTTCCACCTTTCAGCAAACTAATTTAATCATCTAACTCCCATTTCCTGGTTCCCAGGAAGGCTGCACAGAAATCCACTTAAGGCATGTCTGATTGCCTTCCTAGTGTTAAGAAGCAGAGGTTCATATCCAGATCTGAGTGCTTTTACAAAGCCAGTGCCCTGTTTCAATGCTTAAACTCAAACTTCAAAAAGATTTGCTTGAGAATGATGCACACATGCCACAAACTCTTTGTTAGATATTTAGGTAGAAAATTAAAATCAGTGAATGTATACATGGCTAATAAGGACCTACTGTACAGCACAGGGAACTCTACTTCATGCTCTGTAATGACCTATATGGGAAAAGAATCCAAAAAGGAGTGGATATATGTATATGTATAACATAACCGAATCACTTTGCTGTACACCTGAAACTAACAATATAGTAAATCAACTATAATACAAATTTTTTAAAAGTTAAAATAAAAAAAATCAGTGAACAATGCACTGTAAGATCTTAGTTCATCTCTGAAGGTGTCTCCTCTTGCCTTCCTCTGAAGCATCTGATTTTTGGAAGATGCTGACTACTGGTTCAATTCTCATCACTATCTCTAGGCCTTTGTTGTCATGGCTGCAGATCCTTCTAATAAGCAGTGGTCTGCCTTCTCCTGTCCTCATGCATTTCATACTCAGCTCCACTGCGGCTGCCACTCACACAGAAGTCTCCTGCACTCAACCCCCACTGTCCCCTCCTCCACTCAGGACACTCTCAGCAGAGACTCTGAGTTCCCTATCCTGCTGCCCTTGTTTTCCTTGAGCTAAATGCAGTTCCTTTTCTGTAATGCCATCTGTTTCTATAACAGATCAACACGCATGAGATGTGGTCAACAGCTGACTAATACTTTGTTATTGTCGTAACTTCTACTAATGATTACAAAGCTACCTCCATAGAGGTCCCTCAGGATGACACTCAGGCCATCTGGATTCCCAAGAGAACCCTCTCTGTCCACACAGGCTCATTTCACTGGGCAGGCTCATTTCACTCCCCTTTTTTGGTCCTTCTTTAAGGGCACAGTGCCGTCCTCACTATAGAAAATCCTATCATTTCAATGGTAAATGGGCCTGATTGAGGTCATTGCAAAGGTCAACTCCTTGGAAATAAAACAAATCTTTTCTCCGAGGTGCCCCTTGGCTTCTTCTTTGAAATAGCATTTCTCACATATATTGAGAGAAAGTACTTCTGCATCTTTTAAACATGGGGCTTTCCTGTGGCCAAATAAGTTTGAGGAACCCCTGCATGTCGTATTCCCATTTGGAGATTCACACACATGAACAAAATAAAGACTCTGCAATTAAGACATGTATCATATGTTTTCATCATATCATTTCCCCTAATAACATCCAGTGAGAGTCAAGTTCTCTAGAACTCCCCCTTGAGATGCTGCAACTGTAGCTTAACAGTCCCAAAGAAACTAAGCAGAAGCCAGAGGGCAAACCCATGGCCTTTTGCTACTCTTAACTCTTTGCTGCCTATTATCTGAGGTCATCGACACACAACCATGAAAAGATTCCTGATCATTCCATGGTCTAGCTATAACCTCAGTTGTGTACTCTTCAGCTGACTCTAGAAATCAAGGTCCATTTCTACTGACCGGCGGGCCTAGGGAATATGATGGATTGGTTTTTAAGAATCTCTAGTGTGTCTGCCTGCTCTGCAGTGGGTGGAGAGCTAAAACCACATCCTCCGATTTCTTACAGTGAAGATTCCAGGTGTAAGTTAGGTTTAGCCAATCAGGTGTACTTTTGTGAAATTTGGAAGGTTGCTGCTCTTCCCTCATCAAGCAAAGTCCAGGAGGCACCTGATTCTTCTGTGACAGTTTTAGCCAAGGTGCCATCATCCAGGTGCCAGCTTTGTGGGTGTCAGGAGGCAGGACCAGGAAGCTGTGTGCAGGTCTGGATCACAGCAGTGAGGCACGGTTCTGCTCATGGGAACCTCTTAATCATGGCCATCCCGACGTGGTTGTGGAGAAGCTGCTTGGTGACTGTGGGAGAGGCAGCAGCTTCCCTGGTGCTCCAGGTCCTTAGCATGGCTTTGAGACACTCATTCCTGAAACCTCCACTAGAGAGCTGTGTCTTCAGAACTCTCCATATGTCTTCAAGCCATTTCATTCCCTACAAGGAATCCCTTCCTCCTGAATTTTGCTAGTGTTGATTCTGCTTTATGCGACTGAAACGTGACCAACTCTCCAACTCAAGTGGTGTTCCAGCAAGGATGGTTTAACCTCTCAGTCTCACCTTGATGGCCGTGGGATTCCAAACTGAGTCACTGTCTACATTCCATCCAGGTGGGGGGCCTCCCACATGACAGACTATAGCCAAATGCTGGAAACCTAGAAAGCTGGCTTTCCACAGGCAAGCATGCATCTTGGGTCGGGTCAGCACAGATGTCTGCCTCCCAAGCAGTAATGATGCCAAACTCCTTCTGGAGCAGCAGCAACACACAGAAATCGTGTAAAACCCAAATAGAAGAGTTTACAGGAGGAAGCAACATGCCTGGGTTCTAATTCCAACCCATGTCACTTAAACTCTGAGTTGCAGACCTGTTCTGCCAAGTGGGGACAGTGACGTCATTTACCTCATAAGAAGGAAAAGAGTAGACCTGAAAGGTCTTTGGGGAAAGAGTGTTTTTTAAAAGGATGGCATTTCCTATGACTAATTAATATTATCACTAGCATCCAGAAATCATAACCAAGAAAAGAAGGCCCTTCTTTCCACACTCTTAATGAAACTTGCTAAATCTTTAATTCATATAACTTTTTAGCACACTGCATTTAGACAAAGTTTTATGAGCATCATAAAAAAATTAGAGCACTGAAAGTGCAATGCTTCCTTTATATTATAGCCAAGCACTGGGAAGGGTTTAAAAAATCATTTCACTTCAACAAGATTGTCAAGGCTCACCGCTGGGTTATTGTTTTCATGTCAGTGGTCCTTTTGTGCCATCCTACAAGATGGCTGGAAGATCTTCTGTACCCACATAGTTCTGAGTTTTTGTTGTTGCTGTTGTTGTTTGTTTGTTTTTGTTTTAAAGCAAGCATCACTCCTGTTTCTTCAGTTTTTGACACAACAGGAAATCAATACGGCAGGTTTGTTCCACTGCTAGCCTTAAAATGCCATGTCCCCTGGAAGCAAACCCTCTTGACACAATCTCTAAGCACTGCTCTAAGCTAAGAGACAGCCGCAAGGCAGGGATTCTCAGGAAGAAACAGTCTAAATAGGCAGGAAAAGCAGGCAGCAACCAGACCAAGGGGAGGAGCTCAGAGCTCTCAGTGCACAGAGGAGGAGTGGGTTAGGAATTGGGACAAGTGACAGGAGCGGAATTAGAGTCAACAACAGCCAGAGCTCCTGGGGCTGAGGACACCTGTGCAATCAACTCACCATGCATCTCAGAGCCAAAAACAGAAGACAGCCTGCACATGGGGCCCAGACACAGGGGCCAGGCAATGTAAGGGTTACACCTGTTGGCATGAGCTGGGTCTGTGGCAAGAGGCCCAAGCTGGCCTTTTGCTAAGGAGGTGGTGGAGGGAGAGGCCACTGATCCGGGAGTCCTGATGGAAGGATTCAGGCCCTGAAGAAAGCTGGGCCCAATATCCCTTCCACACCTGATTCTTGGATTTATAGGACCAAAAAGCCCTCATTAAATCAAAACAAAACACTTAACTCCACAGGATTCATTTAAGGCTCCCTAGTGGATTTAAAATAGAAGATATAGCTTTCTAAATTGTCTGATGCATAACATTTTGGGAAAACAGCAATATAAAAAAGTACCCAAACCCCACAAATCTGTGGATTTTTTTTAACCATAAGAAAAACCATCTCACACTGCAACATGACATCAGAGAAGCTGCTCTAACCCCAAAATATTCACTTTAGGATGTCTGAAGTGTTTGCTTTAACTAGAGAAGTAAACCCCGTTTGTCATTAACAACAGGCCAATAAATGTGGTTATGGTTTGATAACGCACTGCCCAAACAGCAAATCAAAGGGATGTATGAATTCATGTAGATTAGCTGCTTTTTAAAATAAAGTTGGCTGGGCTTTGTGTGTAGGAAGACATATTTTAAAAAACACACAGCCACCCTCTGCAACCCGACTAATGACAACAGCTTCCTCCAAGGACAGTTAAGAGTGAGCTGCAGATAAAAACGACTCAGGCAGGAGGGCTCTGAAAGCAGCCTTTGGGAGAGAGCTTTGCTGTATTCTCTAGGATCTAAAAAAAGGGAAGCTTTGTCAGGTCCCTTCCCTCCAGACACACACATCATTTTATTTGGAAGTCACATGGTGTGATTAAATTTAACTGGGTGGAGTAGTGGAAAACCACAGAATTAACAACATAATTCTTTTTGAGGGGAGATTCTGCCAAGTGTGAAAGAGATAATGCTGAAAGCTTTGAGCCACTAGGCACTGCCTTCAACATTTGCTTTAAATCCAGGGGTACCAAAATGGATGTGTGTATCTGCTCACTGTGGCATTGCATCTGATAACCAAAATGCTAGAAACTACCTGGTTCTTCGTCATTTGCACTTTTGGTGAAAAAAATTACAACCCATGTGTAATCGATTACACGCAGCGTATATACTTATAAGTACACATTCTGTGTGTATCCATGTATCTAGGTAATTACTGGAAGGTTACACAAGAAGTAAACAGAAGTCATCTCTGGGGAGTAGAACTGACGGAGGAGTGTTTTTCACTCTATACCCTCCTGTCCTAGTAGAATTAGTAGAATTTTTACCAAGAATATTACTTTTTTTAATTAGAAAAACTAGCCATGAACACATCACCTCAAGAGCCCACAGGCCAGGAACTCTGAAGAGCTCAGTGTCAGCCCTGCTCATCACCAAGAAGCTGTAAAGGTGGAAATGTTTTGCAACTATAACATTTTTTACAGTTTATAAGACATAGACTGCCTCCCTTTACTCCTGTAACATTGTCATAGGCGTCAAGATAAGACACTCCGGAGACTGTCACTGCTCCCACTTCACCTCTACAAAACAGAGGTTCTGCCGGCTAAGTGTTCTGCCTGGGGCTACAGCAGCTGTAGCGAGGGCACCTGGAATTGATCCCAGACCTCCTTCCTCACCACTATCCTGTCTTCACACTGTGAACCTTGGTCAGATCACCTCTGGGTCTTGATTCACCTATCAATAAAATGGAGACACTATCACATGCATCCTTTCAACAAATGAGTAAATAGTACCCGATTTTACCAAAAAGGAAACTGAAATCAGAAAGGTCAAGTAACCTGCCCAGTGACACACAGGACTTGAACCAGAAACCCTCTCACTCCACTTCCTGTCTGCTATTCCAGGCCACATCTCCAGAGCCACCCACTCTCAGGGCATTTGCCAAAACCCAGCTCCTGTGCCCCAGAGGGCCTGGAGCAGCCTCACAGATTCCAAGCTGCTCTGCAGAAAAGATTAAAAAAAAACAAAAACAAAAAAAAAACTCAGCTCTGCAGAGCACTAACAATTAGGGAAGCAACTTTCAAGGAAAGATTCCCAGGCCCTTTCCCCAAAGCTTGAGCCTGGGCATTCCTCAGGGCTGGTGTGGGGGATGGGGGGAGGGACTGTCTCCCACCCAACCCCCACCATGGCTGTGACCCCACCCCGATCCCACACTAGCTGCACAAAATGGACTTGCCATCTCAGCCTGCCCTTCCTTCCAGCAGGCAGGAGGGCAACTCCTCCCTAGGGAGCCTTCTGATGCCATCCGCGCAGGGGTGGTGGAGTGGCACTGGGGTGGGAGGGCTCACTTTCAGCACTTGCGTGAGAATAGCTATAAATGCATGAAAAAACAGTACAAATTTAACTCCTCCCACCCAAAAAAAGCAACACCTCACAGGGCTGAGCGGGGAGGAGTCGTCGATCAAAATGGCAGAGGCAGCCCTAGCACGGGGGTGGGGGGGGTGGGGCGGGGTGGTACCTCGCTCCAGGAGCCTTTCACACAGGCCTGGCTCCTGCAGGGCCTTAGGGTCCGGCCACGGGGTGGGGGTAACGGGCCTTGGGCACTCACCCACATCCCGGAGGAGGCCAGCCAAGAGTCACCCCTGCAGGGCCCTCAGAGTCCTCTCTGGAATGCTCTGAAGCTTTCAATCAATGCAAACTCAATGACTAGTTAATCTCTACAAAATCAAAATCCACACTTGGCTCTACTCAGGAACGGTCTGTGTGGGGCAGCCCCACGTGGCAGGGCTCAAAGCAGTGGACACACACGATGCTGGCTGCACAGCGAATACCTAAAATCAGTACTAAAACATGAATTTGAACATGTGAAGACTTTTCTTTAAACCCCACTAAAATTCAAGGCCCAGAGAGCCACATACTTCAGCAGTGACTGGTCACCACCACATGCTGCTGTCGTGTGTGGCTTTAGTCCAGCTCTGCCAGATGAACCCGCAGCAAACCTTTCCACTTCTGAGTAGCGGCCGGTCTAGTAACTCCCAAGTCCTTCTGAATGGAGTCCACCTGTATCCACATAGGGTCATCCTGCCGGGGGCAATGACAGAGCCAGAGCCGTCCTGGACTTGGCAGACTCAGAAGGGCCACGTGAAGATTTAAAAAGAAAAGTGCAGCGCAGGCCCAAAGAAGCAGGTAGGATCAGGAATTCCAGCTCGTCAGGCAGGCTCTTTCTTGTCACTCTTTTCTTCATCCTTCTCCTCCATTTGCGGACAGGTCCCAGGGTCAGGGAGTCATTGAGAATTGGGCCAATTCTCTGGGTAATTCAGAAAAGAAAAATGCCCTCCAAATATCGAGGGGAAAGCATCTGGGAGGAGACCAATCAACACCTTATTCGGCAGTGATAACTTTCCAAACATCATTTTCCCTGGAGTCCCTGAAGGCAAGTCCCTAACACCTCTTCCTATTCTTCAATCCCAGTGGCTGACCCAACAACACAGGATAACTGACCAATGAAGCAATCCCCAAGGGGTCACCGCCTCAGACCACTGTGTGATGGAGAGCATCGGGCAAGGGTGTCACATTAACCCACAGGACCCCCTTCACAACTCCTACAAGGAGGTATACCAACAGGATAGCCTCTCCCTGAAATTCAGACCTGCTCTCCATATATTATTAATTATGTCACCATGAAATAGGAAGTAGGTGAGACAAGTCACCAAAGAGAAGAAACAGCTATAATAGAGCAATTTCAACGCTAAGCTTTAAAAAATATTTCCTTACATTTGGGGTTTTTTTCTCTTTCCACGAAACACCTTTCACCTTAGCCAGTCAGATCTGGCAATCAGCTTTCTGGAAATAATTCATAAATCCAGCAGCAGGCTGGGAACGGTCCCTGTGGAGGCGGTGGCAGAATGATGCACGAAGCTCCCTACGCCCAGAAGTCTGCAAACTCACACCAAGCTTCTGTCGGCCTGCACAGCTGCACGTAGCCCTGGGTAGCCTGGAAAAGCCACTTATCACTCAATCTTGCTCCTTGCAACAGTGGAGCGTGAGATTAAGAACACAGACATCAGAGCCAGGAGGGCTGTGTTGAAATCTTGGCTCTGCCTCTTACTGTGTGACCTAGTTAATCCATCACCCTGGGCCTCAGTGTCCTCATCTACAAAAACGGGGATAATAGGCCCCACCATATAGTGCTGTTGAAATTATTAAATGAACCACTATACATAACATGGCTAAAATAATTATAGGAATGCAGTAAGCGCTATATGAAAGTTGGCTATTATTAATTATAACTACTTAATGCACATTTACTGAGGACCTACTAACCACTATGACTAAAAGACTTTTAAACTGCAGTAATAGTAATTACATTCATAAATTTCTGACTTAGGTACTTAAAGTTATCTGTAACATGTATTATCAAAAATTAATAAGGAGGCCTGGAAACTCTGTCAGTTTAAAATGTGCACACCTAGATACTTTTCAATGTGTACCTAGATTACAACACTGACCTCATCCTCGGTTTTTCAGTATGTAGGGGACAAAGTTAAAACACCACATGTCCTGTATATGTATATGATTGCCTTAATTCCACGGTTCTGCTTCTTCCGACACTTATGGAAGAAGAGGAGGGGAAGGTGAGCACATTAAGATGCCAGCTGCGGTCCCTGAAGGCAAAAGCATCCTGAAATCTGGAAAGAGCTGTTGCAAGCCCTTAATATCTCTCTTTACTTACTGATCTATAAAAATGGGACAATTTGTACTTCTTTGCAAAACTGCATTCAAACCACCCTAGTCCTTTGCATCTTGCCAATACCTACCTACCTGTCAACACATACTCTGCTGCATTTATTTTTCGAGGGACGAGATATAGATTGTGCCCCTACTGAGAACTAGCCACTGTGCTAGGTACTGGTCCACATATACTTCCTGACCTCATATAGCCATCAAGACAGTAAACAGAGTCTTTAATCATAAAAATAAAGTTATAAATTGAGATAAATGTCATGAAGGAAAAAAACCAGGGTTATGAAAGTGTATAACAAGGAGTCCTAATTAAGACTGGGCTCAGCCAAGTCTCGACTGAAGAAGTGGCATTCAACGTGAGACCTCCAGTTTCTGGCAATCAGACTACATTATTTGAGCCAACTATACCACTAAAAATAACCAAAAAAAAAAAAAATGCTGGATAGAATTGTTAAAATTCTTCTGTAAAGTATCAAAGTATAGACAAGATAGTAGTGAAGAACTAGGGAAATGGAAGAAAAATAGGAACCCAGGGAGGCACTTTTGCCCTTGGGGCATTTGCCAATCCTGGAAAATTAAAATTTGGAAGATTTTTCAAGATCAGAAGGACAAAAATAAAATATTAGGGCATGCTCAAAGAAGAGATCCAAATGAAAGACCCTCCCCTCAATATGCTAGGACCCAAAAGATCCTAAGCCTTAGCGTAAGGGTGGACTGAAAACAAACCCTTGTATAGATCTGTGACTTGGGAGACAGCTATAGGCTGCATGTTTATGCTGCCTTCCACCCTCACCAAAATTCAAATGTTAAATCCTAATGCCAGTGTGATGGTATCTGGAGGTGAGGACTTTAGGAGGTGATTCGGTCATGATGGTGGAACTGTCATGAATGAGATTACTGTCCCTATAAAAGAGATCTCAGAAGATCCCTTGCCCTTTCTATCATGTGAGAACGCAGCAAAAGAACCAAGAAAGCGGCCCTCACCAGACACTGAATATGCTAGCACCTTGATCTTTGACTTTCCAGCCTCCAGGACTGTAAGAAAATAAATTTCTGTTGTTTATAAACCAGCCAGTCTATGATATTTTGTTACAGCAGCCCAAACAGATTAAGACAGAAATAGCAGCGTGGATGGACTAAGACAGAGATTCAAGCCCTAAATTTCGCTTAAGTTGGATCTGGATGCTAAGCACCTGCAGAAGCAAACACTGGAGGGAAGGTACCTTCATAACAGGTTGCAAATAAAAATTTCAGTACAATGTACCCAAGATAACCAAGTCTGCAAGGAAACAAGGCACCATGAGCAAGAACAAGCTGAAAAAACACATTAAGGATAGACCTACAACAACTTCAAGTGCTGAAATTCTCACACTATAAATGATGCTTATAACGTCAAATGATTAAAAAAAAAGGAAAAGTTTGAAAATATCTGCCAGGAACAGAAAACGTAGTGATCTGGAATATTTTTTTAATAAAACCAAATAGAAATTCTGGAAATTATAATTACAATATCAAAATTTTAAAACTCAAGAATAATTTAATATTAAATTAGATACAGCTGGAAAGAGACTTGAAAGATCAAAAGAAACCATCCAGAGTGTACCATGAAAAGACAAAAAGAAAACACAGGAGAGAGGATAGAAGATGTAGAAGAAAGAGAGAATAAAGTATATGTAATTAGGATCCCAGAAAGAGGAAAAAAGAATGGGGCAGAGGTAATCTCTAAAGAGGCAATGACTGATAATTTTTCAGAACTTTTGAAAGATACTAATAATAGTATACTAAAATAATACTAAGTAGTATTAATATTTGATAATAATATGTAAGTTTAAAAGTCCACTGGAGCCTGAGAAGGAAAAATAAAAAGCCAAACCTAGACACATTACTATGAAAATGTACACCATCAAAGACAAGGAGAAAAATCTTAAAGGGGTTCTGAAAAACAAAAAACATATTACCTTCAAAAGAGCAACAGACTGGCAGGTGAGTTCTCAGTGACAACAGTCCAAGATAGTGAAATACCTTTAATCTGCTGAAAGAAAATAACTCCCTACCTAGAATTCTATATAGGAACAACAATAAAATCATTCAAGAATAAAGGTGATTGAAAATATTTTCAAACAAATAAAGCTAAGAGAGTTTGCCATCAGCATGTTGAAATGTGAAATGTAAAGGGAATTTACAAACGATGTACTCCTGTAGAAGAAAATTATCCCAAATGGTAGGTCTGAAGTATAGGAAAGAATGAAGGGCAAAGAAAGTGGTAAATATATGGATATATCAATATAAAAATTAGCTGTATATTGTATATACAATTATAATGTTTTGTAGAGTGTCCTTCAATATAATTAAAATTTTCATCAACACTAGCACGTAAGATGAGCATGGGGAAAGTAAATGTAATTAGTTATTCTAAGGTCCTTATATTATCCAGAAAGAAGGTAAAAGTTTGATTAAAATTTGATGAGTAGGCATAAGTATATTTAAGTGGTAATTTCCAAGGTAATCACTAAATAGAAAGAGAATGCATATTTTCCAAACTAGTAAATGGTGAAAACAAAATACTTTTTTAAAAAATTCAGTCCAAAAAAATCAAGAAAGGAGAGAAAAACAAATGCAGATCAGAGCACATGTAGAAGGAATAAAATCAGATGTTAGATTTAAATCCAAATATATCAGTAATTACATTAAATGTAAGTAGATTATTTAGTTAAAAGACAAAGATTGTCAGACTGGATTTTTTAAAATCCAGTGGTATGCTGTGTACAAGAGACAAGGTAAACGAAAAGGAATGAGAAGCTGTCAACCTGGCCAAGAACAGCTTTCCAGGTAGAAGTAACAGCATCTGTGAAGGTCCAGTAGCAGGAAAGCATAACTGATAGAAGGTCAGTATGGTAAGGTGTAGAGATTAAAGGAAATATGGCCTGAAGCAAGTCTGGAGGGCTAGGCTTGACCAATCCACACAGGAGCAAGCCAGAAGAGAATCATAGAACATATCCTAAATGGCTGAAAAGCATTAAAAGAGGTACAGGGGGCACCATTTATGACCTCAAGCTGCAATACAATAAATAGACTTAAGCACAGATAATAAAGAGCTAGTGCATTTAAGCACGCATGATAAAGAGCAACTTGGTCCATTTGGGAAATAATGTGGCTGGAGTGTGAATCTGGAGATGAGGATAAGCTGAAGATGACTTGAAAAGAACCATAAGGGCCAGATGACAAAGGGTCTGTACTCTGAAAAGGAATTAAGATTTATATTTTGCATATGATAGGGAACTGCTGAAGGATTTTAAACTGGAGAGTAATTTGATGAGATGTGCATTTAAAGCCACTCAGGCAAGATGGTGTAAGATGAAATAAGAGGGGCATTGGAAGGAGGGAGACCAGTTAGACCACTGCTGATTTCAGAGCCACAGTCAACATATTCCGTAATGTAAAAGAAGCATGGATTCTTATTCCCTACTTCCCAGATGGAAACACCAAAATCTGGGAAGCAAAGGTGGATTTTTCAGCACCCATAGAAAGTTACTGCCACCGTTACCAAACTCTTCAAAAATCAGCTTAATTATGAAATTCCAAAATCTGCCCGCTGTACTATTAACTAGTAAACAGTTATTTATTTAGTGTTTTCTAAGGACTGGGTATCTGCCTAGTACTGTGGGAGATACAAGAAACTCAGCACTTTTAACTTGAAAGAGATATTATTCATTTTCTAAAATGTCTACGATGAGTTTGCAAACCCATTTAGTCCAACCTCCCAGGCACTGCTGGAATCCCTTTTAGACAGAAAGCCAACATCTGTATGAACACTTAGGGTGACAGGAGCTCACCACCTCTACAAAGCAGCCAATTTAATTGTGGGAAATCTTCATTGTGACCTTATATTTTACCCCACTGATCTTTACTCTGTTTTCCTGATCAACGCAGAACACAATGAACCCATATCTATACAACCACCCCTCCCATGGAGATGACTGACTCGAGGGGCTTGATACGTGCAAGGTGTCTCTTCTATCAACCCTCCTCCATCAGAGCCTCTGGCCCCCTCTCCTGGTTCCTCCAGAGCTGGGCTCTGGTATGCCAACATGCTCCTTAGCACATGACACCAGAACTGACCCCCAACTTGAAGAGTCTTCAACACAGTTGTGGATATTGAATCAGAAGGCTTTAAATCATAGCACCTTGAGGCAATGGATGAAAATGCTAAGACATGGATTAGATGTGCTGAATTCTACCACAAATATTGGTGGTTGAACCTTGGACTCAAATGCATGACTTTCTCTTTTAACAGACAAGACAATCTGCATTTGCTTATTCTCTCCTCCCAGACTCTGCTGTACCATTTCTGCTCTGGGTCTCACCAGGAGGAGCTGGTTGAAGGCCTGTGCACTCCCACCCCTCATGCTGATGTCACCCACATGCTCGATCCTGCAGCATCTAAGGGGATTCATGAGGACCAGGTACACCTGTTTGAGATGTGTTCTCTCTCTCTCCATACACATATGCATATATATACACACATATATTTCATAATTCATGTCTGTATATACTTCCTCTCACTGAAATAAGAAAAACAGGATACTCTTACCTGCTTGAAATGTAGGCCAAATAGATTTAAGCTATATCCCCAAATTAAAATAGGCCAGAACCAGACATACAGAATGAGGCATTTAATTCCCAAATATCTCCAGTTGCCATCTGTTCAGTGGTATATTCTGAAGCCTCTGAGATCCAGGGCCAGCAGTGAGCAGAAAGCAGGAACCCTCCCTCTCTGTAAACAGTGGGATGCAGCTTTGAGAACGGTAAGCCACCAGCTGCATATTAATCACCGGGAATTTAGAAGCTGAAGGCAATGGTTACCCTAAATGGCACTTAATAAGATAAAACAAGTGAGGCCCCCAAGCTTGATACTTGACACACCCCACCCCAGGGCCATGCCCTGCCCAATGTGACTCTTCCAAAGACCCAAATCAGAGAATTAGAAGGAAGGAGGTAGGGAGCCCTGAAGAAGTGGTAATTGACAACTGTCTCAGAGGCAAGTGACAAGTGGGAAAGACAGCTCTGAGAGGTTTTGCCAACTGGAGGGAGGACCTATCTGATTGCGGGCAGCCCGCTCTAGGCTGAGGAGCCTCCTCCTTCATTCAGCCTGGAAGATAGCAGGGTGAGGGGCGAAGAGGATAGGTACAAATTCAGGGCAAGTCAAGGCAATTGCTGAAGCCCCTACAGCCTCCTCCCTCGGTTACCAGCAGGAATGGAGATCTCTGGAGTTGTGGGTGAAAATCCTGCATGGCAACCTGCCCAGCAACTTGGGATCCAGCATATGGACCGTAAGATCCCACAGGCACACAAGGCAGGGAAAGGAGCGTCCCAGAGTGAGGAGTTTGAGAGATGGCAGATTGGAGCAAGTCTGGATCCTAAGAAGGAAATTATCCACATGGTGTGATTTGATAGAACTTTTATTGACAATCTCTTTGGCACCAGTTCCTCTACTAGGCACCTTACACCACTGTTTCATCTAACCTCCCAACATGGCTCTGAGCTAGGGATTATTGCCCCATTTACAGAGAGGGAAGGATGAAAATGTAGAAAGGTTAAAAATGTCATCTGTCCGAGGTCTATGTCCCTTCAAAACTCTCTTTACAATAGCTCAGTGCCTCCCTCTAGACTGAAGCCAAAATATATGTCCTCCCTTGAAATGCCAAGACAAGAGACTCAGTTCTTGTGGGTTACAGGCCTCCCTTAGTGCACGATGCTGGGATCACACTAAGACAATGAGGTGTCTTTGGGAGAACTGCTCTCAGGGAAGACTGAGCTGAGAGGCATGCAGTCTCCAGGGAGACGCTACAGTGGAGCCACAGGCCCACCAGGAGGAGAGAGGGGGAAGCTGAGATGCCTTGAGGGCAAAGGTAAACTGCTGACTTCATCATTTGAGCCTCAGGCAACAGAAAAAGGAGCACGAGATTCCAAACTTACACCTAAGTATTTACTGTTTTCCTCAGTAGGCATCATGCTGGGCCAACCTTGTCAAACTACCTGTGATGATGGACCTGTGTTTCTTACTTATTTGTTTGCAATTTAACACACGGTCCTACTACACATGACTAACAGGCAGCCCATACCACAAATGAGTTACCACTGAGATCAGCAACACCCAAACTTGTCCCCACTCGATTCAGCAAGGTGAGTGCACCAGTATTTGCCCTTGGATGTCGTGGCAATGTTGAGTTGTCATGAGTTTCTAATACTTCCTGTCAATTTCTGGTCTTATCTTTTCATCGCCAGCAGTAGACAGTTCATGGACGGCACCATCCCTAAGCAGCACTTTAGGGATTAGGTTCCAAGACTGAGGAGCGGCCATCCCACATGAAGACAGCATCGTATGTGGGAAGGCTGCTTCCTGTCACCCCCACTCTGACAATCACCACCAACTCTACAGCTCCAGCCAAAAACCCAGTAAAGAGGTGGAGCTGGGTAGGATTTAGCAGACCCAGGTTCTAATCCAGATTTTCCAGCTGACTCAAGGTATAACCCTGGGTACAACCCTTTACTTCCAGGTGATTGAGTTTCCCTTGACAAGATGACAACTTTGAACCAGGCAGCCACTAAGGACCCTTCCAGCTCCAAGGTGCCAGGTTGTCCTCCAGACTCACAGCTCCATAGACCACCTACATGCTCAGGACTCTTCAATTTATGTCTCCAGCCTGGACCTCTCCCCTGAATGCCAGAGCCATACATCCAGCTGCCTGTTTGACATCCATCCTCAATACCTCCCAGACATCTCAAACTTAACATGACCAGAATAGAGCCCCCAAAACAGGTCCCCACCCCTCACGGTCTCACCCCTTCAGTTAATGGCAACTGCATCCTTCCACTTGCTCAGACCAAGGATCTTGAAGTCATCCTTGATTTCTCCCTTCATCTCACAACTCATTTCCAACATACTGATAAAATTCTCAACTTACCTGTTCAAATATATCCAAAATCCATCTTCTACTTATCATCCCACCACCGCGATCCAGACCACTGCATCTCATCACCAGCCTGGCTCACGGCAGTGGCTCCTACTAGGCCCCTCTGCTGTCCACTCTTATGCTGTGGCCTGAATGATCCTCGTGAAACCCAGATCGGTCACTCCTCTGCTCAGAAACTTCCGGGGCCCCCGCCTTTCTTGAGAGCAAAGGCCAGGGTCCTGCCTGTGACCTGTGAAGCCCTGCATGCCCAAGCCAGCTCCCTGCTGCCTCTCTGACCTGCTTTCTGCCCTTTGCCTCCCCATCCTCTCAGCTCCAGTCATGTTTCCTTGCCTGCAGGGCCTCTGCACTTGCTGTTTTCTCTGCCCAGAATGTTCTTCTTTCATTCCTGCATGGCTCACTCCCTCATTTCCTTCAGGACTTTACCCAAAGGTCTCCCTGGTCCCCTAACATCTCAGGGTCCTCCCCTCTCCTATAGTTCACATCCACTTTTCCTGCTTAACTTTTTCTCCCTAGCAGTTACAATGATGTTACAATGATGTATCTCATCTGTGATCTCTCTCCCCCAGCAGAAGGTAAGGGCCATGAGGACAGAGATTTTTGTGTGTTTTTTCCACGTGACAGCCCCAGTGTCCACCCTAGTGCCTGGCACATGGTAGGTGTTCAGTATATTTGTAGAACAAGGGAGGAGTTCTGTAGGTCACCATCTGCCTGGTTCAAGGTGCTCCGGTTGCCCCTCTGCACTTGGTCACCAGACCCAGACAGCACACATCTCAGCATCTGAGGTGACAGTTCCAAAAAGTATGAAAGAGGCCTGCGTCCCATCTCTGGGCACTGTCTTTGGAGGGGACTGTGGAAAAGTCTCCTCTTCACCACTGACCTGCCTTGCAAAGCCACTACTTTACACCCTCATCTCTGCAAAGGAAAATACCCCCTAGGAGGGCTTTTTAAAAAACTTAATCCCATGTAAACCCTTCAGCTGTTTACCTGAATTCCACTTAATCTCCTATAGAGATGCCTCTAAATCATCTGCTCTCAAGGAGTCAGGAAAAAACCAACTCCTCCTCTGAGATGGTTTTCTCACCCTTGCTGCTAAGAAAACACGCTTTAATTTCTATCAAGAGAAGAAACACAAAGCAACAGAGCAATTATTTGCCGTTTTTTCCCTCAGTGCTGGATTATCTAACCACAGGTCTCACAGAGTGTTTAACAGGTAAAGGGTTTTATCCATTTAAATGCACCTTTGGACAAAGATTCTCGGTCCCAGCTGCAAGCATGTGTGTGGAGGGTCCTGCTGGACCTTCCATTTGTCCCACTAGGGAGGGTATAAGATGCTTTCAAAGCCAGAGCTGTACACAAATGACATTCTCCTCTCCAGGGACAGAGGTGGGGCCAAAGGGCCAGGCCAGCCACTTGGAGGTTGGGGAAAGAAGGTCTCTTCCCGTCTTGGTGGTTAACTGAGGTGACTGCTTTATCCTTCCACAGCCAACCACAGTCGCTCTGAAGGAACAGGACATCCCAGATTCTGTGAAGACAAGAAGCACATGGAGGCCCCAGGCGCACAACACTCTCTGAAGTCCCTTCCACAATGTCCCTGACAGCCAGGCCGCACTGTCTGCCCAAATGCTTCTGGGGACAGAGCTTTCCCTCACCGAGGAAGCCTGCTCCTCCTAAGTGCCATTGGTCCCCCGGGTTTATTCTCTTCATAGCTCTAGGGTCTTTGTAATCACTGAGTCTCGCTATGTACCCAGCATGTAACATGCTTTCCCGCATTGAGTCACCACAGTCCAAGGCAAGGGGGAGAGAATTATCATCCCCATTTCCACTCCTTCCCACCCCCTCAGAGCCACTCTCCTTGTGACACGGATGCTAATGTGGCATTTTATCTTATGAATGTTGTAACCATTCCCTGAATCTACTTCATTCTTATTCTAGAAACAGGCTACACCTTACAGAAGCACAGATCCATTCATGGCCCCAAAGACACAGAGGGAAAAGCATGGCATGTTTAGTCTAAACACCAAGAAAGGCACTAAGGAATACCCAGGTTCATCACATGATCAAATAACCAGGCAAGTCATTCCCTCAGCTGAGGGAAGACTCAAACCGTGCCAACCAACCCTGGGCATCGTCACTTCACCAAGGCCTTCTATCAGTGTTTTTTTAAGTTAACAGACTATTTTAGAGCGGTTTTAAGTTTACAGAAAAATTGATCAGGAAGTACAAAGTTCCCACATACCCCCTGCCCCCCCCACAAACATGGTTTCCTCTATTATTTATATCTTGTATCAGTGTGGAACTTTTGTTACAATTGATGAGCCAATATTGATACATTAACATCCAAGGTCTACATTAGGATTCACTCTGGATCATATGCTCTATGGGTTTTGACAAATGTAATGACACGTGTCCATCACTACTGTATACTGAATAGTTTTACTGCCCTAAAAATCCCCTATGTTCTACCTTTTCATCCCTCCTTTTCTCCCCTGCCACAGCCCCAACCTCTGGCACCTGCTGATCCCAAATAACTGACCAAAAAATCCTGGAACCAATAAGCAATTGCAGCAAGGTTGCAGAATACAAGGTTAATACACAAAAGTCAGTTGTTTATCTATATACTAGTCATAAATAATTTGAGTTTGAACCTAAGAAACACATTAGCACAAAAAAAAAGAAAGAAAGAAAAAGAAAAAGAAAAAAAGCCCACATAGGCACATGATCTACATGAGGAAAACTACAAAACTCTGATGAAAGAAATCAAAGAAGATTTAAATAAACGGGCATGGTCTCCACTGAATTTTAAAAGCAAACTCTCCAACTCTGTTAACCTGATCAAAAGTTAGAGGTTTAGAAATGCCTTCCTTCACAATGATGGCGAACAGAAAAATCCCCTAAATGATGGCAGGAGCCCCATGGATTTGCAGCTACAAATGAAAAGCTCAGGGCCTCTACCCACTGTGGGTGGGGAAAGAGGTGCCAACATACAGATTCCAGATAAAATACAAACGAGTATTTAGTATATGTATGTCCCAAATATTGCATGGAACACACTAAAGAATTTAAAAAGTATTTGTACTTTAGCTAAAGTTCAAATTGAACTGGGTCTCCTCTATTTCCCTTTGCATTATCTGACAACGCTACTCCAAGGCCTCATTGTGGTAAGACCTGGAACAAGGAAAAGCATCAACCCTCTTGGAGTATTCAGTGCTTGACATTTTTTGAAGGCTTTTCAATCCTTTTCTCTCCAGATTTTACTGCATCTGAGAGGAAAGCAGGACAAATATCTCTTGACCCTCATTAACCAGATGAAAGGAGAAAAACAGGTACCAAACAATGGAGTGAAGGCCATGCAGGTCAGGAACACACCTGGCTCTGATTATTCTTAAGCCCACCTGTTCAATTAGCCCAGAGAGGGGGTCCAACCCTGGCTGAACCTTGGAATCACCTAAGGAGCCGCCAAAACCCCACTGATGCCCAGACCCCTACTCTAATGCCTGGGCATCATTTTAAAACATTTTACAAAAAAGAAAAAAAAAAGATATATAAAAGTAGAGAAGAAAGCATAATGAACCCACAGGTACCCAATCACCCAGCTTCAACAATTATCAACTCCTGGTCAATCTCCTCTCATATACCAGTGCTGCCCAACAGAATTTTCCGCAGTGATGGAAATGTTTCATCTCCACGTTGTCCAATATAGCTGCTAGCCACATGTGACTAATGAGCATTTGAAATGTGCCTGGGGTCACAGAGGAACTGCATTTTCAGTTTTTAAAAAATTTTAATTAATTTCGATTTAAATAGCCACAGGTGGCTGATGGCTACATATTGGATAGCACAGATCGATGCACGCACTCATTTCTCTTCCCACCATGTTGTTCTGAAGCAAATCTCAGACATCATATTATTTCATCCATGTATCAATATCTTTGAAAGCTTTCCAGATGATTCAAATGTGAAACCACAGCTGGAGGCCAATGACTAGTCAATCAAATATTCAATATTCTGACACTCCATTTAATTACAGGACAGGCTCTCAGCAACTTCACAACCTTGAGAACAAGGTGCACATCCAATCACCTGGGGAGCTGGACCCATGCCTAGCCTCCACTTCCAGAAATTCAGGTTTTCTCTTTGGAGATATACCTCTTTTCTCTCCTTCCTCCTCCCTCAGTTTGCCACAAGCTCTTCGTGTGATTTGAATGTGTGGTCAGAAGGGAGAATCACTGCTTTAAAGTCTTTCTATAGAAAGCAGGTTTCACCCACCAGCAGCACCAGCATCCCCTGGGAGCTAGTTGGAAAAGCAGAATCTCAGGCCCTAGACCTCCTGAATCAGAATTTACATTTTGACCAGGTTCTCCAGGTGACTTGTATGCACATCAAATTTGAAAAGGGCTATTTTAAAATAGTGGTTCTCGAAGTGCAGAACTTGCAGGAATGCAAATTCTTGGGCCTCACCCCAGACCTACAAAATCCAAAACTCTGGGGGTGGGGCCCAGCAGGCTGTTGGTAAGTTAACCATCCCTTCTAATGCATGCTCAAGTTTGAGACCCACTACTTTGGCGTCTAGAACACAACTCTGTATGGCCCAAGCAGCAAGTACTGATCATAAACACAGCAATTCACTTCCGAAGAGAAGCTGAAGCCATCCTCAGGCGCCCGTGCAAACAATTACACATAAATTAAGACATCTCTTTATAACCCATGACACAGGACACGTAAGTAGGAGAGTTGGGGAGGAATTAAAAACAAAGCAACCTGGGGTCCTCAGAAAACTACAGGCCAATAACATGTTCATAAAAATGTCCAAAATACTCAACACGTCAGTTGTGTTCAGTATGTTCTCCTTAAGGAGGCCACCAAGTTTACATTTTAGAAATATTTCTAGTACAACGTTTCACATTTCTTTCAAGTGAAAAATAATTGCTAAGTAACAGTCTATTGTGTCAAGTATTCACTCCTAAATATTTGGGGTGGGGGCAGAGACAAGAAGAAAAGTTACACTAGGGTGGCACGGTAGGACCCAAGACCATTCTCCAAACAGGTTATTGTTAAGCTTTTTGAGGTCCTAAATTCTTCTGAAACTGGAGCAAAGCTATAAACCTTCTGCTCTTAAAATGCACGTCCAGAATATACAGAAAACACTACACACAATGTCAGAGGATTCAAGGTCCCTAGACCAAGGGGTCCGATGCTGAGGACGCCCTCTGTGACCTGGAAAGCAGTCCTGGAGAACAGAACACAGCTCCTTCATGGGTCCTATCTTTTGGTAGGATGTAGCAAGAGCCACATTATATAGGCAACATAGTGGGTGGCCCTGAGACCCTCCATTTTCCTTAAGAGTAAAGTTCTTCCAAACAGAGCAGCCAGTAGTGTCTAGGCCCCATGCTAACGAGACTCAGGAAAAGGGGAGCCTAATTCGGGATACCCTCCTTCCCAGAATCCCAAACACACATTAACAGAACAAACGGTGGGTCCGGCTGCCCTTTCCCACAACCCCGCGGCCCCTCAAACACCACATACTGTCCCCAACGGCTCCCTTCTCCTCCAGCAGGGTCCCAGCACACAGTGGAGAGGGGCCTGTGGAGCCTTTGCCACCAGGAACTAGAATAGAGAACTAGGAAGCCTGTTTTTCAAAATGGTTCTCAGCCAGAACACTCAACGCAGGGCAGGAGGGTACCTGAGCTTCCAGCGCGGACGTAGCATCTGTCGAGCTAGGAGCCCAGCAGCAGCCGCTCAGGTGACTGTGAGTGCACGTGTGCACGTGAGCGCGCACGTGAGTGCGCACGTACCTGCCTGAGTACAGGTGCGGCGCATGCGCACACAAGGCCTTGGGGGCAGAACACCGTTAACTTTGGTAATAAGCTGCTTGCTGTTACTTAGTAGCACTCAGAACCCTGAGCCTTGCACCCGTGTTCCCATCACCGTGGGATGACCTGGAACTAGGTTTCCTAGCACTGCAGCCCTTGCAAATGGGCCGTAAAGTCAGTGACTCAGAGCCCAGCTCCAGGGGCACAAGAAGCCAAAGAGCCAGGCAAAGAGACCCCCACCTCTTAGACTGCACAGGTGGGTAGTACCTGGTCTTGTACCCAGTACCGTTTTCCCTCCTCACAGTCTGGTTGGAGGGTAGTCACACCACAAAATAAGGCAGAGGACAACCTCAGAGAGGCTCATGCATCGCTGACGTGTATGACCTGGGAGTTCTGCGAGGCTTCAGAAAGGAGAACCAACAGCATCAGGGAGGGTCTAGAAGGTGATGTGCAGGTGCTGAGACCTGGAAGGGAGGAGAGGAGCAAACTGTTGGGGGAAAGAGGAGGTCGTCATGTATATAGCAGGAGGCAACTTAATGAGGAATTCAGACGAACAGATTTAAAATATTTGTAAGCTCAAGGCAAGATGTCAATGAGTTATGAAAGGCTGGGGTGGAGGGGGAGCAAAAGCCCTTCGGTCCCCTTTCCCATTTTTCAGAGGTAATATTTTTGTGTACACAAGCCTAGTATGTGTGTCTGTATGTTTCTTTTTGCACAAATGACATTACACATACTATTCCAATTTACTTTATTAATTTAACCATTTATTTTGAACCTATTTCCCCATTAATATATACAAATCAGCCTAAAAATTTGTAATGGTTGCTTATTCCATTATAGGGAGGTACAAAATGCTTCTTCGCTATGGACCTTTACCTTGTTTTCTGCATTTTTCTGTTTCAAATCTGGTGATGTGTCTTTACATCACCTGAGCAGGTGTGCCAGTGGAATAAACCTGCAGTGGAATTTCTGGGTCAAGGAAAACTCTAATTACATTCCTATCAACAGTTCAAGTGGCACTTACTGAATACCTTCCATATGCAATAAAAAAGAATAAAAGAGCTTTTATTTTAATGACACTGAAGGTAAACTGATCTTGGGCACCTGACCTCAAGCAGGAAGAGGCCACTTATTGAGGGATGGGTTAAGGGCATTTCTACTCTTCCTACATTTTTTCTGTTGTGTGTACGTGTATTTCTTATGATAAATATTCAATGTGCAACCTAACACATGGGTTATAAAACATTACTGCAGAACAGGTAATTACATGACATATTTATCCCAATCTATTGTATATCATAAATTCTTTTCACTGTCTTCAGCACAACCCAGTATGTGATAAATTATGTGCGTTAAAAAAAAAAATCACCCTGTGCTTTTTCAGAATTATCTCCCAGGGGTTGCAAGGATTGCCTGTGGGGGTCAGAACCAAATTAGTCTCCAGCCTCAAGCCCACCCCCACCTTTAATATCAGCCCCAGCATGAAGAAACATTAACATTAGGCAATAGCTCAGCTTGCTGTTTTCTCAGCCAGAGAACCAGTGAGTAGGAAGCAGGGCTCCCCACTTGAGCTCTGATTTCCTGAAAAGCCAAATCCTCATTGCTTTCCCTACCCAGACCCTTTCTCTGCTCCCACCCTTTTAACAAAAGTGAAAGTCTTCCTGCAACAGCCCACAAGCCTCAGCATCAAAGATCTGCGTTACTCACTGGTTCCCAAAAAAACGCTTGTCTGGGACACGGGTTAAGGAGCAGCCAAGAAGAGGTCATTGATCTCTGTCTCCAGGGCTCAGCGGCTTTGGCACGGGGAGGGGCCAAGGCTTTCCAGATGTTGCACTGAAGGGCTGAAGTGGAGCCAGGGGAGCCCTGCAGATCTACAAAGAGATGCCTGTTCCCCAAGTGTGCACCATGCAAAATCAAAAGCACTCTGAAAAGAGTCACTGCCCAAGTGGGCAGGGCCTTCCCAGAGACTTCTGTCTCTTCCTGCTGTCTTCACTCACTCCATGTCCACAGCCACCACCCAGCTCTGGTTCTCCACCACTTCCACAACAGCCCCTCCCCCAGCACTCAAATGCACACACATTTCCCCAAACTACCAGCTCCAGTTTCCATAGCAACAAAGCAAAAGCCAACTGGGTTTGAAAAAGCAGCAAATTTGACAGCAACCATGCAGAAGAAGAAAAAAAAAAACAGCCTGGGAAATTCTGGTCTCACCCTAGAAATCTGCCCTCAGAAGAGTGCCAGCCCATCAGGGGGCCCCAGCTACAAGTCAAAAAACTGAGCTCTCAGATCCCTAGGGCACAATTCTCTTCCTCTGGCTCCACCCACCCTCTCTGGAAAGGAAAAGGCCAGAGATACACTGAACAATACACTGCATCAGCTTGAAAGTTACTTGAGCGGGGAGCAAATCCTAAAAACAGCATACAGATGATTACATAGCAATGCTATCATGACTACTACTAACACCACTGGCTTTGCCATTCATTGAACAAATATTTTTTGAGCACCTACTATGTGCCAGGCACTATTCCAAGTTGCTAGGGATGCAATGATAAACAAGTAAGATAAAATTCTTGCCCTCTGGAACTTACATTTTAGAGGGACAGATAAGTGAACAAATAATAATTTCAAAAGGCACCAAGTGCAATTAAAAAAGCAGCTCAAAAACAAAAAATATCCCCAGAGAGTATGTTTTAGTATAAAAATGGAGCCAGTATGATAATATAGAAAGAAAACTAGACTTTCTACATACATACATGATGTCTTACTGTCAAAATGTGCCTTCCTGCATATCAAGCCGTTTTGCCATCACTTACTGTTGGGTGGGATGCATCAGTGTGCTCATTTACCCAAGCAGAAACAGAAGCCCAGACGTGAAAAGTGACTTATTCAAGGTCCACCAAGTTTCATTCTTTGGATTTCTATTTATCGGTTGGCCACAGAGAAAGTGAAAAGATTAGCTACAAATTAGGGGGAGATATTTGCAGCAAATATAACTTCCTCTGAAGCAATGAGAAATAGACCAAAAGCATAATAGAAACATGCACCAAAGGAATGAACAGATAATTTCCAGGAAAGATGAAAAAAACTAGATACGTGAGAAGATTCTCAAGTTCATTAATAACCAGAGAAATACAAATTAAAAGTATAATGACACACCACCCACCACACTAGCAGAAATTTAAAAGTCTGGTAACACCAAGTATTTGTGAAGGTATGAAGTAACTGGAAATTTAAGTACATTTTATGTCTGGTGGTAGCATCCATTGGTACAGTCACTTTGGAAAATTTATCGTCACCTAGTCAATAATTTATCATTACTTAGTAAAGCTGGACATACAAAGACCTTTTGAACCATCAGTTCCACACCTAAGTAAATAATGTAAGAAACAAGTGTGGCCCAGAATACAGTATTGTCCCTAATAGCAAAAACTTGAAAATAACTCAGATGTCCAAGAATCGGAAAATGGATAAGTGAATTTTGATATATGAATAAATGGAATAATATGAACTACAATCTCATGTCAATATGGATGAATCAAAGAATTTATATAGGATGGTACTATTTAAATAAAGCTAAAAAGTAGTTAAGACAAAACAATATATTATTTAAGAAAACGTGCATTTAGGTGGTAAAATCATACAGAAATGCAAAAAAAAAAAATTTAACACGAAATTCAAAAAGTAGTTACCTCTGGGGAAGAAAAGGCAAAGACAAGGTCAGTGAAGTGCCCTGGAGGTTGCAAAGGCCCCAGAAATGTTCTTTTTCTTAATCTGGCTCATAGGTACATATGACCGTAACGGAAGGGAGGGAGGGTAAGGCTGATTTAAATTAATCCCAAAGGACAGATTGATTCCAGGGAAACAAATCACAGAAGGAATTTTTTCCCTTAAGTCAAACAAACGAATTATCATTTGTTGGTTTTCTAAGGCAAAGGAAGCCTGGCGAAGACCTCCTGTAGTATAGGAAGTGAGTGTTAAATCCAAAGGACACTGGTTTGATTTCTGTTTTAAAAATTCAAAAATAAAAGCAAAATAGGTCCCTCTCCAGGCAGCGCTAGGTGATTGTAGTTGGCCTGGCAGTATAGTGGCTACAAGGGCCGTAATTACGGCCAGGGAGAGGTGGAGTAGCTAGATGGCCATCTGTAATTAAGCAGGTGAAGTCTGTCTCCCAGGCTCCAGGCTCACTGCCAATGGCCCTGGTGACCCCAAACCCACCTATTACAGGCAGTTCTTGACTTTCATACATTTCGCCTTCAAACAACACCAGACCAAACATGGACGCTTGCCATCAACCAGCAATGACATTTCACAGCAGTGCTCTCTGCCTGCCAAGCCCCGGTGCCGCCTCCACACCTCCACCACCTTCACCTGGACAGCGGTCACTCATTAATTCACGGAACAAATATTTCCTAAGCACCGCTGTACGCGGGCACTGAGGGCAAGAAAGAACAGCAGAGACCAAAATAGACACAGTCCTGGCTTCTTAGTGTTCAGAGTCTAACGAAAGCACTTGTGCATTTATTGAATATTTTATTGTCTCCTGCCCTTTTTTGTTAAATAAGAATGATGGGTAAGGAAAAAAGTGAAAATACTAGCCCTTGTGATAAGATGCATCTTTTCTCTTTTAGAGAAGAGAGTCTAACACAGCAAATTAGCAAAGGGTCCTCAGGGCCAGCAAAGGCGCCTGTTTAGCCTCAGCTGGACTCTCCTAGCACTTAAGCAGGTTGACAGGCTGCCCAGATGATAAAATGAGAAAAAAAATATGCTGGAAATATTACTAAAAGTTGTGTCTATGCAACAAGACATGATGAGAGGATTTTATAATATACTCGCATTTTCTGGGAAGGGAATCTCCCATTATAACGTTTAACTCAGTGATTCAAACTTTCACTCCTTTGTCCTTCAAACATTTTGTTTAGAAAGTGTCATGTGCAAAATGAGGGGACTACAAACCTGGCTATTGGTCCTTCATGAATGAGGAGATTAAGAAGACTCAGGATTTCATCTTTCCACAAGGGCTGGTTTTTTGGGTTTGGTTTTATTTGGTTTAGGTTTGGTTTGGTTTTGTTGAGGGAAGGAGGAGTTAGCTATGTAATGGCATCAAAAGCCAACATCAATGTGAAAGCTCTGAAGGTAATTTCAAGCATTAGATAAAACGTAAGTCAATGGTTGGGGGGCGGGGTCCACCACCTTCCTGGTGCCCCCAACTCACATAGGCAGTAAACAGTTTAGCCTGTTCATGGTTAATCATCACCCAACATGGTGAGAAGCTATCTACCCAAAATCAAACCCTTTCTCAGGGCAAGAGGCTAAGAGGCAAGGTTTCTTCCCACTTCTGTAGCTTCCATGCAATACCCTCATTAGTTTGAGGAGGAAAGCCTTACCTTCCCAGCAGACATGGACAAGCATAACAAAATGATGTTTTGTGCATCCCCATGTGAGAGAAAATTAAGGAGCAAAGATTGATTTTACAAGAGATTATTCTCCTTTATAAAAGGCTTCCAGGAGGCATTCACACAGTTTGGGGTCCATTCAAATAGAATCCTTCACTAGATCTTTGGAAATAAGATTTGTTTCAACACTTCCTTTTTTGACTAAACTTTCAAGAAATAGAACTATTCTGTAAATAGACGCTGAGATCCAACTTATACCCTTTTCCCATTATTTCATACACTCTTTTTCTCTACCTTTTTTCCCATGCAGATCTTGGATTTTTTCAAATAAACAGTTGCCTTATCCTCCATTTGTAGGTACTTACGGAAGTTATGTTAGATATTCAGATCTTACAAAAGACCATTAGAAGAGGAATCTTTCCTACAATTTTTTAAAATGCTCATTCAGTCTCTGTTTGAATACCTTCAGAGATGGAGACCTCCCTACTTACTGCTCAGATGTACTTAACTGCTAATGAGTAGTTACTAAACTAAGCTTAAAGTTACCTCCCTGTAAGTTCTAGCCCTCTGGTCCCGGAGCTGCCCAAGGAGCCACAAGATAAGTTCTCCCCCTATTCATTCTTAAGATACCCACCATGTCTCACACACTACTCATGATCCTGTGCTTTGGTGAGGAATAATTGAGCCTGGCTCCCTTGTGATAAGTATAAAGAGAGATTAGGAAACCGTCTCATTGGCTCACACCTGTATTCAGAGAGTCTTCAATCTGAGAATCCAAAATCCCAAGCATACACTGAATCATAGCATCTGAATGCCTTTGATGCAATCTAGTTGAGGGCCAGAAACACTCAACAATTTGTGCACCTTCAACTGGCCGGTGAGAAGCAGGGCCAGGAACAGGATGCAAGCTTCTGACTTCAGTAAAGGGGTTGCTCCCACAATATTTCACCATAAAGCTGCTTATGCTGAGTTCAGTGTAACTCACTGTGGGCCCCGTGCCCAGCACTACGAGGCCCTGTGGTAATCAAGACTCCCGTGGACTTTGTCGGTGCTGCCATGACAGCCAGCCCCACGACGGCTTTGGGTGGTCTGGGTCCCCAGTGGACGCAAAGGCCCCAACTACAGAGACGGCCCTTGTTCCCAGTATGGCTTTGTGTAGTCCCACTGGCAGGACAGCGCCCTAGGCTCAGCGTTGCTATATCACGAGCCCAGCCGGGAGCCTCATGTGCCCTGGGCCAGCTCGAAGCTCGAAGCCCATGTTCCAGAAGCCTCTGTCCTTGAATAACTTGTGGCTCACTGGGGTAGGCAGGGTACAACTAGGACTCCAGTTATAGATACAATATAAATATCTGAGTACATTCTTGTACAGAAAGACACAGAGGCGTGTGGTAGCAAATACAGTGTGTGAACCAGCGGGCTGGGGTGGGCGGGCCAGCGTGGGAAGGCCCCCAGGAGGAGGCGAACTCGAAATCAAATCGTGAAAGAATAGAGAAGTAGTTGAATTAAGAAGGAGGGGACAGGATATTATAATTGGGGACTTAATGTGTATGGAGGCCCTGAGGTGGCCTCAGAGCACCCCTAATAAGTACCAGGCACAGAAAGTTTAACCATGCAGGCCCATGCCCACCCGTGAAATTCATTGTACACTGAATGTGAAACAACCGATTATCCAAAGCAACGTCAGGCCAAACACCTTGTTTATCTCCATAGTTTCCTTTTAAAGTGACACTTTCTCCTGTTATTTCATTTAGTCACCCATTCATTTATGCAACAAGTTAAAAATTATACCCCTCCTGTTTACCCAGCACCTAATCCAGAACTCCCCCTGCGTTTCCCCATCCATTAAAGGCAGGTGCAACTTGCCTACCTCAGAGGAGGATCACGTAGAGGTAAGTTTTAGCAAGGTCCCTGGGTGAGTTACTTTAATTAAAGCCCCAGGAACCAGGAGAAAATTAGCACAGTGGGATCAAATTCAAGCACCACTCAATACTTGAGGGTATTTATAGAAAAGCAAACACAGAAACAAAAAAATCCAATATCCTGACTGGTAGCTTTTTGTTTTCCTGGTATAAATTGGTGCCTGTTCTCCTGGCTGAAGAACACCAGTGCTATCCATTTTGACCTTCTGCGGATGATTAAAGCTGGGACTGGAACACCAGGGCCCAGACATTGCCTACCTCCCTAAGAATATGCCAAGTGCCTTCCCAGCCCTTTTCCAGAAGAAAGGAAAAGGTGGGGGTAAGGATACTAAACAAAAAAGGATTCAAAGGCCTTGATTCTGAGAAGGGCTAAATAATTAGAAGTTGGGTAAGAGAGAAAGCATATTTCCCTCTTAATTTTCAATCCCATAGAAACTGGTTCAGAGGGGAACTCACAGGTCTTAGAGTCTTTCACTCCTCAAAGTGTTGTCCCCCTCCCCCCATGCCCACTGAGTTGGAATCTGCATCTTCACAGGATCTGAGTGATTCACAGTCTTCAAACTCTTTAAGCCTCAGTTCTCCCATCTGTAAAATAGGGATGATAAAATGGCAGATCCATTTAGGCTGAAATAAAATAATCTCTGTACAGAGATTTGGCTTAATTTTTTTGTTCTCTCTCCCTTCCTCCTTCCAGGTGCCCAGCTCTGGGCAAACTTCTCTTGGTTTTAACTCAGCACTGCAGAAGGCCAAGGGGCCGTTAGTCCCACCTCCCTCTCCGGGTACCAAGGAGGCCACAGAGGTCCAAGTGGAATAGACGACTTGCTGCCAGACATGCCCTAGCTGGGGAGCTCCTCGAGGACAAGGCCTATGTCTTCTACATCTTTGTTTCTCCAGTTTTGGGCATGGTGCCGGGCAGGCAACAGACTCTCCATATATATCTGTTGAATCAATCGGTACATCCAATAATTAACTAATTGTGGAACAAAAGCTAAAATGCAGGTGTCTATGAAATCCTAGTCCCAATAACACAAGATACACCTGAAAGTGGACTTAACGTCCCCTGACTTCATTCTTCCTGACAGTTCTCAAAGAACTTACACCTGGCTAATCGTCGAGGCCATGGGTTCCTGCTGCAGCAAACAGCTCTCTGAACTAAACATCACCGTTATTCTCAGTGTCAGGAAACAGGCAGACTTGAGTGTCTGGAGAGCAGGAATAACTCGCTGGCAGCCAGTGCGCCGTACTTAGCTGGGCAGAAGGGACCCCAGCTAGTGAAGCCTCTCCGTCTGCAGAGATGGCCAAGCTTGGGACAAGGAGCAGCTGACCCTCAACACTGGAGAGTGCTGCCCAGCGCTAGTAAAAACACCCACATGGGACTGTCCATCCAGAGGGGTGTAGCCTCTCAGCAGCAGGACCGGCACGCAGAGGCCAGCAGCTCCCTGGGATGAACGCTCTGTGTGCACCATTCATCCTTCACTTGCTCCATAGAGTCTGGCTACCTGGCCCACCTGCGTCTCATGTCGGAAACACTTAGTCCTCAGAGACAGGCACTATCTGAGAGCATCCTTAATTTCAGTATATCCCACTCCAAATCAGAGGTGTCTTGAGCGATGGAGGACGTGAAGTGGTCGTCGTGCATTATTTCTGAGCTCCCTGCCCTTAGATGTTCATGCTGCGGATTCAGCGGGTCATTCCTCTCTGCCTGGGTCTTTTGGAACCTGTCATAGCCTCTGGCCAGGGGCAAGTCACAGTCTCTGTGTGTACAGGAATGGTCACATTTCCACCTAATTCCTTTTTTTTTTTCAAATTTTCTAAGTAATTGTTTTAACAGCTCATACACATCCATGGGAAAGAAAACCAAGATTGTAGGCATTGACAAGAAAGGTTCCCTCCTTTATAAATTCACCCTTCCCCTTCCCACAGATGGCTGCTGTTCCCAGCGTGTGATGCATCTTGCAGAGACAGCCAACACACACCCAAGCATGACCACTAGAAGGGAAGGCACCTAAGGACAGGGATTTCAGTTGTCACTGTTCTGTGCCCCAAGCATTGAGAAGAGTAACTGGCAAAGGTGCCCAATAGCTCTATGTTGAATGAATTAATGTATAAATCAGATGTATTCCTGAAAGGTTCACATTTTGGTAAATTGAGTCCTGCTCTGCCTTTATTTTATCTTCTGATTGGATGCACCTTCAGTGGACAGCAGCTCTGTCTCCTCAACCAAAAGAAGAGGATAACTGTGATTACTTGCCTTTCAGGGTTGCCATGGAGCTGATGAGAGCATGTAGAAGTATTGGTGGTTGTCATGTATTGACTGCCTACTCCAGAAAAAGCAGTATCCGCAGTGGTCCCACTACAGCCTATTCTCCCAACAGCTACCCAACTGATAAAACACATTATTGTGCTTGCCTCGTTGTGTAAGAATACAGATGCTCTAGAGGAGGGACCATCTTCATCAACTCTATACTCCCAGGGCCTAGTATTTCTTTAGATAAGTAAATAAATAATGCTTCCAATGAGGGAAACTGAGGGTGAATGGGAGATAGAATAGGAGGTTCAGAGAAATTCATTCTCAGCTGTATGTATGTAGGCAAACACACACACCTTCACAGACCCCCACAAGCCACACCAAATGTTTACAATAAAGAAGGAAAAGTCCCACTGTTAGCAGCTCGAATAAGATGGTGAATGCACTTGATTGTGAAAATGTGAATGTTTCGATGAAGCTAGGTAATAAGGAAAATCAATAAAACTGTCAGCACTGGCCAATTTCAACTGGATAAGAGAATAAAGTAACTGGTCCTGAAAGACAGCTCTCTAAACCAGGTTAGATGAATAGAAATACCCTTCTGTTTTAAGCCAAATCACAAGGACATCAACAACAGTAAATGATTGAATTATAAGCCACTTTGACCCAGTAAGATCTGAGCTGCAAACATGAATTTCCTGAAACAGTCTTCTTTATAAGAAACAGAAATGATGTATAGCAAGACAACAGAGACAGAATTGGAGGCCGTGCCAGGAAACACAGGGCTCACTTCTTGACTAAGGATCTATTATAAACCCACCCTCTCTATAAGCTTATTTCTTCAACATGACTATTCCTCCTTCAATTACTTCATTAGTAAAACAGGCACACAAGTCAATAGAAAATGCACATCTACACTCCCATAATGGCCGAGCGGAAGGAGGCTTTGGTAGTGGTCCTAAGGGGCTCTGCTCTCCAAACACTCAGGATTCAATTCTGTTTTTCATCTGCTAATGGTTGGCACTTGGTGTTGTTAACTGTGGATGATTCATTTCAGAGGAACTGCTGTGCATCTCGAGTCTGTCTGGAAGGAAATGAGGGTTTCTTGGCTTATTTCTCATCAAGCATTTTAGCATTGTCTCTTTGTGACATTATAAACCCCTTGACGGGGGTTTGGTACTCATTGCTTTCAAGCTGACTCCCCGTCTCAGCTGGTGCATATGGCCACTTCCAGGAACAAGCATTTATTCCATCAGGATGAAGAATGCAGCCAAAAATCTGGAAATTAAGAAGCCCACTCCCTGAGTCTGAGTATCAACGGCACGTAGATAAGCTGGGTGGAGGGAACGTGGGGTACACATTGCAAGCGCAATGTTGTTGAACATCTGGCTTTTATTATCCCGCTTATCAAGTGCTGGGGCTGTTTCTGTCCTCCACATGCTGCTGGAGAATCCAACGTGTCCATGACTGTCTGGGGACCCTGTGGGGTAAGCAGGACCACGATCTTACTGCCAGAGGCACCTCACAGGAAGGAGACCCATCAGCTCCTTGGGGCGGGTGCCTGACTTTGAAGTCCCCGATTTGGGAGGGTAGGGGCTCCCTTTAACATCTCAAGTGATGTTTCTCATTAGAGACTGCACAGAACTTGAAAAGGGCAGGAGTGTCAGGGCTTGATGCTGGGACACTGGCTAGATAGTCTAGAGAGGAGGAGAAGGCTGAGGGTGGTGGAGGGCTCCCATGGGACTCCATGAGACCACTGGGAGAGAAACAAGAGAGTGCAGAAAAGATATAAAGGGATGCCTGTACCAGGCTTGACCTTCTAATCACCTAAGTCCCATGCTTATAAAATGTGCTCTACTCAATGTCCCAGACTTGACCATATTTGACCTGGAACATCCTTCCTCCTTGGTGGCCAAGGTGAGTGAGAAGACATACCCAGAAAGAACTGCCTTCAATCTTTAAACACAGCTTAGTCATTTAAGGTATTTCAGTTTCTTGTTTGAAAATTTCTGTCTGCCACGGTGATTACTGTCTTTGTTTGGAAGCTCCTTGAGAACACAAATAGCATCTATTTAATTTTGTGTGTTGATCCAGCCTTACCTAAAAAATAAGAGCTTCAAAGCTGTCTTCGATAAAGACCACACGATCCCCTCTACTCAGAATGGCCTCCTCGCTTCTTCCCTGTCAATCCAGTCTACCTAACTTTTCCTTTTCTGCCTAAGCCCTGCCTCTTTTTTGAATTTTCCTGGGTTATTCTGGCTTCAATTTACTCCCATTTGGGGAACTCCTGGTAACACCCAATTACGCACTCAATGTGATGTTGCCTTGCACTGTTCCCTAATGCTTTTGTCCTGCAGGTAAGTCTAGGATTCCGAATTGAGTTGCAAGCTCCCTGAAGTCAAGGGCCATGTGTTCTTGTAAATGCCATCTCTCATTCTCCACTTCCCAGTCCCCAGTTTCAACATTGGCACCAAACTGAGCACATTTGCTGAAGTGCATTAGTGACTACTCTTCATTTGAATGAATGGTTCTCCTTAATCATCTGATCATCAGAAGGCATTGGATTAAATAATGCAGACATTCTAGGGAAAAGGGTAGCATTCTTATGAACTGAAGCTTCAGTGGGACTGTGGGATCCTAAAGATGTTATCTAGATAGAAACCACCAGTGGCAGAAGGTCAAGAGGAAAGCCTACATCTCCATTTCAACCCTGAAGGCAGTGCTCTAACGCTTGCCATGGACACAGGTAAGAAAGATTACTAATCTGCTGCAATTTGAATCCAATCAAGACTTAGTTACGTATCCACCTTACAGAGAGCCTGAGAAGGAGCTGACCATTCCTGAAATGGGACCACGGAAGTTTTCATCTCAAAGAAAGTGGAAAAGAGATTCGGTTATTTATCAAAGGGACTCTCTGGGTCATCTTTGGACTTAAAGCTAAGAACTTCACCTTCCTATTTCTGTAAAAAGCTTCCTGAAGAAAAGAACTAAAATGTTAAAAGCACGTCTTTGACATGTTGGCAAACTCATTATTGGGGCCACGATTTGGACCATGATCCAGGCAGGGCCCAGGATCATAGCCTGGGGTCTGGACCCGACAGGGCCTTGTAATCAACTGTTTGGCCTCGGGCACATCACATGACCTCTCAATGTCACCATCTCCCACCAGGGGGTAATACTTGCTCTACACACATTATCATTTTAGAACGAAGCAAAGAAGATTTGATCATGTCTACCTGTCTGTGCAGCTTGAAAAAAAGTCCAGAAGAGAGCTGCAAAGATGAGATAAGATTTCTAAACTCTCTCTTCAGAAAGGTTAAGGGATTCGATTGATTCAGCCTGAAGAAGAGAGATTTAATAACTGTCTTCAAATATATGCAGCACTTTTACCCAGGGCTGATGAGAGTGTGGGGACCACATATTCTGTCTGCACTGAGCAGAGAGGGCACAAGCCCAGGCTCTGACAAGGAGACATTTCTAACGTTAAGGGCCACAGGACACAGACAAGCTAAAGAATGTTCTTCGGGGAAATACTTCAATGGGGGAAGGGTGGGGTAGAAAGAGAAAGAACATGGGGCAAAACTATGGGAAGGTCTGAACTCTGCAAAAAGCATTCTCATAGCCCTTGCCAGATATAGATATTACTCTATGAATTGTCTCTTCGTCACCTTGCTCTATCCTTGGACCCTTTCCATGTGTCATGCCCCAGAGTCAGAAACCTGCCCTCAAACTGCTTCCCTGGATACGCTGCCTGCTGCTCACTCCTGGGCACCGGGCTAGAACGCTGCTCACCTCCCTGCCCTCAGGTCTCCAGGGCCTTTAGGATATTTATGGAGCATCACCTTTATGTGAGGGTGCTGTCCTTAGAGCAGTTCCATCACAGTACCTACCATACACCCCATTATCCCCATTGATGGGTGAGAAATCTGAAGCTCTAAACTAGTAAGCACTGGAGCCAGGATTTATATTCAGGGCTGAGGCACTCCTAAGGCTACGCTCTTTCTACTCTCTGCTGCCAGTCCCAGAGAGGAGACTGAATGCTTTCTGTAGCCTGTTGAAGGGGAGAGGGCTGGACCCTACGCCCTGCTCTTTATCTTCTGCTTCCACAATACGCACTCACTCCAGAATCTGATCGAACCACAGTATTTGTGATGGATGTGCTGCAAAAATCATCCCAATTATCTTGTCTCTTTGGCATCTTATTGGAGAAACAGTTCAGGGATTCAAACTGAGGTCCATTTCCTGTTCTTTCTATTGTTGTCTAGACTCTGAAGAACTCTCCTGGGTGAACATGACACCTGGATAGAAGATGGGGAAAGAAGATTCTAGAAATCCCTGGGTCAGACCCTGATTGCCCCTCCATTGGGAGCCTGCAAATGATGGTTCACTGTCATATTCCTATAAAGAATAATATACAAATTACCTCACAACAAAGGAAGAAATATTAACTAATGTCCATAACAGGAAATAACAATTTGCACAGTTGAGAATTACATATGTTGCTGTTTATACTTCTGTTGCCTGGGCTAATTATGCTCTGATCTGAGTATCTGGTGAGCCTGTAGTGCCATGTTTACCAGGAAGCCACATGGTCATTACTTATGATAAAAGCAAACACTAAGAGGCACCTGAGACTGGAGAGTCACACAAAGCATTCTGAGAAGGTTTACTACATGGGATGATATAGGTAAAGTGCCTGGCACCATACCTGTCAACCTCTTCTACCGGCTACAGATATTAGCCAGCCCTCAGCCTTGAGCTCTGATAGATGTCTATTCAAATTATACCAAAGATCAAAATCACATGACCAGAAATGACCTTAACTGTCATCCAGCCTGACCCCTTACTTCTGGGGTTAGGCTGCCTGGTTTAGCTAAAGCACACACCAGTCAAATTCCATTATGAGGAACTGCACGGGAGATGCAAGCAATGGAATTTTATTAGACAGTTAGAAATCACATTAACTCTAGCTCTAACAGACGTGAACGTCCAGGCTTTCTACAGTGTGTTAGCAAGAAAAAAGAATCCTTTGGCACATCCCAGAATTCGGGGGTGTATTCACACAGTCTCACCCCCACACCTTTCTCTGAGCTCTTTGGTATTTGCATGTGGTGTAAAGTTTGTGCAGTTGCTATGAATATCTTTTTTTCCATTGATGGGACTGGAGCACTTGAAATAGGCGAGCTAAAGGGTGCTTGATGGCAGAAAAATAGAGTGGTGAAAACGTCAGCTGTGCCTCAATTCAACTCTTTTTTTTTTTTTTTTCACCCTTTCTCAGAATATAGAGTTAGGAATTTTCACTAAAGAAAGGGACTTAGATAAGAATCAATGAATGTCCACAGTCTGGGTGTGACAACTGTGTTCGCCCTGGACCCTTCTCACGCAATCTAGGTAGCAAATGTTGTGGCTACTCATTCTCTATTACTCTTCTTACCCTCCCAACCTTTCCAAAAGCAAAACCTCCCCTGGGCCAGGAGCCCTCAAAGTCCCAGCAGCAGGGCTGGGAGAACAGATGCGTAGAACACGAACACATTAAGATCAGCTTCTAGGAAGAGACTGCTGGAAGTCCTTCCCACTATCCAGAGAACGAATTCCAAATCCAGGAACAGCAAGGGAAAAAAAAGAGCAGGAAAACCTTCTCCTTTCCTTCAGAGCAACACATGCTAGCACTTTACAGAGCCTGGCATGTGTCAGCATTTCTGAAGTAAACTCTGTTTTCTTTAGATGAAAGAGACAAAAAAATAGGCTAAGAATTCAGTCCAATGAAAACTGCTTTGGTCATTCACATGCAATAAGCTGTAGAAGCAAGAAGAAAAAAAATCAATTGCCTCTGATTTATTTACTCATTCATTTGTCCATATCCTTTCCCTCTAATGTAAAAAAGGATGTCTTCTATAATTTTGCAAGTCATTAATCTTTTCAAAGAAAAAAATAATCCAAGCCTCCCACTGATTGCCCAGCATCTTGGCACTGGAAATACATATTTAATTAATTATCCTGTTGCATATAGATTATGTAAGGAAAAAAGGGGGATTGGTTATGTTCATCAAATGTTTCACCAGTATCTACAATCAGGACATCATTGTAATACTGTGAAGTCTGGTAAATTTGGGATCATATGCTATGTTAAAAGCAAGGAGACATAGAGATCGGACTTACGAACACCAGCGGGTGGGGCGAAGCTGGGAAGAAGTGAGAGAGTAGCACTGACATAGATACACTACCAAATGTAAAACAGAAGGCTAGTGTGAAGTTGCTGCATAGCACAGGGAGATCAGCTGGGTGCTTTGTGATGACCTAGAGGGGTGGGATAGGGAGGGTAGAAGGGAAGCTCAAGAGGGAGGGGATATGGGGATATATATATAAATACAGCTGATTCACTTTATTGTATAGTGGAAACTGGCACAATATTATAAAGCAATTATACTCCAATAAAGATCTGAAGAAAAAAAAAATGATGCAAGGTTTTACCTTACTGGGTGCTTTATTTCTTAATCTGGGTGGTGGGTACACTAGTATCCATTTTATTATTCTTTAGGCCCTTTTGTACATCTCGAATACTTCATACTAAATATTGTTAAATCTCCAAATCTTCTACAACAGTTTCTTTCTGGGCTGTTCAGGGCTGAGAGTAGAGAGGGCAAGTTGAAAACGCCAAAATTTAATTGCAATAAAGAGCACAAAATGTAAGAGACCAATTTTGGAAGGATATTTAAAGTTTTAAACCTATGCCAAATAATTGAGATCTACTAAAAGAGGACTGAATTCTATTATGAGTTCCATATACACACAATTATTGAATTATGCTGAACACCTGTTGAAATCAGGTGATTAAATCAGTCAAATGAAAATCATCAGGCACCACTGTCAAGTGCATCATTTGACCAGCGCCTTTGAATTTGCTTACATAATCCCTCCTTCATTACAGAAACTTAAAGTAGAGCTTCATCCCTAAAACTGTGGGTTTGTGACTTTGTGCTTGAACCCTGCAGTATTCTGGGGAGATGCTGGAAAAGGCCCAAGTCTCCCAGCCAGGAACTGTGCCTTCCCCTTTGGGCCACCATCCCCGTTTTTCCCTCATTGCCAAGAGGAACCCGCCTTGCTCATCCCATCTTTCCGTCATGACATTAAGGCCAACTGTTCTGTCTCCTGCCCACAGAGAGAAGAGAAGAGGAAAGATGGTCCCAATAACTAAATTTCAGTCCTAATTCCCAACCTACCTAGAGCCCAAGTCTGCCACCATCTCCCTGTTCCCGTGTGGACAAGGTTTTATCGTCCAGTCTTCCCTTCTACCCAGACTGCTCAGCCCTCACCACGCAGCAAGCCTTGAAAGGTAGTAAGTGAGCAAAGACAGGATGGACAGAAGAGGGTGTAAGAAGAAGGAAGGAAAATCCAACGATCAGAGAATATTTATACCTTATCTAATCAGCTAGTAGGGAGCAGATGTCCTCACCCCATTATTCCTCTCTAAGAGCAGAGCTTTTGCCTGGGTAAAGAACTGGTAAGGAGAAGTAACCATTTTTTTTTTCTTAAATTCAGTTATACACACACACACACACACACATTCTTTTTCAGATTCTTTTTGCTTATAGAATATTACACGATATTGAGTATAGTTTCCTGTGCTTTACAGTAGGTCCTTGTTGGTTATCTGTTATATATAGCAGTGTGTATATGTTAATCCCAAACTCCTAATTTATCCCTCTTTATAGAAGTAACATTTCTATAAAAGCTCTGAAGAAATCAGATTCTGAAATTTGACACCTCATTTGTTTCATTTCTGAATACCGTTAGACCAACTGGTTTTACTTCCTCCCCTCCGCACACACGCAAACCCCAGGGGTGCCTCCAGGGAGAGGCAGCCGCCCCACCGAAGCCTGCCTGGGCACCCACACACAGGAACGCCTGCTTTATTGGCCTCACTCTGCAAGTCGAAAATCTTCCCTCTGCTTCACCAAAGTTAACAGATGGCTGGTCCCTTTTGGTACACAGGCGTAAGCATCTTCAAAATAACCTTTTCCTTTAAAAGGTGCCAATTAATTAAATGTCACTATAATATGTCCCAGCCAAGGAGGAAAGGGAGACAGCAAAAGACAACAGGGTCGATGGATGAGAACAATGACGAGAGGTCACACTCTCCTACCTTCACCCGATGACCCCGAGAGATCAATGATCACATACACTCTTCCTTCTGGCTCCAGATCAATCTGCAATTAAGAAAATGACAGTGATTCTGTTAGTGCATTGTGGGGGCAACCCGAGAGTTCATGACATTTCCACCCCAAGCTGCTAAAACCTAGAGTCACAGCTCCTTTCAGTCCGTCAGTCTGCAACATGCCAAGTGCTAGGTGAATCAGGGATGAAGGAGAAGCATTTATGGAACATCTACCATGTTCCAGTTGCAGTAACAACGAGGTCTGAAGCACACCCAACAGGTAGTGTCATCCCAGTGGTTCCCAACTGGCAGCAATTTTGCCGCACAAGGGAAACCTGACATGAGGAACTGCAATGGGGACACTTGACACAAGGAACATTTTGGGTGACACAAAAATATCTGGAGACATTTTGGATAATCGTGACTAGAGAGGGAGTGATGCTACCGGCATCTAATGGGCAGAGGTCACGGACGCTGCTGAACATCCTACAGCAGACAGGACAGTCCCCACAACAAAGCATTATCTAGCCTCAAACGCCAATACTGTTGAGGTTGAGAAGCCCTCTGTTATCCCGTTTCACAGATAAGGAAACTGAGCTCAAAGTTCCAGGGTAAATGGCAACGCTGAGGTTCAATGCCAAGACTTTCTACAGAAGCCCCTGTTCTTTATACTATACAAATTGCTCACAGGAGATAAGAAAAGCATAAGACATTAATCCCACTCTCAAGGTGTTTACAATCTCACTGGGGAGTTTAAAAAAAGCAAACAAACAGAGAACAGTGCTGAACCCAGCTTAATGATGAGGGACAGAATAACTGATAGAAAGTATCTGGCAAACCTGAAATCAGTGCAAAAGAGCAGCCTGGGAAGACCTTACGCAGGCAAGAAAGGGAGGGCATTCCAGGGAAGCAACAGCATATGAGCAAAGGCTGGGGGTGCGCGCCGTGCTCGTGTGAGGCTGAAGGGCCCCCAGGCTCAGGGGCTGGGCTGGCTCATGCGTTTTGCAAACCCCAGACTTTACCAGGGCTGTAAGGAGAGAGCCCATACCGCTGAATTCTCACCACCAACTTTCTCCACCCAGCCTCACGCCCTCCCTCCCCACCTCCCAAACCAGCAAGTTACTTCTATACAGAAGCAGGCTGATGAAGAAAGTCAGAGGGGATGTGTCTTGTCACATCCTTCCAAGGTCTGAACTGTCCTCACAGAGTCCATGTTCTGCATGAGAGAGTAGCGACTCTGGAAACCCTGGATCACCAAGTACCCCTGGTACCCACCCCCGCCTCCACAATCCCATCTGTCTGTGCAGAGCTCCAACTGGCTCCGATGTGTCAGGCTGGTCTCAACAAGCTGTGAGTTTCTTGAGGGCGGGAACCACTAGCCCCTTCCTTTCTTTTCTATGGTCCCCAGCAAAGAGCAGGCACACATTTAGCAAGTACTACTTAGGAAGGGTCAGCCTGGGGAACACCTCCTCCTCCTACATGGTCAAGGTCAATTATTGCCTCCTCTCTGAAGTCTTTCCAGATATTCTTAGTCAGAATTAATTACCTCTCACTTGTGTTCTCACAGTACATATACATATCTCAACCACGGCACCTATCAAGCTGTAATACACTGTCAGGATGTTTCTCCCCTCGGCTAGACAGAGACTACGACAATACTATTTGCATCCCTAGTCTTTAGCTTACCGTCTGTTGGTCAGGAGACACCCAATAAACCTTTGTAGAGGTGGGAAAAGGCTCTGTGTCCCAGAGCCTATCCTGGGATTATTCACTCCTGCAAGCCCCTTCTGAAGGAAAGAAGGAAGACAGAAAGGGAGGGAGGGAGGAAGGAAGGAAGGAAGGAAGGAAGATATGTGCTAAAATGACATTCCAATGACACAAGACAGGAAGAAGAGGCAGCTATACCAGGAGCACCATATCCTACCTATGAGGTAAAAACTCACCTTGGACCCATGCTTTCCACGTCCCTCCCCCGACATCTCACTGTACTCCTAATCCAGCTTCCCTGAGCCATTCGTGAGCCCAACTTTATTTCCAGACTCAGCCTTTAGTGGTTGAGAGTGCTTACGGTTTCCCTCAAAATTTTAGTTCCCCCAACAGGGGTCTTCAACGCCCAGCAGGTGAGGCCCCTGTGACATTTCAGGCACTCTGTCAGGGCAGGGAGTGAGGGAGGCCAGGGAGCTCTCAGGTGGCCCCACAGGGTCGCTTACCTGGGTTCGGGATCTTGAGCTTGGGATCAAGACAAGAACCAAATGACACAGTCGTGATGCCAGGAGATGCCTCTCTGCATCCCTTCTGCCCGAAGAGACCATGATTTTAGGTTTCTGGGTAAAGAAAATGTTCTCCACCACCCTCACCGCTAGCACCATCCCCTGCCACAAGCATAACCTGGCCCCTGTGCTGAATTACAAACAAGAAGACCAACAGTCAGCTCTGCTGAACACAGCCCCACCAGAATCCCGTCCCTGCCACAGCTCAAAACTATCAGGGGCCCCCTTGTCCAAAAGCATGGAATTTAAATAATGCATGCCTCTCTGAGATTAGATCATCCCTATTAAACCCCGCCGGCAAAATGAAACACTTTCTCATATCCTCCAAGTCAAAGATTTCCCACGACTGTGGATTTCGTTGGCAAAGTACAATGCTATCTGAGAAAAGCAGGGCGGGAGACAGCAAAGCAATGAGATGGGCTGCGAGGCCTATCGGAAGGCAGGCAGCATGCCTATCTTTGCAAAAGGGGAGTGAGAACTTGTGTCGGGGGGGACAGGTCATTGATGATAAAATGTATTAGGATATTAACATTCAAGATAGCAATCAGAAACCATTTTAGCACCCACTGCTGCCTCCATGGCGATGAACTGCATTTCCAAACAGAAAAATAGAAATTAAGCTATTAAACATGCCAAGAGCAACAAAGAGCTTTGCAGCCTGGGCAGATGGCCACAGAGCGCTGGCTAAGCCCCAGCCAGCCAGGCAAGTGAGGAGGCTCTGAGAATCCATGCAGGGTGGTGGGACTTCAACGTGGATGACTGGAGGGGTTATCAGGTGTAAAAGGGGGTGGAATGCCTTGCAACTTCATGGCCAAATTAGCTTAATCACAAATTCTGTTCACAATTACGTGGCCCGGGTAATGAAGCAATGTAGGTGCCCAGCCCTGCACAACCCCTGCAAGCTGGCAGCCGGCATCACCACCAGGCAGCTGACACGACATAAAAGCAGGCCTCTTCCCTCCTCCCAACCATTCCCAGGGCTTCTTCTCAGCTCCTTCTCCCAGGCTTCGGGTTCCTCCCAATGCTCCCAGATGCAACCCCACTTATCAAACCGCCTTGAACCTCATACCTTTATTGGATGCACTTTCCCAGATACTATCTCTGTTTTTGACTATGATTCTCTTTCAACCTCCAGCTGAAGCCAGAAGCAAGGCAGTAGAACCGTGGGGGGAGACAAACAGCCCAGGACTGAATCCCAGTTTTGTCACTTACAGGTCAGGCAATTATTTATTCTCCCTGAACCTCAACCTCTGTCTCTTCATCTGTGACACAGGTTGTTGGGAAAATTCCATGAGACACACATGCAGAGCACTTGGCACTTAGGAGTTAACTCAGTGTATGGTGGTTAAGAGTGAATTTGCTGGCTCTCTGGCCTGAAGCAAGCAACTCTCTTCTCTGAGCCTCAGGATGCTCCTCAGTGAAATGCAGTGGATAACAGGTCCAGTGGCACTGGTGCTGGCATGATGTAAAATGCGACAATCTAAGTACAGTGAGTGCACAGCACGGTGCCTGGCACAGAACACTCAGTAATTGTTGCTGCTGTTGTTATTAAAAAGCCAGCTCTCCAAATCTGCGACTTCATCCGATGATGTTCTTTCCACTCTATCAAACTACCGCCCCACCCCTCAAAAGCATTTTCTTGCCCAAAGCTGATGTTATTACATGTTATTCCAGGACATCTGATGATTCTACAGCGCTGTGGATATCAGACGTAGAACTAAGGTGAGAATTTCGCATCCAACCCTGGAGGAAACTCAGGGGCAAAAAAGGCTATAGCCTGGTCATCAGAGGGTCACGAGGTGATTATGGGAGAAGGAGAAGCCGAGGATGACCATGTATTGTCTGAGCACCTACTAGGCCTAGGACACCGTATTGAGTGTTTCACCTGCATTAGTTCACCTAATCTCCTGTGAGGTCAGCAATACATATTCCGTGCTTTTCATATAGAAAAGCTGGGGTTCAGAGAGCTTTCAGCTGGATTCCCACTCAGCGCTGCTGCCTGGAGCACATGGGAGAGGTGACTCTGACAGAGCTCCCTTCTCAAGCCTTGCCCAGCCCAGGAGCTCCCATCTCAAGCCCTGCCCCGCCCAGGAACTCCCACCTCGAGCCCCACCCAGCCCAGGAGCTCCCATCTCAAGCCCCGCCCCGCCCAGGAGCTCCCATCTGGAGCCCTGCCCCGCCCAGGAACTCCCACCTCGAGCCCCACCCAGCCCAGGAGCTCCCATCTCGAGCCCCGCCCAGCCCAGGAGCTCCCATCTGGAGCCCCGCCCCGCCCAGGAGCTCCCACCTCGAGCCCCACCCAGCCCAGGAGCTCCCATCTCGAGCCCCGCCCCGCCCAGGAGCTCCCATCTGGAGCCCTGCCCCGCCCAGGAACTCCCACCTCGAGCCCCACCCAGCCCAGGAGCTCCCATCTCGAGCCCCGCCCCGCCCAGGAGCTCCCATCTGGAGCCCTGCCCCGCCCAGGAGCTCCCACTTCGAGCCCCACCCAGCCCAGGAGCTCCCATCTCAAACCCCACAAAGCCTTCTCTGACAACCCAGTCCCAGGGTTCTCGTAACTCTAAGCCTCTGGCTGTCCTCTGTGAGTTCATTCTCCTCCAGTGCAACTGAGTGGCTCCCAAGCCAGGCCGGTTTAAGGCAGAACAATGTGTTGAACACCTCGCCCAATCCTCCCATCCCCACCCCCCAACCCCCCAGGTCCTTGCGGAAGGTCTAGCCATAAACAAGAGCTCCATGCCTGTGAGTTAGGCACAGAGCAATGGGAAAAGAGTCGAAACCACAGAAACCAGGAAAAAGCCATCTCTGCAAAGCAGAAAGACACAAGCACTATTTTGGGTGGTGCCTGACCATTCACAAAGTCCTTCACAAGCATTATTTCATTGATTCCTCACAATTAACCTGTAAGGTAATATTACTAGCAACATTGTATGAATGAGAAAACTGAGGTCAAGGAAGATAAGCAAGCTTAGTGAGAGTGCACACACTGCCCAGCTGCAGGGGCACCGTTCACACGGTAGTCTCTGAGGACGCGTCCTCTGGAGCTGAATAGCCGGGGGTAAGTGGCAGAGTGAGAACTCGCACCCTCAGCTTCTGACTATCAGAATCCAATACTCCTCCCGGCACACACCTCTCCAGCAAGAACTCTGACCACTGGACTAGCACCCTGCCCATGAAGCCGGCTTGGCCGTCACCGTTGTCTGCGTGCCTGTGTTTGGGGGTAATCAAGTTCCAGACAAAGGAGGTAAGAAATTCATAGCCAAGATTCCTCCTAACCATGAGCTCCACTTTCACTGGAGACCTCTAGGCAAACCTCTCTCCTGAACAGCCCACAAAGGTCACCCAGACCCAGTCTGAGCTTCGCTTCCTTTTCCATCTGTTATCAGGCACCAGGGCCTACAAAGAAGCAAAAGCGAGAGAGTGGGTCAGAAAAGGATGACTCCAGAAAGGAGGAGGAGGAGGAAAAGAGGCTGCAGTGCCCCTGTTGTACCCAGTAAGTCTTAGATAATAGGTTGTTTCTTTTTTTTTCTCCTGGAGGAGGGTGGGGCGTGAGGGGGGAGGAAATGGGAAGGAGAAGAAGGGAGAGAACTCAGGACTTCCTTCCCAAGGCAGAGGACCTGCTTCCCAAGGCCGGTGCCTCCCTTCTTGCTGCCTATTCTCCCCTGCAGGCCCCTCGGGCACACGCCTGGCATGAAAGAGGCAAGCCAGACGCAGCAGGAGATGTTCAGGCAGCCGGCGTCCTCGCAGCCGCTGCTTTTGGAAAGCACAGAACGTGGAGGCACTACGATGGACAGCTCTTGAGCAGCTGCTGGGTGCTTATTTTGGAGTTAGCAGCCAATTAAACTAAAGACTCTTCATTTGAGGAGTTTGCTACTAGCTCTATGGGTAGCCTGCAATGGCTGGTTGAAAAGCAGAGAGCGCACACGTAATTACATGTTTTAAGGGTTCCACTCGGTTCACAGGCTTCCAATAGCATTTACTTTCATAACATAAGGGGAGAGGAGGATTGCTCCTTTCTCAAACGCCTTCCATGGTAGTGCAAAGATATTATGCGGGTTTTCATGTACATCCCTGCGGGACAGAACCCTGTCTGTCCAGTACATGGGAGGGATTTAATACATATTTGTACGTGTTGGCTCAGTGGATGAATGGCCCGATTTTAAACTGGATCTGCGCAACTGAATTATGAAGATGATTTACTTGGGAAGCCATCAACCTGCACAGAAGTGTCCCTAGCAGCTTCATTCATAACAGCCAAATACTGGAAACAACCCAAATGCCCGTGAACAGATAAATGAATAAGCAACCATGCTGTACCCATATGATAGACTTTTACTCAGTAGTAAAGAATGAACTCCTGGTACGTGCAACAAAACGAATGCTGTGGGAAAGGAGCCAAACGCAAGAGTACATATTATACGATTCCACTTACATAATGTTCTACAACAGGCAAAACTAACCTATTGTGACACAAAGCCTAACAGTGATCTCCTGGAGCTGGAAATGGGAACTGGATTCAAAGAGGGACAAAGGATGATGGATTTTGAATATTGTATTTTACAGTAGTAAATTATATATTCAATGGAGAACAAAGAGGCACAGAAGAACTTTTGGGGAAGGTGAAAGTTTTCTATATGTTGATTGGGTGGTGGTGACATGAATGTATACATTTGTTAAGCCACACACTTAAAGTGGATGCATTTTTTTTTTTGCATGTAAATTATACCTTAATAAAGTCGCTCTTGAAAAAGGAAAAAAAGAAGCCATCATTTCACATAAGGATTGCTCTACAATTTTCCTTTAAATAACAAATCATCTTCCCACCCTCAGGGCATTTAAAATTTCATATTCCATTTTTAAAAATAAAAGGGTTCATTCAGAGATTTTCAAGAACACATCTGTCACCCAACATAATGTACACCTATCTGTGTAGGCACACATTCACACACACCCCCACGTGTGCAAAACACGCTCCCAGCCACCTTCTCTTGTCTTCTGTGATCAAAATACGGTAATAGCAAGAAAAACACATCCAAAATGTAGGTTCCCCGCCGAATTATTTAAACCTGTCTTTCTGTGTGTGGATCTCAATTTCCTCGTATGCAAAACAAACAAAGAAAAAAATTAGGCCAAATGCTCTAGAATGGACGACCTTAAGGACCTAAATATTCACGAATAGGAGACGGCTTAAATAAATTATGGGACATCATTTTGTAGATCACTATGCAAGCCCTAAAAAGGGAATAAAAGGATCTAAATGTATTGACTTATATGAAACTATTTCTGGGATATATTGAGTAGGAAAAAAGTATGGTGTAAAGTGTTTACTATGCTAGGCTATCATGTGAATAAAATGGATGTGCATGTGGGTACACACACACACACACACACACTTGTTCAGCGTAGATTATCCTAGAAGGAGTCTTAATCAACAGGTAACAGGGGTTGCCTCAAGAGATGGAAACTATAGGATTGAGGGGCCAGAAATCAGGAAAGGGGCATTATCATTCTTCACTCTTTTGAATCATTTGATTTTTAAAACTGTGTTCTTGAGTGAACTTATCACATTTGTCAACACATTTTTGCACTACCTATTTCTAACTCAACCCCCCAGAGAGCAGCTTGCTTTGGTTCCCAGACACATCTTAAATAAACGCCTCTCAAAATTGGCTAACACACTGCTTGCCCATTCCCTGTACCCAGGTCCTAGACAACAACCAAGCAGCAGCCATCATCTCTGTGTGAAAGTCCCTTTGGCTGGGCCAGATGCCTACCTTACAGATCCCAGCTCCCCACAGGCCACAAATGGACTAAACTCAAGCTAGCACCTGCTTCCTCTTTCAACAGGCTCAGAATAGACCCAGAGAGCTGGCTCCCTCTGATGACAGAGGTGGCTAAAAACAAATAAGTCCATGTACGCAGATGCTTTCCTGAGCTGAGAAAACATCCCAAAGTGCCAAACCTAATGTCAGGAGTGTGCAATGGCTTACAAAGCACTGCCCGGTCACCGTGTCATTTTCCTCTCCTCTTTCAGGGAAATGGCAGTACATGACTGTACTCCCACTGACTCCCACAAGGAGATGCCGAGTGCAAACAGCAGGAAATGTAGCCACTTACCCCCAGTGTTGTGAAGTGAAAAATACCCACCACCTATCTGCACTTTGCATCTTGCATTTTGCTTTGCAATGCTCTCTTTCACAGGGTGTGCTTGTATCCATGTGTTTTATTTCACGTTTCCTATTTTTTACACTAAGCCAATTGCTGCGATTGAGAGTCAAGGCTCTGAAGCTAGCCTACCTGGGTCCAAACCCCAGCTCTGCCTGTCACAAGCTATGCGGCCCTTGCTTCAATGTCCTCGTCTGCTCATTGAGAATGTCAGTGGCACCTGCTTCAGAGTGCTGGAAGGATCAAACCAGAGGGTGAAGCACTTGGAGCCGTGCCTAGCACACGGCCAGCATCCTCTAAACGTCAGCTGTCAAGTCATTAGGGTTATTTCCTGCCTAGACTGTGAGCCCCTCTTGGGAGGAGCCACGTGTCCCTTGGGGGGTAGGGGGAGCTTCCACAGTTGTTGATCCAGGGCTGGGCACAAGGCAGGGAATCAGTAGAGACTCCAGGTGGAAGTGAATGGATCCATGTGGAACAGAGCCGAGCTCAGTCAGGAGCTCAAGATTGTGCGATCAGAAAAATGATCTCCAGACCAAGAACTTTTCTGTCTCTGTTATATCACAACCTAGCAGGACCTTTCACCAAGAGCTGCCCACAAAGACTTTCAGCTCCTGACGCCCTTCAAATCCTAAGATATTATAATTGTTATTCAACACTTTGAGCTCCTCATGAAGAGAGACTCTTTTATTCATAGTAACAATCACGACTCTAATAAACACCCTTTATTGAGCACTTTACACAAGTTATCTGAGTGAGGGAGGCCATATCCTTATCTTAACCATCTCAGGAATGAGAAAACTGAGGCTCATGGATTTGAGCATCTTGCCCACATTCTCACAGTTCGAAGGGCAGCCTGGATAAAGGCAGGGCTCTCCAACTCCCGACCCAATGCTCCAGTTTCCTTGGACCCAGCCAAGGGCATGGACTCAAGGAGATCCTGTGGAAAGAACATGTCGTGAGCTGTTCAAGGAGCCCATGCCATGTGCAGGATGGTGGAGTCGCTTCTTGGGCACAAGAACAATGAAAGTAAAGCTTTGTCATTGTCCGGGAGCTCATAATTGAAGGAACACCAATCCCACAGCAAAACAACTGGGAGGCTCAGACTCTGAGACACAAACAGGGTAGGACGCCCAGCTTCAGGGAGTAAATGCCCTCCAGGAAGTATAGCTGTATCGGGATTTTCTGTATATTAAGTCCTATGTGCTACCGCTTTTCATCAGATAGTTGGAGCCATGTCCAATGAGGAAAAGAAGAGTTTTATAAAAATCACAGAAGCATGAAAGCTGAGTCATAGGCAACTTTGAAATCACTTGGTTTAAATAAGCAAAGAAATACAAATTTAAACAAGGGTAAGAATTTTTTTCTTTTGCCTATCAAATCAGCCAAAGTTTCTTTGAGGCTATGTATTCTTGTGTTATTTGTTTATTAAAATATAAACAAAATTAAGTATCATGATGTGTTCAGTTTTTAAAAATCAAAACTACATGTGAACTTACAATGAAAGGCAGCAGTCTCTTGCCCTATACTCCCCAGAGGGAGTGAATTTTAATAATTTCTGCTTGGGTTTTTCTGGTCATCACTGCCATGTCCCTAAATAAAATGTTTATACCTCAATTTCCTGATTTCTTATTTTAGACATTCACTCTTGCCCTGCTGCTATGGTAAATGAGGATTTAGCTCACCCACCACCTCACTCCACTTTCCTCCCTTCACAAAATAATTACACATCGCAATTCTCAGTTCCTTCTCTACTCTTCTTTACAACTGCAAAAAAGCAATCTAAATGTCAATTTCTTGTTCCACCGACTATAGACCCTTGACCCTACACTTTCTAACTGGAGGATATGAGTGCTTCCAGCACTCCCCATCCTCTGCATCTTTACTGTTAGACTATCAATGTTGACAACACTGACATTCTTTTCTAATTGTAGTTGAGGTCTATGTTTTGTGAATATGTTGGTTCCAAACTCTGAAGATGAATTAATAGCATTTACTTAATATTATAACTTTGTAAATGATATCACATATACTTTCTTTTCCGTAGGTCCAATGTGACAATCCATCTACCACTCAATGGAGAATATACCTAGCATCAAATTCGAATGGATTCTTTTTTTTTTTTTCACTCTACTAATTGCCTTTCTCAGATCCTGAAGTTTCCCCTGGGTCCCCTTCTCTCAGGGTCTGCCCCTCTGGAGACCCTCACTGTCCACTTCTCCCTAATCTGGGCTGACTGGGGTCTGGTCTCCTGCATAGCTGTAGTACTGTGACTTATTTTCACTGCTCTGCTGGATGCAGTCACTGTTGCTGGAATCCATCATCTTATTTTGGGTTATTCCCTTGTTTTTGCCAGTGAAGTACATTCTGATTGAAATATTGATTAAGAGTGCATAGAAAGCCAGCTTTCTAAGACTTTGCATGTCTGTCCTCACATATGATTGATAGTTTGGCTGGAATTCTAGGTTAAAAAAAATCATTAACAGAATATTCTTCCAACATCAATGTTGCCAATGGACTCTGATGTCAGCCTGGTTACTGTTGTTTAGTATGTGATTTTGTTTTGTCTTCACTCTCTAGCAGTTTTAGGACCTTTTTTGTCCTCAGTGTTCTGAAATGCCAACATGATATGTCTCAGGGTATTCTTTTTTTGATTCATTGTATCTGCTCTTTCGATTCGCTGAATTTGTGGGAGATATTCTTCTAATTTGTCCTTTGCTATTGGCCTCTTCATTTTCTCTATGAAATTCCCATTATTTGGCTATTGGGCGAGTAAAATTAATCCCTATGTCTCTTACTATTTGTTATATATATTTCCATCTCTTTTCTCCTTTTAGTCCATATTCTAGATTTCTTTGACTATATCTTTTTTTTTTTTTTTAATAAATTTATTTATTTATTTTTTGGCACACGGGCTTAATTGTTCCGCGGCATGTGGGATCTTCCTGGAGCTGGGATCGAACCCGTGACCTCTGCATTGGCAGGCGGATTACTTAACCACTGCGCCACCTAGGAAGCCCCCTTTGACTATATCTTACAACCCTTCCACTGAACTTTTATATCTGACAGTAGTATGTTGAGTCCAGAAGTGCCTTCCCATTGTCTGCACCTCCTTTCTCATAGCATCCTTTTCTTTTTCTTTTTTTTTTTTTTTTTTTTTTTTGGTTTATGGACACAATATATTTCTGTGAACACAGGGTTAGAGAGTGGGAGCTGGCCATGATAGCAGGGGGTCCCCACCAGCTATGCTAGTTCTCCCAAAACCATTATACTGTTTCTTCTTAAAAGAACCTTCCAATTTCTGGCACTGAGAGTCAGCGTCTGGCTCCAGGTCCTTCAGCAGTGAGAGTAGTGAGTATACTTACTACGTATGCCACCTACAGACCTTCAAATAGTCCCTTGCTTTCAGCTGCACATCTCACTCCTGCCTCTGGGGTGATTACAGTCTCCATTCCTAGAGCTCCTTAAGAGTCCTGCAGAACAGCTGGCTCTAGGCTAGGCTCTGGTAGCCACCGCACATGTTCCGGGCTGTGGCTCCTTTGTACTTCTATTTTGTTCCGTACTTTCCACCCTGCCCTCTCCTTTCTTTTCCCAGAAATTCACTGAAATAGTTTGATGATGGCATCCTTCTGCTCACTTACTAGTTATAAAATTGTATGTGCCCACCTTTTTCCTTTTCTGTTATCTAAATGGGATCTTGAGTAGGCAAAGCAATAAACATATTTGCTCCTAGCCCACCCTGAATGAAAATTCTAAAACCATATCATCTTAAATTATATTATCCAGGGCTGGTGAGAGTGGAGGAGAAATAGGCCCCCTTACACACTGCTAATGAAGTGTATATTGGCACAAAATTTGCAGGGTGGTTTGGCATTATACAACAAAAATCCTTTGACCTAGAAATTCTATTTCTGGGAATTTGTCCCAAATCACACATGTGCAAAAAGATTTAAATACAAGGATCATTATTACAACATTTCAAAGAGTATAAAATTAGAAACTAATTGTTCAATAATAGCAAACTATTTAAATAAATTATAGCATATTCAAATCATTAGATACCATGCCATCACAAAAAAATCTCGCAGAATTATATTTAATGACATGGAAAGATATTCAAAATATGGTATTAAAAGTGGAGTGAAAATGAGATTATAAAGGAATGTATATACTGTGATCCAATTTTTAAAAAATAAAACGTGTGTGAGCAGGTACACACACAAAGGAAAAAAACAGTTATCTAGAGGGGAGTAAAACAATGTGTGATTTTTTTTCCTTGTGCATATCCATAGTTTTTCTAAACTGTCTTTTAAAATCTACTTTCTACTATAACTTGTGTGATAAAAAAAATCAAACAATAAACTTATTGCTTGACGGACATTATGTGTCTCAATCCCCTCATTTACAGGTAAGGAAACTGAAGCACAGTGAGGTTACACTCAGGCATCTCAGTAAATTAACCGTAGCTGGAAAAAAAAAAAAAAAAGATACTCAGTTGTCCCAATTTTCACTGCAGAATTCTTTAGGGTGCAAGTTAAATGTGGGACAAATTATGTTACATTTACATACTTCTTTAAAAGTGTAATTTTCTGGTCAAATGGTCACGGCATTACTCAGTCCTAAGCACCAGTTATGAGTGGTTAGTAGCAGACATGTTCCTCAGTTGAACACAGAACATAAGAGAAGCTTCAATAGCTCAAGAAAATAGAACACACTAGTTTGAAAATCCTGTGTTTTGATCAAATCGTCTTCTCTGTCAATGTTCTTGCTCCATTTTTGTGGGGTGGTGTGGCCCACAATTTTATACCTTATACACTGTTAACCTTTAAGCTACATATTATGTAAGAAGCTTCCATAACAACAAAGACTTTGTCAATCAGGTGATGAGCAAGCATTTCTGCTGTGACAAAGCCATACAGTGTATCACTTAGCACGCAGTGTCACCATCTTTGTTTCTACAGGAGTTCTTTGGACTATATTCTCCCATTTGTCCTCAGTGTCCTATAAAACATATAATTTCTTTAACTTATAAAAATTTTTAAATGCTGATTCTAAGAAAACCAAGCATAGGTCTCAAACATGTAACACAGAGGAAAAGGTAATTTACTAGGCAGGTCAACATCAGTAAAATCTTACCCTCAATTACACGTTCATCAGTTAACTCCTGAACTTTGAAGGAAAACATTAAATTTTTAAAACTTTTAGATTTTGTATCAAAATAGTAAAGATGTAAATAAGAAGTCTGACATAATTTCCAGCTTTCTGGGATAAAGCCTACCTTAACATGTAACCTAATGAGCATGCATGAATATTCAACTGGATTTTTCCTATAGATAAATGAATATATAGGTTTTCAGGTACAAATAATATATGAAAGCATGGACTATCTATTCTCCAAAAATGGCAACTCTCCTTATAATCCTCTGTCTGTTTTCTATACCTTTATGAAGTTGCAGGTCTTGTAAAATGAAAAGGCTAGTGCAGCTGGACTCATGAATCACACATACTGTGCTGAAGCCCCACCAACATCTGAACTAGAAGGGAAGATACTTCCTGAAGTGCATGGCAAAGGATCAGCAAATGGTCCAAGCTCTGAATGTCAGGATAGTTCTGAATTCATGGCTTTCTCTTGTGGCTCTCAGATTTCCATTTATTTTGTTCAAGCACTAAAAAGACATATCACAAGTATGTCATGTTATACATGGACCATATGGGAGGGATTCTATGAATTTCATCTACTTTGTGAGGATAGTTTGGGGCTATCTACAATCATTAATTAACAGAGGCAGGGCTTGAAATAAATAGAAGAAAGCACAAAAAAAGTCCAAGCACAAAAAAAGGCCTTAGCCTCTCAAAGGCATCAAAGGAAAATAAAGTGTAAAATTTTCAAGTCTATCCTTAGAATAGTCAGTGCTCTGCTCATTGCGCAGAGTAGATGTAACTGGAACCAAGTTTTAATTAATAGATCTTTCCTAACATGTTGAACCTTTTGTTGGTTTCCCTTTAGAGTATTTCACATCTTATTTGTCAAAAGGCAAGTTTCAAAGTTTGGGTTTGGTGCCTGAGTATTTATCTAAGATCATCAAGGAAAGCCTTCTTGATACGCAAGGAGCCAGGCCTGAGGATTTCCGGGAGGACAACAGCAGCCTAACAAGCAGGGGGAAGAGCAAGTGCACAGGCCGGGAGGTGGGAGAGGACTTGACCTTTGCCAGGGCAGGAGATGGGGTGACAGGAGCAGAGTGAGGGAGGTGACCGGTGATGACGTCACTGGGGCGGAGCATGGCAAGGACTGGGCTTTGGCACTGAGCGAAGTGGGAGGCCACGGGTGAGTTTGAACACAGCAGTGACGTGCTGTGACTTACACGTTGACAGGATCAGTCTGGCTACTGTGTGGAGAATAAACCTGAGGGGCGAGTGAGGAAGCAGGAAGGCCGTTTACGAGGCTATCATGGTAATCCAGGTGAGAGTTGGAGGCTGCTATAACAAGCCAGGGTAGATGACGGTGGCTAGGAAGGGATGGTACTAGTGGAGGTGATGAGAAGTGGTCAGTCTTGGAATATATTTTGAAGGTGGAGCCAAAAGGATTGCCGATGGATTGTACACAGTGTATGAGATGAAGAGAGGGCTCAAGGCTAGCATGGAGATTTGGGGCCTGAACAAAACATGAAGCTGTCCTTGGCCGAGCAGGAGAGGACTGGGCAAGGTGGGAGTGGGGGCACCCAGAGCAGGGTTTGGACAGGTATGGTTGGAGACACCTCTGAGACTGCCAGGGGTGGCGGAAAGTCCAAGTTTAAGATCTGAATTTGGGGGACTTCCCTGGTGGTGCAGGGTTAAGACTCCATGCTCGCAATGCAGGGGGGCCGGGTTGGCTCCCTGGTCAGGGAACTAGATCCCACATGCATGCCACAACCAAGAGTTCACATGCCACAACTAAGGAGCCCGCCAGCCACAACTAAGACCCAGCACAACCAAATTAATTAATTAATTAATTAAAAAGGAAAAAATAAAAAAGACCTGAATTCGGAAATCACTAACAGAGAGACAGTACAGATTCAAAACCTCTAACCCACAATCCTGACATCCAAAGTGCTCTGAAAACTGTACTTTTTTTGAAGTTTGGGTCAAAATCCTTTGACCACAAACCCTGACCCAAGCTGACACATGGCTATTTATTGTCTCTATTTATTCCACTTAGTGTGAATAGTTATACAGTTGTGTTACAGTAATATAATTTGTTTGATCCTGAAGGGCTGCCCCAGAATCTGCTGGGGCTGTTATGTAATATACAGAATAACCTTCTAGACACAAAAAAGTCTGAATTTCTAAATAAATCTGGCCTTGAGGGTTTTGGAATAAGGGATGTGGATTTGTAGTTTGAGCCATGAGGACACATAGAGATTGGGAAGATGAGAGGGACCTGCCCAGATGTCTGAAAGACCTTGATACAGAGGCCCAACCTCGACTGCCTTGGGTGAAGTCTGCTTTGACTTTCCATCTTCCTCCCTCCAGCCACTACCACCAAACATGCACACTCATCCCAGATGTGTGGCTGATAAAAGCCTTGGATTTTTAGCTTTCTTTATGTCTCCAAAAGAGATGGCAAAAGGGACTTTCCTGGTGGCGCAGTGGTTAAGAATCCGCCTGCCAATGCAGGGGACATGGGTTCGATCCCTGGGCTGGGAAGATCCCACATGTCGGGGAGCAACTGAGCCACAACTATAGAGCCCACATGCCGCAACTACTGAAGCCTGTGCGCCTAGAGCCCGTGCACCACAACAAAGAGTGGCCCCCACTCACCACAACTAGAGAAAGCCCGCGTGTAGCAAGGAAGACCCAATGCAGCCAATAAATAAATAAATTTAAATATAAAAACGAGAGAGATGGCAAAAAACCTCTCTACCACACACACACACTCGCAGTAGTTTTTACTAAGCCTGATGTGACGCTGACTTCATGCACTGATGAACTAACTTGCCATATTTGTTGCAAGGTGGGGTTCATGTGGTGAGAAAAAAAAATGTAGAAAAACTAAAATAATGCTTGAAGTTAGCATAAAGGCATTTCCTGTTTCTGGGAAGCCTCTTCTGCTGCTGTTGCTCTAACGGATTGAGTATCCCTCCCCCACCATTAAACACCCTGATGCTAAATTCAGTCAGGACATAGTGACAGGCGGGCTGCAGTGAGGCACCCCAAGTCCCAGGCCTGTTGCAAGAAAACAATGAAGCGAGAGGCTGTGTGCCTGAACCCCCTGCCCAAGGTGCCCTCTTAGACTGCAGAGGTGCAAGATTCCCACAGGGAAACCCTTGTGGGTTCTAAGGCAAGACACGGGAAAGGGTTGAGAGGAGTTAGAACCACAGCCAAGTAAAGATGAGGCTAACATCTCTGTTGCTATGGAAGCTATTATTCTTATGTTCATTCCTGTGAATAAACATGCTCCAGGGCTTCCTAGGTGGCGCAGTGGTTAAGAATCCGCCTGCCAATGCAGGGGACACAGGTTCGATCCCTGCTCCAGGAAGATCCCACATGCCACGGAGCAACTAAGCCCGTGTGCCACAACTATTGAGCCTGTGCTCTAGAGCCGGTGAGCCACAACTATTGAGCCCATGTGCTGCAACTACTGAAGCCCACGTGCCTAGAGCCCGTGCTCTGCAACAAGAGAAGCCACGACAACGAGAAGCCCACGCACCACAACGAAGAGCAGCCCCGGCTCACCGTAACTAGAGAAAGCCCGTGCGCAGCAACAAAGACCCAACACAGCCAACAAATAAAAAACAAACAAACAAACAAAACGTGCTCCAGAGTGGGTGGCTTGGCTGGAGATAAGTAGCCTTGTCAACAGTTAAAAATACAAATGAAAAGGTATTCCCACTCACCGATCCACCCAGCCCACCAAATGGACCCAGGTGCTGCTGCCTTCCCAGGCCCCACGACCCAACCTCCCTCAACCACTTCTGCCCTGGATGCAGAAAACCTCCCTATCGATCTACATTGTCAGTCCACTCAACCTCTAAGGAAGAAAAACACAAGAGACAAGGAATCTGTGCCACAAATTCCAGAAGCCCCATCATTCATACACGGACGAGTAATATAAAGTGAATAAGGAAAATCCCCAGAGGCAGAGGTTGGTAATAATTTAATACCAACTGGAAAATCAGTCGTTGGTCATGATGACTGTCGAAACAGGGTGGTAGATACACAGGAATCCGTTATTCTGTCTACTTCTGTATGTGTTTGAAATTTTCCATAATAAGAGATAAAGCAGAGGAAGAGGAGAAGGAGAGGGAAGAAAAGAGGGAAAGAGGAAGGGAGGGAGGAAATGGACAACTTCTATATCCCAACTGGACCAGTGTCCCACAGCTCATCCTAGCCTTTCTTAAAGACCTTAACTGGGGAGCAGAGTACCTCCTTTAGCCCAAGCCTTTCTCACCTCCTGTCCCAACCAATCTAACCCAATGCCCCACTGGGGATGTGGGATGAGTAAACCCAAGCCACAGCTGTCCATCTGGCCTTTCTCATGCCTCTGAAGAGACTCCCCAAGTCCTTTCCCTCATCCCCTCGTGCACATACAGTAGGCGGTGGCTGTTTTTAATGGTTTGGTCAGGATTCACAATGATAAGTGCTTTGAAGAAAAAAGGAGTTGATCACTTCATCCTTTCCTTTCTTCATAGAGATGTTTTCCCTGACTTCAAAGGCCGTCTGTTTACCTTAGATGATTAGGGAGGATTAATGGAACTAATTGTGTTAACAATGTGACTGTCCTGCTGAAGCCTGCAAATGATCCCTGATTCGCTTTGACTGCCTCGAGATTACCTCATCACCACCAAACCCAGTAAGCTTCCATATGACCACACTAGGCTGTGCCCCGGTAGCGAGCCAGAGTGCAAAGTCAGCCCTCTGCCGGGATGGAGGCTGTGGCAGCCTCCAGAGTGTGAAGTCTGCCAACCTCCTGGCAGTGCCAAGGAGAAGCCAGCGATCCGATGGGCATATACCCTGGGAATGCAAAGCCTGGGCCGTGTTGGCCAACCCAAACGCCCTGCCCTCAGGCACCCCCAGGCTGTGACCCTCTGGCTGGCATCTGCTGTACAAAAACTCCACCAGCACAGGAACAGAAACAGCTGCACGGAGCACACACATCTCAGATGCCTTTGTGGCTGCGGGCAGCAGAGCTAGGCGAGCCCTCAGAGGTGGAACTGGGCTCAGAGGACAATGTGGGAAATAAGCAAAATGTGGCCAGAGGAAGGGATGGAAAACCTGAAGTTCTCTGTCACAGACAGATGGAAGATGTTCCCCTCGGAAGCCTGCAGGGAGCATCAAACCAAGCAGCTGGGTGATGGCAGGGTGGGTGGGGAGGTGCCACTGGGGCCCACTCATGACTGCCTTTCTACCCCTCCCCCCACGACTTGATCACTGTGGGTGAAACTCCTGGCGTGTAACACAGACCCTAGGACTCGGTCAAATACAAGAAAATCCACCACTTGCTTCTCACAAGTCAAGTTACTCTGATTTTTTTAATTCACAAACCTATGGGTGAATCACAGGTTTCCTAACTTAAGGGGACCCAAAGCTTGCCAGAACCTTCCTGAGAAAGTGATCCTCTGTTCCTTTTGGATGAAAAGAAGTTGGAATTCGTTGGAAAATATTTCCTACCCAGTGGCCGAGCTATTGAAATCAAAGTTTCTGCTGACAAATCTGGCAGCCCCAGGTGTGTTGTTTGAGGCAGTGGGAAGGCTGTGGTTGTCAGGCAACTTCTCAAGCCTTTAAGACTCACTGTCTTGGGAATTCACTCCAACGCTCAGAGCCCTAGTGGAGCTCACATCACTCTTTGCCAAGTCACCTGGGGCACCAGACTTGACGACAGGGAGCCACCTTGGCGGGAGCCTGGGCTCTTCCAGGACACTTTCCCATTCATCTTTGCCTCCCCAGGCCCAGCATGGCACCTGGGCAACTGGGGTGGGGTGGGGGAAACAGATGTCAGTTACAGTGACTACCAGGACCCAATCAGCAGACTCAAGAGAAGCTTCAGTTACCTGGTGTTAGGTTTTGTTTGGGCCATTATGTATCAATCATAGGACCTCTTAGAGGGGATAAGGATAATTAACAGAGTTTATGTTTTACATAAGGGAATCATTGCCAAAATCAAAAGAAGCAACTCTCCTCACTGAGAGAGAAGGTTATAAAGCAAACACTCTTAATCAAAGAGAAAAGTTGATCTTATGAGAAAGTTTTAACCTCTGATTATGCATTCACTGAATGACATCGATTTGTATCTCTAACCCCTCAGCATCTCCAAATGTACTCCTACCACCACCTCAATGGCCAAGCCACCTGAGTTAACCTGGTTGAAGGGGCAAAGCCCAGTGGCACAAAGCTCCCTACTGCCCAGAGTCCTTACAGGGCGTCCAACCCCAGGAAAAAGGAAGAAAGTAGCCATGCAGAGTTGGGGATCCTAGGCGGTTGCCCTCCACTCCCAACAACAAACTCATCCACGGACTACTCCAGGTAGGAGGTGGGGAGCTCCAGTGGGCTTACACCCCCGACCTTTATCAACTGGGGCCACTCGTGAGTGTATGGTTTTGACTACCTTCTTATTTTTCCCCGAGAGCCACAGCGCTTCTCCCAAGGGTTGGCTCAGGTTTCATCCTCTAGAAACCAGCTGCTCTTAAAATGCCATGGGCCTCCCCCAAACTACAAAATTACTCTTCTCCCCTCTGGAGATGACAGGATCATGAGCTTTACTGTCTCTCTGTGCCTTTGTACACACATGTATTTGATATACACAAAAAGTGATATATGCTGACTTAACATAATAACTTCTGAGACAATATATACAAAGAACTGGGAAAGAGAGAGCACTGGACAAGCGCCAGAACATTTTGCAGCGCGTTCTCCCAGGCCCTTTACTTGGAAGCATCTCCAGGTCCTCCCACACTCTGCCCCTCTGATCTCATCAGTCACTGAGCCCCAAGATCCTTCTTCAGAAGCTTCTGTGCCTACCCTTTGGTTCCATGCCCACCCCTGGTGCCATCCTCATACAATCCGTCCAATAGCTCCTAGATCTTCCTTATCCTCAGCACTAATCCACCCTACTGGAAACCCAACCCATCGATGTACAACACAGACATCATCATGATGCCTCTTTCACCAAAACTTCCCTCTGCCCACAGGATGAGATTCAGTTCCTCAACATGGCAGCCCACTTCCTCTACACTGTCCCCTGTGTTCCTCTTATTCCTTATTTGCCACCGCAAATGCCCAGCGCTGCAGCCAGGCTCACGTAGCCACCATCCTGCCCAAGCACCCCCACACGTGCCTTACACTGGGCTCCAATGCATTTCTCCCTGGGACCCCACATGCCTCCTCCTGCCTCCTCCAGCATCCTCCATTTGAGCCACTCCTTTGGCATAGAGCATCATTTAGGTTGTCGGGAACTCTCTTCTCACCTGTCTTACCAGTCCCCGGAGGTACTTTTTCAGGGGCATCACCTTTGCCCTATATTCCTCCTACCCCAACTCCCACCCCCATCCCTCAGCTTCTAGGACCTAGTAAAGGAGCTCTTCAGTAAACATTTATTTGTTGCTTGCTTCCACTCCAGGCTGTGATGCCCCATTTTTCCCTTTAGGAGACATAATTACTTCAGCTTCCAGGTGTTCAATGTTGAATAAAGTGACTCTAAACACAAACAATAATTTTTAAATGCTACATCTTCTTCGCAAATATCAACCAGTTTCTAAATAGTACAAAAAGGTAGTATGCCTACAGCCTATGAGGTTACCACAGGGCAAGCGTTGGGGGGCGTGGGGAGCTTGAAGGGGTGAATTATCCCAGACCAGCCTTAGAAGTTCTGAACGCAGAGGCTCCCCCACTTTCCAGCCCTGAGGTTGACTCCCCCAACCCCTGAGGCTCAGAGATGCTGGCTCTGTGAAGTCTTGTGTAAGATTCTCTGTCTCCAGACCTAAACAAGCTCTCTGTAGGGGAGCGAGCTGGACCTCACAGGGTTTCAGCTCATTGTCATGGGGGAGAAGAGCCCGAAAGTCAAGTTTCTAGCCCTGGCCTCTGCCACTAAGGTCCACGTGACTCAGGACGATCTCTCGGAGCCTTAATTGCCTCACCTGTAAACTCCCACAGGGGCAGGGAAGAGCTCTGCCACAATCACGCATAAACCAGAATGTTCAGAATAATCAAGAACTTGACAAACGACGAGAACGAAGCTACGCGTTTGAAAACTTCAACGGCCTTTGGGTTCTGAATCAAGACTTAATGACAGAAGGCCCTCACTTCCAAATAACCAAGTTAAAGTCCTCAGCTCCGTAATTCCCACTGCCACAAGGCGCAGCTTCTCTTGCTGGCATTCAACCTTCTTTAAAACCCGGCCCCAACTGGAACGTCCGTGTCTTTCTCCCACCCCCGTATGCTTCAGCCATACTGCCCTCCTACCGCACCAGGCCTTTCGCATCCCACCCTCCCTTCCTCAGCACACTTTGTCCCTTCCAAACCACCGCTCCGCCAAAAGCCCACATAAAATCTACCTGCACTTTCAGGCCTATCTCCACGTGAATCTGCTCCTCCTCTCAAAACTGGGATCCCTCAAAGGCAGGTCCCTCTCCTGTATCCTTGTATCCACCCCTGGAGAGTCCCTGCTCCCCACTGGGAGCACACGGAACACTGCTGGGCACTTGAAAAGTGCTCATTAAACCCTTGTTTGTTAAATGATGTAATACCCAGGAGAAGTGAGACTCCACGATGTTTCCATTACAGTCAACTGGAAAATCCCATTGAAGATTCACTCCTTGGGTCCAAGCCCCTGAAAACATTCTCTTTTATTTTGCTGCTGAGCTCATCTCAGTCCTGTAAAAGTGCTGCATCCAACGTCCGTCTGCATTTCCCAGACCAGTGATCACTTCCAACCCCCATGAAACTCCCTATTACTTTTCAAAGAACCAGCCACCCCAGACCTATACATTACGAAGGCAGTAGGCTGTGCAATGACATGGCCCACACCCATCTTGATGCAATTATTTCCTTGTGTTGTTGCTTCCCTGCAGTCTTACCATTGTTCTTCGTTTACCCAGAGAGCTAGGTCTGACGCTTTATAGGAAAAATGAATTATGACGTGCTTTGTATTCCACACTCCCCAGCTCACAGACATGGGCTTCCAAGCTTTCACTGGTGACTCTCAAGGCTCTGTGGTGAACAATTTCACAGACCAGCTTGCTACACGGTGTCATCCAGAACTAACTTCCATCCTCCAACCTCCCAAATCCCATCCATACTATGCGTGTGCTGCCTTTCCATCGCCTGGACTCTCATCCCCAGCCCAGGAACAGGAAAAACCACATGCTGACAAGCAGCCGGCCTGGCAGAGAGCGAGCTGGAAGAAGAGAAGCATCCCTGAAAGCCCAGGTTTGGAGGAACAGAACGGCCACTCCGCTCCATGGCTGGAACGGAGAGTGTGTCCCCTTGGATCAGCTCTAGACCTGAACTCATGAGAGGGGTGCTGTCCCTGATCCTCCCCGCCCCGGGGGAACGGCAGTATTCTGAGCCAGGTCAGTTCTTAAGTGGAAAAACCAGACCACATGGTGCAGGAAGTGGACTTGGGAGCCAGGCTTCCTGGGCACCAGCTCCACTTAATAGCAGTGTGACCTTGGGCAAGTCAATTACTCCTCATTTGCAATCTGCAGCCTGGGGAGAACAACACTACCTACCTCATAGCATTGCTGTTAATTTATATAAAACGTGTAGAAACTGTGCCTGACGGAGGAAGTGTTTATTATTGATGCTGTTATCATCATCACCAGCATCATTATGGTTATTACTATTACTTCCTCTCCTTTGCTTTATTTAGGCAGGACAGCAAATGCCTCACCCTCAACACAGGGCTTCCCGTCACTGGAGACTCCGCTCCAAATCCTTTTCTTCCCCCTGCCTCCTTTTTTTGCCTCCTACATCTCAAATATTAAATCTCCATTCAAGCATTCAAACCATCACAGTGAACTGCACTCACTTGCTTCTTCTCCTCAGCCAGCTCCCCAGATTTCTTGTGAGCTGCTGGATCCATGTGGTAGCAAATTCAAGAATGTTTATACAGGTTTTACATACCATAATGTTCATTGCAGCACTATTTACAGTAGCCAGGACATGGAAGCAACCTAAATGCCCATCAACAGATGAATGGATAAAGAAGATATGGCACATATATACAATGGACTATTACTCAGCCATAAAAAGGAATGAAATGGAGCTATTTGTAATGAGGTGGATGAACCTAGAGACTGTCATACAGAACAAAGTAAGCCAGAAAGAGAAAACCAAATACCATATGCTAACTCATATATATGGAATCTAAAAAAATGGTACTGATGGGCCCAGGGACAGGGCAAGAATAAAGATGCAGATGTAGAGAATGGACTTGAGGACACGGGGTGGGCGCAGACGCCAAAGGGGAAGCTGGGATGAAGTGAGAGAATAGCAATGACATATATACACTACCAAATGTAAAACAGACAGCTAGTGTGAAGTTGCTGCATAACAAAGGGAGATAAACTCCAGGATGGGTGATGACTTAGAGGGCAGGGATAGGGAGGGTGGGAGGGAGTCACGGGAGGGAGGGGACATGGGGATATATGTATAAATACAGCTGATTCTCTTTGTTGTACAGTGGAAACTGGCACAACAGTGTAAAGCAATTATATTCCAATAAAGAGCTTAAAAAAATAAATTAAAAAAATTTTTTTAAGTCTGAAAAAAAGAATGTTTACACAGGTTTTTATCATTATATGTGTTTTGGAAACTTGCGTAGTGAGTGCTGAAGCAAGGCACAGGAGAAAGCAAGGCATTAAAAAATCAAAAACAGGTCTCCGCCTCCTCATCTTAAACCTGCAGTGGTCAGTCTCCACGAAAGCCAGAGGCTCGCTGAATCTTTTGTTTTTCTGAATTCAAACTGTCAGCTCAAAGAGCTGGCCTGGGAAGGAGATAAGGCAGATGGGAAAAACTGAGGATGAAAGCGGGGTAAAGGCTTGAACCCCAAAGTGTAAGATGAACCCTTTAGATGTCCTCATTTAATAACATAGTTTCTGAGGCATGCCCACCAGAGTCCTGTCCTTCCAGAGCAAACATCTGTTTCGGTGACTGAGACCCAGGGCAGTCTATTCTTCCTTTGCTAAAACTTCTGTTGGGGTGTTGATCTCGTAAATGTTAGCCTTATGGCTCAGATGAAAGTCAGCGTTCAAATCCAGAAGGGGGTGTGGGGCAGCCAGACTATCCATCCATCTTCTGAAGCCAAAGAGATAGAAATCTACAAGTCACAGGATTGATTTTTGTTTACACCTTCAATCCCAAATATTTGGAATGACCACTTTGATGTAACAAAAACAAGTCCTATGAATGCCAAAAAATAAAAACAGAACCTTGATTTCTATGTAACAGATAAGCAAGGTTACCTTATGGACCGACTGATTATGCAAAATGATTGTGAAATTCCTACTGCACCCAAAGGAAGAAAGTCACCAAATCAATGCCTGGCCTTCTTTTCTCCTTTCATACTCGGAAGACCAAACTGATTTAAACTCTGCAGGACTCCAGGGTTAACAAGGAGAAATTCCAAGGAGACTGAACCTCTCCTGGTTCCTACCGTAGCTAGATGAAACCCTGCCTCCTGCTTGCCCAGAACCCTGAGAACAGGCGGGGAGCTAGTCCCCCTCCTCCCGGCTCTCTGTGGGCAGGTAGAGCAAACACTGCTCTTGCCATAAGAGACAGGCCTCCATTCCTGGCTTCTCCTTTGTTAACCAGGCGGTGTCAGACAGGCCACTAAACCCAGTTAAGCCTCAAGATCAGCAGACTTTGAGGGTTATTTGAGGAATTTAAAAGATAAGATATTTGAAGGTTGGTACTTGGCAAACTGTAAAGCCCTATTACGTGTAACATGCAACACCTAATAAGAAGTTAGCTACTGCTATTATTCAAAAGGATAGTGTTGCAGCTGGTGGTGGAGAGGAGTGCCAGAGGGAGGCCTGTCCCTCCCCTGGGGCATGTTCCTAACCAACACACACACACACACACACACACACACAAACTCCCTGCAGACATTCTGTCACGTGAGTAATTTCCTTACAAAACAATCACCACCCCCCCCACCAAGTTTCTATGCCCCCTATGGGTTTTTAGTAATACTGCTGTTACAAAAGTTCACAGTAGTAACTGTAAAAAAGGAGACAAAAGACAGAAAAAAAGCGACCACAATCTCACTACCCATAGACAATTTGCAGTATATTCCTCCCAGCCTCTCATAGCTGTTTGCATGTGCACGTATTGCGTGTGCACATATATGTATGCGTGAGTGAACTTTTAATAATAGCTAATGTACTGAATACTTGTGTGCCAGGTACGGAATTAACCCCCTTATATGTTCCTAGTCCTATAATCCTCTCAACCACCCCTGAGAAGGTACTATTCAACCTTCATTTTACAGATGACAAAATTGAAACTCAGAGAAGTTAAGAAACATGTCCAAAGTCACACAGCCTGTAAGTGGCAGGTCCTGAGTTCAAACCCAGGCAGAGTCCGCTGAGTCACCAAACCAAACATAAAATATGACCTGCAACTTTTGCCACTTAATACATCTTGAAAATCTTTGCATTTTATTCATTACACGATTACAGAGCCTTCCACAGCATGCATGCGCCGAGTTTTAATCGAGGGTTTAAGTTGACTAATTCTGAGTATTTACAACATACTCCTATTTGGGATATGTATTTTCTCATTTTTCAATCATTTAAACAACACTAAAAAGAACACCCTCTATACATATCTATGAACATTCTTAGCTAGAAGTGGAATTGCCGGGTCAAGAGAAAGGCATATTTTTAAAGTTCTTGATATTTTTTGCCATATTGTCCCACTGAAAGATTTCATCAAGTATACTGCCACTTGAAGCATATGAAAAAATTCTTACATTTTCATCAACTCTAAGCAGTATCATTATTTCGTTCTCTAAAACATTCTCTTTTAAAGTGCAACAACTCTGAAAGGAATTACACTTACCCCCTCATTCATACCTTGGGCCAGTTCACCATCTAACACTTAGGGAAAAGGAAATGGAGGCTGACAGGAAGACCAAGGAGGCAAGGGGGCAACCAGAAGGCAGGGAAGGGGCCTCTGATGGATGGGGATGGGGATGCAGTACAGCATGCGGAGGGGCCAGGGACAGGAGCCTGGGTGAGGATGAGAGGATGGAAGAGAAAGTGATAGCATGCCACAAACAAAGTCCTGGCACTTGAAAAATAATTATAATGATAAAATGGCAGGAACTTAAGGATAGGGAAAGAAAGATTAATTGAAAACAAAACAAACAAAAGCCAGAAGTTTCGCAAGAAGTTTGGAGTCTGGCCAGAACGGCGTTGCTTCTGTCTAGTTGACACAGAAAGCCAAGTACGTACGCCTCTAGGTGTGAGGGATAATGAGGTCCCGAGCTATCCACCTGTGTGCTACATCCTGGAGAAAGTGCACCTGGTCTCATCCCCAAGAAATATCACTGGACGATTTCCTAGGTCCCAGAGGGCACCCCCAAAACATTAAACCTCACCACAGTCCAGGGTAGAGAGAGAACAAATTCCATTCAGCCTGGTCCTTAAGGACAAACTGTCCTTCCCCATTCCCCAGTTGGTCTGGGACTCAGGGAAGAGGTAAATGCGGACTTTAAAGCAGAATCCTGAGATCGTACGCTCACTGGGAAAAGCCACACAGCGAACCTCTGTATTATGCAGGATGACGATAGTAGGACTTTCAGTAGTGATGATAATAGGCAAACAGATGAATAAATACAAATATAAATAAGGATGTGTCTTTTCAGTACTCCTCAAGGGCCAAGAGAAGATGGTTAAATGAGAGACCCATCTCCACCCAGGATGTCTTGACTTAATTGCCAGATTCATGGAGGTGCCAGTGTTAACCCTCTTATCTCGCTTGGACTGTAAGCGTTCACATCCATCATCCCAGCACAGGCACTGGACTGGTGGGGCAGATGCCATCACTTCCATTTTTCAGATGAGACATTGAAACTTGAGGACGATTTACCCACGATCATCTAACCGGAAGGTGGCAGAGGCACGAGTTCTACTAGTGGTAACAACCGGGAGTGCTAATTTTCTATTCTCACTCCAAGTCATTCCTCAACCACATCTCTTGGTTATCTCTTATAAATAAAATAGAGAAGGTGGTATATTTGCCGGAATATTCTATCAATAAAACACTCTCCTTGCATGGGGGCTGGAGACACTGGCTGAAAGCTTCAGGTTATTTACAATTACCTGAGGGATTTTCCCTTGGGCCACCCCCCCACTGAAGTGACTGATCAGGATGTGCTTTTTGGCTAATGGAGGGAACCCAGGCCGAAAACGACAAGGCATCCAGGGTTGGAAAGCTGAAAGGAGGCAACGAAATGTGAAGAAGAGCATCCTGTAAGATTCCGTTAAGGGAGAGAATGGACCTGCTGAGGAGTCTGGGAAGACTCCACCTGCGCTCTGGGGCAGAGGATTCAAAACACCTGCAATCACAGCCTGCCTGCTATGGTCACAGCTCAAAGAATACACTGCTTTCTTTTGGCTCTAGAACCAGCACTTTACCAAATGCATTTCTTGTTAAACATTGTTAAAAATAATAATAATAATAATATTCTTGACCCTGAACCACCAAAGAGAGCAAAGAGAAGGAGGGAAACTGCTGTATCAAATTCCCTGCATAATCCTCTTATGAGATTAGTGCCTTCTTAAATGGTAATGAGGTTCTGGCTTGGGAACTAAATTATACCACTGGGTAATTCTCCTCTGGGGAAGAGGGGTGCGCTTGATTACATGAAGCAGGGTGGAAACACAGATCCCCTGCTCTCAATGGGTACAAATGGAGCCATTTCAAACCAGGAGCATGGAGCTTTAGAGCCGAAAGGAAATTAGAACCAAACCCAATGCCCTTGTAGGTTCATTTGTGGAGAAGTCATATTGCCACAGCCTCCAAGCCTGGGACGTGGGATGGCGTCCCCACAGCCTCCAAGCCTGGGACGTGGCATGGCGTCCCCACACCCCTCTTCCTCCTTAGGGGCCATCCAGACAAGTGCAGCTTGTGGCTGAGGTGCTACAAAAACTCTCCTCCCTCCTTCCTCCCCCTTCTTCCCTCCTCCCCCCTCCTCCTTCTCCACTCCTCCCTCCAGAGAGTATAAAGTGTCCTGCAAGACACTGTCCAGGGCTAGGACATTTCAGCAACTCTGTTGCACCAACATTCTTGGCGCCTAAGCCCCTCCTGAATAAGCCTGAGGCCTGAAGGAATCAAGATGCCTGGCTCGCACCCTCAAGCAGCCTGGACCCCAGGAGAATTGGGGCTGCACATTTCCTTTCAAACTGGTGGGGATGAGGGACCATCTATCCCTCCTTTTGCACATACAACTACATATTTTGTCCATGAGTTTTATTTGTCTTCCCGGTTTCAGCATGAAAGATTCCAAAAATCCTACTGGGAGAGAAGTGAACTCGGACCCCAGTAGTGGTGCCAGGAATGAAACTGGAGATCTGGACAGAGGCAGGGTTCTGATCTCCCCAGCTGTCCCCTGGAAAGGCTGCCTTCCTTGCAGGGAGCACTTCTGCAAAGTCACCTGACAGCCCTTGGCTGCAGGGCTGGGAGACTGGGGCCGCCTGGTTACTCAGGTCTGCGGGCTCCGCATCCTTCCTGGCAGCCTGAATTTGATCAAACCCAACCCATTTGCCATTTCCAATCTCCAGCTCTGACTTCAAGATTCTCCTCAACCTGGCGGCAAAGTCACGTTTGGGTTCCCAGCCACCACAAGCCTCATCACCATGGCTGGGGGATGGTTACCCTCTACTCACTCCAACCTGCACTCACATCTCATTTTTTTCTCAAATTAGTCTCCTGGGGGCGGGTCCAGGAGGAGCCTTTTCTTTCTTTCTTTTTTTTTTTTTCTTGTCACCAAGGAGCAATGACTTTAAAACTTTATCAGTGTCCAACAAAGAAAAATCATTTGCCAACAAAAGAAACAAGACTCAGAAGGCTTCAGTGTTTCAGAGCGCAGTGTTGGTAGTCAGAAGAACATCAACCAAAGCCACCGGGCAGTTCGAGGATCTATTCTGGAAGAGGTGGTGGGCACCTCTAGGATTTCCTTGATGCCTTTTATCTGATAATTTCCTTAGGGTTAAAGATCCAATGGTGGCTGAGTCAGCAGGGATAGGAAAGCAGAGAGAAATCTGTATGTTGCTGTTCCTTTTACTCTTCTGTGCCCAAAGCTATATAAATATTGGAGTAAAATATTCTGCTCTGTGGGTCCATGCTGCACATCCTGAGAGAGGCAGCATAGCAGAGGAGTAACCAGGGCTGGCCAGGGAGCCTGATGGCCAAGAGGGGCCTTTTCTGATGATTCTGCTTACTCTGGGGGCACTGCTCCCTGATAAGTGTCCATTTACATGGTTCGTGTTGGATTCACAGAAAACTGTACTCATTTTTGAGTTACTGTACCTGCTCTTGGAGGTTTAGATTTCACAGATAGGCAGCTAAAATCAGCTGTATTTATGCCCCAACAGTAGAGAATCAGTGCAGACATATTCTGGAGCACATGATCCCTGAGACATATCAGGTACTTTCCATCATCTCCAAGATCCTGACCCACATCCGACAGGGTTATTTCTATTTACAGAGGAACACTCCTGACAGGCCATAATCTGGACCCTGCTCTGCCTGCTCCCCCACCCCCACACCCCTCCAGGACTAGGACTCTGAGGGCCTGAGTGCTGGGCCTGGTTTGGCCAGAGTTTCCAGATGACCTCTTTGCACTTCCCTGAGCCCCAGTTTTCTCCTCTGTGAAAGGGAAGGGGTGGCTCCTGAGGTCCCTTCATGTCCACACATGCGTTTAGCTGGGGGCTGGGCACATGGAAGGAAAGAACAGAACTGCCCCTCCCGCTCCTCTCTGGTCAGGGACAAACCCTGTCCTCATTAGCACCTGCATCTGCTTTCTGCCAAAGGGTCACCAGTGAGAGCCATCTGCACACACCACCCACCCCCCGCCACCGCAAGCCATTAACCCTGGAAGCCCCTTCCTGCTCATGCAGCCAAGGGGTCACTTTTAGGCCCTTTTAAAAAAATGCCCCATGACTGGCCAGCCCTAAGGACCTTGGCAGAGAACAGCCTGTGAGCCCAGCCCACGACCTCAGAGAAATGCCTCAGGAAGGTGCAGTGGCCTCCTGGCTGGTAATCAGCAGGCTGGATGAGATAATGCCAAATGCCCTGAAGTTTTGCAGCCTGGAACTAGACGCCAAGAGCTTATTAACTTCAACCCCAAAGAGGCTCTTTCCTGGGCTGTGAGTGGGGCCAGGAAACCCAGAAATGGAATTTCCAATAGCCGTTTTCTTCATGTTTTTTGCACCAGGCTATCAATAAAAACTCCTTAAGGTACTTGTTACCCTGCCAAAGCTTTATCACTCTAATATGCCTACTGGACACTGAAATATTCACCGGGTATACTGTTATTTTTCTAGTGTGCATTGTTTCACAGGAGTCTTTCCACCACTAGACTGTAAGTCACACAAGAGCAGAGAACAATGCTATTAACATTTCTGTCTCTTCACTCCCACCACCACGCCTACTGGGAGGCCACCCATGGGCTCCAGGCCCCGCACTGGGTTACAAATCAACAGCACATTTCATGACCAACACCTGCTAAGGTACATCATTTCACAGCATTGACCATGTGCCAGGCACATTTGTTATGTGTTTTAATACATCTATTAACTCATTTAACCCTCAAAACAAGCCTATGCAGTGGGCACTAACATTACCCCCATTGTACAGAAGAAGATGCTGAGGCACAGAGAGTCTACATCACCAGCCTGAGGGCACCCAGCAGGTCTGAGGGGAGCCAGCAGTCCTGGAGTCAGTACTCTTCACCATCGCACTCCACTGTCTCACCCCCTGCTGTCCTTGGCACAGGGCTGACACACACCGGTGCTCCATAAATACTGGTTTTACTGGCAGACAGTTCCTCAGTTCACTTTTCGGCTTCATGTTTCAGACAGTCTCTCTGCTGCCTACGATTAAATTTCCTATACGAGACCTGAGATCTGCGGCTTCTTCTCTCCCAGAGGGTAATAATAATCCTTTGCATTTGAACAATGCTCTACATTTTTTACAAACGCCAACAGATCACCTCTCCCGCAAACACAAATTTGAGAACGTTCTTGTAAGGTAAGTAGAACAAGTGTGTGTAAGCCTCTTTTACAGAGGCGGAACCTTTACCCAGAGAGGTGGTGTGACTCACCCAAAGTCACACAGCTTTTCTGGGTTGAGGCTGAGGTTAAGGAAACCCAGGCTTCCGATGTCTTGGTTCACTCTTCTTCCCACCTTAGAAAGAGATGACTACAAACACTGCCAGGAGATTTGCCCTGGAGTGGAATCCCCCAGATGGGGATATACGAATATGGATGGGGATGAGGAGGGGGATAGAGATAAAGATAAAGATAGAGATGGGGCTTCCCTGGTGGTACAGTGGTTAAGCTCCCTCCTGCCAATGCAGGGGACATGGGTTCGAGCCCTGGCCCAGGAGGATCCCACATGCTCAGAGTAACTAAGCCTGTGTGCCACAACTACTGAGCCAGTGCTCTAGATCCCACAAGCCACAACTACTGAGACCGCACACCTAGAGCCTATGCTCCACAACAAGAGAAGCCACTGCATGAGGAGCCCACGCACTGCAACGAAGAGTAGCCCCCACTGTCTGCAGCTAGAGAAAGCCCACATGCAGCAACGAAGACCCAATGCAGCCAATAAATAAATAAGTAAATTTATATTAAAAAAAGGATTAAAAAAAGATCAAGATAGAGATAAATAGGAGAGGACGTGTAGAGGTGAGGAGATTATCTGTAATAGCTACCATAATTTCAAAATTTTATTTAAATTAGCACTGATGGGGGTCAAAAGATTTAAACTTTTTCCTATATTTTTAAGTAGTATCAACATTTTAAAATAATATTAAATCCAAGTGGTTCAAAATTCAAGAATCACAAAAAGATATGCAGCGGAAAGACCCCTTATTATGGGTTTTTCTTCTAGGGCCCATCTTTCCTCTTCTCCAAGCCTCCCCCTTCTTTCCACACTTGGACAACCTACTGTAACAATTTAGAAACCTTACCCCCTCCCAGCCTCAGACCAACTCCAATTTTCCTTCAAGCCATGATGGTGACTTTTATTTTATCTTACTGACAATGGATAATACATGAACATTGTTCAGGTTCAGAAAGTACCAAAAAACAATTATAATGAAAAGTCAGCCTCCCTGTTTTCTCTGGCCCCCAATCACCCAGAAACTGTTACTCCTTTCTCTTGTTCTTTTCAACAACAATCTATATTTACAAACATCTCCATGCTTTTTTTCCAACTCAAATTGTAGACCATTATGCACACTTTTCTGCATGTGTTTTTTCAAAACAATCTATCTTGGCAATCCTTACATCTGTACTTATATGGTGTCCTCCTTTTAATGGCTACATAATATTCTACTGAATGGATATACCACAAATTATCTGATGGACCTATAGTTGCCTCCATTTGCTATTAAGAACAATGCTGCAATAACCACAGATAATGGCTGAGGCAGAAGCTGCTGAGTCTCCCCAATGTCTGTGTCCCCCTTCTTCCATCCAAGAGAATTTTATAAAGGCCACATTTCCCAACTTCCCTTGAAACTAGGTGTAGCCAAGTGACTAAATTCTGGCCATGGGTGTAAGCAAATGCATATGTGGCAATTTTTCGGAACTTTCTTTGAGAGAAAGCAGATGTACCTCCTTTATTGCTGCATCTTTATCTCCCCAGGAAACATTGTGAAATGAACAAAAATAATTACTGGTGTCCTGTCTAGGGCCCACTTTTTACTATATCAGACTCTGGTTGTCTTTGAGCTACTTTACATCTCTGTGAGTGGTTGAATACTGTCAATAATACAAATGAGCCCCACTCGTAAAAATGCAAATTATGTCAGTGGAGATGAAGTTGATATCGCAGTGAATATTGATTCATTTTGCATCTAATTATACGTTCATTTCAGCATTCTTGGTGGTCTACATATGTGTGTGTTCAGCTCTCCTTTGAGCCAACTAAGACATCTTACTAGTTCCCTCATTAATTCAGTTAAATAACATCCTCACAATGTGTTTATTTTTACATTTGTATGACAGTTATGATTTTACCTCTAAAAAATTATCCTTTACTCCCTCTTGCAAGAGCACCGTAATTACAACTAACTGCTGAACAATCATAAACAGAAAGACACTGTAACTCACGAAAAAAGACACCCCACATCCAGAGACAAATGAGAAGCCACAATGAGATGGTAGGAGGGGCACAATCGTGATAAAATCAAATCCCATAACCGCTGGGTGGGTGATTCACAAACTGCAGAACAGTTATACCACAGAAGTCCACCCACTAGACTGAGGGTTCTGAGCCCCAGGTCAGGCTTCCCAACCTGGGGCTCCAGAAACAGGAGGAGGAATCCCCAGAGAATCAGACTTTGAAAGCCAGCAGGATTTGATTGCAGGACCTCCACAGGACTGGGGGAAACAGAGACTCCACTCTTGGAGGGCACACAAAAAGTAGTGTGCACACCAGGACCCGGGGGAAGGAAGAGCGACCCCATAGGAGACTGAAGCAGACCTACCTGCTGGTGTTGGAGGGTTGCCTGCAGAGGTGGGGGGCAGCTGTGGCTCACCGCGGGGACAGGGACACTAGCAGCAGGGGTTCTCTGGGAAGTGCTCATTGGCATGAGCCTTCCTGGAGTCTGCCATTAGCCCCACCAAAGAGCCTGTAAGCTCCAGTGCTGGGTAGCCTCAGGCCAAACAACCGACAAGGTGGGAACACAGCCCCACCCATTGGCAGACAAGTGAATTAAAGCTTTATGAGCTCCACCCACAAAAGCAGATTAAACTTTTACTGAGCTCCGCCCACCCAGTCCTACCCACCATCAGTCCCTCCCATCAGGAAGCACCCATAAGCCTCTGAGACAGCTTCCTCCACAAGAGAGCAGACAGCAGTATCAAGCAGTATCAGCAGTATTTCCTCCTGTGGAACTGAAAACCATAGCCACAGAAAGATAGAAAAAATGAAAAAGCAGAGGACTTTGTACCAGATGAAGGAACAAGATAAAACCCCAGAAAAACAACCAAATGAAATGGAGATAGGCACCCTTCCAGAAAAAGAATTCAGAATAATGATGGTGAAGATGATCCAGGACTTTGAAAAAAGACTGGATGCAAAGATCAAAAAGATGCAAGAAAAGTTTAACAAAGACCTAGAAGAATTAAAGAATCAACAAACAGATATAAGCAACACAATAACTGAAATGAAAAATACACTAGAAGGAACCAATAGCAGATTAACGGAGGCAGAAGGGTGAATAAGTGACCTGGAAGACAGAATGGTGAAAATCACTGATGCAGAAAAGAATAAAGAAAAAAATGAAAAGAACTGAAGACAGCCTAAGAGACCTCCTGGGCAACATTAAATGCACCAACATTCACATTATAGGGGTCCCAGAAGGAGAAGAGAGAGAGAAAGGACCCGACAAAATATTGGAAGAGCTTCTGGTTGAAAACTTCCCTAACATAGGAAAAGAAATAGCCACCCAAGACCAGGAAGTGCAGATAGTCCCAGGCAGGATAAACCCAAGGAGAAATATGCCAAGACACATAGTAATCAAATTGACAAAAATTAAAGACAGAGAAAAGTTATTAAAAGCAACAAGGGAAAAATGACAAATAACATACAAGGGAATTCCCATAAGGTTAACAGCTGATTTCTCAGCAAAAACTCTGCAAGCCAGAAGGGAGTGGCACGATATATTTAAAGTGATGAAAAGGAAGAACTGACAACCAAGGATAGTCTACACAGCAAGGATCTCATTCAGATTCAACAGAGAAATCAAAGGCTTTACAGACAAGCAACAGCTAAGAGAATTCAGCACCACAAAACCGCCCTACAACAAATGCTAAAGGAACTTCTCTAAGTGGGAAACATAAGAGAAGAAAAGGACCTACAAAAACAAAAACAAAACAATTAAGAAAATGGTAATAGGAACATACATATCGATAACTACCTTGAATGTGAATGGACTAAATGCTCCAACCAAAAGACACAGACTGGCTGAATGGATACAAAAGCAAGACCCATATATATGCTGTCTACAAGAGACTCACTTCAGAACTAGGGACACATACAGACTAAAGTGAGAGGATGGAAACAGATATTCCATGCAAATGGAAATCAAAAGAAAGCTGGAGTAGCAATACTCATATCAGATAAAATAGACTTTAAAATAAAAAATGCTACAAGAGACAAGAAAGGACACTACATAATGATCAAGGGATCAATCCAAGAAGAGGAGATAATAATTATAAATATATATGCAGCCAATATAGGAGCACCTCAATACATAAGGCAAATGCTAACAACTATAAAAGAGGAAATCAACAGTAACACAATCATAGTGGGGGACTTTAACACCCCACTTACACCAATGGACAGATCATCCAGACAGAAAATTAATAAGGAAACACAAGCTTTAAATGACACAATAAACCAGCTAGATTTAATAGATATCTATAAGACATTACATCCAAAAACAGCAGATTACACATTCTTCTCAAGTGCACATGGAACATTCTCCAGGATAGATCACATTTTGGGTCACAAATCAAGCCTTGGTAAATTTAAGAAAATTGAAATCATATCAAGTATCTTTTCTGACCACAACACTATGAAATTAGAAATCAATTACTGGAAAAAAACTGTAAAACACACAAACACATGGAGGCTAGATAATATGCTACTAAATAACCAAGAGATCACTGAAGAAATCAAAGAGGAAATCAAAAAATACCTAGAGACAAATGATAATGAAAACACAATGATCCAAAACCTATGGGATGCAGCAAAAGCAGTTCTAAGAGGGAAGTTTATAGCAATACAATCCTACCTCAAGAAACAAGAAAAATCCCAAATAAACAATTTAACCTTACAGCTAAAGAAACTAGAGGAAGAAGAGCAAACAAAACCCAAACTTAGTAGAAGGAGAAAAATCATAAAGATCAGAGCAGAAATAAATGAAATAGAAACAAAGAAAACAATAGCAAAAATCAATAAAACTAAGAGCTGGTTCTTTGAGAAGATAAATAAAATTGATAAACCTCTAGCAAGACTCATCAAGAAAAAGAGGGAGAGGGGCTTCCTAGATGGTGCAGTGGTTAAGAATCCACCTGCCAATGTAGGGGACACGGGTTCAATCCCTGCTCCAGGAAGATCCCACACGCCATGGAGCAACAAAGCCCATGTGCCACAACTATTGAGCCTGCGCTTTAGAGCCCGTAAGCCACAACTATTGAGCCCATATGCTGCAACTACTGAAGCCCACGTGTCTAGAGCCCGTGCTTCACAACAAGAGAAGCCACAGCAAAGAGGAGCCTGCGCACCACAATGAAGAGTAGCCCCCACTCACCGCAACTAAAAGAAAGCCTGCACACAGCAAAAAAGACCCAACACAGCCAATAAAATAAATAAATAAATAAATAAATAAATTTATAAAAAAAAGAAAAAGAGGGAGAGGAATCAAATCAATAAAAGTAGAAAGGAAACAGGAGAAGTTATAATGGACACCACAGAAATAAAAAGCACCATAAGAGACTACTACAAGCAACTATATGCCAATAAAATGGACAACCTGGATGAAATGGACAGATTCTTAGAAAGCTATAACCTTCCAAAACTGATTCAGGGAGAAATAGAACATATGAACACACCAATCACAAGTAATGAAATTGAAATTGTGATTAAAAATCTCCCAACAAACAAAAGTCCAGGACCAGATGGATTCACAGGTGAATTTTATCAAACATTTAGAGAAGAGCTAACACCCATCCTTCTCAAACTCATCCAAAAAATTTCAGAAGAAGGAACACTCCCAAACTCATTTTATGAGGCCATCATCACCCTGATACCAAAACCAGACAAAGATACTACAAAAAAAAGAAAATTACAGACCAATATCATTGATGAATTTAGTTGCAAAAATCCTCAACAAAATACTAGCCAAAAGAATCCAACAACACATTAAAAGGATCATCCACCATGATCAAGTGGGGTTTATCCCTGGAATGCAAGGATTCTTCAATATATGCAAATCAATTAATGTGATACACCATATTAACAAATTGAAGGATAAAAACCACATGGTCGTCTCAATAGATGCACAAAAAGCTTTTGACAAAATTCAACAGCCATTTATAATAAAAACTCTCCAGAAGGTGGGCAAAGAGGGAACCTACCTCAACATAATAAAGGCCATATATGACAAACCCACAGCAAACATCATTCTCAATGGTGAAAAACTAAAAGCATTCCCTCTAAGATCAGGAACAAGACAAGGATGCCCACTCTCGCCACTACTATTCAACATAGTTTTGGAAGTCCTTGTCACAGCAATCAGAGAAGAAAAAGAAATCAAAGGAATCCAAATTGGAAAAGAAGAAGTAAAACTGTCACTGTTTGCAAATGAGATGATACTATAGATAGAAAATCCTAAAGATGCCACCAGAAAACTCTTTGAGCTAATCAATGAATTTGGTAAAGTTGCAGGATACAAAATTAACACACAGAAATCTCTTGCATTCTTATACACTAACAATGAAAGATAAGAAAGAGAAATTAAGGAAACAATCACATTCACCACTGCAAAAAGAAGAATAAAATACCTAGGAATAAACCTAGCCAAGGAGGTAAAAGACCTATACTCAGAAAACTATAAGACACTAATGAAAGAAATCAAAGACAACATAAACAGATGGAGAGATAAACCATGTTCTTGGATTGGAAGAATCAACATTGTGAAAACGACTATACTACCCAAAGCAATCTAGAGATTCAATGCAATCCCTATCAAATTACCAATGGCAGTTTTTACAGAACTAGAACAAAAAATCCTAAAATTTGTATGGAGACACAAAAGACCCCAAATAGCCAAAGCAATCCTGAGGGAAAAAAATGGAGCTGGAGGAATCAGACTCCCTGACTTCAGGCTATACTACAAAGCTACAGTAATCAAGACAATATGGTACTGGCACAAAAACAGAAATATAGATCAATGGAACAGGATACAAAGCTCATAGATAAACTATGGTCAACTAATCTGTGACAAAGGAGGCAAGGATATACAATGGAGAAAAGGCAGTCCCTTCAATAAGTGGTGCTGGGAAAACTGGACAGCTACATGGAAAAGAATGAAATTAGAACACTCCCTAACACCATACACAAAAATAAACTCAAAATGGATTAAAGATCTAAATGTAAGGCCAGACACTATAAAACTCCTAGAGGAAAACAGAGGAAGAACACTCTTTGACATAAATCGCAGTGAGATCTTTTTTGACCCACCTCCTAGAGTAATGGAAATAAAAGCAAAAATAAATAAGTGGGACCTAATGAAACTTCAAAGCTTCTGCGCAGCAAAGGAAACTATAAGCAAGATGAAAAGACAACCCTCAGAATGGGAGAAAATATTTGCAAATGAATCCACAGACAAAGGATTAATCTCCAAAATACATAAACAGTTCATCCAGCTCAATATCAAAAAAACAAACAATCCAATCCAAAAATGGGCAGAAGACCTAAATAGGTATTTCTCCAAAGAAGACATACAGATGGCCAAGAGGCACATGAAAAGCTGCTCAACATCACTAATTATTAGAGATGTGCAAATCAATACTACAATGAGGTATCACCTCACACCAGTTAGAATGGGCATCATCACAAAATCTACAAACAGTAAATGCTGGAGAGGATGTCTATAAAAGGGAACACTCTTGCACTGTTGGTGGGAATGTAAATTGATATAGCCACTGTGGAGAACAGTATGGAGGTTCCTTGAAAAACTAAAAATAGAGTTACCATATGACCAAGCAATCCCACTACTGGGCATACACCCAGAGAACACCATAATTCAAAAAGACATATGCACTCCAATGTTCACTGCAGCACTATTTACAATAGCCAGGACACAGAAGCAACTTAAATGTCCATCACCAGATGAATGGATAAAGAAGATGTGGTACATATATACAATGGAATATTACTCAGCTCTAAAAAGGGATGAAATTGGGACATTTGTAGAAACATGGGTGGACCTAGAGACTGTCATACAGAGCAAAGTGAGTCAGAGAAAAACAAATATCGTATATTAACACATACATGTGGAATATAGAAAAATAGTACAAATCAACCAGTTTGCAAGGCAGAAACAGAGACATAGACACAGATGTAGAGAACAAACATATGGACACCAAGTGGGGAAAGCGGGGGGGGGGGGGGGGGCAGAGGGAGGTGTCGGGGTGGGATGAATTGGGAGATTGGGATTGCCATATATACATTACTAATAAGGAAAAATATATCAAATTGTACACTTTAAATATATGCAGTTTATTGTATCTCAATAAAAGTTCTTAAAGAAAAAAATTATCCTTTAATAATCCTTTTCTACATCCTGCTGCTTGGAACACAGATGGTTCCATCTTGGACAATAAGGTTGAGACCACCCTAGACAGAAGGAGCCCAGGTCCCTGAGATCTGGAAGCACCCCACCCACCTTGGACTTTGTCTATACTTTTATGTGCAAGAAAAACACGGGTCTATCTTGTTTAAGTGACTGTTACTTGGAGTTTTTTGTTAGAGTGAAACCTAACAATGAAATGACTTCCAGGGGAAATTTTTACTAGTAGAACATGTCATGATTTCATCTTTGTGCAGCTGCAAATTCTCCTTTAGACTGTTCTTGGCAGACATCATTAATCAATCCCCCCAGAGCCCTTACTCAAAATGCTTCTTAAGGTCACATTCTAAGTGGTCATTAGTATCAAAAAGAGGTATAAATGACATTTAATTACCATTCCTGCTACAGGATAACAAATCAGCTCAAGTTTCTCAATTGTCCAGATTCTAAATCAAAATTATCGATTTAGACCCCACCTTGTTCCTGAGAAGATTTAGATCAGAAAACTATAGGGACCTATGTGAAGGCCTGTAAAGTTTCAGGATGGAAGGCAGGGGGGTATCTCAGCCCTTTCCATCAATCCAGCATGCACCTAGCCCAAGGTCCTGGTCTGTAACGAGTTCACTCACAATCTCATACACACAAAAGTCACAGAGAGAACGAGTCACCTGGGTGGATGAGTACCACCCAGTGCTAATTCTGAGCAGACTGGGGCAGGGTAGAGTCATGATTTAGAAATACTGGCCTGCCAGTGGGTAGGAGGCAGGATATATAAAAAGACCCCAAACTATAGTTCTACACATGCCAATCCTGAGTATAGCTGGAGAAAAAGCACTAAGCTCAGGGAAGAATCATCCCTTTCAGCTCTGCTCCTAATTAGCTCTCCTCCACTGGGTCTCAGATTCCTCAGCTGAGACTGGACTAGATAATTCCCAAGCCTAGAACAAAACACAGTGTACCTAGAACAAAACACAGTCCCCGCAGCCTTGAGAGCATCTTCAGCTCAGCAGGGCCAGGTGCAGAGACAATCCTCGCGCCCACCCCCACCCCCGGGGCTGTGCGGGCCTCCAATCCTGGCAGCTCCCTGGCAGCTAGCTCCGTGGCAGAAGAAGAGCTGGCAGAACTGGTGACTTCGGTGCTCTCTAGACAGCACACAAACAGGAAGCCAGGGAGGGGTGATAATTGTTTAATCAGCTCTCCAGCAACACCTGTTGTGTTGCGTTTCCTCTAATGATGTGAAAAGTCGGGCGCACAGGGACTCACAGTTTCTTACAGTGGTTAGTGTTGACCGTGATGTACTATCAAAGATGACAGGAACGGTATTCCCCTGTCAATTTTCTAAAGTTCCTTTTCTCAAACTTCCAAGCCTACCAATGTCATTTGATCAAATAGGTATATTTTGAGAGTCTACCACTGATGCTCTTCAGGGTAAAACACACTGAATGTTGAAGGGGAAAGAAAGAACTGGAAGGCTCACTCCTTGCTATCCAGCCACCGACAACTCAAATCTGGGACAAAACCAACCTCCAGAGAAGTTAACCCGCGATAAAAGCCACGGTGAGTAGGTGGGGTGCTAAGGGTTATAGATGATCCCAGAGGGAGTGACCACTACAGGCTGGTGTGACCCAGAGTACTCTGGGTGAGGTGAGTTCTGAGGGCAGCCTTGCAGGAAGGATGAGATCCCAATTAAGTAAAAGAAATAACATTCCAGGTGCAGGGAGTGGCACGGCAAGGGAGTAGGGGCAGAAATGTCCCTTGTATTTTTAAAAGGGACACTCGTCTGGCTGGAGCAGAGACTTTGTGTTAAACAGCAGAGGACAGAAAGCAGAAATGGGGGTGGGGGTGGGGGGGAGCTGGAGCAGAGGTCCTCAAACTCGTGTGTGCACTAGAGGGCTTGTTAAAGCGTAGCTAGCTTGCTGGGCTCCACCCCCAGGGTTTCTGATTCAGGAAGTCTGGGGTGGAAGTTCAGAATTTGCATTTCTAACAAGTTCCCAGGTGAGGCTGATGCTACTGGTCCTGGGACCACACTTTGAGAACCAGTGCACCAGACTGTAGAGGGCCAAGAATGCTGAGCAGCTAGGAGCTCCGGGAGGTCTTTCCCCAGGGGAGAGACGGAATGCGAGTGGTGCTCTGTTTAATTTGCATCCTGCTCTTTTCCATTTCTATGAATAGCTTTGTGCCCTTTGCTATTGTCTGTTTTCGTAGAGATAGCATCACTGGACATCAACCACTACCTACCACCTCTACCACACTCCCACTTCTCATTTCTGTGTGAAACACATTGCTTTAAAGAGAAATTGGCAGTCAGGATTCTGGGTCATCAGCAGAAAAGAGAAAACTGTACGGTTGAAGAGTTCACCTTCTTTAAAAATGCCAAGTGAGTGTGAGAAGCCCATCTGGGGTCACTCTAGCCTTACTATTTGTGAACGCCTATGTGCTGGACATAGTACTTCACACTTCATGTACATTCTTGCAAAGTAGAGATTATCACCCCCATTTTACAGATGAAAAAACTGAGGTTGAGACCAGTTAAGTGGCTTGCTCAATATCACAACATCTGATATGGGAGTTCCCTGGTGGCCTAGTGGTTAGGATTCTGGGCTTTCACAGCCATGGCCCGGCTTCAGTCCCTGGTTGGGGAACTGAGATCCTGCAAGCCACGTGGCCAAAAACAAAGAAAGAGAGAAAGAGAAGAAAGAGAAGAAAGAAAGAAAAAGAAAGAAAGAAAGAAAGAAAGAAAGAAAGAAAGAAAGAAAGAAAGGGAAGAAAGAAGGAAAGAAAAAGAAAGAAAGAGAAGAAAGAAGGAAAGAAAGAAAAAGAAAGAAAGAAAGAAAGAAAGATCACATCTGATAAAAGGCAGAGCCAGTATGTAAAACCAAGGTCTACCTGCTCCCCAGCCCATGCCAGGCCTGCACCCTGTGGCCTGTCCTGCTCGCTCCACCCAGACCTGTGGGGAGCTCTTAGATGCTGATTTAGCCCCATCTTGTCAGCCTCAGTGAGGACTGTCTGCAGCGGCTCTCTAGGCAAAATGTCCGCAGGGACCCAACTTCTAAACCAGCCTCCCAGAAGTTCTGAGTGTCAAGCCCCCACCCCTCTGCACAGGCCCCTTCGGTTTCAGAGCTTCCTCAGCCCCTCTCCGTGGGCCCCTGACACACACATGATCTCTCCTGGCACACTCTCCTCCTCACCCCACTTGGGTCCTCCCTCATCTGCACTCAACCTGAGAACAATTGAGGGGACAGAATAAAAGTCATGTGAGTCAAATAAGCCAGTCACAAAAGCACAAACACAGTGTGATTCCACTTATACGAGGTACCGAGAGAGTAGTCAAATTCATAGAGCTGGAAAGCAGAATGGTGGTTGCCAGGAGCTGGAGGGAGGAGGGATGGGAGTCAGTGTTTCATGAGTGCAGAGTTTCAGTTGGGGAGAATGAAGAGTTCTGGAGATGATGGCGGGGACACTTGCACAATGATGTGACGGTACTTAATGCCACTGAACTGTATGCTTAAATATGCTTAGGATGGTAAATTTTATATGATGTATATTTTACCATAATTTAATAAATGAATGAATGAAGGATCCAGTGATAGAAAACAATCAGATGTCCCAAGTCCTGCTCCAGCCAGCCTACATCTCCTGTATCCACTGCTCACACAAGCGCAGCGGGAGGTGGAAACGAACATGAGCTGAGGGAGAGCTGGACGTGCTTGAGTGGGAGTGGGGTGGGGGAGGGCAGTGCCTCTGGCATGCCCATCATGGCATAATAATGCCGCATATGTGTAGGGTGCTCTTCAGTCCACAAGCTTTCTCACGCTGGGCTCGTCCGGTTGATGAACTGGCCAGGGTCCCCCAAGGAAAACCCTCTAGGATCTACTTGCTCAATGATGTACATGTGGAGTATGAGCTTCCCCCTTGAAACTTAGGATGAGACCCTCAGCCTCACCTCCTCCTATCCCCCGGGGCTGCTAAAAGTCCTTGAGCTCAGTTCCGCAAACACTGACCGAGTGGGACATGGGAGCATAAGGGCACGGGCAGGGACACACTAGGTGGCTGTGCGACCTTGGGCAAGTTCCCTGGCCTGTCTAAAGGTCATTTCTTTCTGTGTGACACAGGAGCTGTGATGGGAGCAAGGAGATAATGCACGCAAACACCTATTAGCACGAGCTCTCGATAAGTGAAAATCCTTTGAGGATCTTTAATTGCCAAGGTCTGTTCTTGTAAGACCCAGTCCTGTCCTCCAGAAGTCATGGCCCAGGGAGACAGACGAGGAAAGGGCAGACGCAGGTAAACAACACCATGGTGGGCTGGGCGAGCGGGCATGAGTACTGAACCCAGCCAAGAAAGGAGGATTCATCTCTAATTGTGTAACTTGTCCTCATCAGGCTCTAAATTCCGTAAGAGGCCCTACGTGTAGTGGTTAAGAGCTTACAACCATGTGGCTAGTCTGGATTTGAATCCAGCTGTGTGATCTCGGGCAAGTTACTTACCCTCTCTGTGCCTCCATTTTCTCATCTATAAATTAGGGATCGTAAAAATAGTGTCTAACTCATAGGGTTGCTATAAAGATTGGATAAATTAAGGCTCAGAACAGTATCTGAAAAGGAAAAAGAGATATTTATGGCTAAGCTAGTCTAATTATTGGGGCTTTGACTTGCCTTTCTATTCCCTTCTCTGCTTCCAAATATCTAACCTCATTCTAGGAGGATTTAGGCAGCAGAACTGGGAACATACACTAAGTGCTCAAAAAACAGTTGATGAAATTAACTGAACAGAGAATTTAAAGCTTAATACAAAATCTCCCAAAGAAGCAAACAAATAGAGATGCCTTTTGAAACAATCAAATTTGATTCCTGGTTGGCCTTCCTGTGCTAACTTGCCCTGATCTCTGATTTCCGACATCCGGACGTCAGCACTGTGGCACCTCCTGGCAGAGACAAGTCCCTGAGTCTCCATATTCACTGGGTGGAGGGAGAGGCAGAAGAGCCATCTTTTCTCCCTCAATCCAAGAGCTGAGTTGCTTTCCAAGTGGAACCACGTTCCTTCCCAATAGCACTGTCCCCCGTGAGGAGCTGGCCAACTCCAAAGCCTATAGAACTTTTTGGAACAGCCCGAGGAGGTCTTCCCAGGGCTTGGTCCTTTCCCTACCCACAGCCTTTGGCAACTCAGTGTAGGAGAAGTTATTCCTAATTGGGACAAAGCCCTGGGTGAAGACCATTAGAATAAGCTGCAGCTACCTGGACGCGACACGACCAAGTCCTCTCCTCCAGGTTCGGGTCAGTAGGTCTGGGGTGGGGCCTGGGCATGTGCAGGTTTCAATGCTGCTCCAGATCACGCTGATGCTTAGCCAGGGTGGAGACCCACTCCACTGTTTCCCCAAACAGCTCTCGGTTTTGGCTGCACTGCTTTAAGCTTGCTGTACTGGATGCAGCATCTTCATAAAGCGCTCATGCGGGTCATACACTGAGCACTCATGTCAGGCAAGACACTGAACTGAATGCTATGGCAGCGGAAACAAAGATGAATCAGCCCCAGACAGCACCCTGGGACCCCCTGTCCAGTAAGGGAGAAATGGGTTCCTGCAAGACACTGAATCTGAGGCTAGGCTCAAACTTGTGAGCAAAGGTCCTTCTCCTGGGATGGGGAAAGGATGAGGACCTGGGAATCCTAACCTCTAGCTTTGCCCATTTAAATAACATTCTCTCTGCAGAATCTCTGCAAGTTTAGACAGACTATTTTATAGGACTACCCTTCAAAAAAGCATAATACATTGTTTAAAAGTAACTAAATTTATAGTGTATACAATATTTGGGGGGGAAGCACTGTTACTAAAACATTTCAGAAACAATTTACTAAACAGTTATTCCATTGGCAATACAGCATAGCCCACAGCGGCCAAGCCAGCACTCATAACTGCTAAGGATGGCGACAAGTCCAGGACCGTCCAAATCCAAGCCATCAACAAATACTAAAGGCCAGTTTACAGCTGGGAGCAGAGAGGGATTAAAGTTAAAAGCCTCCCAATGACCACTCTCTTAAGTCAAATGTGACAAGCAGGGCCAAAGGCGTTCTAGGGAACCCTTCTCTCTATCTCTGACGATGCCGGTGGGAAAAGCATAGTCACAGGCCACCTTCCAATGGCAACTCATGGCCAAAGGCAGCTAACACGGCCTATGGGGCGGAATCCCAGTGGGGAAGACACACCGAAAGTTGATGATTCAGGGTTAGTACCAGCTCCTGCAACCCCACACAGACCCCAAAGTGCCGTCCAACATTCTTGTCCTGGGATTTCATTTCAAATGTCTTTCTTATTTTGCAATGCAAAATGGTCACAGCTAAGGGACCACATCATCTTGTATAATTCCAAAACACGTGGGCATACACCAAATCTTGTTCTCTTGCTTCTAAACACTCCTCCTTTGCTAGCGGTGGCTAATATGATTTCTCTGAGATCCACCACTGTCTGAGACATTTTAAATTTTGAATTTTTCATTAGTTTTGGCATATTGTTTAGAAATTAGGTTCCAACTTTCAAGCCACATTTTACATTTACTTTAAAAAATATTCATCTCTGTCCACATATCATTTTGTAACATTTTTCATAAAATTAGTTGATTTCCGCTCTAGTTTGATTATAATTCACATAACACTTGAGCCTTCCTCAGTAAACAGGTGATAACAATGACACTGCATTGTACAGATGCCAGTTGTGTTTTCAAGTCCGGAACTAAACAAGTTGAAGTAATAGTCAAAATTGTCCTAGAAAATCTTAAATCACTCACACCGTACAGTGTGTATATTATGTATGCTTATGTTTTTTTGTGTCCAAGGATCTTAATTCACCTTGAAGTTTAAGGACAGCTGAACTGGATCTTTATGGAAGGAACAAAAGGAAAGCCCCTATGTATTCACACATGTTTCTGCTTTTAGAGGTCTATCAAATCCGCTGCCATGAAAGGGGGCGAGTGGAGCTTTCTAAAGTGTTCCAGCTTCCCTGGAGGGTTTACTCCATTTGTTTAGAATTGTGCCTTAATACATTTTAATTTGTTTGTCTTTGTAAAGATTAAGCCAGAAGACAGCTTCATCTTCAGTGGGAGGTAGGCTGTCAAGGGCCCTATAATAGTCTTACTCTGCTGAGATTTTTGAAACACACTCACATTAATGACAGCAGTTCGTCTAATTTCAGACACCATCACTTTTAAGATGAACCATTATTTTATCTATCATTAAGAAAAAAAAATGCTGCTGATTAAAGTATGACAGACATTTGTAAAGTGTATCTAGAATTCATAGATGCTAAAAGGCACAAAACTGCATCTTAGACTCAGTGAAATGCTGTATTACTTTTAAACCTAGATGGCAGGTATTATTACCCACATTTTGCAGAAAAGGAAAGGAGGAGAGGTGCAAAGTTGGCCCCAGTCCCAGGGCTGGGACCCTGACTCGGTTTCCTGACCAGTTCTGGGCACCATCCTCAGACCCGTAGTAGCCTCCCTCCTTCCCTCGGGCAACTCACCTGGTGACTGCCAGGAGACACCAGGGAAGGATGCCCTCTCTGGGACCTCACTTCCTTTCCCCCAGAACCTCCACTCTCACTGTGACCCCTAGGCCTCCCACAGACCCTTCTCCACTAGCTGCCAAACTGTACCCCTCATCTCCCCCGCCCCACACCCCTAATACTCATCACTAAGTCCTGTGGATTCTCCTCTTAGATACTTCTCCAGTCGTCCCCCTCCATTCCAATTAATACGCCCCAGTTTCTGTCCGTGCCACCTTTTGCCCGGATTTTAGACAGCCCTCAAACTGGCTCCCTCCTCTGGTCTTCTCCTCTCCAAATGCATCCCTGATAAAATCATTTCAAAATCCGATCTCTAACGGGGCACTAAAAATGGCCACTCTTCAGCTTCAAATCCTTCCATCACGGCCTCTGAGACCACCAAGGAAGCACCCAAGCCCAGCGAGCCAGGCCTCCAGGTGTGGCTGACTTTGTCCAGCCTCACCTCCAACCACCCTCCATCAAACCTGGCACACCCTACCAGGTGTGCGCAGAACACTGCAATGCGGTCACTCACCTCTCTGCTATTGCTTCCGTTGTTCCCTCTTCCTGAAATCCCTTTACCAGCTCATTCTTAGCCATCTTCTGAGACTTGCTGAGGAATCTTTTCTGACACAAGTCAGCAATCCATTTCTTTTTGGCTGCACTGGTGTCTGTGAACTGCAGTGATCTCTTCTGTCTACCTCTTAGGGTAGATGTGAGTCACCTGGTGGGGAGGAGCTGGGACCCTAGCTGGTTCATACTTGTGTGTGAGTGCCTAGTGCTGTGTGTGGTGCACAGGAGACAAATCATGAATATATGTGGAAGAAGGAGAGAAAAGCCAGCTTTACTAGCTCAGCTCCAACCTCCTTCCTCGGTTTTAATGATGGGAGTTTTATTTTGTTCTTCTGCCTCAAACTCCATAGGTTGAAATTCCCCACGAGGCTTAAGGCACGGCCTTGAACCCTGCCCAGAAGCCAGTTCTGCCAAATCGTGGTTCTCTCTTGTCCTTTTCTTTAGTCCTTAGTCCTTCCAGGGAATGGAGGCTGCCCTTGAACCTGAGTCCAAGACCAGGTTCTCTGTGCCTGTTGCCAGAGCCTGTAGCCAAATGCCTATTAAAACCTCCTTTAGGGGACTTCCTAGGTGGTGCAGTGGTTAAGAATCTGCCTGCCAATGCAGGGGACACGGGTTCGATCCTTGCCCCAGGAAGATACCACATGTTGCAGAGCAACTAAGCCCATGAGCCACAACTATTGAGCCCGTGTGCTGCAACTACTGAAGCCCAGGCACCTAGGGCCCATGCTCCACAACAAGAGAAGCCACTACCATGAGGAGCCTGCGCACCACAATGAAGAGTAGCCCCCGCTCTCTACAACTAGAGAAAGCCCATGTGCAGCAATGAAGATCCAACGCAACCAATAAATAAATGAATAAATAATTTTTTTTTTAATTAAAAAAAAATAAAACCTCCTTTAGTACTTGCCAGGGCCTGTGGGTCCGCTAGGGGTCTGGCCACCATAGGCCTGGTCTGGGACCATGGCCAAAGACACAGGTGACCTGACTGCTCTCTGGAGTGGCCGGCCTACGGTGGGGCTCTAGGGAAGTGCTCCTGCGTGGGCAATGTGATTCAGGCTGGGATTCTTCGTGTTCTCAAAGTTGACATCTATACTGTTCATCCTTGCCTGTTCTGTTCCCTCCTGTCTCTTGAAAGCCCCCAACCCCCCCCCTTACCTAGCAGCCTGTGTCTGGACTGAGCAGAGTTTACTAAACTGCTTTATGCATTTGCTGTAACACCCCACCCAGTCTGGGGCAGCTTGCCTCTTCTGCACCCCCACCTCCATCCCACCTCCTGCAACTGTATTTTCATCTACTCAGTGTTATATAACTGAACGAACTAGGTAGGAAATCCCTGCTGGCTTGGCCAGCCTGGAGGGAACTACCCACATACCTGTCCTCCCCCTCCCCAGGGCCACCAGGGGGCCAGTACCCCACTGTGGGTCTCCTCGCCTGTAGATGAGAAGTCCAGATACCCAGATGCTAAGGGCTTACCTCCCTCAGCTGCAGCCCACAGATACAACACCAGCTCCCAATCCTGCCTGTGCTGGACAGCCCTAGCCCTGGCCCGGCCCTGGCCTGGCCCTGCTTAGAAAGCCATGCATATCACAACATACAAAAAAGTTTAATTTATTAAAAAAGCACATGATGCTTCTGTTGCTAAGGAGCCAATGCACAGTACAGAGCCAGGGCGACACATTCCCCTGACATCACTCTCATATCAACATAATTCAGGCCCCAGGGACATGTTTCCCTACATCTCCTGTCCCAGGTCCTCAAAACCAAAGACAGCTACATCCAAATGCCAGGAAAGATGTGTGGGTTGTGCTGCTTCAGACAGTGGAGATCAACTTGGTTTTGGAGTGCAGGGAGATCTGAGGCATCTAGATGCTTAAGTAAGAGAAGCAGCAAACTACCTAACTTGAACAAGTCTTCCTTCCATGTCACATGACTGAATGCAACAGCGTCTTGCATAACCAAGTATATTTTTCATCAGTGTCAAGCAATCATTTTCTTGCTTCTCTTTGCGACCTAATTACTGGTTCCAGAGATACTCATGAATTCATGTGGCATTGGTGGTTGCAATGGCAGCTGACAAACATTTTGCAATATCAATTCATATTACTCTTAAAGGTGTGTAGACATAGCAAGAGAAAAGTGATACCACTTTGTATATTGACAACTAAATGGATTAGAATCCTAAAGTTGTGAATAGTTTTATTTTTATAAAGACATTTAATGAGATTTAATTAATTTTTCAAGTTAAATTAAAATTTTAGCTTTACTTAAGTAATTTTTAATTAAAATTTAATATTCATTAATTATATTGACATTTTTGCCTTTTGATTTCATGGATAATTGTGAATATTTTAGAAGAAAAATTTTTTCAAAAACAATTTAATTTTTAAATTTTTATATTTACTCCAACTTATGGTATTTGATTTAAAATATATTTAACTTTTATACATTGAATATAGTTATAATTTATTGTATAATTCTTTAGATCACTGAAGATATGAGATCACAGTAGAAATGGAAAAGAAAGTTGAGCTCAGAGAAAAGGAAAAAGTAGAAAAAAAAGAAGAGAAAATCAGTAATGAAGGAAAATGTTACTTTTTTAAAAACTGCAAACACTGAAAGAAAAGAGACTTCCGCTGAGCATGGCCTACATACAATGTGAAACAGAATATTACAAATTCTTGATTTAATAAAAATTCAAGACTTAATTACTGATCAAAACAATGAAAATTAGGGAGAAAAATATTCCCATCAAATGTGCCAGTTGAACTTGGCATTTTGCTAATAACTTTCAATCATGTAAAACTCTGGCTTTACAGATTTTTAAATTTTGTTACTCTGAAGGTATATTTGTCAAGCTAGCAAGCTAGCACATATTTAACAGTTAATTTGTTTAAATATTCAGTTACACGGTATCCAGCTTGCACCTAAGATACATGGTATCCAGGTTGCACCTATGCCACATCCCATGACTGTTGGGAGCAAGGCACCGTATATATGAGCCAAAGCAGGAAGCAGTGTGTCTCAGCGGTAAGAACATGGACTTTGAAGTTCAAATCACCGCTCGGTACTTACTAGCTAGGTAACAACTTCTGGGAACCTCAGTTCCCACATCTATAAAACGGACATGGTAAAACCTAGCTCATATATAATATATGCTCCATAATGTAAATTTCCCTTTCACATTCTTTGATTCTTTATTCATGTTTCCCATCTGCCTTTTACAATCTCATTTAGCCTAATCCAAAGCAACAGTAGTTTCAGCTGGGCACTTCATTTGCCCAAATGACTCTGTTGCTCTTTGAGATCCATCTGGACAAAGTACATAAAGAGGCAGCCCTGGAAACCACATTAAACTTGGCCTCACCAAGAATACAAAGGAGCTGGCTCCTGGGTTTATCATATTATGCATCCCCGAGAATTCTTCATGGGAATATAAGATGAGGAAATGGGAACAAGGCTACATTCCTGTTTTTTGGCAAATCCAGAGGCTTAGTGAGCCCAATACATGGTTTTGCTGTAGTGGCAATTTGCATTCTCCTTCTAGCTAAAATCCAGCTGAATACCAGAGCCCCGTGAGAAGGCCTAGACCCCTCAGCCTTTACCAAAGTAAAGCACAGCAGCATTTACCCTAAAAGCATAACACCAGAGGTGCCAAGGCAGTCCCAGTTCAAAAAGACAGGACTTAGAACAAAACAAAATGATGAAGTGCAAGGCAGCCCTTGCTGAGTGTATGGAGTCCCAGCTGTCCATCCCAACAGGCCTCTGCCCCAGCAAGTGAGAACCTCTGAAGGGACCTGGTGCAGGGCCTGTTCAGGTGCTCCGTCTCTCTGAGGGGCTCCACTGCCTTCCAGAGTGTCAGAGGGCTCAACTGCTTTGCACAGGGAATAAATTGAGGGAAATGGTGATTTCAGCCCCAGGCCCAGAAGAAGCCTGCTGGAAGGTTACAAATAAGGCACAAGATGTGGCCCCCAAGCTCTGAAAAGGACACGTGTGAGAGTCAACAGGTGTGCCATGTGCCATTTTACTGGGTCCACAGGTGTAACCCAGGACTGTCTGGGGCATGCTGGGACACAGTAACCCCAGTCATGGAGAGCTGAGTTACTCCAGTAAGGACGTGGGGATCCATGGCTCCCCCTCCCGCACCCACCCAGCCAGATGTCTTTGGTCTGGGTTTGGCTCAAAGAAGACTGAGCAAGGTAGCAGCAGGAGTAAGGTGACCGCGTCCTGAACTCCGCAAGTGGCCAGCTTTGTGATGTCAGCTAGAGTGGGTTTGGGGGAGTTGTCTCCACACAGACAACAAGGCTGAGAATACCTGCCCGACCTGTTATACAGAAGATGTAATAGGCAGTGTGAAAATATCACACACTCCACAAAAAGCATGACTCTCTCCTTCCTCTCGAGTCTGCGTGGTCTGAAACACCTTGGACTCTCCTAGACACATACTCTCCTGCATTATTATATCTCAAATAAACAGCAGATAGAGCTTTGTGACCTTGAACAATTTTTTATTTTTAGCTACTTTGTTATCTTTATCTGTAAACTTAAAAAAAGAAAAAACACCTCATGACCTTTCCAGCTCTACAATTCTTGACCCGAGCCTGGGCGAAATGCACAATAGCTAATAATGATGGCTCGCCCTATTGGTCACAACACACCAGGTACTGTTCTCAGCACTTTATCGCTACTTACTCATTTCATCTCCCCAGCCACCCAGTGAAGTAGATATTATAGTGACCCCAGTTAGCAGATGGAAAAGCTGAGGCCAGAAAATTAAGTTGACTTTCCCGGAATTAGACTGCTCAAGTTAAGATAAGGCAGTGCCTCCTCTCAAGTTCAAGGTTAGTGATAGTTTCAGTTTGGTAAATGCTAACTGCTATCATAAGAAATCAGTAATAGCCAGCCCTTACATACATGGCACTTACTATATACGAGGCATTGCGCTCAGTGCATAACATATAGTAACTCATCTAATGCTCACTGCATCTCTAAGAAATAGATTATTATCACCTTGTTTACACACAAGGACACTGAAGCATAGAGAATTAAGTAACTGCCCAAGGTCCCAGCTAGTAAGAAAGCTAGGATTTGAATCCAGGCAGCCGGGCTCCAGGGTCTGTTTTATCAAGTACATTACACTCACTCCACCTGGACATTTTATGAACATAAAAGAGGGACAACTAACCTGAGGCAGGGGTTGGGGTAGGGATCTTGGAGCAGATGTCAGAGAACTAGCTGGAGTTAGGCAAGTAGAACAGGGAAGAGCATTCCACACTGAAGGAAAAGCATGGGCAAAGGCACAGAGGTATGAAGAATTACGGCATTCAAAGAAAGGCAAGTAAGGCTAGCGTGAAGGGAGATGAGGACGGGAGAATTCCTTAGAGAAAACGAGTTGAGTTTCCTCTTTTATTCTTTCAACTTTTCTGAATGCCTGAAATTGTTTGTAATAAGAAAAAATTTTAAAGCACTGTCATGCCTCAGTGGAGATCATGCAAAAAAAAAAAAAAAAAAAAGCATGCAGCTGCAATGGACAAATGCATGGAGTCCAATGGCATTGCCCAGCTCTGCCCTGCTCCAGCCCCCTGTGTGGCGCGGGCAGACAACGAAGTGAGAAAGGGGTCCAGAGCACAGGGGCCGATTGCCAGGAAGCCCCTAGGGAGGGAATCAGAGCCCAGGGAGCCAGGGGGTGTGGTTTTGAAATAGCTGACTATGATCTTCAGGCCAAGCAGGGAATCTCCTGTGGCCAAGCAGCAGATAACAGGCTGAGTAAATTGAAACTGTTCAAGCATTCAAGCTTTGAGGGAGAGCAAGGGTGTGCAGAAGGGGAAGAGGCGGAAGGCAGGAGGTAAGAAGCCTGAGGTCAGAAAGGGCCTGTGCCAAGATGTCTCAAGACTAGAAGCTCCAGGCGCAAGCTCTGGTCCCTGTGGCAGACACATCCAGCCAAGCAGGACCTATGGGAACTCAGGCCAGGGGGCCCGGCTCGCTCATGGGCATGGGTGCTGCAGCCTCTGGAAACCCCAGCGGGGTGGGACCCGGAGGAGAGGAAGAGGGGCTGGCTTCGCCTCCTCAGGAAGGTGGAACTTGGCCCCTTGATCTGGCAGCAATGAGGGAAGGGTGGGAGGCATAGAGAATAAACAAAAGAGTTTGGAAAGCAACAACAAACCAACAAAAACTGGATCTGAATCGCTCTGCTCTCATTACCTCTGTGATCTTGAAATTTCTACTTCTTTGAGGTTGTGTTAAAAAAGAAATGGGGCATTAACAGTCCCTCCTCCATAGTACACGATGGCTCTAGTTATGATTACTATTGCAAATGATTAGAAATGGAGAATGATGGCACTTCAACCACCCAAAATTGGCACCGTGTGAGGAAGACAGGAAGTCAGAGACACAAAGAAAAGAACAAAGCTATGACCAATCAGATGCCAGTCACACTTCTCCCTGGGGGGGGCATCTGTTGGGAGCTCATCTCACTCTTCCTGAGATTTCTAGCAGCAGCGATACAGAGTTTCTTCCCCAGGCACTTTGAACCACAAGCAAGGTTTGCAGCTGGGGTCTGTGCTAGAACAAGGCAGGAGCCGGGAAGATGAGCTTCTAGTTTCATTCAGGCTGATTAACCCTTCCCTAAAAGAAAAGAAGAAACCCACCCAGACTGGAATCCCTTCCTGTCTGGCCTGGTAATGCATTTGCCATTTTCAAAAACAAGAACCTCTCCCTGAATAATTCATTATTCAAAGGAAACATCAGCCCAGAGCGCTCCACTCCATTTACTCTGGCATCAGCGCTAATCTTGGGCCCTGTGTGTTTCTGAAAAGGATCCACATGAGAAATCACTTTTTAAAACATCGATATCTGAGAAGCAAGCAGAGAGTTTAAAAGGGCCATAATTCATAAATCAATGACGCCACACTCCCAAGGAAGCATTCTGCATTGACTGGTCAACAGTTCCATTTGCAGCAAGCTGAGACACCTGCGGCCCCCAGGTCTCCAGCTGGGGTCCCAGGGCTGCTGCCCCGCGGTAATGAGGCCATGTTTCAGCAACGATCAGAATCTTATGTTCTTTGGGATTCAGGCACTGGGGTGTGGGATTACTGTGGGTTTTATCAAAATCTATTAGTTTCTGTTAGTGCACCAATAACCACAACAAATCTGAAGCAGGCAAAACTCAACAATTTGCACAGTCATGACTCAGCACCCTTTTTGCCTGGCTATCTGGCAAAACTGTTCACATATTGGTATGAGACCCTGTCCTCATCCTTCACTGGCACCTGCACGGGTTTTGGCTGAGCCCAGGTCCTGGACCCAAACCTATAGAAGTCCCTCAGTATCTGAGGGGAATTGGTTCCAGGACCCACCCCCCACCCCCACCTCGCCCAGTGGATATCAAAATCCACTCATGCTCAAACCCCATAATCGGCCCTCTGTATCCTCAGGTGCCACATGCACAGATGCAACCAACCCCAGGTCATGTGCTATACTTCCAATCCCTGGTTGCTTGAATCTGAGGATGTGGAACCCGCGGGCTGGCTGTATCCGTGGGGAATTTTAAACAATTGTTGCTATTATTGATGGTTCCTGATGGCCTCAACCAAAGCATAGTGGTTGGCGTTGATCAGGGCTGTGGAAACAAAACCCTACACCTGGCATTGGCTAGCTGCCCCACATATGCTTACTCAGAAGTAAAAGCGACAGCATTAGACAGAAAATCAGAAAGCCGAGGCAGCCGTTTAGAGTTGCTTTTTGACACAAACCCCACACTGCTGGAGGAAAACAGTCTGAAATTCGGATTGATCAGGAATTCTCATGGCAGAGAAACGAGAGACACAACATCTTTGAGCTCTCAGGGTTTCCAAATAGCGAGGATTGGGGAAGTCTAGGTACAATTTCATCTTCCTTCTTCCTCTCTCAGCTTGCCTCCCTCCCCCTGAACTGTCTAACCAAACACAGAACATGGGTTAGCAGCAGGAGAAAGAGAACAAGCGAGAAAGAAGAGCAGAAGCCCAGGAAACAGACCAAAAACCAGTGGGATTCGGAGCTGTACATCTTCACCGTTCACCCAAATTCAACAAACAGGAAGGATCCTTCATAGCTCTCTTGTGGTCATCAAAGAGCTTTCCAGTACATTCTGTGTATTGAATACCTCTTCTGTGCCCTGTTTTAAATCTATTCTGGAATAAGGAAAGGTAAATAAATGAATTATACCACCTACCATTCATCAGTGCTTACAATGAATGGATGGATATATTAATAGGCATTATCTCATGCAATCATAAAAGAATTATAGGATTATTGCGAGGATAACCCCATTTGACAAGTGAAAAGCCTAGGCAAGAGAGGTGAAGTAAATTGCCCAAGGTCACACGGTCAGTGAGTGGTAGAAATGGGACATGAACTTGGGCTGTCTATTCCACTCTCTGGTGGAATAAGCTGAATAGAGGTGAAGAGGCGGGAGGAGCTGTTTCTCCAGCTTTGTGTTTAGGATAGCGAAGGGAAGTGCTAGTGACAGTAACACTTAACGTTTACTGAGTCCTTACAGTGTGTCAGCTGAGCCTCTTCAGGCACGTGGTCACTTACAACACCCTATGGGGTGGGCACCATTATCCTCACTTTATGGGTGAGAAAACTGAGACCCAGAAAGATCCTGCAGTGGGTCTGTACTAGAGCCAGGATTCCCATCCATACAGCTGGGGTTGGAGTCTATGCTCTCAACCATGATGCTCCGCTGGAGTTGGCGCTGGCCATGAGTATCTGAGCTTCAGCACTGCTTTAATATCAGTGAGGGCAGACCTGAGCAGAGAAAACCCCCATCTAGGCCAGGATGTCTTCAAGGAAAGTGCAACTGCTTTGCAAAGCTACCCATAAAGATAGGGGGTCAAATTAGCTATCAGGATTTAGCTCAGCAGGTATTTATTGGGTTTCTATTTGGTTACTTAATTGACTCCATTCTTCAAGAAAGAAATTAAAGAAAGAAAAGACATGGAAAGAAATCAGGGTGTTATAAAAGTACAGCGTATGTGGATCCTATTGGCCCAAAGGCATGCCTGAAAGAAGGAAGCAAGACCTCTTGGGCGTAAGACTGGGCTGAGGGGCTGCTATATGGGCTCCGCCGGGCAAAGGGCTCTGGACTGGTTCCTCCACCTGCTTAGCTGTGGCCTTTCCCCCATCAGAAGCCTGAGAGCCAGACTTACAGCTCCTGGGGTCTTTTTCATCTCTAGGGTGAGTTATTCCAAGTAGTGGATTTCAGTCTTTTAGTAACAGGATCCTCTTTATCAAAAAGTCCAACAGCTAAATTGGACAGAGGGAGCTGATGGGGTGGGAACAGGGGCTGGGACCCAGCAGAGCGTGTAGGCCACCATGACCCATCCCCGCCAATCCCATATAGGTCATGGGCACCTCTACAAGCCAATTTATAAACCTCCCCTTGTCACCAAAGTGAGCTGTCTGTAGACGACAAAAGGGGAGAAAGGTTGACCTGGCCTCCTCAGAAGGCCGACATGCTTTTATAGAGGTCTCGAATCAAGTAGAGGCCACAGGTCTCCTGGGGCTGTGTCCCAACCTCCACTCCCAACCCCCCCCCCCACCACCACCATCACCAGCACCAGCACCAGCACCAACTGGACCACAAAGTTATACTGTCAGCTGCTTAGTTAGAAAATCAACAACCTTGAAAACGTCTAAGAAACGCAGAGAAAGAGATACAAAGTGTGTTCACAAATCAATTTCCCCAATGCCCAGAGTTTAGTAATCCCTCCTCAAGTGTGACAGCATTTAAAGTCTGCAGAAGATTAAAAAGGAGCAGAAAAAAGTAGAGGGTTACCCAAGGTTGCAAGCACAATGGCCAGAATGTGTGTAAATACTGGAGTGGCCCTGTGCTGCTTCGGATCCCCTGATATAATGGCCATTTCCTGGAGCCCCATTTCCTCTCATTGTGTTTCAGTGGAACAACAATGTTATAGTGAGAAGCTGCTCAGTCACATAGGTTATTTTAATAGATACATCCTACAAGCCTTGAAAACCTGCTCTATGCGCTGATAACAAGGCTAAATATATCACAAGTGCTAAGAGTGAATTTGAGAATCAAAAACAGTGAGATTGGAACACACACGTGTGTGTTTTTTTTTTCCCAGCGCATCCTGCAGGTTTTCTCACATTCTGGCCTCCTCGACATAGATTCACAAGGAAGCCACTGGTTTAAGCCACTGCTTGCAGGCAACACTGGAGAATTTTGTTGCATTGATTTATCTCCTCGGCATCCCTCATTCAGCCACACATTTAATCTGAAAGCTGAAGGATGGTGCTGTCATTTATGGATACGTGCATTTTTTGCAAATACAAACTTGCACATGAGAAAACACTGAGGAGAGAGTTACACGTGAGCGGTCTGTCCAGGTGGCCATCACAAAAGCTGACCCTTCCACAAACGATTTGGGAGCCCCGCCAGATCTGCACTTCATGACTGCACTTTGAGATTTCTAGTCTCAAGATCACAGACAAATTTGTGGCATCCCTGGCTTGATCAAAGTTCTGCTTTCCTCCTTATCACTCCAACATCAGCAAATGCTACCATTTGGGTGTTCGATTTGTAAAGCTAATCTAAAGACAAGATTAGCTCCAGAAAGACGCTGATACATTAAAAAAAAAGATTTCTGAGCCTTTCAGAAAACACAGATTTCTAAACAGCAATATTGCAGGCAAAATATCTTAAAGCAAACACTGTTCTCAACCCTGACTGCTCATTGGAAACACCTGGCAGCAGGGGTGCCATCACGCTGTTTCTACCTCTTCCAGGTGGTCCTCATGGGCAGCCCTGTCTTAAAGGAACATAGGTTGTTGGCATGATGCTTTTTTTTTAAAGCTCTTTATTGGAATATAATTGCTTTATGCTATTGTGCCAGTTTTTGAGGTACACCAAAGTGAATCAGCTGTATTTATACATATATCCCCATATCTCCTCCCTCCCATGACTCCCTCCCACCTTCCCTATCCTGGCCCTCTAAGTCATCACCCATCATCGAGTTCATCTCCCTATGTTATGCAGCAACTTCCCACTAGCTATCTATTTTACATTTGATAGTGTATATGTGTCAATACTACTCTCTCACTTTGTCCCAGCTTTCCCTTCGCGTATCCCGCCCCCCCCGCCGCCACCACCACCTCGTGTCCTCAAGTCTGTTCTCTACATCTGCAGGCATGATGCTTTTGCAGCGATCTAAATCAGTGGTTCTCCATCTTGGTTGCATGTTAGAATCTGAAGGATATTTTTTAAAACATCAGTGCTTGGGACTCACCTCCCCCCCAATGATCCTAACTTAATTAGTCTGGGATGGGGCTGAACCCTGATATCTGAAAATTATTTGAGAATTTAGCCAGGGCTGAGGACCACTGATCTAAGTCGCTGCACTTCTCTGATTCACTTATCTTTAAACATATGAAGATGGAGAACTCAGGAAATTCGTCTCCAGACATTTCTTCAGATCTAAAAATCCAAAGAAAAGCACTACTTTGCCTACCTTAAATAGGAAGTAAGTAATAAAGGCATCTGAGTGAACAACTGAATTTGATGTCACGATGCCCACGTACATCCCTTTCAAGCTGAGTGTCCCTCAGGTCCTCATGGGGAGCTTGTTCATTTCATTTCATACACTTGAAACAAGATCATTTATCTGGTTTCTAAACCAACAGCAGATTAGAATCACGCAAATTAGAAGTGATAGAGGGGGCAGGTAGAAAACAGGAGAGAGAATATTAGAAGCAGGTCCCCTGACTGCAGTGAGAAGTGAGTGCTAATAGGGAAGGGACAGAAAAATTGAAATCAGTAGACACAGCACAAAACAAGCATGAAACTCAGGGTTCTTTAATGAAAGGACACTGTGGACATCAAGGTAACACATCACTGATAATCCTAATAGTCCAGAGTTAGAACAAGTCAAATTATGCTCATTGATAACCTGGTTATGGAAGCTGCAGTATATGTGATGCCCTCTCTCAAAAACAGTAATAATAGACAGCAAGTGTGATGAAAGGGATGAATCCTGAGCTGTTTGGAAGTTGCTGCCACCCAGAATGACTCATTTCCTGAGGCTCCCAGGTAGCCACAGACTTCTGTAGGAGACATTTTAGCAGGAAAAGCATCCGTCTGACCAGAAGAAATCCGCCTCCCTATCAGATTCAGGAGACAGTGAGGCCTGAGAGGGGGAAATGGTTAATGGATGCCCCTGACCCTCAGGGTTTCTAGGTACCAGGGCACAGACACAGTCCTCTGAGCGTTCACTGACAACCTAAGATAAGGCACAGCTAAGTCCCGGAGCATCCTTCCCGGCTGGTAGGACCTGATTGCTCTGGGTGGGCCTCCCATTAAAGGAACCTCCACTGCACACCTGCAATTCCTTGCTGAGAAAGTCCTCCCGCGATGCCACGCTAACCACCATCCAGACCGTTCTTTTAAATGCAAAACCCTGGGATGGATAATAACTGAATCCTGACCCCTTAGCCAATTCATCAGCCCTCCTCTGTTTATACTGTAAGGCCCTTGCATTCACATTCCCCCCCCCCCCCACAGATGAAATGTTATATGGAACCCCACTATATTACAAAGATAAAATGGGACCGCCCTGGTTGAAGGACTCTTGGTAACTGAAGGCTTATTATTCCTCCCTCCCACCAAAATTCCTTGAGACACCTGGTTAGGACGTGCCAGCTCCTGCCAGGGCCCCCACCCCAGACCCCTACGCAAAAGCTCAGACCAGCTCTGTGGCCAGCATTGCCCAGTGTCGACGCCAGTGTGAGCCTCCAGCTGCTATTCTGGCACAGGTGAGCACCCCTCCTTACATTTTATCCTGCTAGGCTTTCTATTTGTTCCCCAAATCCATCTCCAAATCTATCGGGGTCTGCTAATTGAGCTCTTGTACATTTTGACCAAGCTCCTAAGTCTAGGCTTTGTTCCAGCTAACACAGACATCAGGAAGCCACCTGCCAGCAATTGTGCTCCCAGTAAAACCTACAACCACAGCTAGATTCCTCCCAGCTCGGGGGGGCAGCATCTTACTTTCAAATGGCCTGGTTCAGAATTTCCTAAACCCACCAGCAGGTAATTCACTAAGGGCCTCTACTGGATGTGTAGGTTTCCAAACCCATGGGATCCTAGTTCCTGATGGAACCACTGGGGTTCCATCATGTGAACCAAAGCCTCAAGTGATTCCTGTAATCAATGGCTTCACGGTTACCTATGAGGCTCAGGAACCAGACAGCCTGGGTTTGAATCCCACTCTACTATGACCAGGCCATTTTGTGCAAGGGACTTAAGCTGTCCGAGCCCTCGGTTTCCGCATCTGTAAAGCAGAGGTAATGAGAGTGGCCACCTTGCTGGGTTGTTGGAGGATTAGGTGGCCTAGAGGGTGCAGAAAACACTTAGAGCCCACCTGGCACGTGGTAACCCCCCAGGAAGGTTTGCTGCTATTGACAATGGACTTAGACACTTGCCACCTGGTCCCCACCTCTGACTTCTCACACGAAATACTCTGCCTTCCCCACTGAACCTCCAGCACCCAAGATCACCCTGTTTGTGCCCCAAAGACCTGTCCCATCCCTGGGAACAGCCCCTTCTGGTCTCCCTGGTCTTGTTGCAGTGAAGTAGGTCATGAGCAGATGGAATCTAAAGATAAAATGGCTGAAAGGAGACACAAGGAGCAGCCAGAAAGCTGGAGTGAGGGGTGTTGATGGTGCACAGAAACGGAAGACGGGGGAGGGACACAGGCTTCGCTGATGTCACAGTTTTCTAGGAACCCCATGGAAGGTCCTTAAACAGCATCTGTCACTTGAATTGTCTCTTCTCTGTAACCCCACTCCCGCCCCCAGAGATCTGGGATGAATTCAACTGTATGGCCAGAGCAGGGATACACGGAGACTGGACAGGCGACCCGAAGACCCGGTCTCCCTGGAAACCAGAGGGGCATCCCAGGGGATAAATAAGTCACTGGAGGACCTCAATCCATGTTCCCTGTACATTATTTATTTCAACAAAGATCCCAGCAGGTGTCAGCGGAAGGCCTGGGCTCCCTGAAGAGAAAGGGTATCTATTCAGCCCCACAATGACCCAGCAGGGCTGTGAGACTCTCAGTCCCCAGGCAGCACCAAGGCAGCTTGGCCGTGACCTGTTCCTGTTCCTGCAGCAGAGCCCTGGAAGGTACTGGACACAGTCACAGGTGAGCATGGAGAGGGTTCAGGGCAACGTCATGACCCTGTCTCTATCTCACTCCAATAGACAGCATGGCTGGGCCTCCCAGCTACCAGGTGCTACCTGTGAGGAGGAGGTCAGAGCTCTGCTTCCAGCTGAACCACTGGCATCTGCTGTTTCCTCCCACTCCCCACAGATGCCCTAACACTGACAGCATCTCTCCATGCTGCTGGTTCTGCAGGGAATTGTCCCCGGGAGATCAGAAAACAAAACCAGACTCAACAAGTAACGTCTGAGTGACACTACAAGAATAGAGCACTTTTCAGTAAGACCCTTCTCATCTGCCCCGCAGGGGTGCTTCCCCATTCCACAGATGGTCCTCAAATGCCTGCCAGTCACCTCCCACCCACAGTTTTTCACTCTACATCCTCACCACTTATCTCTCTTCTTAAATAATTTTATTTTTGAAGAACACACATTATAATACTACTTATTATAGTTAGTATCAATGGTCACAAGTAATTATTTTGTAATGCAATAAAAACAAAATAATATTCTTCAGAGGCCTTCTACTCTTATTTTAAAAGGGAGATAAATATTAGAGAGGTGTTGCTGATACTCTGGCCCCAACCTGAGAGTTTCTCCTTGATATGATCAGGACTGAAAAAAAATTGGGAGAAAAGAAAAAAAAATTTTTTGGAGGTAGAATTATATGCAGTACAATGCCCAAGTCATAAGTGTACAGTTTGCTGAGTTTCACAAATGGATATACCTGTGTCACCAACACCTCAATGAAAACAAAAGACATTATCATTATCCCAGAAAGTTCTCTCATGTCCCTTCTCCCCAGCCTCTCCCGATGACCAGAGGCAACCACCGTTTTCATTTCTGTCCTCATAGACTAATTTTTTCTATTCTTGAACTTTATGTTACAGGCTCACGGTGATGGTTTTTTCATTGCTAAATAAATGTTATGATAATGTTATACTTTTTTTGTATGTGCTTGAAATTTTTCATAATAAATAATTTTTTCAATCACGGAACACCCTGTCCATAACTTTACCGACAATCTTCTCCAGAGCCTTCAATGGAATGAGACCTACAACTCGGGGCTCCCTGAACGAATGAAAGGGGATGATGCCAAATTAGGAAACTGGATTCTGACTTTGCAAATCCCAACACGATGCTGATTATAGCGTTGATTTGCCAAATTTTCTCCTCTAAATCCCAACTAATCTGATTATCTTTTAAGCTCCCCATAAAAAGTCTTCTCCTAGACTCACATTCCTTCACAACCAGCCCAATTCTTCCTCCTTCTGTGGTCGGGTTCGGCGCCCCTCCCCACCCACAGGTGCCCCTCATCCTCACTATGGGCCACTGTTCCGCGGCTCCCCCTGAGGGACTACTTTCCCATGTACCTCCCACCCTGCACCATCCTTTCTCGGGCCCCACACTAGGCCAGCACCTCCCCTCTCCTTTAAAATCAAGTTTATACTACACACTGGCACTTAGCCTTCCTTGCCTTCTGTTGTTACTTATAATATGAACACACCGTATCTCTTCAACTAGACCCTGAGCACCTTGAGGGAAAGCACAGAATTATCTTGGTATCGACAAAAAGATACTGGAGATAGAGGAGTACGTGTGGATGCCTGTGTGAGTGACAGCCTAGGTTCAAAGTCATAGCCTTAAAGGGAAAGAAAGAAATGAATGGTGGCAGTCCCAGTATCTTTAGTGTTGGCATTTTATATAAAGACCAAATTCTGTGAATTTCCTATCACAGATTCCTGGGCCCCACTCTTAGAAATTTTAGATTTAACAAGTCTGGAATAGGGCTCAGAGTTTGTGCCTTCCCCAGCTCCTGGAAGATTCTAATGCCATTGGTTCTGGACCACACCAAGAGACATACCACCTGTGAAAAGAGAACACGTTGGGACGCTGAACAGCCTCACATCTAGAAGACCAAGGAAAACGGTGTTTCCGGCTGGCATACAGAGTCTAATTTGAGTTCTAATTAATTCTGCCTCTGTTCCTGGAGGTGGGATTAAACAATAAGAAAACTACTTTCATACAACCAAAGGTGACATGAAGTAAAAAAAAAAAAAAAAAAAAAAGTGCAGATAGAAGTAGATTCCCAACGAGGGCAAAGCTGAACCCCAGCAAAGGAAACCACAGTTCCTGACCTGGGACCTTGTCCTGTTTTCCTTATAACATTACACCGTGGTGTTTTCCTGTTCCTGGAAGGAAAACCAACAGTAAGGTAAACTTCAGGGTGCAGCCTTGGGGGGGGTGGAGGGGGGGTGGGCGTGTATGTGTACACAAATGCACATGATTTAGAAAACGTTTTAAATAAAAAGGCTAACCACAGGACAGCAAGCAGCAGGATGGTGCCGAGGGAACTGGCATTCTTACCGCAACTAATGAAAACCCGGTATTTGTCCTCTGCAACCAGGGAACAAAGCGGGTGTTGAGATGGCCCTGTGTGAAGGAGGGGGAAGTCATTCCAGCACTTAGAGCTTCAACTGAAGATAAACAAACAGCCCAGGCGGCCCAAGGACCCAGGCTGCCAAGCCCCAGCCTGGGAGCACAGGCTGGCCGCAGGGGCCAGCACAGGACTACTTATGTCTGTAATCCAATTTGGATGGGGAAGGCACATGAAAGTAAATTGATTATCTTGAAACTGTAAGAGCAAAATTCGCCGGGACAAAAAGTAATGAAATAATAAAGAGGAAGTACCTGAGTAGGTCAACTGAGGGCATGTTTCTTATGAATTGTTTCTAACCCAGTTTGCTTTCTGGATTCAGACATGAGGAAACCGTGGCTAACAACTTGCTAGAAATCACATGCCAACCTGCAGGTGAGGGTTTGCTGGGTGTTCCCCGCTTGCTCTGTGTGTGTACACATACATGCGTATATATAATTAGTCAAACAAACAACCAAAAAAAAAACACCTCAAGAGGTTATATATCAGCTGACAAGGGCTGATTATCTCAATTGAGTTTTTAGCTTGTGAAGAAAAAAGTTGGTAGTTCATGAAAAACAACCATCTCTCCCAAATCTCAGGGTCAAACAAAAGCATACATTATCCTGAAAACACTGGCCTTCTATCTTAGATCACTCTCATCCTGGCTTCCCTGAAGGCTGCATTCAACTCTGCCTCTCCATGGGTACAATGGCAACCATTTATTAAGCATGTGGTATATGTCAAGGGCTGGAGATGTAGAGTTGGGGATGGCCACGCCAGTCCTGGGAGTGTCAGCCCATTTTAGAGATAAGGAAACTGAGGGTCATAACCTAAGTGACCTGCTCAAACACCACATTACCACCAAGTAGGGAGTCAGGATTTGAACCTAAATCTGTCTTGGGTTTGTTTCATTTAACCACATTGTCTCCATGCAAGGATGTAAATACAGTCCCCCCAAATCAGCATATAGTCCCAGGAAGTGGGCAGCTGAGCCTGTGAGCACTTGTTAGGCCAGAGTCAGAAGAAGGATGTGGACAAAAGGACAATAAGAAGAGGACTGGTGAAACATTGGTAACTTAGTCAACTCCTTCACACAGGGCCATCTCAACACCCGCTTTGTTCCCTGGTTGCAGAGGACAAATACCGGGTTTTCATTAGTTGCGGTAAGAAAGTATCCTTCCCTTAACTCAGCTCAAAAGAATTTATATGGCATATTTAGGAGGAATAATCCCCAATTCACAAGCTGCATATGTGAAGGATGTCCTTATTATGGACTTTACCTTGTGGTTAAATCATAAAAAACATAAGGATTTTGATAAAGCTCAAACAGACATAACAAAAGACTAGCTCAAACCTCATCTCTGTTACCTGTTGATTCTGAGAGATGATGTAACCCATCGAAGATTCAGATTATATATAGATTTAAGTGAAGGGACTGGGGAGGGGATGGATCAGGCAGAGCCCTGGGCCAGGTTATCTCCTGTGGGCCCATCCAGCAAGGAGGTTGATGAATCTAGTGACTAAGAAAAATACCTCCACCCTCTGGTACCCCAGACTCCTAACAGTTCGGGAAAGTGATGATGAGAAACTATCTTTTATATTTCAGAAAGCCTAAAGGAAAAGCATACACTTTACTGAGATAAGACTACATAGAAAATTAAATTATCGAGTTTAGTTGCTGTAATGTCTTGTCAGCTGCCATGCTGACACGAAACTAGCGAACAAACTATCTTTAAGAAATGCAGTTTAGGGACTTCCCTGGTGGCACATGGTTAAGAATCTGCCTGCCAATGCAGGGGACTTGGGTTCGATCCCTGGTCCAGAAAGAGCCCACATGCCATGAAGCAACTAAGCCTGCGAGCCACAACTACTGAGCCTGTGTGCTGCAACTACTGAAACCCGCATGCCTAGAGCCCATGTTCCACAGCAAGAGAAGCCACCACAATGAGAAGCCTGCACACCGCAATGAAGAGTAGCCCCTGCTTGCCACAGCTAGAGAAAGCCCATATGGAGCAACAAAGACCCAATGCAGCCAAAAAATAAATTTAAAAAAATTTTTTAATTAAAAAAAAAAGATATGATCCAGTAATCCCACTACTGGGCATATACCCAAAGAAAACCATAATCCCAAAAGAAACTTGTACCATCATGTTTATTGCAGCACTATTTACAATAGCCAGGACATGGAAGCAACCTAAATGCCCATCAACAAATGAATGGATACAGAAGATGTGGCATATATATACAATGGAATATTACTCAGCTATAAAAAGGGATGAGATGGAGCTATATGTCATGAGGTGGATAGAACTACAATCTGTCATACAGAGTGAAGTAAGTCAGAAAGAGAAGGACAAATATTGTATGCTAACTCACATATACAGAATCTAAAAATGATACTGATGAACTCAGTGACAAGAACAAGGATGCAGATACAGAGAATGGACTGGAGAACTCGAGGTATGGGAGGGGGCGGGGGGTGAAGGGGAAACTGAGATGAAGCGAGAGAGTAGCACAGACATATATATACTACCAACTGTAAAATAGTCAGTGGGAAGTTGTTGTATAAGAAAGGGAGTCCAACTCGAGGATGGAAGATGCCTTAGAGGACTGGGGCGGGGAGGGTGGGGGGGACTCGAGGTGGGGGAGTCAAGGAAGGGAGGGAATACGGGGATATGTGTATAAAAACAGATGATTGAACTGGTGTACCCCCCAAAAAATAATTATAAAAAAAAAAAAAGAAACGCAGTTTATTTCCAGGGTTGGGGGAAGAGAAGCTAATCAAAGGTATTGGAAAGCTGGGAATGATTATTTAAGAAAAATGTGACTGAAGATGGGCTTCTGGGGATGAGGTGGAAAGGAGGAGTCAGGGATTGTCATTTAATCTCTAAATTAAGTGATTCTTCTGTAGGAGTTTGTGATACGATGTGCAAAGCATTTCAAGAGCACAGGCAATGTCTGCAAACACTGTCCAGACTTTTCCTAACTCTGAGCTGGGACAGTTAAGCTGTCCTCAGTGGCTCAGCAGTGACAACTGGCTGAATGGGTTGAGAAGAGGAAAGAAAAGCATTTTTATGGGCGTGTGTGTGTGTGTTTTAAGTGGAGATTTACTACTTATGGGAAGAAGGGAAGAAAGCCAGGGCAAATAAACGGGAGGAGGAAGCCATAGGCTTCCACTTGTCATGAGAGCCAGTTGTTGGTCAGATGATGGGATCTGATGGCCCCAGATGCGCTCCCATGGAAGGTGCTGATGAGATGCAAACTGCCTCCAGCAACTAAGCATCCCTGAAGCCAACTCTACAGAGATTTGGGGGCAGCCCCCCAGCCTTTGTCTCCCACCCGCACTTACAGAAGGCAAATCAAGGAACTGACTTTGGGAGGCCAGTGAAAGCTCCCCTTCTTTCCTAAAGCCACGACTTTTGCTCCTGGTCACCTCATTCCCCTATCTAAAGAGCTCCAGCCTTTTCGTCAAGAATTCAAATCTGATCCTGCTGCAGCCCCTATAACTAACCACCTGTTTATAAGAAATATAGGAACAGAGGAACAGGTTAAAAGACACCATGGGATGCAATCAGCAAAATTCAGAATGTGGGAAACTACAGGGCAAATGACTCATTTCTTCAACAAATACATGGCAAAAACCGAAAAAAGAAAAAGGAGAAAACAAAAATCTATGAATGAAAAGAGACTTAAAAAGCATCAACCAAATGCAAAATATGGACTTTATTTGAATCATGATTCAAACACATGAACTGCTAAAAAAAGTTTATAAAAAAAATGGAAAAATTTGAACACTGACTAGATATTTGATGATATAAAGGAGTTCATGCTTTCTTTAATGTGATAATGGCATTTTGGTTATTTTTTAAGTGTTCTTTTCTTTTTAGATAGATGCAGACATATTTACAGATACAATATATTTACAGATGAAATGTATGATGTCTGGAACATTCTTTACAATAATCCAGTTGGGAGGAACCTATGGAAAGAGGTAGAGGTAAAACAAGATTGGCCATAACACTGACAAATATTGAAGCTGGTAGAGTGGATTTATTATACTGTTTTATTTTTATATATGTTTAAAATCTTCCATAGTAAAAGACTATTTAAAAAGCTAAAAGATGATCACAACATAATTTTTTATGAAATTTAAAAATTGTACTTAATCCTATTTAAAATAACTCATACTACAAATGCATGTATTAATTTATGTATATGTGAATGGGCATATTTATTTACATAAGTTTACAGACATAGGAAATCTTCTGGAAGCACATACACCAAACTTCTGTCAACTCTGTTTTGTGGGGAGGATGGAACTGGAGGGAGATATTCATTTTTTTACTTTATGTACTTCTGCATTGTTTCAATTTCTTCCATCAAGCATGTCCTACTTCTCAATTTACAAACGCAGTGCGAGAGTAGACACAGTGACCCCCTGGAGCTCCCAGCCTAGCTCTCAAGGGCTCTGTATCCTGGACTTCCATCCATGACACGAGGCTCAGCTCCAGACAGGCAGCCATTCCTTACCCACAGGCAGCCAACCCCGTTCCTGTGCTACTTCTGTGCCCTTATTCATCAAACATTTTCCTCCCATTCAGACCTTCCAAATCCCAGCTCCAGACCCACCTCCTCTATCCAGGCAGCCCTGCTGGACTACCTCAGGGCACAAGAGCCTCTCCCTCCACAACATGGTCAGGACCTGACAACACTTTGCTGCCATGCCTGGATAGTACACTTTTAGAGAAAAACAAGCCTTAATCCCATGCAACCTAAGAGGCCTAATATACGGCTGAGTTAAGCTACTTAACCCTTCTGAGCCTTGATTTCTCCGTTTGTAAGTGGGGATACAGGTACCTACCTCACTGGATGCTGTAAAGATTCGCCACGGGAAAGCAGAGCAAGTTCCCTGTACCTGTTGCAAAGGCTCTGTCTGGTATACACAAAACAACCCCTCTGAGACTTGCAGCTGCAAGTTTTGAGAGAATGGGAAGGGGACCTGAAAATCCACTAGGATCCATACACTGGGAAGAACACTGTACTCAGAACTGCTCCTTAGTTTAAATTTTAGTAAAAGAAATAATGTGCTGGGGTCAGGAGGTGGAGCCCTGAAGGTCACACTCTGAACCCCCCACTAGGTGGCAGTAGTGTTTTCTTGCCATTATGCAAATAGAGAGGAGGGCCCTGCGAAGGGGAAAACATTCGTCTGAAACTGATAGAAAGAACATCTCTGTATTAATTCCCCATAATACTGAAATAGAGGTTAGCAGGAGAAAATGCACCGACTTAGAAGAATATCCATCAGCACCAATGATGAAACCCCATCCAGAATCCCTTGGTCTCTCCGTAGCGGTAGATAGAAATGTTGGGAATACTGCGGGGAGGGGTGGGGGAGGGGAGCTGAGGGGAAGTGGAGGTACCATCGCAAAGAGGGAACTGCAGTCAGGAGTGAGAACTTGCTAGAAGTCCAAACCATGACTCAACCCTCCTCATCTGAAGAGGAACATGCATGCAACCAGTGGCAGTGAGTCCCCCTGTCAGGGACTGCCAGGAGCAAAAACTCTGTGATCTAAGCTGCCAGGCATGTTCTCTTGGGAGATCAGCCTGCAGAGAAACCTAGCTGGAAGAAAAAAGCCTCTCAGGTTTTCCTTCTCCAGGTCCCACTGCCCAGAACCTCACACTGGCCCCCCCACTGCCTCAAGACCAAGGCTGAACTCCTCTGCCAGGTGAAAGTCATCAGCCATTGGTCTGAAGTCCAGCCAGTGACCTACCAGCCAGTGGACTTCAGAGGACATTATATCACCCACCCTCACTCTCCCTCAGTGTTGCCAGTGAAGAAAATGAATCCCACGAGGTGAACTGACAGGCTATTCCCAAAGCCAACCCTTCCCTCAGCTGGGCCTTCTCATCTGTGTTGTACTGAAAACATCTTTTCTCTCCAAAAAGACTAGCTCCCTGAGGGCATGGAAAACGTCATGGTTTAGCACAGATACTGCAAATCGAGGTTCTGGTAGGAGGAAGAGCAGGGTGGTAATTAGGAATGTGTGTTGGGGGTGGGGGGGGAGGTCTCTGCCGTCGGGCTGGGTTCAAATTCCCGACTCTCTTCTGAGCTAGCTGTGTGACCTTGAGGGGGTACTTAACCTCTCTGGGCCTCAGTTCCACCATCTGTAAACAAGAAATAATATCACCGGCTTAGTACATAGAGATGTTCATGAAGGTTGAATATCAAGCACGTAAAGCACTGGAACTGTGTCTGGCACCTGACGGGGCAAATGTGCTGTGTGTTCCAGTGCAGGTCCTGCTGTGCATCAGCTGAGGGGCCTGGGCAAGTCACATTATCTCTTGGGCTTCATTTTCTTCACTGGCAAAATTGAGGAAGAGTGAGGGTGGGAGATGGTGGGTTATACAATGTTCTGTGAAATCCCCTGTGGCTCTGAAGTTCCATGCTTCTCTGGAATGCTTACCTCCCACTCGCCACAGGACATAGCTAATGTATGGTATGAGGGGAGAGAAATCCAGGGACTGACTCTGGTACATAAAACTAGTCCTGGGGACTTCCCTGGTGGCACAGTGGTTAAGAATCCACCTGCCAATGAAGGGGACACGGGTTCAATCCCTGTTCTGGGAAGATCCCACATGCTGCGGAGCAACTAAGCCTATGCGCCACAACTACTGAACCTGCGTGCTGCAACTACTGAAGCCCGTGTGTCTAGAGCCCATGCTACAACAAGAGAAGCCACCGCAATGAGAAGAGTAGCCCCTGCTCGCCTCAAGAGAAAGCCTCCACTCAGTAACAAAGACTCAATGCAGCCAAATAAAGAAATAAATAAAACACTGGTATAGGGACTTCCCTGGTAGTCCAGTGGGTAACACTCTGTGCTCCCAATGCAGGGGGCCCAGATGGATCCCTGGTCGGGGAACTAGATCCCACATGCATGCCCCAACTAAGAGTTCGCATGCCACAACCAAGAAGTCCGAGTGCCATAACAAAGACCCAGTGCAGCCCAAATGAATGAATGAATGAATGAATGAATGAATAAAACTAGCCTGTATCAACACCCAGCTCAAACATTGCCTTCTCAAAGAAATTTTCCTTGACAACCCACTCCCACCCCATCCCCCTTTAACTAGGTTGGTCCCACTGTCTTATGCTCTCATAACACGCTGTACTTCACTTTGTAATACACACCCCAAATGTCAGCTGAGTTATTGGTGGTGGATTTCAATCCCCATTTTGCAGATCAGCAAACTGAGAGTCTGGGCGATTTTACTATTCATCCAAGACCGCCACAGCCAGTAAGTGGCAAGACAAGATTCAAACCTGGTCTGTTTGACCGTAGAACCTGCAAGATCTTTTTTCTACACCCCCATGTAGCTTATTAATTAATACCTGATACCTATAAAAGGATATTTATATGCGTGAGTTATGGAGAAGAATTCTAAGGAACTTAATATCCAAACGAAACACTGGAATGGAGAGTCAAGGCTGCCTGTGCACGGCTCTCCAATGCTACCCCTGCCTTCCCCGACCCCGAGGAACACTACACTAAGTTTGTGTTTGTTATTCTCTTGCTTATTTTCTCTTCTTCTTAACTTCGGGTTGAGGTGGGATATATTTACAGAACAGTGCACAAGGTGACTGCACCTGTGTGCCCGGTGCCCAGCTGAGCAGCATCCAGAAGCCCCTGGTGCCCCATCAGGTCACAAGACCTGCATGCCTCTCCCCAGACCATGCAGCTCCTAAGGGCTCCTTCTAAAATGAAATAATAAAATGAAATTTTAACTTATAATTTCTACATTTTAATTTTGAATACATTTCTAACACCATGAACAATTTCATATTGAGGCTAGGTCCTTCTCATAGGCAAGATGCTCAATCTGTAGAAAAGGTTAGCATTCTAGGCTCTTGGGAGGAGTTTGCTTGGAGAGTTCTGGTCCAGAAATGAACCAGAATCAGTCATCTATGAAAAAAGGCCAGTGGGGATGTCCAGCCATGTGAGGCTGGCCTCCTCTGGCAGTTTTCTCCAAGGCACCGGAACCATCCTTGGACGTCTTTAAACAAAATCAGAGTGTGACGGGGGTGGGGATGGGGTGGAGGATGAGGGGCAGCGGACAGAGTAGCATCATTAAAGCCTCGTGTGTGGTTTCGATTAGATCATCTGAATTAATAGTTCTCACAGGCAGGGCTTGAGTCAAAGCAGCTAAGCTTGCAAGCAGACCACCTACTGGAAAATACCAAGCCTGGTGCTGGAGTTAAGATTCAAGTCCCCCGAGGAAAATCCAGCCAGATTATGTGGATGAGACTCTAGGCTTGGTTGGTTTATTAGGATGCCCTGAAAAGAGTCGCTCTTTGTCCTCTAACCTGCAAGTTCCTGGTTATTTATTCTCCTCACTGGGCAACGGCAGTTTCTGTTCCTCTCAAGTCAGCCGGCGTTTATTGAGGGTGTGTGAGGACGAATGCCTTGTATAACGTCTGATCCTTGACCTCAAGGGAGATGCCAAAGGAACGGCTGAGAAAACAAGAGGAATCTAAGTATGGTGGAGCTGGTGGCCAAGAAACAATGCCTTCTAGAAGGGTTGAGTAGGGGAGGTTGGAACTAGGCCCTAAGCAAGGGTGGGGTCTCCATCAGACTGCTTCTTCTCAGAAGCTTCACTCATCACGCCCATATTAAATGCTGAATCCATTGTCTAATTAAAATACTGGAAGGCAGAATTATCATTCTGTAACACTCCGGTGGTAAATGAAATCCAAATGCTCCAAGAACTAGTTCAATCCTACTGGGCTCTGTTGCAACTTCAAACCTTCCCCCACAATCCATGAGAATGTGAGGCCGAGGGAAGAGAAGCAGCTTGGGTCCCTTGGTACCTGAGAGCAGGCAGGGATGAAATGCCCTTAAATCACCACACGAAACCGAAGTGAAGTCTTCCTGTTTCCATGGAAACTTCCAAAGCCTTCACTTCATTGGAATTCAATGTTCTGAAAGGTGTGCTCAATGTTCCTAATTATCGCCCTCTCAGTAGCCAACGGGAGGATTTTTTTCATGGCCATCCTGAGCCAATGGATATCTACTTCCAATGAACATGAGCTACTATAACCCAAGCCCTAGCTTGGGGTATCCTGACCCTTCATGTTCAAAGATGATGCTACCTCTGTCACGAAAACCTAGTTACACGTGTGCCCCTCACTACGTGGGGACTGACTGACATGTTTCCACACTTCTCTCTTTCCATTTTTAAGAACACGTTATAGTTATAAGTTTAAACAGTGCCTTTCACTTCCAAACCACCAACTGAAGAAATCACCAGAGCACACAGCTCATGAATTACGTTTATGTTCCTGAGTTGTGGATTTGTAATATTAGTTATTTTATATAGTACGTATATCTAACCTCCATGAGTAGAACAGAAACTCCTTGAGTGAGAGGAATAAGTTCATCTCTCACTGTCTTCCTCCGCCCCCAGCATGATATGGCTGGTGGGTGGCTTTCAAACCTGTTCCACATTGGTTCTCAGAAGCTCGGAACCCCAGCCTGTAGGATTCGGGAGGAGCCCGCAGAGGGACAGGAATGCAAGTCACAAGGCAAGTCCGTCTGGATCACATGTTCCCTCATCCCCTGCAGGCTCCCTTCACGGGAACCTACAACTAAGCTCAGCTGGAGAGGGGAGGGCCACAGTGGTGCCCGGGCCTGGAAATCAGCTGCCAATGTGCCCTTCAGTGAGTAGCCAAACTCTGCCATTGCTTTTCTGCAACCTCCTGGCTTACTTTAGCTGACACATGGCCAAGCACCAGGACCTGACGACCGAGGTCTGCATGATGACCAGGACTGCATATGGATGTGGTCCTGGCCACCCAAGACCCCCCAGGAAAGGAAGAGCAAGACAGGGACCAGCCCACAGGCTACTGGGGGAGGGAAGCAGGACCCAGACGGGGGGCTCAGCTTCAAGTCTGGTGTTCCGCACAGCTGGCAGGAATGTGAGGACCAAACAGCTAGGTTATCAGTGCTGTCTTCTCCAGGGAAGAATAGGAAGGAGGCTCTGAGGTCAGACAGACCTGAGGTTAAACCCAGCTCTGTGTCTGAGTAGCTGCAGTCGTGGGCACATTATTTATCTTCCTTGAATGTCACTTTCCTCACAGGAAAGATGTGCAGACGTGTAAGATAATTCATACACAGCACCTGGCACGTGTCTCATGCACATGTTGATGCTCTTCTGCTTTCTATGCCCATGTGAAGTTTTGATTTACCTCAAAAAATAAAATTGTTCTAACACAAAACACTTGAGGGGAATCCTTATCTTGGGAATAAAATACCAGGTTCTAGTCATGAGTCCCTCACTAACCTGATATGTGATTTCATTCATTCATCAAACATTTATTAAAGTGCCTACTATGTGCCAGGCACTGTTGTAGATGCTTGGGATATATCAGTGAAAGAGGGAAAGAAATCCTTGCAGAGTCTATGTGCTAACAGTAAGGAAGGTAAATTATATGACATTTTAGATTGTGATAAGTACTCTGGACAAAAAAAATAGATAAAGCAGAGTAAGGCGGATCAGGATGGGGAAGGGGTGGAGGTTTTAAGTAGGGTATTCAGGACTGCCTCATTGCCGGCTCATTGGAGCAAAGACTTGAAGGGAGAGGTTCCGATATCAGAAGTGATCCAGGCAGAGAGGATGGCCAGGGCAGACAGGAAAGAGCCTGGTCTATTCTAGGAATAGCACAAAGGCCAGTGTAATGAGTTGGGAGAGAAAAATACAAAGTGAAACCAGAAAGGTGGAAGTAGGGGTACAAACCATGCAGGGCCTTGTAGGCTGTTAGAAGGATTTTGGTTTCCCCCATGATGGAGACCCATTATGGGATTCCAAGCAGAGGAATAACACAGTCTGAAGACTGCTCGCTGGGACAGCAAGGGTAGCAGCAGAGAGGACAACAGGGAGGCCACTGCAATGACCCTGGCAGGAGACGGCAGAGGCTCAGAACAGGTGGTAGAAACGCAGAGGGTAGGGGGTCAGATCCTGGATTTCTTTCCTTCTTTGACCCTCAATTTCCCAACCTACAATAGTCTCAGCACCCCTTTTCCATATTCCAGGGAGGTATAAAAATAAGTAGAGAACAACACCTATCTGGAAATGTTTGGGGCCCCGATTTAAAACGCCCCTGGAAACTCACAGTGGGATGAATAAATTCTTGCTGGTGGGAGGATTCCATGAACCTCAAATGTACCACATGAAGCATGAGGATGAGGATGGGGGGCGGTCCTCATGGTGTCCATCTTTCCGTAGGTCTGCCCTCACACACACACACACACACACACACTTACAGGGTAGGAAAACACAATCCCTGGAGCGAGGCAGATCTGTTAGGAGCCCAGCTAGGACACTTTTTAACCATCTGAGCATGAGTGACTTACTTAAAGTCCATGAGGCTTAGTTCCTCCTGAGCAAACAGGATAAAACAGGGACAAACGAAGTTTAGGGGACAATGACAAGAACAAATGTGGGTAAAGAGCCTGTCACAATGCCTGGCACTTAGTACAGTTTCCATAAACCTTCGTTCCTTCCTTACTGCTAATCCCCCTCAGGAACCAATCCCACCCTGGGGAGAGAAAGCCATGGGTTATCCAGAAGGCAGATGAATCCACTGGTAAATAACTGAGAAGCATCTACACTGCTATTGTTGTCTTACTATCCTGTTTACCATGAATAAAAACAACTTCCTTCACCACACCCTGCTGGGACCGTGTCACTGTGCTTCCTCAGGTCGGGTCAGTGTGATACCCTGGACTCGGAGACAGCCTCGGGAAGGGGAGGAGCAGGGCCGCTGCTCAGAGGCACATGGGGAAGGATGTGCTGGTTCCAGGGATGCAGCCTGGGCAGGGCTCTCCAGGAAGGGGTCAAAGTCAGGCTGACCAGGCCTCCCAACCTGGCTCACCTGTCAAGAGGCAGGGAGGGAGGGAAGACGGCCCCAGAAGCTAAAGCCTGTCTGTCTCCCCGGGCCTGTGGCTTCCCCTGGGCGGAACGCCACTCATCCCCCTTGCCCTGCTCTGGAGGGTCACACAAAAATCCACGCCTGACTCCTAACAGTCCGTGCTCCCAAGGCAGCTAACCACTAGGCGGGGAGAAAGGGGCATACCGTGCTTTGGCAAGATGGAGAGAAGACAGGAGGGATGGGGAGGAAAGAGATTCCGTGAAAAGAAAGAAAATGCAGCATTCGATCCCTGAAACGGCACCGAGGCTGCTGAGATTCTGCCCAGTCCTATGTTCATAACTCAAGTTCAACATGTATTCAGGGAGGCCCTGCACAGCGGAAGGCTGGAAGCCACAGGTGGCAGAGTGAGCCACCCTGCCAGGCCAGTGTCACATCACCTTCCAGGAGCTTGAGAAGCAGCAGCTGGGAGAGGGGAGGCCTGAGGGCTGCGAGCCAGTTGCAGGCCCTGACCACAGGGGTGGTCACCTCAATGCACCCCGGTGAGGCTGGCCCTGGAGCTCCCAGGCTGACACATCCCTGGCTTCCTCCAGCCCCCTGCCCCTCCGAGAGGGGCCTCACCAACTCAGGCAGCACAGGGGGCCCCCAGATAGCGGCAGCAGCAGGAGGGGAGGGCTGGGGGCCCAGCAGGGGGTTTCTATGTCTGACCTGACGGGGCAGTCAGCGGCTGCTGCAGGATGACGGCGGCAGGCTGCCCTGAGTGGGGAGGAGCACACTCAGCGGGGACGGGGCTAAGGACTCAGCCAGCAAGGGGGCTAGCCTCAGGCATTCCACCGCAGTGCACCTCCTCCAGGGAGGGCGGCTCTGGGCATAAGAGCCCCTAGAGTCCGCGAGTGCTCCCGGCAGGGCAGGCGTGCTCAGGGCGGCCAGGGGAGAAAGAGCTGCAAAACTGGCCCTAGGCTGCTGGGGGACAAACAGGGGCCCGGCAACTTGGGTCTCCTCCCCATCCTTTCCGAATCACCATCATTCCCAAAGCCAACGCCTTTGCCCACGTGGGGACAACCTTCCCTAAAATTCTAGAATGATGGTGCCCAGAGGGACCCAAGCAGTCAGCTCATTCAAGTCCTCATCTTACAGGCGAGAAAAGAGAGGGCCGGGGTATGAGCTAAGGGGACCGTGTGCCCTAATCATTAGGGCAACATCTTGGGAATCAGGAAGAGTGGGCTTGAATTCCCAACTCTGCCTCCCAGTGCCCATGAGTTCTGTGACCTTCCACTTCCTCATCTGCAGGAGGAGGGTAAAGACAGCACCCTTGTTCACACAGCCACTGGGAAGATCAGACGAGTTGTACCTCTGATGTTCTACATAGTCTAGGCACAAGGAGTGGTGACTACTGCTCCCTGCAGCAGCAGCAGCATCACCCAAGCCACACCACTGCCCAGGAGCAAGCCTGGATCTGCATCTCCTTTGCCCGCCACTTCCAACCTCACCCCATCCTCCTGCAGCCTGGGCGCCCTTCTCCTGCGGGTGTCCTGGGGACAGTGGCACAGCCTGGCTGTGCTCCTCCATCAAAGGGCCATGTTGGAGGGTTGTGGGTCACAGGAGCTAAGGTACTTTGTTGGACTCATAGCCTGGAAAGAAATCCCCTTCCAGGGTCCAGGCAGCCAGTGCTCAAGGAAACCTGAAGGGGAGGGGACAGAGGAGCCAGGAGGAGACCACTGGGCAGGGCTCTTGCCTTCCCGGGAACGACAAAGCTCCCTGCTTTCAGAAAGCCTTTATACCCAGCCCAGACATCTCACCGGCCACCTGCCATCACCACCCCATTCAAGCAAGCTCAATTCTGAACACCCAGCATATAGGGTACTCGATAGGCTGTCACAGGTGCAGAGCACCATCTCAGGCGTGGCACCAGCACTGCCCACTTTACATGTCTCCAGCCCTTTTCTCCATGAGGATGGGAGGACCCCCATTCTCCAGCTCAAGCTCCTCTCCCCTGAGATGCCCTCCCTGACCGCCTTTCCCACTCAGTCTGTTCCTTAGAACCCACGGCTTGGTCCTGAATGAGCCAACCACACAGCAGATGCTCCACTCACGTTTCTTCATCAACAACTTTTCGATACGTTACTTAGTGCTTCCAAGCATGATGGTCCGGCACAGGCTGCAAGCTTTCTGAAGGAAGAGCTAGTCTCTCCTCAATCTCAAGTGTCCCCAAAGGGCCCAGGGCCAGGCGGGGTGACCAGAAGATGATCAATAAGCTTTTTTTTTAAAACTGATCAGTGAAAGTGATCAAGAAATAGCAAGGCAAGCGAACAAAACCTGCGTTTACTGGGAGATGTGTCTACTGCATTTCCTTCTCACTGTGACCCTTGGAGGCAGACAGGAGGACATGACTCACTAACTTAGGACAGTCCTGATACTCTCTCGATTCCACCAGCTCCCTTTTCTCTGTCCCATAACTCTCTCTCTGTTTCCCTTTCTCCTTTAGTTACTCTCATTGTCCTCACTTTTCCTTTGCTCTCCAGCTTTATGCAAAAGCACTAAATTAGGCATCAGTATGTCTGGGGGCTAATTCTGACTCTGCTGCTTAACCTGGTTGAAGAAGCCACTCAATCTCTCTGGGCCTCAGTTTCCCCTCTGTCAGAATGGACACACATTTCCAAGAGCTGTTGGGAGAATGAAATGATACAAGGAGGGGTTGCCTCCCTTCCTGCCCCTTCCACTCACCTACAGCGTGCTTTCAGAGGGTAGGGGCAGTGGCTGGGGCCTCATGGCAATGACTGAGCATCCCAGCTAGGCAGCTGGAAGTACACACGTGGTCCTAGCTATACTCTCTTCCTCTCCACCCCGGCAACCTGTGCAAGATTTGGGACCCTCGAAAAAGGCTTCCAGCCGGGGCAGAAATGGGCTAGAGGCATCCAGAAGAGGAAGGGGCACGGCCTGCCTGCCCCTGGTGGTGGGCAGCTCCCAATATACACCCACGTCCAGAATCACCCCAACAGAACCACCCCACTTCCCTCGTGTCTCAGGCAAGTGCAAAACCGGAACAAAAGTTCAGAGAGAAGACAAAGGAGGAGGAAGGGGAAGATGGCCAGGATTCAGCCCACGTCACAGAGGGCGGCTCGCAGAAGGAGGAAAAACCTGGGCGGCAGAGCACGGGCGGCAGCATCGTGCCTCAGAGGAGCGGGCCGCTGCGGGGAGAGGTCAACCTGGGGCCGCCAGGTTCCCCATTCTCCGCCAGCTCACTGGGCAGGGAGGTGGCAGCATTGCAGGGAGAAGCAACCTCTCATTTGCTGTCTGCGAGGCTCTTCTCCAGCCCACTGCAAGCGGCAGCATCTGCCGGGAAAAGATCTGCTTAATGCAAGCCCTGTATAAACAGATTCCACTGGTTCCTTTTTGCTTTGCCTTCTTCCTGAGTCCTTCTCTTTGTTTTCCCTTTAGCTTCCAAATCTTCTAGGTCATCTCCATCTTGGCCAACACAGGACAAGAGAGGATGTCAGCCTGGGAAAGCCTGAAAGGACCATCCTCTCCCACCCCCACGCTCCCTATTCACCAAGGGCCCCCCTAAACACTGTGGCAGCCCCTCCCCATCCCTGAATTTGGGGGTGGGCTGACCCAGTCCCAGAGTACTCCAGAGCTAAGAGGACACCTGGAGAGAACAGTCCATTGGTTTCTAAAAGTCAGTTCCTAACGCAGCCAAGCTAGCCAGCCTAAACAATGACCAAACTTAAATATTTTCCACCCGCATTAATCAGCTCAATAATTCTTAATGACTTCCTAAGAAAAGTGTACAAAAAAAAAAAAAAAGCCCTTGTTTGTTTGGATTCGGTTGGTCTTTTTCACCCATGGTTAAGGATTTCATTGTCTCCGCATGGCAAGAAGCAGCCTGGATTTTTAGGAAGGAAGAAATAATCGGCTACAGATGGGGCTGGTCCTGGTGACCCACAGGTCAAGACGGAGGGTGTGGTTAGAGGGCCGGCATCTCGGCCCCCCGGCTTCTCACTGTCTCAATTTCATCATCCACCTATGAAGTAAAGACAACTATAACCGCCGCCTGCCTAAATCACAGGGTGTTTTTGTGGGTTTGGGGGCAGGACCGTGGCTGTGTCAGCCTGGTCCTCCTGTGAAGGTATAAAGCTGAAAAGATATTCAGGCTGCTGAGAAAACAGAAATTCATACTCCTGCCGGCCCCAGCAGCACTGCGGAAGGGACGCCATACACCTGACATCTCAGACTCTACCTCCAATGTTACCATCTCCGTGACTGTGAATAGAACTCAAACACTACAGTCTTCACGAACGTAAAAGGCTTGGGCAAAATTCATACTTTGGAAACAGAAGAGCGACATCATGTCCCTAAAATAAAAAAGCCACAGCCAGGGTTGTGTGTTCCAGACAGAGGAAGCAGCGTTTCCACCTTCCCAATGCATCTGGACAGTAATTCCAGCTCATGTCTAACTGCTCGGCGCTTGACCCCAGGGAAGAGAAGCAATTCCACGGAGAGGAAGGGCAACAGAACATCGCCCACTGGGAGGGCGGTCCCTGAGAGCGGGTTGGAGCTCAACCCCAAGCAATGCTTGGTGTCCCTATCCAAGAATCACCTAGGCAAGGGGAAAGGAGACCCGTGAGCACAAGAGAAGGAGAGTGTTTCCTAGCCCTACCTCTCACAGAATTGCAGATCCTTGGTGGCGACCATGCGTGAATATTTCCCCGGGCATCCAGAAGTGAGGAGAAGCTGAGTGACTGACTATGGGGTAGGCACATGCCTGCTGCACCCTGGCAAAAGCAAGGAGTTTTGGGGGGTTGTGTACATGCTTCTGTCCATCTGTCCCTCCCTTTTCCTCCGACGGTTTGATCCAGAGTGCTGGAATATGAGGGTTTGGAGATAAGTATGCACTTAACAAAGGCCAACCATCCACAGGTTAATCTACATCTGATTGATCCTAGACCCTAGGTCTAGACCCCAGCCAGCAAAGCCCACCAAAATACATGAGCACAGAATACAAATTCCATGCTAAAGGCAAGCTGGCTTAAGCCTAGCAGAAAGAAAATAACTTACAAACTCAGGAAACAGAATCCCTCCACAAGCCTGCACCACTGATTAAACAAACTTATTGTCAGTGAGACATAAACTACAGTCTCTGGAGGGAAAAAAAAAATGATTTTGTTCACTTTGTTTGGGCCCTAGATCCTACTACCACGCCATGTCAGTCAGGCAGGGGCTGTTCACCAGCAAACGCACGACACTTAGACACACGCAGGTGTGTGCAGACACACACACACACGTGTGCACGGCTACCCACATACACCACACAGACACATACTCAAAGCAGACGGACACACACACACACACACACACACGTGTGCACAGCTACCCACATACACCACACAGACACATACGCAAACGCAGACAGACACACACACACGTGTGCACGGCTACCCACATACACCACACAGACACATACGCAAACGCAGACGGACACACACACACGTGTGCACGGCTAACCACATACACCACTCAGACACATACGCAAATGCAGATGGACACACACACACACACACACACACACACACACTCCTTCCAGTCAAGCTAAAGGGGAGGCAGCATGACTTACAGCCATAACTCCTAACAAAGGAGTGGAAGAGAAAATGGCAGGTAAAAAGTACCCACGAGGAGGAAGGAGAAAAAAAGCTCCTCGAAACGCAGCTTGACTCACAGTTTTGAAGGCGCAAGGTGGGCGAGGATAAAAAGGCCTTCATCAGGAGCGACAAAGGAAGTCAGCGCAACAGTTGGGCCTTGCTTGCTCCCACACAGAACAAACCTAGCCAGACTCCAGATGATTAAAAACGAGCTAATCTGATTAGGGAATTCTAAATGTGGACGGATTGCCCAGGTCACTGATAAATGGGAACAAATAAGTGAAACCTTGCCCCGCGGCTCTGCTGCCTAAATTGCCCCCAATCTGCTAAACGCCAAAATCAGGGCTGGACAAGATGAATGTGTCCGCAGGAGACCCATCAGGCGATCGATACATACCGGTGGCTCAGCCCCGTCCCGGCAACGTGGTCACAGAAAGACGTCCCATCTGTTCCAGGCCCCCAATAACCTACCACGAGGCAGACACACACCCTTTGGGTGTGAGAAACAGTGTCAGCGGGCATAAAATTTGTGTTAAACTTTATGGCAAAGACCCAAATGGGGGGCTTCCTAGGTGGCGCAGTGGTTAAGAATCCTCCTGCCAATGCAGGGGACATGGGTTCGATCCCTGCTCCAGGAAGATCCCACATGCCGCGGAGCAACTAAGCCTGTGCGCCACAACTATTGAGCCCATGTGCTGCAACTACCGAAGCCCAAGCACCTAGAGCCCGTGCTCCGCAACAAGAGAAGCCACGGCAATGAGGAGCCCGCGCAGCACAACGAAGAGTAGCCCCCGCTCACCGCAACTAAAAGAAAGCCCGTGCACAGCAAAAAAAAAAAAAGACCCAACACCGCCAAATAAATAAATAAATAAACAAAGCCAAATGGCTGCTCTATTCAGAGAAGGGACAGATAACCAGAGGCGAGGTGGGATTTCCTTCATCCTGGCATGTGAAGGATGCAGAGGATTTACAAAAACAGAGGGAAGACAGCAGAACTGCTCAACATTCATTCTCCTGCCCATCTGCTTGGAGCATTACTCACATGGGGCTCCAGGTAAGAAGGAAAGAGTTATCTACACTTCTCTCCCAACCCTGACTGTCCCCTTCAAACTCTCCCCTATCCTCCTAGCCCTCTGGCCAGCTATCAGCTGCTTAAGCTTTTGTGGAAGGAAAAGAGGAAAGGAAATGCTGAAATTTCTTTCATTTCTCAACCAAATTGGATGGCGCCTGAAAGAAGGGAGCCAGATAATGAAATGCGATATGGCTCCTTCCAAAACGCATCCCCATGGGACGCACACATAGACCATGTCATTTGGAGTTAATTGGATGTCTCTACAGATAATTAGAACCAGGCCAGGAGAGCACCAAGGAGGAAAGCACTCCCACAATGTACATTTAGCAATGCAATGGCTTTTAGAGGTTCTGTCCTTTTTTCTTTTTTTTAAAGATGTGTGATTTTATTTTATTTTTTTAAGATATTTTTGATGTGGACCATTTTTAAAGTCTTTATTGAATTTGTTACAATATTGCTTCTGTTTCATATTTTGGTTTTTTTGGTTCCGAGGCATGTGGGATCTTAGCTCCCCGATCAGGGATCAAACCCACACCCCCCTGCACTGGAAGGCAAAGTCTTAACCACTGGTCTGCCAGGGAAGTCTCAGGGAGGTTCTGTCCTTGTTCCAACTCGTTTCTATTAACAAAATTGTCAAACATCCTCAGAGGTGGTTTCTACTGATTGGAAAACATCTGAGTGAAAAGGGTGGGAAAAGCTCATTCCCTCAGAGTTCCTTCTCCACGATCTCAGACATCTGGGTTTTGAATAACTGTCCACAAGACCTGGCCAGTATTTTTGCTTCTCACCAGGGCACTGGCACTGCTGTAAAGGAATAGACCCTCTCCAGAAAGCTTCTGGAGGCTTGGCTCTCAGACTTTTAACTCCTCTGCTTGGTATCAGGCTAAATTTTGTGCTTTGGGTTATTTCTGCATGAATATACTTTTCCCACAAATGTTTCCTATCCCTCAGTGCTTCTAGTTCACCAAGCTCTGGGAGGCAAACACCTGTGACAGCTGGCAGGTTAGGATAAGAGATGTCCTTGACTCCTAATAAAGCCCTAAGTCTTCCTCCAGTAAAACCATCCAGTAAGGAATCCAACTCATGGATCCTTCCCAGCAGACACCCATGCCAGGTGGCCAGCAACTCAATAGAGCTTCTGCTGCGAGTGAAGGCACATTCTCTGTAAGGCAGTTTCTTTGATCCTTACTAGAACCTGAGGGAAACGATTAGAGAAAAAGTATGCTCCAGTCGTTTAACTGTGCTGGCTTAGAAAATGCTTCTGTATGTACAGCCCCTCAGTATCACAAAGGCTGTGCCAGAGTCTTCCTGTAGAAACGCTCTCTGGAATAGGAACTTGGTTGGTGACATACTCTCTTTCTACATAAATGTCCTCAGGATGAGAAGAGGCAGGAAGAATAAGACTTTTGGATAAACACCACAGGGATACTGAGATGATACCTATTCCTGACATCAGCACTCTTCCAAATTCTGAACGTGCTTAAAATGGCCCAATAAGAGGCTGATTAAAAGGGGACAATGCTGTGCAGACATTTTAGTTCCTTGTTCCTTTAAAAAAAAAAAAAAACAATTACAAAGAGCATCAGTGTATTGAGTGAGGAAGGCTAATTCCACCCTCCTTCCAGAAGGAAAACCGTTGCCTTCATCTTATTTTTGTGATTATTTGTGCAGATCCCATTCACGTAAAAAGTACATCTCCGAGGCAGGTAAACATAAAGACCAAAGTAGGTCAGGGCCATGACATTTTCACAAATTTACTGACAGGAAGTCAGACCTCTCCTTCTGTCCCACCACGAGGAATTTGAATGCAAGTGGAAGAGGTGCCTCTACGAAGTATGACGTTAAGAGGCTCAGGATACGCTATTCAAAAACTACCCTCCATCCATCAGCCCATCCCAGGGTCTAAAACTCCATCATTAAGATTCATTATAGCTGGGGTTAAACAGTTACACCCCAGGCTCTTTCTTTTTCTTTTCTTTTCTTTTTTTTTGGGGGGGGGTCTTACTGTGATTTGTTTATCAAACTTCTCTCATCACCTCTTCTCTGCCTCTCTCTGTATCTCTATTTTCTAGGAATTTCTCTGATTTTATTCAAAGTAAACTAGAATGTCTGCAGGCTGGAGAAAAAGAAGAGAATGGAACCAACCTGCAAGCGGCCACAGGGCTTTCTCTCTTACTCAAGCGAGAAAGTGCTACAATTCTTTCAGAATCAGCAAAGATCTACACAGCACCCTGAACCAAAAAGGTAATAGAACATTGGTGTAAATCCTTCATATTAACAAACAACCTCCTCTTTTCCTTCTCCCAGTTGATTATCTTGGCCCAAAGCTTGGGATGAGCAGGGAATTTAATTGACTATGGAGCCCGCGGAACTACACACTTCTATCCACCACAGCTCAACACTGCAAATCCTTGTAAGCACCAATAAACTTGGGTACCTGCCAACAACACAAGGGAACTGCTATGCTTACCAGAATCCTGAAAGAATTTCTCCCATCTCCAGAATTTCTTTCAAGTTTCCTAGTTGCCACCTGGAAGTAGGTGGTTGGAGGGCGGGGCAAGGGGTGGGTGGCAATGTCAGGTTGGAACCAACCTCCGGACTTGCAAGTTCACTGCAATAAGGTTCTTGGTTATTTCAGCTACCTCCATTTACCCTTTTCCTAAACTTGGTTAAGACTAGCCCTTCTGGCTGGAAGTGGGAAGGGGAGGGTGTCAGGAAAAAAGGGGAGATTCCCTTTCGTGCTGTAATGCTCTGTGTTCTGAAAGGCAAACTCTGCCAAGAGCCCATTTCTGGGAAGCAGCTCCGGGGAAGCCCAGGATCCTGCTGGGTGGTCTCATCTTTGGGCCTGGGGTGTGGGGGTCAATGGTCCAGAGTTCTATTTCCAGCACCTTCAAAACTTCAGCCAAGATATTTGATCTCTTTTCATAAGCTCTTTCCCCCAAATGAAAGGGAGAGAGAGGAGAAGGAAGAAAGAAGTAGAAGAGGATGACTGCAACACTGTGGGGATAAATACTAGGTACTGAATGAAGACCGTGGCAGCAAACTACAAAAGGTATTGCTACACAGCACAGTGGTCCTATAAGGAAGGAGTACAGTCTGAGAAAGAGGCCAGTTTGGAGCTGGGTGCCCTGTGACTTTGATGCAAATAGAGCATTTCCTCAGAACTCCATCCACGTCACACCTGAGAACCCAACCTGCCTATCCCATAGCCCTTGGCCATTAGTTGTATCGTTCTATAAACATATTGTTTTTGTTGTCAATAAAACCTCTTCAGAGAGCTTAATCTCCAGGCTTACTCATCATGTGACTTCTTTTAAAAAAAATGAAGAGAAAAAAATCCACTGAAGAATTAAGTGCAAATTAATTAGAAGCACATGGCTAAATTTCTCAGAAAGTTATACATGGCTTAACAACATATTAAGAGTGAAGCATTTCCTCTATCTGGGCCTGAAGATTTGCTGAGAACAAGGTCCATGTCAGTGGGCGGGTGTTGAGGACCTGGCATCTAGAACTGCCCCCGGCCAAGGCCACAGTGGGGAGAGCTGGTGGCTAAAGTGGGGTCCAGGTTCTTCAGCATGTCTGCTCCTGATGGCAAAGAGAACCGAGAGATGCCAGAGGTCCCTCTGTCTCTGAAGCATCCAAATCAACTCATTCTGTGAGATATAAGGGCAAGATCACGAGGAATAATGGAGGGGAGTATAGATACTTTTGATATGCGATTTCAACCAATTCATCTCCAACAGAATTTCTTTCCAATCCAAAGATAATAGTAATTCCTTCCTTTAGCCTCTGGCATGGACATAATAATTTGAATTTACTTCCAGATGGGCTTACTAAATGAACAGCCAAATTGCTCTTAACTTTTATAGGTTTTCAGAAAATGGATAAAGAAAAATTTGGAGAGTTTAAACTTGCTGTCACCCACCTCTTTCACTCAGCCTCAGATCTGAATTTCCCTGTTGGGTTTAAGGGCCCTGACCGTCGCAGTACACTCTTTGTGCTGCAGATATTAACTTTCACGCATGTGCGTACATATGGCTAAAGAGTGACAACAAAAGCCAGTTAGGAGACTAATTAGTTCATCACTTAATTATTCCTTAAATAAGGTCCTTTTTTGGCTATAATTGTCAACTATAATCATATCTTTCTTTGAACATTTTAAAATCTTCTACCTCCATTTACAGGCTCTTAGTAAAACATGTGCTTGAATTTTCTCAAGTAGATTAAAATTTCACCCATCTGGTACTGCATAAAAGTGTAACTTAAGTGAGTCAATAGTTTCACCTATTGACATGCATACAGGTGGGCTTTGCTTTAAGAAACTCAGAATAAAAAAATCAGCATTTTAAAAAAAGATAAAAGATGACTATTCTTGGTGCAGAAGGTCTCTTGGTTCCTTCAAAGAGTCACCAATAACAAGAACTTATGGGGTATTATAACTGAAGCACTGACCTCTGTCCAGTGGTGGGTGCCCACGAGCCTGTCTTGAGAATGAGGAGAACCCTGTAAATGATCATCTAAAGCATTTGCTCTGAAGGGATCACGCTTCATGACCTCAAAGATTCCTTCCAGCTCTGAGTCTGTGATTTGATACTAAAAATCAGAACCAGCCTAGAACATAAGCAGGATGGAGGGGTATGGGGAGAATGGGGTTAATTCAGTAAAAGATTTCAGATCTAAATGGAGAAATCCCAGGCATGCAGGAAAGCATCCACCAAAACAAACAATACACAAAGCTCCCAATCTGTTCACTTTGGTTTGGGATTCTTTCAACAAGGGTGTATAGTTCTTCCCTCTGCCACTAAAGAGACACTAGAGCTGGCCTTTCTGCTCACTGATGAAATGAGTAGATTAAACTACACGACCCTTAGGTCCTTCCTGACTCTGAGGCTCACTGAGTCTGGGCCAGAGGGCAGCAAAAGGGACCAGGGCAGGGGGCAGGGGGGCACATCGACTGAAGCAGTGTGAGGGGTTGCTACCAAGGGAGACTGGAGAGTCAAGCCCTAGAGTGGACATTATGGAATCCAAATGCTGGGACTTTCAGAGAAATAGGGAAGTTAATGAGGGCTGAGGTTGTCTCCAGAGGACATCAGGGGAGAGAGATGGGACGTGGCCGAAGACTTGACATTTCTCGCACTTGGCTGCATAGCACTGGGTCTAGATTTGGATGATGGGCATGAAGGATGATATGAAATCATTTCAGCCCCTACCATTTGGCATAAGCTTGAGTTCAATCTTCTACAGACAGGTCTCTGCTGTTTCGTGCTGCAAGGTTTCCTCATCTGAGGAGGAAACACCTCTCCCATCCACACGCCCAAGCCAAAGCACATCCAAGATCTCCAGGGGTCAAAAGGGGACCACCTCAAAGAACTCTTGGACCACCCTGGGCCTCACAGTCTGAGAGTCTCCAATAGCACAGGGGCTTCCCATTCTGGTCCTGCCACTTTCTCATCTGTAAAATGGGCTAATAGGTATCTGTTAGGGTGCTGTGCAGATTAAACACAAAGCACTTAGTGAGCACTCAATAAATGGTAGCTATTGTGGTGATGGAGAAATGAAGCTAGCAGTGCACTTTCAGGTATAGGGGGCCCAAGGGAGAGTTGCTTAAAATGTATCTTTATTCATTCATTCATTCATTCATTCATTCATCCATTCATTCATGGAAGTACAATTTTATTTGAAAGAATGACCAATGTACAAACGGTGGTTATATAGACTTGGATGTTTAACTGATATTTTCTCCAAATTTAACAAAGCACCTCTATCATATAATGTATCCTTTAGACATCCACCTTCTTTGCCTTCCCAGGCTAGCCCTTCCAGGGACAGCCAAACGCAAGAGGCCAAGTGGATTCTATTGAAAATATTGTCCTTCAAAAGCCTCAAAAGAATAACAGAGAGCCCTGGCTTTCCAAAATGTTCCCTGTGAGCCTCCAAAGACGTGCGTCTAAGATCACCCAGTTCATCTCATCCTGTTCAGTGGTCAATGGGAGCCAAAGAGAGACTGAGCAGGGGTGAAGGCAGGAATTTCAGTCTAAACGCAAGTTACTCAGCTGGTCACTAGCTTTCCTGATACAGAGGGACCAATTTGGCATGATCCCCAAATACACAATCTCTTCCCACAGGAATAAATGCACACTGATCCTGGGGTCCGAAGGCAGCAAGAATCCCAAATCTTTCATAAGTAAAGAGAGCTTACCAACATGCCTTCCTTCTCCATTGATGAGAGTGAAAATCTTAATGTAGTTTGCAAGTATTTTTGATATGATAAAATGGCAATGGTACATGGAAGCTACACCCCTGGAGAGTAGCTGAGCAGAGAGTCAACCAGGGGAGCCCAGGTGAAGGGGTGAAATGGAAACAAGAGCCAGGTTTCACCCTCCCTCAGTCCCTGATCTGTGGTACCCCCAATGGGTAGCAGGAACTTGCTGGAAGGTCCTGAAAGGAACGTGGGCTTTAAAAACAAGGAGACCTGGATATTACTTTTATGATTCTTGGAAGGGACTGATGGGATGCAGACGAAACTGGTTCAAGCATAATGGATGAGAAAGGGTGTTACTCTAGGGACAGACATGGCAGCAAGAGGCCCAGAAGTAGAAGCTTTGAGATCAGATGAGGAAGTGCCTATCTCATACAAAAGGCCAGGGACTAGCAGGCGACCCAGGACAAGCTTGAAACAAAAAACTCCCTCCAGACACAATACGAGAGAGGAAGAGATCCATGGCCAGGGATTGGACAGGCAGCCAAGACTCAACCCACGAGATCCCAAAGTGAGGCCAGCTGGAATCTTCCTCAAACTGGAGGCTTAAGAGTATATCTAAATCCCCGCAAGCCCCAGTCTCTTCAGTAAAATGGAGATAATAACAGCACACACTTCTGGAAACTGTTTTGAGGATGACATAAATAGAATGTAGGTAAAGTGCTTGGGACAGAGTAAACACTCAACACATGGCAGAGAGTGATAGCAGGAATAGCCACAAAGCCAACCTACTAGCATGTAATCTCTTCTGTACTTGTGCCTATCTTGGATTCATTTTTTTAAAGTAAAACTACTCTTTCTAGATTTCAAGCTGCTTGAGAAATTGTCAGAGACAAGAGCAGGTGCTTTAAGGCCTCTATTAGCACAGACCAAGGGATAGTGTACTAAGGGGTGCTGGTAACAGAGACAAGACCAGCTCCAAACTCTGGAATCAGATGTGTGTTTCCTTTTGTGCCCCTGGCTGCCAGGACACTCAGCACCGAATCTGATCCCCAGACAGGATAATTATATGCTGGACGGTGGGAGCCCAGAGAGACAGGATCCATATCCTTTCCCCCGGGTATAACCTCACCAGGACCAAGGAGGTTTCCTCTCTGAATTTCCACTAGAGGCTCCATCTGGATTTCTCCTCTGTCTACTCTTTCAGCAAATGATTCTAAGTTCATTTTGCATCAAGTCAGAGCCCCCAGAGTCCCATAACTGGATCTTACCAGCTTAGCCACTGGCCTACTTATCTTCACCGTGTCACACCTTGGCGTTCAATCCTCCACATTCATAAAGGTTTTTGTTGCTGATGGATCAATGTCCATTACACCCCGTGTCTTTTGTATAAACTCCTACATGAGAAAATGATTTTGGAAAAACGTGCCAGGAAGAATTTTGCCTCCCCTCAAGAGCTGGTAGATTTTCCCCATTCTGATCAAGAGAGCTATGTAATTAACCTGGTTTTCATCTTGGCCTGGCTGCCAAGAAGCTCAAAACCAAATGCAGGCCTCCATCAGAGCACCTAGATTAGCCACATCTTTCTTTTTTGTGGCCTCAATTTTCTACTTATGTTTGTTAACTTTCTTGTGTAACATGCTTCCACCCTTAGTAGACAAAGGCAGGGCAAGGATCAAGTAAAGTCAGAACAATCTATCCCTAATATTTTCACCTTTTCACACACTGCCTCCTCCAGGAAATCTTCCCTGACCACCCCAGTCCACAGGGATCCCTGCCTGCCCGAATGCTAACAGCTCTTACTGCTCCTTGCATGCAGTGCTTTCAAATGCAGCCTCTTATCTGTGCACAAGTGCTGCTCCTCTTAACTGGCACCTAAGCTAGGACCCAAGGGCTGTGTCCTGCGCTTTTTAGTACCTCCCATAAAGTCCAACCACAGTCACACATTGGGGGCTAAAAGAATGTTAAGTGCATGATGGATCACCCAGTACAGAAAGTCTGAGGGATTTAACCCAGGATTTCCCTAAGACCGTCCACCTCCCCTCCCCCGACCCTAAATGCCGGAAGCCTGACATTCACTCAGACTTTGAACAGTACCTGATGCCATGGCAAGGATGATCCCTGTGAATGCTTTTAGAGGATTACTCACCCACACTGACTAGCTATTTCTGTCTTACTCCTGAGAGCATAACCGAGGCGCTTCTATACTTCAATCAAACAAGTGTAATAACTGATATTTCACATCACAGCTAAGAGGAGGTCGGGCCTGAAAGAGAGGACGCTAATTGCTGAACCTGAGGAACAACAGGCGTCTCCCAGCCGCTGCCACCCCTGCTTCCCCAGGGAGCTCAAGTGCGAGAGCCGAGGCCCAGCCTCCCAAGGGCTGAGCAGTGTGAAAGCCTCCAGCCAGCGCCCGGCCAGCCTGGGCTCCTTCCCGGCCGGGTCCTGACACGGTTAAATCAGAGCCATCTGGCAGGCCCCTCTTCTGACACATGTCAGTGCCCCTCCCAGCCTCCACGCCTCCTCCGCCTAATGCGTTCCTTCTGCACAGAACCTGAAGTCCACTCCCTTACCAAACGTAACAGCTCATGACAGAGTAAACCGATGACCCCCACGTGCCTCTCATCTGGCACCGATGGACGGACGCTGCCTTGTTCTGGCATATTCATTTCCTGCATGTGTCCAGAGCTGCGGCTCTCACTGCGAGGCATGAGCAGGAGAGGGCACCGTGCCCCGTGGGGAAAGGAGAGAGTTTGGAAAATCATAAAGTTCCCTTTTTTATTTATTATTTTTTTAGTGCTTAAATATGCTTATTTGCTTTAAAAACTTCAGCTTGAAAAAAAAGGTCTGAAATTGTTTATAAAGTTATAATCCAATACTTGGAATAATTCTGTAAGTTTTTAATGTTCAAATGTTGTAATGGGGGTAACACTTGAAAAATGAACACAGAAACTGTTTCAAAAATATTTCATTTAATTATATAATTTTATATTACTGATACCAAGATTTTTACCATTTCATAATGCAACATCTAGAAGCATACATGCTTCTTTGACTTGTTTCGTTGCTAGGATATTACAAAGAAAATTTAAGGTAGCAATATGTGCCTTGCTTAATTTACTCAACTCTAGTCCATCAAGAACATACCTTGAACTTACAACAGCCAGAAAACACTATCTATATAAATTAGTTTCAGTATTTTTTGTTTGTGAATCTTCTCCTTTATAGTTATGCAAATATTTTAATTTTCTTAATTTCTTCATATTTTATTAGAAATTAAATTTTGTTGCATATTTCACATGGAGTTTTTTAATTAGAAAAATAATTTTCTCTAAATTTCGAAAGTGTATTTTAAACTCTCTAAAATTAAAGTAACCAAATTAGGTTCGTTCACCATTTTTTTTCTTATTGAAGGATAGTTGATTTACAATATCATGTTAGTTTCAAGTTTAGAACACAGTGACTCAGTTATACACATACACACACACACACACACACACACACACACACACACACTCTCACACACACACATATACTGGGTGGGCCAAAAAGTGCCCTCAGTTTTTTAAGTAAAAACAAAAAACACATTTTTCATTTTCACCATGAACTTTATTGAACAACGTATTCACCCTTTTGTTCTGCCATTTTTCAGGTGACTTCATAATTCCATTTTCCCAAAACTTTTTATCTTTTTGAGCAAGGAACTGTTGTTCCAGGTGCTTTCCACAGTCTTCCAGGGAATTGAAATTTGTTACATTAAGAGAATTTTGTAAAGACCGAAATAAATGGAAATCCAAAGATGCACTGTCTGGTGAATATGGCAGATGAATCAGAACTTCCCAGCCAAGCTGTAACAGTTTTTGCCTGGTCATCAAAGAAACATGTGGTCTTGCATTATCCCGATGGAAGATTATGCATTTTCTGTTGACTAATCCTGGACACTTTTCATCAGGTTCTGCTTTCAGTTGATCTAATTGGGAGCAGTACTTGCTGGAATTAATTGTTTGCTTTTCCAGAGTGAGCTCATAATAGAGGACTCCCTTCCAATCCCACCATATGCACAACATCACCTTTTTTGGATGAAGACCGGCCTTTGATGTGGTTGGCAGTGGTTCATTTCTCTTGCCCTATGATCTCTTTCATTCCACAATGTTGTACAGTATCCACTTTTCATTGCCCATCACAATTTGCTTTATTTCTTTTTAAAATTTATTTATTTATTTACTATTTATATTTATTGGTTGCACTGGGTCTTCGTTGCTGCACGTGGCCTTTCTGTAGTTGCAGAGAGTGGGGGCTACTCTGATGTGTGCTCGGGCTTCTCATTGCAGTTGCTTCTCTTGTTGCAGAGCAGAAGCTCTTGGTGCTCAGACTTCAGTAGCTGTGGCATGCAGGCTCAGCAGTTGTGGTGCACAGGCTTAGTTGCTCTGTGGCATGTGGGATCTTCCTGGACCAGGGATCGAACCCATGTCCTCGGTATTGGCAGATGGATTCTTAACCACTGTACCACCAGGGAATTCCCCAGCCTTACTTCTTGATATTAGCCCTTCTTACACCACACCATCAGCCTTCCCTGTATGGCCTCTCCTTTGTAATTCAACACAGCCTGTGGATTCTATCTTTTAGGCCTTGCTCATTTAGCGCCTCCGTGCTTTCACATTCTCTCCATTCAGTGACGTCCATCTTTGATCCTACACCCACCCAGAGCTTTCCGTGACCACTTCTCAAAGGCAGTTCCTTTTGTTTTCACCAGTACTAGCTTCCATCAAGGCTTGCCTTCATTGTGCTCAGTTTTAACACTGGCCGTTCCTTGCCATCCTAACCTCCTTAAAATTGTTCAGTTTTTCTCCTCTTATTTCCACTGAAATGAAACAATTCTAGCTCAGGAATGGGTAAGTTTGCAATTATGACCTGCTTGAACTGCAATGAAACTCTCAATCACCATTTTATTTATTTGTAGCAGCTTTACTGAGGTATAATTAACGGACAATAAATTGAACACCTTTAAAGAGTAAACTTTGATAAGTTTTGACATCTGCATACACCTGTAAAACCATCACTATAATCAAGACAATGAACATATCCTGCAATCCCAAAAAGGTCCTCATCTGTCTCTGTGATATCCTCCTCCTGCCCCTTCTGCTGTTTTAGTTTCCGTAACTATAGATTAGTTTGCATTTTCAAGACTTCTATATGAATGGAATCATGTCTTTTTTTAATCTGGCTCTTTCCATCCTGTATAATTATTTTGAGATTCACCCATTTCCTCCTCTTTATTGCTCAATAGTATTCCATCGTATGGACATACCACAATCTGTTTATTCATTCATCTCTTGATGGACATTTGAGTTGTTTCCAGTTTGGGGCTATTACAAATAAAGTTGCTATGAACATTCCTGTACAAGACCTTGTGTGGACATATGCTTTCATTTCTCTTGGGTAAACATCTAGGAGTGGAGTGGCTGGATCACATTAGGTTTATGTTTAACTTTTTAAGAAACTGCCAAACTGTTTTCCAAAGCAATTGTACAATCCCACTTTTCTAAGCCTGAAACTTTGCATCTGTCCATCATCTCCAACCCACCTCAGTATTTCTTTTCCAGCTAAACCACCCAAGCCCTGGGCAAGAGCCCCTTTATCCTCTTCTTCCACCCTGCTCCTTTATCTGGTATTTGGGGACATGCTTTTTCGAAATCCAAGAACCTAGATAACAGGGTGGCTGTCCATTTGATAAGTAAATGTTTATCTCAGCCTCAACCTGACTCATACCCATCAGTCTCACCAGCAACGTGGAATGAGCATCATGTTCTAAGAATTTTGTAGCCACCCTTCCCCGTGGTCAGTCTATACAGTTCTTGGCAGTTCATTGTGTGTCTAGTAAACACCCAGGAGCTGGCAGTTCCAAACTAATTAGCCACACCTTTTTATTACACCCAGCAGTGGAAATTCAAAGTCTGCCCTAATCTTCCCAACAATGAACCTGCTCTTTCTCCCCCTCCTTCTCCTTCTGCTCCTGCTCTTCTTCACCTTCCCCAATTCTCTACGTGCCAATCAGTTCCAACCCCTCACAGGAGGGTTACCCCGATGGCTCCAGCACTCAGGGGGCTCTCCCTCCCCTAATGCAAAAACAGCCACTGTCTGAGCCATTTCCTTAGCACTCCCAAAACACAGCCTTGCATTTCATTAGGCAACTAGATTTGAGTCCCTGTTAGTATGTGTAAATCACAGTGCCAGGGCTAAGGAGGATGCAAAGAGAAACCAAGTGTAAATGCTACCTTCACACACCATAAAGTACAGATCAGGGATAAGACACAGTTACAACTGAAATATTTCTAAGCAGCCTGGTAAATGCCATAAGACATTTGAGCCAAATATCGTGGTGGTTTGTCAGGCAGGAAAAGGTGAGAAACAGGACGTGGATACGGGTTTCTCAGCAAGACAGCAGCCAGGAGCAGTCACGTTGGAATGAAGCCCCATATCTTGGGCAGGTTAGATGTACTGTGACATTCAGGACTATCTCTGACTTGCTTTTGTATTGTGTGCTTAACCTCTCACCACAAAGACCCCTCCCTTCTCTGCACTTCCTGGGCAGCAGTAATATGTTTGCTGCACACTTATTGAGTGCCACTGTGTGCCAAACAGCAAGATGGTGAACATCACTGCCCCTGAGGATCTTCCTGTCCAGAGAAGGATAAGAATGAGGCATTAGCCCTTTATAATTCAGTGTGGTTGGTGCCCTGATGGAGGATGCTGGGGACCACAATAGATGCACAAAGAGGGCTGTCAGGAGGTCGGGGAGGCAGCAGAGAGGACTGGGCAGGGCTGAAATTAGGCCATCAGCCAAGTTCTCTCCCCTCCCCTCCAGGCCCTCCTTGTGGGTTGCCTGGGGCAACTCCATGCATAGTGTTTGCTGCTTGGTCCTGGACTTTGAACCACTTGTCCAAAGCCCCTGGAAGCCCCTGACAATCAGGTCCCTGTCCGGAAGGGCCCTCCCCTCCCAGTAGCCTCTTGGTTCCATCCTCAGCCCGGCCTGAAGCTGGCAGCCCCTCTCAGCACCGCGCTCTGGCCCATATGGTGGTACAGCTGATGCTGCGTGACGCAGAGCATCTCTGCTTTCCAATCCACGTCAGCCCCAGCCACGGGTACACTGTGGCATTTAAATTGCAGCAAGGGACCTTTGATTTTGATGGGGACCTTAAATTAGAAGCCTGTAACATGTTGGAAACACCTACATAAAGGATGAGCATGGAGGGAGGGCTGCGAGGGGGCCAGGCATAGCGCATCAATATTTATTCATCATACCTCTGGCAAGAAACCAGGCCACCCAAGGGGACTAGGTGTGTGTGCAAGTTCCCAGAGCCTGGCGCTCCAAAGAATACTTCCCCCCAACAAAGCCTGGATGGAGGCTGGATTATGAACAGAGGGAGAAATGAAAGCCCGTGGAGAATAAAACACACATCCCAGACACTCTAGAACACTCACAGCCAAAAGGCCTTGGGGCCAAGGACTCCCTTGCCGACCCTGGGCAACTAAGCTGTTTTATAAACATCTTCTAACAGATACATACTCCCACATGAAAGCAACTCACGGATCTGGAAGTCACACGCCTGGCCTCCTTGCCTCTGCAGATCAAAGAAAAGAGAAGAAAGTAAAAGAGCATCTGTTTCTAAGACAGAGATGTCTCTAAGCCTCTGCAAAAGAATGGCACTATTCTCACAAAGGCTTGCTCAAAACCCACTTTCCCTGCTTTAGACGCACTTTATCAGCTTTCGGTAACTAGCAGCAACTATCTATCCTCAACTCCCCGCAGATCCCCTGACCCCCAAAATAGCAAGTTCAAAGGGAACGGTACCTAACAATCAAAGGCAATGCAGACATAAACTTTTTGCATCCTGATTCAACTGGAAAGACTTTTTTGAATATGGGGAAATCTGAACATGGTTTGAGCATGAGATGATACTTAGGAGTTACTATTGGGCTTGTGAGTTGTGATAATGGTCTTGTGGTTATGCAAGAAATGTCTTTATTTTTTAGAGATGCAGTCGGAAATATTTGGGAGGGGAATGTTATGATGTCTGGGACTGGCTTTAGAATACTTCTACCAAAAAAAAAGATGAAGCAAAAATGTTAAAAATCTACACGATGGGTATACGGGAGTTCGTTGTTCCACTCTCCCCACTTTTAAAGGTGCAGATGTTTCAATAACTTTTTTTTCAAAAAAAAAAAAAGAAAAAGCCCCAGGCAGGGAAGAATGCTACAGGCACACCAGCCGGTGTGAGGCAGCCCACCGGACCTCAAGGGAAGAACTGGAAAATGTCAAATGCAAACCAACAACTCAAATAGCCTGGGCCAACCTCCAGAGGGTCTCAGACACCCAAAATGACAGCCAACCACAATAATGGATAGTCATAATAATGACTACCGATAACAAGAAGATATTCAATTACTTTTTTCAGTATATCTGAATGCAGATGCAGACTGTTTACCTAAAAACATGGACAGAAATGTTTTTGTTTCAATTTAGTACTTAAAGAAATGTAAAGTTTCAATTCCCTGGTACAGCTGGTTGTCAAAGGATGGTCCCAGGACCAGCAGCTTCAGCATCACCTGGAAACTTTTTAGAAATGCAAATTATCGGGCTCCACCCCAGACCTCCAGAATCAAAAATTCCAGGGTGGGGCCCAGCAACCTGCGCTTTAACAAGGTTTCAAGGTGATTCTGATGCTCTTTAACCTGTGGTGCTAAGTGGACCCGACATTACTCTGAGTCTGTTGTTTACACAGCAGAGGTGTAAACACGCACACTCCTGCTTAGACAAACCCTGCTCTACAGCCACTGCCCAGGCCAGAAAGCTGGTAGTGGGGGAGAAACAAAACAACACAGCCCCCATTAAATGCCTGCACCCTGGGAAGCCCCATAAACCCAGAGGAGCCTTTCCTAAGTCCATGCTCCAGGAAGCCCCGTAAACAGCAGGCACCCCATCTGCAGTTCAAAGGATGCACACTCTATTAAAATGGATCATAAATGGCTTACATAAGCCACTAAATCCCAACCGCTGGGCAAACCCCACTGATAGCAGGCGGGGGCTGGCTGGCGGGTTCTGCAGGCACACAGAAGTGAGGGGAGGTACCTGGGTCAGGGTGACCTGACTGCCTGCCTGCACGGACACAGACGGAAGATAACATGCCTGCAGGTGCAGAGATGAGGAGGCGGGGAAGGACACGCACGAAAGCAATTCCCTGCTTCAGGGTTAATTCATAAAATCACAGAACGTTCTAGCTGAATAACAGATTGCTGAGGCCAGTTTCCAGATTTACAGGTGAGGAAACTGAGGCTCAAAGAGGCGAAGTGATTGTCCTAATGTCTCACAACCAGTGAGTGCACAGGGGGAAGAAAATTCAGCTTCCCGGAGTCCTAGTGCGGATTCGTTCCCTGAAACATGGGAGAGGGGAGGCGGAGGGCCATCTCAAAGGGTGTGGGGAGAAGAAGAGGAGACAGTTTTGCAGGGACTTGGGCATGGACCCTAAAGCCAACTGGCTTGTATTTCAAACTCAGCTCTTCTACTTACAAGCGTTGTGACCTTAAATAAGTTAACTTCTTTGTGCCCCAGTTTCCCAGTCTATAAAATGGGGATAATAACACCTGCCTCACAGTGGGAATAAGTGAGTTAAATAAATGAGTTAAATCACATGGACACTTAGCAAAGGGCTTAGCACATAACAAGCAGTCATTATAGTTGTTACATACAACAGTAACTTGTTTTACTGTTGGGAGTGGTAGCATTACAGGTGGGAGGACAGGAAATTTTTTTTCTTTTTTGTATTTTCGACAACTTCTAAGGTATATACATGTTGCTTTGGTAATTTTTTTACGTTAATTTCATCAGATATGTATTAATCCTATTCTGTCTGCACAACCTGCTACTAAATGTTGTGGAGGATCAGAGAATAGAAGCCAAAGGCCCTCCTTCAGAGAACTGACTTCTTACATCTGATTAGAGAAACAAAAGGAAATGTTTAGGAACCAAATCAGTATATGATGTCAAGTGAAGATTATATATAATAGATCTATTTATATCTATATAAATCTATTATTTATAATTTATATATATATAATTACACATATATTGTTGTCTGTTGGTGTCTGCAAGGAACTGTTTCCAGGACCCCAGCAGTTACCAAAACAACAGATGCTCAAGTCTCTTCTATAAAATGGCCTCGTCACCCTCTATATCCGCTGATTTCACATCTGCAGATTCAACCAGTTGCGGATTGTAAATATAGTGGACTATCTGCGGTTGGTTGAATCCTCGGATGCGAAACCCGCGGATACAAAGAACCCACTGTATACATTTGTACGTCTGGATACACACACACACACACACACACACGAGTCATGAAGAAGAGAGGATCAAGGGCAGTGGTAACAAACCAGAAGTGTCCATGGAGGAAGTATTGCACGCAGGGAAGAGACTAAAGAAAAGCACAGACAGGGCACGGGAGACGGCAAGGAGGCCCAGGAAGGGGCAGGCCTCCTTCCTGGAGGAAGCTCCAGGAGCAGCACCTGAAAGCAGTTTGGGGCAGGATGATGAAGGTGTTTGCTTAAGGTCACACAGTTAATTTGCAGCACTGCTGGCCCCTCTTCAGCAAGTTGGCATTCATCAGTGTCAGACTAATTAACCACTTAGCTACCACAAACCCGGATGAATGCTGGGACACAGAATGAGCACATTCTGAAGCATGGAAGGAAGGAGAGAAAGGTCTAAAGCAGGAAAAGGGGACCTGGCTAGGGCAGCCCTGTGAGAGGGAAGCTGGGAATCCAGTGGCAATATGGCGACACTGGGTGCCAAGGGCATAGTCTGGGACCCTGAAGGTCAAGGCAAACAGACTTGGCCTGCTTCCCAAACTGGCTCTGACTTCATTGACAACTGATTTCTCCCCCTAAAGAAAATAGGTGTTGGGAAGAACCACGGAGATCTCTCATTTTAATTTAGTTTAATACATGATTAAGGAAACTCTATACGCAAGCTTCCATAGGCACCAGTGGGGATATAAATGTAAGATATGGCCCTATTCTCAAAGAATGTGCAGTCTGGCTGGGAAAGCATCTGTGTACAAGCAGTCTTCACAGAATGATCTAATGATATGATACGAAGATAATTAACACATCCTGAACAATTACCAGATGTCTCCCACACATGTGTGCTTTTTTTCTCAGTTAACCTTATTATGTACTATGTGTCATCTCGGTCATGCATTGATATTATGTCAGATGATTTCAGGGCAACCCTGTGACGTACATACAATTATGATGGATGAAAGAACCGAGGGGAAGAAAGGGGTATAGACAGATGATGATGAGTGGAAGGGCATTCCCAGCAGAGGGAAGAGTAGGAACAAAGGCACAGAGACTGGAAAGCCCAGGGGGCCCTTGTGAACCGAGGGTGGTCCGGCGTGGTGGCAGGGAAAGGGTTCATGGGGAAGAGGATGGGAAGAGAAGCCAGAAAGGAAAGAATCAAGATGCAGAGGGTCTTAAACACAAAGCTAAGAAATCTGAACTCTCCACGTAGTAGAGAGCCTCAGAAGTTTCCTGAGATGAAGACTGAGTGACCAGTGTGGCTCTGGTGACACCGTTCAGGCTGGGTATACAGGCAGACAGGCCACTGAGGGGCCTCCATTATTATTGCAGTGAATGATATCAGGCCTGGTCTAACCCATGCCACCAACCAAGCACGGGATACGAACACATATGAAGCCATTCCCATATGCAAGCGTCCTTCTATGTACTTCCATGTATTGCCTCATTTAATCCTCAGAAGGGCCCCATGATGTAGATATGATTATACCTCCATCTTATAGGGAAAGGAAACTGATGCAAAGCAGTGTTAAATAACTTGCCTAAGTCAAGAACAAGGAGCTTTACATCATTTCACTTAATCCTCCAACAACTTGAGCAGCTCAGAGAAGTCATAGAATATGCCTAGCTCAATCACTCTAATCCCAAAGATGTACCCACCTTGGGACACAGCTCCCCACAAGGGCACTGGGGCTGCAGCTGTTGGTATGGAAAGGAGGAACCATGAGCAGTAAAATTGGCAGGACATGCCCAAGGCCACATATTGTATGTTTCCATTTGTATGAAATACCCAGAATCAGCAAATATATAGAGACAGAAGGCAGATTAATATTTGCCAGGAGCTGGAAGAGGGAGGAATGGGGATTGACTACTTAATGGATACAGGGCTTCCTTTCAGGGTGATGAAAATATTCTGGAACTAGATAGTGGTGATGGTTGCGCAAACTGTGAATTTGCCAACTGTCACTAATGGTATATTTTATATTGTGTGTATTTTACCACAATTAAAAAAAAAAAAAAAAAAACCTTAACAGAAAAAAAATCCCTTGGGGCTTGGGGACAGGGGGATTTTGAAGTTGATACATTATTCACTACCTAAGAGCACAGAAAGATCAGCCATGCTGAAAGAACTCAGGCTGCAGACAAGTAAGGTTTCCTTTAATACAGAATAGATGTTCTCCCCATAAAAGTCCTCATTCTTTTACATGGTTTTCGACCCCTACAAATATCTCTGGAAGAATGCTAAATGTGGGCAAAGGTAAGAGGCATTTCTATTGACTTCTTTTTTTCAACTGATGTCCTGTCTTCCGGTAGCACATGTGATGGGGTTTAGTGCAGCATTTGAAAGCAAAGACTTTAGAAACGAATCATGTTTCTAATCATGTTCAAGTCTGGGTTCCATCATCTACCAGTTATGAGACTCTGGAGAATTCCTTGCCTCACTAATAACAGTACCTGTGCTTCATAGGATTTTTACAAAAAATAAGTGAGATTGCTTTCATAAAGTACTTAAGCGCTCATTATGTGGGCTATAATTTTGTAAGTGCTAAAATATGCAATTCACATCTTATGAATGCCATTCCATATCTGGAACTGTGGAATTCCTCTTGGAGGCTGGTGAAACCCTCTCTATAATGACTTCCCTTAGTTTTTTCGAAACCCTCTCTATAATGATTTCCCTTAGTTTTTTCAGGTGTTCATCTAGGTGGTTGGTCTATGTCCTGTAGCAGAACTGCATCCCATAAGCTTTGAGACACTCTGGGGTAGACATTCAATCTCAACGAAACACGAAGTCCAAGGAGCTAGAAAAATGCATAATCCAAAGACAGCATCTCATAGCTTGGGACCACACTGTATAATCTGTTTGTAGCATATTTCCTTCCTGAATATATTTTGTTCAGCCTGATGTTGAACAGGTTGGCTTTTCTGAACACACACCCACAGTGGGTCAGGGAAGATGATTCAATGACACATTAAAATCCTGTTCCCTCTCTGGTTTTGGTGCCCTGACCATCTGTACTACACTGTTTACTCAGCTTTCAAAGGCACAACATCTCTCTTTGCTTTAGAGCTGCATTTGCCGCCTGGTCCAGCCCCTAGACTGTCTAATCCTTCAGGGTAGGACTGTCTTCTCATCCCCCTATCCCAGCACAAAGTCTCTCCTGCCCAGCACTAACTTCCTGTTGAATCAAATTGATTAATGTGCGTGAGCAGCTCTGAGAAGTCCTAAGCTAGAAGCAGGACCATGAAGATAATAGATTGGAAAAGCCAGAGTATCTGCCCTCCCAATGAAGTCTGGGTAATGGAACACCAGGTATTTGAGTCATGCCAAGATCAGCATGTAGAGAGGGATCACATTTTGCAGAGTCAGGGGTGCTGGCAGTGGCTTGCTTGCCAGGCACAGGGGTTTCTTTAATGAGATCCAGAGAACGAGAGTGATGAGCAACACGTGCGAAGCTGGCTCACGCGCCCTCACACGCAGCCCGCAGGCGCAGGAGGTCAGGGGAGGCAGGCAGGCGTGGCTTCACATCCCGCTTATGCCACTTGCCAGGCTGGAGGACCTTGAGTAAATTGTTTGACCTCTCTGAGCCTCAGTCTGTTATCTGTAAAATGAAAGTGATCTTGCATACCTTACAAGATTGTTGTGAGTTTTGTCTGAGACTGAGTATGGAAAATGCCTGGCATGTATCCATAGGTCAAAAAAAATTCTTTCAAATTACCTGCCAACTGGCATTTCAGAACCTTCAATTGCAGACTCCTATAATACTGGGTGAATAGTTAGCAACGAGTTCCCAATCAAAATTACCCAGCTGTTGCAAATCATATATTGGATAAGGGGTTAATATCCAGAATATATAAAGAACACTTACAACTCAACCAAAAAAAGAAACCACCTGATTAAAAAATGGGCAAAGTACATGAACAGACATTTCTCCAAAGAAGATATACAAACAGTCAAAAAGCACATGAAAAGGTATTCAATATCACTAGTCATTAGGGAAATGTAAATGGTGGCTACTATCAAAACAAAATATTAGCAAGGATGTGGAGAAATTGGAACCCTGTGCACTGCTGGTAGGAATGTAAAATGGTGCAGCCACTCTGGAAAACAGTATGGCAACTCCTCAAAAAGTTAAACATAGGATTACCATATGATCCAGCAATTTGGCTTCTGGGTATATACACAAAAGAACTGAAAGCAGGGTCTCTAAGAGATATTTGTACACCCATGTCCACAGCAGCATTATCCACAGGAGCTAAACGGTGGAAGCAGCTCAAGTATCCTTTGATAAATGAATAGATACATTCGATGTTGTATATACATGCAATGAAATCTTATTCAGCCTTGAAAAGCAAGGGAATTCTGACATATGCTACAACATGGATGAAACTTGAGGACATCACGCTAAGTGAAATAAGCCAGTCACAAAAAGACAAATATTGTATGATTCCACTTATATGAGATACTTAAAGTAGTCAAAAATCATAAAGATGGAAAGTATAATGGTGGTTGTCAGGGGCTGGGGACAGGGGAGAATGATGAGTTACTGTTTAACAGGTACGGGGTTTCAGTTTTACAAGATGAAAAGAATTATAAAGATGGAAGGTGGGCATGTTTGCACAACAGTGTGAATGTACTTAACGCCACTGAACTGTACACTTAAAAATGGTTAAGATGGTAAATTTTATATTATGTGTATTTTACCACATTTTAAAAAAATTTTGTCAAAAATAAAAGTGCACAGTTGTTTCCTGCTATGCACTATAGGGACGAAACACAATGAGAAACAAACTGTCCTGGCCTCAAGGGGTTACAATCTCTGAGGAAAGTAGATAAACACACGCAGAATGAGGCAGGGTACCATCCAATGTGGGTCAGTACGGGGGAAATCAGAGAAGCAAGTAATTGGAAGCAGCTGCAGAGTTGGGGGTAGGGGGACTCAGGCAATGGGAACTGAAGTCGTGAAAGGTAGGAAAAGTCTGGACGGGCTTGGGAGATAGAGGAGGGCATTCCAGGCCTGGGAGCGGAAGAGGAGACTTAAGAGCAGCGATGTGATGATATGTTCCTGAGACGATGAGGAAATCTGTCGTCTTAGAAAGGAGGAGCGTGTTGAGAAATCATTTGGGTAGACAGGCTTCAATAGAGATGGAAAGCTGTCTTGAATAGAAGCTGGGTTAAATGCTCATGTGATGCTGCAGGAAAAGAGGGGCATTGAGTGCTCTGGGGAAGGTGTGTGATGTAATGTCTTGCAGCACCACTCTCTCATTATGTTCCGGTGCATCCCCCCGACAGATAGTAACAGTATCCACATTTTAGAGCTATAGAAACTGAGGTAGGGAGGTGAGTGGCTCCTCTGGTGACACATTTCATTAGCTGCAGAGTTCAGAATGGATCCATCCACTCCTGACTCTTAAGTGCAAAGGTATGAACTTCATTTTCTTGTTCTTTGTTCTATAAATATTTATTGAGCACCGACTACATGCCAGGCACTCGCTCTTCTTGACACAGAGAATGGGAAAGACTGGAAGGAGCAGATTTGGGGAGGAAAGCCAGGAGCTCAGGTTTGGACATCTGAAGTGTAAGAAGCCTATTATGCAGGCAGATAGATACATGGGTCTTGGAGGGGAGGTTTGGACAGAAGTAAAAATTTAAGAACCATCAGTATATAGAAGGTATTTGAGGCCATGGAACTGGATACAGCTGATAGTTTTCCCTACAAACACAAATAAAAGCTTGAAAGAAAGAAAGAGTGGAGTGGATGGAAAGAAAAATTCTCAGAAATGAAAGACAGGCATACTTAGGATTGCTGCCCAATTTCCTTCAGTTCCACTGCCTGGTTTCTCTTAACTATCACACGTGGGCACATGATAACTGACATTAACTTACGAAAGAGAAAAAACATCTTAGTACAGTAAAGGTCCACAGGCTTGTGGCTTGATGTATAATGACCTCTTAGACCATCCATTTAAATTAGCCCAGTGACTCAGGGCTAGAGAGAACTGAGACAAGGTGGGAAAAAAATTAGATGCCGACCCAAACAAACCAAACAGGAACTTAAACTCTGATTCTCAGAAAGAACGCTGATATTGTTCTGGTTTCCCCTGCTGTTCAGATATCAGGGATGCTTTAAAGGGCTGGTCCACATCCATGGTCTCCCTGGGAGACAAAATAATCAGGCTGGTCAGAGCCAACTCTCCATCCCCCAGGCATCCCATTAACCACCAGAAACAAAACTGACTGGGATTATAAGTGAGATTAGAATTTTCTTAATGCCATACCCACCTCTACTTGGGGGAAGTTATCTATACAGACCGTAAACACAGAAAAGCAAAACCTCCATGTCTTTCAGTTTAAATGAGAAAGCTTCCTCAAATTACAGCAAGATCCAGAGGTCAGACACCCATGGGGCAGTGTGAGTGATGTGGATAGGGCATGAGGAAGAAAAGTTGTTTAGAACAGGGCTGAGAAAGGTAAACACAACAGAGCAGATGGGGAAAGGAAGCCTCAAAGGCTGTGATTCTAGGCACAAGTTCTGAAGCCACTGCAGGGAGAGGGGCGGCAGGCCTGTCAGAGCACAGTGAAACACAGGGCATCTGGGTACCAGGGCTCCCCTGCCCGGGCCCCACCACTCCCACCACCATCTGCCTCCATGGGTGGAGGAAGGGGCAGAATACACAGAATGGAGTAGGTTCTAGAACCCCCAAGAACAGACAAGGCCAATTATAAGAAGTGATTAATCTCAGAGACCCCAGAAAGTGGCCATCTTGCCCCGCAAACCTCCTCTCTTTATACCAACTACACTGCACCCCACAGCAATATCTAAAATTCTATTGGAGCAATTCATTCCCTTTGGTTCAACCAGAAAGCACATTAAAATCACCTGGAGAACTCTAAAAAATATAGTTTCTAGGGCACCACATGAGACTCACAAATCATACCGTCCCTATTTTTTTTCTCATAGCAAACAACAGAGTTGGTATCTCTATCCCCATTTTACAGATGAGGAAACTAGGCTCAGAAACATTAAGCAAGGAACCCAAGGTTACCCCGTGATGGTTCAGAATTTGAACCCAGGGCTATCTGCCTCTTTCCCAAACGTTATTTATTAGCTGCACTATCTGAAGAAACAACGGCCAAATCCACAATCAACTTAGCTCTCAGGAGTCAAGCTCCTTCCTGTACATTCAGGTCTCCGCACCCTTCACCAGGGCCCAGCGATGAGGTCATTCTGGCACTCGGGCCGTCTCTGGCCAGGCCAGCTTCCTATTTTGATGGCCCAGAAGCTGAGAGAACATCTGTAGGGACCAGGGCCGGAATCAAGCTCTTTGCAGAGTCTGCCGATGTGGGTGTGTTGGCTCAAACTACTTGGACTAAACAGAATCTGAGACCTCATGCTCGGGGCAGGGTTTTGAAAAGAAGCAGTGGTGGGGGGTGGGATGGGAGGGGGATACCCACGCCCACAGTACGGATGTGAGGAATAAGTAAATGTACACAGATGTAGCCAGGCAGGGCGGGATCTGAAAGATAAACCAGAGCTGGCTCAGTAGGAACGGATGAGCTAACTTCCGATGTCAGCTTCTCCTGCTTGCTTTCTCCAAAGCAACTTCAAAGGCAGAAAAGCATCAGTCTAGTCTGGAAGGCTCCTGGACCCGTCTGTGAGGGGTGGGAAATAGCAGGAGAGGAGAAAGATTTCCATCAAGTTGCCTTTGGCTGACTCTTTATCCCCGATTCTTAGAATTTTAACCTGGCCATGGTTAATAAAGAGAAAAAAAAAATAAAAATAAGGATGTTCCAGCTGTTGAACTCCACCCCCTTTCCTAGATAATTCTAAGGCTGCCTCTCTGAGACCAGGACAGCCTTGGCTATGTCCCCAGGTGCCAGCTATCAGTCTCCTCCCTCCCAGACCCATCCTGTGCTTGAGTCTATACCCCCTACAAGGAGGCAGGTCCAGAGGCTCGCCCAAGTCTATCAGTGCCATAGCTCCAACACGTGCCTTAAGGCACCTGTTTCCATCCCTGAGAGGAGGAGGGGAGCATCCGAAAGCAGGAACACACGATCCTCTGCACTCTGACCACAGCCTGTCTTCCCAACGTCACTACAGCACAGCACACCCCCCACCCCTCAGCGCTGTTGGAGGCCGCGCAGCCAACAAGTATTTCGGGGGATTAACTGGGAGACCCTCGCATCTCACGGCCTGAGGACAGTGCCAGAGGCGCCGAGCCTGCTGCACTCTCTGGCCGCAGTGGTGGCTGTGCTGGCAACCTTCCCGGCTAATCCAGCACAGGCTGTATTAGCTTTGCACTCTCTCCTGAACCTGCCCTTCGAGACCACAGCCCACAGCCTGTCAGCAGCGCCGTCCAGCCCAGGCATGAGCCCAAACCATGTAGATGCCCATCTGCTGGGCTGGGCTGGCAAGCTCTCTGACCCGATTGGTGGACCCTGGCTGGGGACCCACCACGTCAGAGCAGGAGGGCAGGCCTCATTCCACCAGGGCAGTGCTGGCTTCCCCCAGAGGAGCCCCTGCTCTCTCTCTGCCAAAGCCAGGCCCCATTCTTCTCGCACCATCTGCCCCGGGAAGACCCTGATGATCGTCCCCAGTGGGCTCGAGCCCCTGCCTCACTCCCTATAACTGACTGGTATTTTTGTGTAACTTAAAGCTAGAAAGTGTTAGATCCATTTAGCTAAAAGCTACTGCCAGGAAATGTTTCTCAGGAGCTTTATTACAACTAGAGCCTCAGCACTAACCCTGTTTCCGGGGTATATATTTCAATCTGATTTTCAACTCATCAAAAATATCCTTTAGGCATGGTATTGGAATTCCCAAGGCATGAGTGGTGGCATGTATCATTCAGGGTGGCCGGCATGTAGTTGTATACAAAGAGGAGTTAGGAAACAAGGGTGAAAAGGCAGACCTTTCCATTAGTTTGTTTACCTGGGTCATGACCATACTAGTTAATTAACTACTGCTTTATGTAGCAGGGTATAGATCTTGGTATGCGGTAGGGTGAGTTCACCCATATTGTTCTTTGAAATTATTTGGCTTGTCTTTCCCTTTATGCTTCCATGTCAATTTTAAAATCAGGTTGTCTAATGCTGTAAAAAATACTAGTTTAGATCTTGATTAAAAAATTGAATTATTGGACTTCCTAGGTGGCGCAGTGGTTGAGAGTCCACCTGCCAATGCAGGGAACACGGCTCGATCCCTGCTCTGAGAAGATCCCACAGGGTGCGAAGCAGCTAAGCCTGTGCACCACAACTATTGAGCCTGTGCCCTAGAGCCTGTGGGCCACAACTATTGAGCCCATGTGCCACAACTACTGAAGCCCAGATGCCTAGAGTCTATGCTCCACAAACAAGAGAAGCCACCACAATGAGGAGCCCATGAACCACAATGAAGCGTATCCCCCTCTCGCTGCAACTAGAGAAAGCCCGTGTGCAGCACTGAAGACCCAACACAGCCAATAAATAAATTTTAAAAAATTGAATTATTGACCTTATTAGATTCATTTGGGGAGAATTTCTATTCTTATGTTTTCCCATTCAAAAGCACAGTACTTCTCTCCATTTATATAGCTTTCACATCATTCAGTAAAGTTGTATAAAGTTGTATAATTTTTTCCATAAAGGTCTTGCACATCAAAAAAAAGAAAAAAATATATATATATCCTTTAGATGCTGAACACACAAAGGTCTACTCTAACTCTCACGCTTACCTGAAGCTTAGCACAAACATGCTTTCTCCTTGATAGGCACAGATAGAAGGGATCCCATCCGGGACTGCTGAGACCAGCTTCCTAATGCCTTAATTCCACCACTAGAGCTTTCTTTATTTTAGTTTGTAACTGGTAGGCAACGGTTTTTGTTTGTTTGTTTGTTTTGTTCTGTTTTGTTTTTTGCAAGAGCATTATTTCAGAAAAATAAAAATTTTTGCGGCTTATATATATTTTTAATGAGATGCTTTAAATCAGAAAATGTGATAGATTTCTACAACTGAAAGTATTTGTAATTTCCCTGTCAGGAGAGACTTTCATGGAGTAGAAGGCTACTAAAACTTCAGAAACCACTAGGTCATTTGTATATTCTATAGTATCTCCTGGTAATGCCTCACCCTTGAACAACTGTAGTCTGAGATGAGACCGAGTTGGGGTGGGACAGGGAGAAATCAGAACATTTGGGGGTGCAGAAGGGAATAATCAGACAGGAATGTTAAAGTGAAATGCTCTGATTGTAATGAGATGAGCTAGAAGAGACTGGGGAGGAGGTTGGGAGAATAGGGAAGACAGACTGGCATGAGACAGTGCCCTGGGGACACTCCTGGAGCCAAGGACAAGGAATCTGTGGGGGCAGGACTCCCAATGGGAAGAGGGGGAGCCATCTGAGTGGATCCTAAAGAAGGAATAGAGTGGCCAGGGTGGCAGAGCATGGGGGGGAGGGTGATGAGGAGGGTAGACGGTAAACACTGTGAATGGTCTTACTTTCCCCTTCTCCTCCCAACCGATCAGCCTCTGTCACCCACGCTGTGCCCTAAGCCCTCTGCACCAATCCCACATCCCCCTCATTCTCTAGAAAGCCTCCACCCCGACTCAGCCCAAGGGAGGGGAGCTAGGACACAGCCTTCCTGTTCCAGTCAGATGGCGGCGGCAGAAGAGCCACTGATTCACTCAGCTCGGGGAGAGCTCATTCCATTTGCAGGGAAGGGGAGTGATTATTCTTGAATGACTCCAATACTTTGTGGTTTTTCATTCTTGCTGTTAGATGGTGGTGGTGTCTCAAAACTACTTAGTTCACAGCAACCTAAAGTTCTGATGCTCATTAAGACGCAAATCTCATGGTCACTCAGGCTTGAACAGGATCTAAGATCGGGGTTTTTTGTTGTTGTTTTTAAGGTATCACTTACATGCTGTAAAATTCACCTTTTTTTCTGTATGGTTCTGTGAATTTTGACAAATATATACAGTCTTGTAAATAGCACCACAATCAAGATATAAAAGTCTCTTGCCTCAAAGAACTTCCCCCATGTCCCTGGGTAGTCAATCCCCAACTCCTACCCCAATCCTAGCACCTATTTTCCAAACCTGCAGTTGAGCCTTTTCCAAAATGTCATACACACGGGATCACGCAGTATGTAGCATTCTGAGTCTGGCTTCTTGCACTTAACATAATACTGTTGAATGCAACATCAGGTTTTTAAAGAGGATAGGAAGAAAAGGAATTAGAAGGACATTAGCTGAATCCTCAGATAGACCCAAAAAGGTCCAGACAAAGGAAACTAGGAACCCTCAAAATACAATCTGATACCTTTGCAGCTAAGGGCTGTCCCTAAATAAAAAGGGCTCACACACAAGCATTGAAAGGCACTGGTTGTCCAGGAACAACTTAGGGTAATTTAAAGAATATGAACTACGGTGAGAAGACACAAACTTCAGTTTGCTGTGTGATCTTGGGTAAGTTACTTAGCCTTTCTGAGAGTCACAATGTCCTTCACTGTCCAATGAGGCCCAGGCTCAGCCATTCAGAACACCACATCTCCTTGGCCACAGTGATGAACTCAGAGACAGACCCTCCCAGTGACTTCTACCGAAGCTATCACGAAAGATACCTCCTCTTGTTATTCTGTGGGTTCCCAAAATATCAATAGTTGAATTTAGGCCTGCAGCTGCAGGTGGCTATTTCAGCCACTACACGCAAAGAACATGTCTGCAAAGAGAGCCAGCCAGAAGACAGCAGCCTAGAAGGACAAGACGGCAATGTGATGACACCAACATGAGTACCCTGGTCCAACTTTGTTTCCATCTCTCCCTGGACCAGGACTGAACCAATACAGTCCCCTTATCTGCTTAATAAAAGTAATACACAAACAACTTCACTGCTCAGAGATGTTCTAAGGATCATAAAATAACGCCTATGACAGGGCCACGTAAACTACACAGATACACAATGTTAAAATTCATCTGTTTCAGACTCTGGAAACATGATTCCCAATCCTGCACCTTTAAGAGCTATTTTATCTTAATTCCCAATAAACCTAAGGCCAAAGGCAAAGCATTTGTTAGGCCACACATGACAATCAAACATCCAAGACTTCTCAGCATCAGTTAGGCCTTTTTAGAGACTTAGGCCGGCTCTTCCCAAGACGCCCAAATCCAATACAGTTCAGCCAATACTTCCTGAGAACAGGTACAAAGCTAGGATCTGTAGTTATTTAAGGGTTAATAAGATATAGTCTTTATCCTGAAGGCAATTCAAAGGAGAAAGAAAACACGTCTGGTTGGGAAAATCACAATAAGATCCTTGAAGACATGTTATTCCAGAAGGGATGGGATTTCAAACAGTGGAGAGGGGGAAGGGCAGAAGCAAAGGCAGGCACAGAGGAGGGAAATACTCAGCTAATTCAGAAAACAGCAAATGAGCTCTTGGCTTGAGGTGTAGTTTATCTACAGGTATAAAGGAATGAAGTGAGAAAGACTGAGTAAATACTAAAGAAGACTAGTTGCTAGGCAAGAAGTCATTATTTAATTCTAAAGCAAAGAGAAAAACCTTAAAGATTTGAGCAGGAAAATAACATAATTAAAACTGTGCTAATTAATGATTTTAATTAACATAATTAAAACTATAAATCTGGTAATAGTGTGTAGGCTGAGCTGGAGATGAGAGAGATTGGCAGCAGGGAGGCCAGTTAGGAGGAAACCGCAGGAGTCCAGGCAACCAGTTACACCTGCCTGCACCAGGACTGCGGACAGAAGGATTTGGGTGCCAGAGGCTGTCAGAACCAACAGACAGCACTTTCAAGGAGCTATTGAGGGAGAACTAGGAGGGAAAGGAATGATACAAAGGGTGCAAGCCGGGGAGACCGGAAGAATGGAGGTATGGTTAACATCAGGAGGGGAAGCTAAGGTTAGGGAAGGAATATTAAGTGCATTCTTGGATTAGTTGAATTTGGGATGCTGGGGTAATATCCGGGTTGAGATGTCCAAGAAGCATTGGGAAATGCAAACAAGTTAGCAGATGGGGAAAGTCTCGGGACCCAGAGGGAGGAGAGAGGAAGAGCTATGGGGCGAATGAGGTCCCCAAGCAAAACATGGAGAGCCTTCGAAAGAGGATGGTGGAGAGAATCAGCAGAGGGCATCTGTTTGGACTTGACTCTTCCAGCCTCGACTTTTTACAGCTTATGGCTCCAGGGGAGAAGGGGACCAGTGATGGCAGACGCTGGGGAGCATCTACATGTCAGGGATGAAAGGAAAGGCACCCATGAAAGAGGCAGGAAAGGAGCTGAGAGATCAGAGGAGAACCAGTATCATTCTGCCAGGCAGCTGAGAGGAGCCATGAGTCTTGGACAAATAGGCCTCCACTTTGGGCCTCAGTTTCCAGCCATGTGGATGGACACACTGCTTCCTGCCCTGCCTCTCAGCCCGCCTGTGTGAAAGGTAGACAGGTAACACGTGTATGAGTGTTCCAAGGAAGAGCAGAGTGTCCCAGGACTAGCAGGCCTAGATACCACCAGGGCGGGGAGGGGAGGGGGAATGACTCCACGAGGAGTGTTTGGGGGTTCCTGATTCATCTAAAAGACGAGAGAAAGCTCAAGTAAGCAGGCAGCCTGTACGCGAGCCAAGATGTGGGCCGGGGGTAATTCATGCTTACTGGCTCACCCACCTCCCACCAGGAGTTCATTTTGAAGACAGCTGTGTAGGAGGAACGTTTGGTCTCAAGTTGGCAAGGCTGGCATACCCACACTTCCCTGGGGGAACTGTCCAGCACCCTGTGCTGCGGGAGACACTGGTCACCAGGTTCAGCCCCGACAGCACGCAGCAGGAGAGGCACCCACAGCTGACCACTGCCCACCCCCAAAGGTGACAGCTCCCCCTCAGAATGACCACGCCCCTCTTCCCTCTGCCCTGCCTGACCCTTAATTGATCCCATTCTCCAAGATCTGGGTCTGGGCCTCACCTGCTCAGAGAAGTCTCCCCTGACTCCCCTTCTCCAGAATGATCTCTACTTCCACCGGATTTCTAAAACACCTGAGGCTGCAGGACCCCGTCACTTATCACCACTCTCTAGTGTTCCTACGCGTTCATTCTTTCCATGAAACTTCCCACACACTACGGAGGATGCTAGGGGAAAGGCAATGTGCAGGGCAGTGGAAGGAAGGAGGTTCAGCCTCTTGTGTTCTTTAGAAACTGGACTGTGTAACAGGACTGAGAATGTTGTGGTTACAACACCGGGTAGGAGGTGAGAGGAACTTTAAAGCTGATAGAGATGCCTGTAGCATCAGAGAAATTAGAGCAAGGCGCAGACTCCAGGACAGGGGAACTCAGGAAAGGCTTCCTGGGGGAGGCAGCTTCTCTGTCTGATTTGCCTAACAGGTTAATTCATCTGTAAGCAACTGATTTCTTCCCATGCCCCTCTGGCCCTGGCACATGACAGCACTGAAGCAACATGCTTTAGGCAGTGTGATCTAGTCATAAGAACATGGGCCCTGTTGTCACACAGAGCTGCCTTCCAACCCTGCCTATCACATCACAGCTCTCTGATTTGGGGCAAACGACTTAATCTCTCACAACCTGTTTCCCACCTACGAAACAGGAACGAAAGTACATATGTCAAATGGAAATGGTAAGGAATAAATGGGACAATATATGGAAGCACTTAGCACAGCACCTAGCACACAGTAGGTGCCCAATTAGTGTTAGGTTCCTTGCCCATTCCCCGCTTCCCCCAACACTAGAACCTGAGCCCTGGCTTTTACAAGAAGCATCTCCCATCCTTGCTCTCATCCTCGCCAGGATAAGGGTCTGGCCTGCCTTCCTCATTCATTCCCGTGTGCATCTTCAGACAAAATGTACAAAATGGTCACATGATGAGAGTTATTTCCTCTTTGGTGCACATTTTACTTTCCTGCCTCCTCCCATCTCCGCTGAGCTCCTTTCCCTTCCTATTAATCTTCCAACAGCCAACGCGTACACAGGTGTGTGCCGTGCACCCGTCACTGCTTTAGAGGCGCTACTTCACTTCATCTGCAAAACAACCTATGAGGTGAGCCCCGTCATTAACCCCGTTTTCCAGATGATGAAGCTGGTACAGAGAGGTTAAAGGACTTACCCGTGGTCACCAAAGCTAATATGTAAAGGCTGAAATGCAAACTCAAACAGTCCCCATCCAAAGTCTATGTCCTTAGCCTCAAACTGTACTGCCTCCATGTCTTACAGTTGCGTTAGGTTGCTCTTAGTAAGGACTAAATAACTCTGAGATATTTGTTCATATCAAGGTGACAGTCTCCGAGGACTGCATAGAGCCACAGGAGAGCCTACATACAGCAAGGAGCACATTTAACTCAAAGATACAAATCTCTAGTGGGGAGAGCGATGGCGGACCCCAAACCATGCCACAGGGTGATGGACCACAGACAGTGTTGCAGTCATGTCTGTCCAGGGATCTGCCCACATCACCAGCAATTGTTTCCACCAGAGGCTGGCCTGGCCTAGTGTCACAGGTTGGGTCCCAGGAAAGCCAACTCTGAGATGGAGATTTGTGTGCAGGAAGTTTATTGGGAACGGCTCTCAGCATCTACGCCTGTGGGAGGAGTGACAGAAGTGGGATGGGGCCCACCGGACTGTGATGCAGCCATAAAAGTCTCAGCCAAGCCTCACGGGAGCTTTGCAGCAAGGATGGCTTTACAGAGCTGTCCCACATGGGCGTGAGGGGGCGGGGCCTCTTCACTCCCCCTAAACTGGTCATTCCATAGGGGCTGCCCCATCCCTAGGCAGGGGTAGACCTTAGACAAGAAGGCTCTCCTCCACTATGCTGAGGCTCACAGGTTACCCTGACACTAAAGTCCTGCTGCTCCTAGGAAGGTGGGAGCACAGACCGGGGCGCCTCCCTGCCCTCCTGCATGCCAGACTCCAAAGGTGCACCACAGAGCCTGCCGTTCCCCAGACACTCGCTCACTTCCAACACCCAAGCCACACAACAGGGGGACCATGCACTTGCATGGAGGAAGACATTGCCTTTCAGGACTGCACTCTACCTAAGATGAGAGTCAACTGTAGACGTGGAACTGAATTTCAGTTTAATGGTGTCCATCGGACTACACTTCCAACCCGAACAACCTAAACTGGGCACTTTTTAACCAATTCACGATCACCCAGCCTCAACAGCCCATCAGGCATTGTGCCATCTGTTACACGGTACACGGCCATAAAAAGTAGGGGAGATTTTCTTGGGAAGCTGAGACCATCCCAAGAACTGTTACACACTGGATTGCACGAGACACTGGCTTGATCTGAAATCAGAATTCTGAGAAGGCAGGTTTCAGCAAGCCTAGGGCGGCTCACGACTCAGCAGATGCAAAGAAACCACGGGGTGACCTGGAGAGTCATCTGGAATCCACATCTCCCTAGGCCCTGAGCTCTACCTACCAACTGCCTAGGGGAAGGGAGAAGCACAGCACGTGGGGATGCAGGAGGGAGCAGAAATGGCATTCCAGGCAGCGACCTGGCCAACTCCATGACCTGCTTCAACTCTTGGCTCAAACCCCACCCTCTCATTGAGGCCAACCGTATTCACTGCTGACTAATCACACCCCAGCCTGCCCACCGCCTCAGCACCCAGGGGCTTCCAGTGCCCCTCACCCTGCTTGGTATTTTTTTTTCTATAGTTTTTATGATCTTATCGCACACTATATCATTTACTAGTTACTCTTAGTGTTTATTATTTGTCTTCCATTTAAGCTCCATGAACACAGGCATTTGGATACACTGATATATCCAAAGGTCCTTGAATGGTGCCTAGAACATAATAAACACTTAATAAATACTTGCTCAACAAACGAATAAGAGCTAGTATCTGTTGAGTGCTTCCTACGTACCAGGACAGGCCAGCCACCAGGGAGATGGTGGTGAGTGGCCAGAATCCCTGCCCTCACCAAGCTCACTGTCAATCTAGTACTTCCTCAAACAAGTTCTGAGAGAGGAATGCCCTAAGCCACGGGGATCAGCAAACTACAGCCCCCGGGGCCAAATCCCAGGCACTGCCTGTTCACGGACATAAAATTTAATAGAACATTATTTATTCATTTATTTGCATTGTCTATAGTTGCTTTTGTGCTACAATGGCAGAGTTTATTGTTTTGACCAAGACTGTATAGCCCACAAAGTTAAAAACATTTCCTATCTGGCCCTTCAGGGCCAAAAAGTTGCCAACCCTTGATCTCAGGCATCTATTAATTATAGTGAATTAGTATCTCTCCTGTTCATCTACAGTTGTACTATTTATGTACCATCCTTGGGAGAATCGAGAAAATAGTCGTTCATATCATTTTTTTGTTCCGTGGTCCAGATGTGGAATTCTACTTGAGAAAGAAAAGAGACAAACAGGAAAATATCAAATAGTACGTTAGGTACTGACTGGGGGAGGTGTGGCAAGATACCACAGAAGCACATAGAAAGCTGCACATAGCCTGACATGGAGACTCCATGAAGGCTTCCTGGAGGAAGTGACATCTAAAATATTATTATTACTCAAAATGGATTAAAGACCTAAATGTAAGGCCAGACACTATAAAACTCCTAGAGGAAAACAGAGGCAGAACACTCTATGACATACATCAAAGCAAGATCCTTTTTGATCCACCTCCTAGAATCATGGAAATAAAATCAAGAATAAACAAATGGGACCTCATGAAACTTAAAAGCTTTTGCACAGCGAAAGAAACCATAAACAAGACAAGAAGGCAACCCTCAGAATGGGAGAAAATAGTTGCCAATGAAACAATGGACAAAGGGTTAATCTCCAAAATATATAAGCAGCTCATGCAGCTTAATATCAAAAAAGCAAATAACCCAATCCACAAATGGGCAGAAGACCTAAATAGACATTTCTCCAAAGAAGACATACAGATGGCCAACGAACACATGAAAAGATGCTCAACATCACTAATCATCAGAGAAATGCAAGTCAAAGCCACAATGAGGTATCACCTCACACCAATCAGAATGGCCATCATCAAAAAATCTAGAAACAACAAATGCTGGAGAGGGTGTAGAGAAAAGGGAGTTCTCCTGCACTGTTGGTGGGAATGTAAGTTGGTACAGCCACTCTGGAAAACAGTTTGGAGGTTCCTTCAAAAACTACACATAGAACTACCATATGATCCAGTAATCCCACTAATGGGCATATATCCAGAGAAAACCATAATCCCAAAAGAAACATGTACCATAATGTTTATTGCAGCACTATTTACAATAGCCAGGACATGAAGCAACCTAAATGCCCATCAACAAATGAATGGATAAAGAAGATGTGGCATATATATACAATGGAATATTACTCAGCTATAAAAAGGAATGAGATGGAGCTATATGTAATGAGGTGAAAAGACCTAGAGTCTGTCATACAGAGCGAAGTAAGTCAGAAAGAGAAAGACAAATATTGGATGCTAACTCACATATACGGAATCTAAAAAAAAAAAAAAAATGGTACTGATGAACCCAGGGACAAGACAAGAATAAGAATGCAGATGCAGAGAATAGACTGGAGGACACGAGGTTGGGGGGGGGGGGGCAGGGGTTGAAGGAGAAGCTGGGACGAAGTGAGAGAGTAGCATAGACATATATATACTACCAACTGTAAAACAGATAGCCAGTGGGAAGTTGCTGTATAACAAAGGGAGATCAACTCAATGATGGGTGATGCCTTAGAGGGCCGGGATGGGGAGGGTGGGGGGGAGACGAGGGAGGGAGGGAATATGGGGGTATGTGTATAAATAGAGCTGATTGACTTTGGTGTACCTCAAAAACTGGTACAAGAGTGTAAAGCAATTATATTCCAATAAAAAAATTTTTTAAATAAGAAATAAAAAAGAAATTAAATAAATAAATAAAATAAAATAGTATTATTGTTACCAGCACTACTACCACCCAAAACAAGCTTTTTGTAAAACATAGAACAAAACAGACTGTGGTAAACCTAAATAAGATGAACAATGATCAATAATGCTGTATTTGATTATTTAGTATATAATCTTCTGGTTGTATGACAGGTACACTGAAGCATACAGCTGCCTTGTGAATTGATACCCACACACAAAGAGCCTCAAAATACCCAAGACCTTAACATTATCAGCCTGTGTAGAATGTACTTACATTGGCATTCTGGGTTCACCTATTGAAAAACCCAGGTTCCTGGGACTCGTCTGTCCTCAACCTCGCTATGTGGGGCCTCTTGTCTGCCCTGGGGTGACAGAGCCTCAGGATTCATAGTATTTCCTCCCCCTCAGGGACAGTCTGTCCCAGGTACAACTCTTACAAATTTAATTTATGCTGATGTTCGAATGACTGATAAGATGGTGTGTTCCTTCTCTAGGACGTGTACTTTAACCCAGTCATAAAAAGTTTTAAGTAACAGGAGAGACTTTCTAAAGGTAGAATTTCAAGGACTGTGGTGGTGGAAGGCAGGACAAGCCTCTGTGGAATGGGAGGCTGTCTCTAATGCTTACTTTGCATCACTGATGGCAGCATGCTGTAGGAGAAAATTCCAGGAGTTCAGAAGACCTCTGTCTTTAGGCTTAGGCCTCCCTCTTATGCCGTATTCCATAACATACGCCATAATTATGCCCATGACATTTAATGTCTCCAAATGTCTTTCCTTCATTCGTAAAATGAATGTGAGAACTTAAGAAGGAAAATTTAATGATTCCCAACAGCCACAACAGGGAAACAACCTACATGTCCATCAACAGTTGAATGCGTAATGAAAATGTGGTATATCCATACAGTGGAATAGTATTTGGCCTTTAAAAAGAAGGAAATTCTACCATGTGTGACCACTTGGAGGAACCTGGAGGTCATTACACAAAGTGAAATAATCCAGACACAGAAGGACAATACTGCATGATTCCACTTATATGAGGTCTCTAAAATGGTCAAACTCTTTGAAACAGAGAATAGAATGGTGGATGCCAGGGGCTGGAGGGAGGGGAATTAGGAAGTTGCTGTTCAACAGGTAGAGAGTGTTGATTATGCAAGATGAATGAGTTCTACAGATCTGCTGTACAAGTGCCTATAGAGTTAACAACACTGCATTGTGCCCTTAACGTTTTTGTTAAAAGGGTAGACCTCACGTTAAGTGTTCTTACCACAATCAAAGAAAAAAAACCTTAAGACAATCTCAGTCAATGAGAAATCTCCGGACAGATGCTAATTATTCTAATAATACTCCATCTCCCCACCCCTGTGGGCATCTCTCCCAAAGGGGTACATTTATCAGACCCACATAAGCCATAGAACTGATAGTACTGAAATATTAAGCAGAAAACCACAGGGGCTGCTCTTTCTAAGCAAACACTCTGGGTCCAAGACGCTGAGCTGTGAAAAGCACGCAGTCTCTTCAGCAAGTGGCCTCCATCTTTAACATGAGAAAACACCACGGGTCAATCAGAGGCAAAGACTGCATGTCCCTCAGTGAAATCATACCTTCCTCACCTGGCGGGAATTGTAACACCACCCTCTTCTCTAAATTAAGCAAAGCAGAGTGCTGACTAATCACAGTAATCAACTGGCCCTAAAACACCTTCTTACCAGTCCCTAGACCAGTAGTCTCCAAACTTTTTGGCACCAGGGACCAGTTTCCTGGAAGACAAGCTTTCCACCGGGTGGGGGGATGGTTCAGGTGGTAATGGGAGCGATGGAGAGCAATGGGGAGTGGCAGATGACGCTTCGCTCATTCGCCAGCCACTCACGCCCTGCTGTGCGGCCCGGCTCCTGACAGGCCGCGGCCCAGGCGAGTGGGGACCCCTGCCCTAGACTATCCCCAGGAGCCACCTTCTGCCTGAGAGTTCTTCCTGGTTCAAAAGGACCCAAGCTTCCACTATTTTCCACATTCCTATTTCCTTCATCTCAAAATTTTCATTAACAGTCTCCATGTGTCCTTTCACACCAGTGGGATTTGATTTCCTGATTTCAGGAATATCTGGGGAATATCATTTTCATGGCCCATGAACGTAAAACTTTATTTTTAAAACATTTTACAAATAATAGCTCTCTGTCTCCCATGATCTGTTGGGCATACACAAAAAGTTGATTTCTTTTCTTGGGAGAAGTGTCTCTTAAGAGACAGAAAAGAAACTGGTGGTGATGAAAGCTCTTGACGGTTAAAACTGTTGTGCTCTGTTAAGCCCCAAACAGCAATTTAGGCTCGGTGTCCTCGGCAACACAACTGTATCCCCGGTGCCGTTCTTCTGATGTGTGGTTTCCATTTTCCTCCTCTTTTATAATCCAAGGTTAAGGAAGGGACTCAGATGCATCCATGCTTGTCAGTGTGGTTGAACTATAAAATTATGACCCCATATCCTTTAACAAAATGCAAAATATGCCCGTGACACAAAGATCTTCTCCATGGTGATCTGTTTCTCCCATAATAGCCCAGAAGGATCTAGAACCCTGCCTCCAGTTTGGTAGATTTCTAACCCACTGCCCAGTCTATCTTCCTTGGGGTGAGATGAAGGTACCAGTCTCACCCCTGTGAAAGATGGCCAGAGCATCCCTCAGCCCCCATTCGGCATCAGAGTCAGCGTGCAGGCTCGTCAATGACACTGCCAATGTCCCTTGGACTATTTTCTGCTCAAACTTGAAAAATGAGCCCCATGGAGGAGGAAGCCTCTGGCACAGCCTAGAATCTCTAGTACAGATTCAAAAACGGCTACATTCTTGAATATACAGTTCCCTTGAATACTGAGTAAAAATTCACATAAGCCAGAGGTTACAACATTATGGGGTCTGAGTAATATCCCTCAGGCTACTGCTACAGGAAGAGGAGAAGAAAGAGAGAAAAGAGAATGAAAGGGAGAGGCGCAGATGCCTACAGTGGAAGATGCAGGCTGGAGCCCCTCAGCTAGCTTAGCACCACACCTGCACTGGTATCTGAGTTCCCAAACTGGGAACATACTCTATGACAATAAAGATGATGCAACTGACTCCAGCTAAGAGGGCATGTGCTTGAGTTGGGGGTGGGTTTCATGGAGTCTCCCATCCACTTTCTCTCTACCTTGCTCAGTCTCTCATAAGCCAGTGCGATAAAGGACTGCATAATGCCCTCCACTGCCCTAACTGCTTCTCTTAACCAGCCCAGGACTCCAAGTATCAGTGATGTGATATCAGCCCCTTTACGTGCCCAGCATGAGGATTCTGAATCACTGAAAAGGCTCCAAAGGAAGGGGCCCAGGCTCCTGAGTTATCGTGGCAGCCATGTGCCATTGTACCATAGCAGAGAGGAAGGTCCCCAGGGGGACAGGGGAAAGGAGAGAGGGTTGGAAGTGCGGGAAGACGTGAAAGCAGAGAGAAAACCTAACGGGAAACAGTGCAGCACAGCCTAGTGGTTAACAGCTGGTGCTCTAGGGTCACTGTGATCTGAGGTCAAATTTCTGTACCATTCATTACCCATTAACATGGGACTCCAACCACTTACTCAGCCTCTCTAACCTTAAAGGAGGAATGATAATAACATCCCCTCATACAGTTGTTGGAAGAAATAAATGACCTGAGGCATAAAAAGTACTCAGCACGGGGCCTCAATAAGCGGTGGTTGATGTTGTCCTTTTCTCAGATAATGAACAAAACCATGAACTGGTGAACAGGGACTTGGATTTGAGATGGTCTATCTTGTTTGTCAAATGAGGGGCTTATCGTTAAGGTTTCTTCCAGCTTGGATATTCCAGAAGTCTGTAACTAAGAGGTAAAGACTAAAACGTGAACATTACAGCTCTAATTTAAAATGACACCCAATAGCACATCTGCCACCATCAAAGGAAGCTACGTGCACAACAGAGTCGTGTGAAGAGTGAGTGAATGTGTCTGGTGTGGGAGTGTTGGGGGAGGGGTGCTGCTGGTTAACCACAACTGGCATTGCTTGCATTGTTATTCTTGGGTTTTCTAGACTAGAGAAGTTTCTGGCCATCTAGGTAACAAGCAGGCAATTCAGGTCTAGTTAAAAACAGTTTCCCCTGAAATCAGGAGGGAGAGATGTCTAACCTTGATTCTTTGCCCTTTGAAGCCTAACCTTGATGTACCCTAACCTTGATTCTTTGCCTTTTGAAGCCAAAACCCAAAGTGCCTTTAATTTATATAGAATGGCTTCCCACCCATCATCTTACTCCCTTGATGGACTACAAAAGGCTTTCAGAAAGGATGTGAAGTCACGCTTGAAAAAATACACTTAAACAGAGAGCAAGGTATGCTGTTTACATAATACACCACCTCCCTTAACCTAGTTTAAACCAGTCAGGGCTTTAGCATCAACGGTGTCCTTCTTGGCTTCCCAGAGTTCTGATACAGTGTGAAAATACACGCCCCAAGCGTGCAGCCAAGAAGCAGAGACCACTGAAATGGCAAGAAACCAGCATCATCAGCGCTCAAGTGACAGCCAGCACATCTGGGCAGAATGACAGATGTTGCACAAAAGCTTGGCCAAATCCTCTAAGCTACTGGGAATGCCCTCCCTCCCAGTCCAAATCCTCTTATCCTTTAAGGCAGAGTTCAGCATCCCTCCCCCCTCCTCTCGGAAGCCTCCACTAGTAACACTGCACCCACTGAACTATCCCGTTAGGGACACTCGCTCACATTTACCGACGAGCATTTATTGGACGTACAGAGCATTCTGCTGTTGCTTGTTTTCTGTCCTAACATACATCTCATGCTCATGAAAGGACTTCCAAAGGGTTTTTATTTTATCTCCCATTTCACCTTGCACTTGGCTCACACTGAATAAATAACTGTGGCCTAAATGTGTATGTAAACCATTCTTAATACACACATAATTCTCTTCTCAGGAGAAGACAGCACTATTGGCCTAATAAAGATCAACTACGCCCAGTCACAGAAAATTAATTTCACCTTGGGCAGATAAGTAAACGTACTATGACACACATCTGGGAATACATCCTCGCCTAGAAAATTTTCTCAGTGAATGGCAGGTCTATTAATAAAAACTCTAAGGCCAAATTTTAAACTGAATAGAGCTTCACAATACTAAGCCTTCACATGCATTCTTATACCTGTTTCCCATCAGGAAAGTGAGGCTCAGAAAGGTTAAGTGGCTTGCCCAAGGTCACCCAGCCAACACACAACAAAGTCAGCACTGGAACCAGTTCCAATTCCCTTTCCACTGCCCCCTCCATGTCACCTGGGAAGGCTTCTATCAGAAGCCAAAGGCTCCCAGGACACATCTGATTTGTTAAATCAGTAACATTTTGTGTATGAAAAATAGACCCTGAGAAGCACAATTAGGCAGTGGAGACCCCAGCACACTGTCTAGGATCTGAAGCCAGGTAGTGGTAAGTGCAGATACTAGATTGTTTAAAGTGCTCACAAAACAAGAATGAAAATCAGGAGCTCCTAAAAGAATGTAAGAACAGGCCATGTCATCACAGCATGAAGAAATTAAAAGAGCATGTGTTGGAACGTTCAATTCAAAACCAGTAAGCTATCCTGAGTAGCAGAAAATTCACAGCGGGCAGAAGTGAATGGTAAATCACGACCATCCACAGAGCAAGCTGGTTAGGGAAAAGGATGGTCCCTTCCCAAAGGAAAGCAACAAGCAGCACACACTTAACCTAGAGCACAGAAGCCCAGAAGCACATCAGGGCTGAAAATTAACATTGAAACCTCAGGCCCTGAAAGATTCCTGGGGCTCATGCAGGCACCCTCTAACTACTACTGGGAAAACACATGTGAACTGGGTTCTGGGCTCACAGGGGCCTCTCCTCCCCTATTGCATATTTTAACAGGGAGGATTCACAGCATTTTCTCCCAAGAATCTCTAGGAGTGGGAAACCACATGTGTAAACCATGTGGACTTAAAGCTCTGAGAGGATAGAAGTCGCCTCTCATACTCTGCTTGTTTCCCACTGTCAGGAAATGGAGAAGAAATGCTGTGAATTTAGCTTCTAACCAACAACAATGCATTCCTGGGTTTCTATGAAGAGAGCCACAAGGTGCCTTTGTTGCACACAAAAGGTGAGATTTGAACTCCAAATGGAAACAGGCCAAATCTGACACCAGCACTGAATTACACCTGGTTAGTACACTCAGATTCAAGAGCTGGACCATGAGATCATTCCAGCAAGTGAAAGGATGGTGTCCCGTCTGCTTTTTTTCTTCTTCCTGTTTCCCAAGGGAGGCCCACCAAGACCATCATCCCAAGTTCAGCATCCTCTTCTGCCTAGATGTAAGTTCCATCGGTCCCTAGCAGTGGCTCCCTAAGTGTGATCTTTTTCAGTTGGTCTGCAAGGTCAAAATTATTTTCAAAATAATACGAACACATTCTTTTTGGACTCTTTCCCTCTCGTACTCTCAGGAGTGTCCAGTGGAGTTTCCAGGGGCTACATGAAGTGTGACATGGCAGCAATGCAGAAGCAGTTAGAAGAATCCAGCTGACTTCTATTAAGCCAGACATTAAGGAGATTGGCAAAACTGTAAAACAATGCCATACTTCTGAGATTTTTGTTGTGGAAAATGTAGTTGATATTCCACAAAAATATGCTCTTATATTAACACGAAATGGGTTTCTTTTTAATTAATTAGCTTTAAAATGTATTGGTTTTCCTTTTAATGTGGTAAACATTGATAGATATAACCCACACAAACAAAAACTGCTCTGGAGTCCTCAGTAATGTTTAAATATTTAAACTGAAATCATTTCAGTTTTGCTCTTGAGACTCAAAAGTTTGAGAACCACTAGTTCATAAGAAAGATGCTTGCATCCAATCTATTCTTAAGAAAGTAAATCTGAATAACCCTGCTGCTTTCTGCCCATCAGACCCTACCCATCCTTCGGGGTCTAGTTCAAGCTCCATGTCCTTCTCTGAATCTTCCAGATGGCCGAGCCCTCTAAGAATTCCACCCTCTGATCTCCCCTGACAACTAGCTTTTCCTTGCCGCCTAGCATTTCATCACACTCTGCCCGCGACATCCCCTGCATTATTGTCCTGGGTTATGTAATGCCTGTTGTTATTTAACTTTCTCTGAGGGTGTGTCTTGCTTCCCAAAGCAATGTGGAACTGAGAATGGGTCCCAATCCCAGCTCTGCCTCTTAACTGGGGAGCTGACCTTGGGCAATTTACAGAGGCTCCGTTTCCTCATTTGTAAAACGCAGAGTAGGCAGGCTTTCTGTGAATCACAGGCAATTACCTGCTCTACCAACACCACTTAACTTAGGATTTTTCTGAGAACGAACAACTGTAACAATTGAGATCCAAGCAAGGTGCTGGCGTGCAGGAGGCTAGTCAGTCTTCTTCCCAGCTGCAGTGCCAGGACAGACAGAGATGGCCTGAACTATCACCTGCACTTATTACGTGAATGAGTGAATGATGCGTGAATCAATGCACAAGCCTGGGGTCTCACCGGGGTACAGTATGCCCTTCCTAGAGGGACACTAGAAGACAAGGGAGGGAAAAGAAGGCTACTGGCTTTTAATGATCATGAATTATTGGCATGCAGTGGGCAGGGACCTACCTAAGACTCCTTCCACCCGAATGCCAGATTTCTATCTCAGGTGTGAACTTCCTCTTCTCAGCATCCTAGTGCCTCATATTGTACCTCTCAGGAACATAAGCTTCTCACTCACTCGTAAAAGAGGGGTCCCAGTGTTCCTCCCCCAGCTACTCCTGGGGGGTCTCCAGGGTATCCTCAAATCCCTAGGAGAAATGCCAGTTCCTCCAACATTCCAGGTAGTTAGTTCTCTCACCAACCAACAGGCTGAAATGATGGTGCATCACTTCACTTACTCGCAGCACTCAGAGGGGTGGGGAAGTGGCTGCTCTCAGCTTTGGGGGCATGTCTCCTTCACCGAGAGCACCTCACCACAGTTCTCAGCCCTCCGGCCCCACTCCCTCACTCACGCTCTGGCAGGCAGCCCACAGCTCCATCAGAGAGAGACAGGAAGCAGCCAAGGAATGCTGTTACTGTGTGAATTCGGATTCCACTGCCTTGGACTGTGATCCCTGGGAAGGGACTTCAGCAAACAAGCCCTGTGTGAACCCAGGACAGGCAATCTGAGCATTTTAATTGTTTTCTAGGGAACCATGATTTGTTTGATCTAGATTGCAAAGGAGGGAGAGGAAACATCTTCCAAGCCATAACCACATGCTACGTGTGTTTAACGACTATATGTTATGTACTGCGCACATATATTTCAGATGTATCACACCTTGAAATACTTATTAGATAAAACCCTCACCCTATCTTTCAAATGCAGCCCACCATCAGGTCATCCATCCATTCAATCGGTACACATTTCCCAAGTGTCCAGGGCCCACCACCGCTTTCCTGAGGGTAGGGAAGAGCTGGAGGAAACAAAGATGGGCAGATGCCCAAACACTTCTTCCCGTGGTCTACAGGGCACCCTGGGGATATGGCCTAAAGGGGTGTCAGCACTCCAGCCTCCACTGATATCCTCCTTAAGAAAAAACTTTAAAATAAGAAACACAGTTTGCCCTCTGACAATACAACCGTCAGATCAACGCAATAATGAATCAGCACAAAAATTAAAAAGTCAATCACTCAGAAGAAATCTCAATCAGATCCAACACTTTCACATACTCTCAAAAAAGTAAGAGGCTGGGATGGGGCTGAGGCAGGGGGCGGGGGGGGGGAACCAACAAAGAGAGCAAGGGAAGAGGGAAATCTCAAAGCATACAATGACAGTGCCTGGCCCAGCACTGCCCACAGGTGAGAGGAGCCTGTGATGGGAATCGATACCTCAGGCCTTCTCCACCTGTTGATGATAAACCTTTCTTTCTTTTTTCTCTTTTTCAAACTTTAGACTTGCACGCAATTCTCCTTGGAATGGGATGAACTGGCACCCTGACATTATACATCCATGGCAAGCACTCGGTTACCCTTAGTTCCTCCAAATGGCTGGAGCCTCTCTCATATTCTAACCTAGTGGGTCCCAACTAGAGGTATGTTGCCCTGGATGGGGGGCATTCAGTAATATCTGGAGACATTTTTAGTTGTCACAACTGGCAAGGAGATATTACTAGCATCTAGCGGGTAGAGGCCAGGGATGCTGCTAAACATCCCATAATGCACAGAACAGCCCCCACGATAAAGAGCTGTCTGGTCTAAAATGCCAATAGAGCTGAGGTTGGGAACCCTATAAACCCACGGTCTCGGTTTGCAAGGTTGAGAATCTTGGTAAATTAACAAAAACAATGAATGCCACCCTAAAAGGACAGTTGACAACGAGCCATCAGCCTCTGCAGGGGGCCCATTTCTGCTCACGCATACAGAAGGAGCCTTTCCTTTAATGTCCACAAGATATACAACCTGGCGCTGGGCACAAAGGCCAGTCACACACAGAGTGACCCTGTGATAACGGGCATCCTCAGCCCTGTCCTCCATCTACTTGGTTAACAGACACATGAAGCCATTTACACAGTTGGAATGTCATTTGCTCAAAAAGTAATGACCAGCTTGTGGAAGCAGCCAGGCTAGTCGGTACTGAGACCCTCAGCTACCTCCTTTCCCATCACAGGGGAAGAAGCTAAAGATGAGAACGTCAGTTGCAGACGACGTCAGTGGACCGAACAGTGTCATCACCACTAAAAACAAGAGACATTAGGAAAGAAGCCTCAGTATCCTCTTCCTGAAGTCGAGACAGATTAAAGACCTCAGACCGAGGGACACACTGTGCTCCGTGGGACCTGCAGATATGCACAAAGACCAGTTATGTTTTAGAGGGAACCCAACACCAGTTTCCTCATGCAAGCAAAATGCTCTGAACTATGGATGTATCTGTGTTGATACACATGCCCATGTGCAGATAAATAGATAGAAAAAGACAGATGATGAATAGGTAGATAGATGGTTGATGGATGGATTGAGAGAGATTCCCAAGTGGCTGGTATCTAAGTGCTGCTCCTTAACTCACAGGCCCAGCTCTCCTCCCTGTCCGATGACACAGATACACCAACAACCTGGAAGCCAGAGAAGCTGCCCCCTGGGTGGCAAATGAAAAGATTAAGCTCCTCCTCCCTCAAGCAGTTACAGGCACCTGGGTCCAGTCTGTGCTGGAAGGTGGAGGACACAGTGGGAGCCCCATCCGTTCCCTCAAGGATCTTGAACAGGTTGGGGCAGCCGGACTATCACCATGATGTTGGCCTTGACCTTTGAAAGCTGGAGAAATGACCCTTCCCAAGGATGCTAATTCTGCCCGGGCCTCTATGTAACAGCTGAAGGTGGGTAAGAGATTAAGCACAGAGAGGGAGGGGAAGGGAGGGTTTGCAGGCTTCAAAAGGCATTTTCCAGGTTAAAAACCAGATTTGGACAGGTGGGACTCAGCCGAGAATGTGGGGCACGGCCCTGGGAGGAGAGGCCTGTGTGCCTCTCCCCAGGAGGGAGGGGTTCATGGGTGCCTTGAGATGAGAGGCTCCAGGGAAAAAGTTCAGAAAGGGAGGACAGGCAATAAAGACAGGCTTTATGGACTTCAGTTTGCCTTCAGCTAACACTGCTCAACCTGTCCCAAACCATCAGACCCCATCCTGTCCCAAAAATAGGAGCGAGAGGAAATAACTGAATCACCAGAGAAAGGCAGTTTATGTGGTAAGGAAAGATGGCAAGAAGGGAGAAAAGTTGAACTAGCAGGCAAGAGTGAGAAGTAGGAGAACAAGATGGCTTAGGCCGTGCTGATAAAAAGTGAGCAACCTCGCCCCACTCCCAAAACACACACACACACACACACACACACACACACACACACACACACACTGGCATTACTCACCAGGAACCAGTGAGAGCTCTCAGCTCAGGAAAGGAGGCACCATGTGTGCCGGTACATGCATGGGATCCAGAACCCGAGAGACCTGGCTAAAAGCCTGGTCCCACCACAGAGAAGCCAAGTGATCTCGGGAGAGGTGGTTTACTTTCCTGCTTTGCAAGATGGCCACAAGGCCTTCCTCCTAGAGCTGTGAGGCCCACGGTGGTGCAAGTAAGGCAGGGGGCACTCAGAATCCATCCATATATGGTCCTCCCTTTCCCTACTCACCCCATCTTCATCCCCTCACCATGAAGACTTTATTTCTGAAAGAGACCCGATTCCTTAGAATATACTAGTCTGTTTCTATGGAGACAGTAGACTGACACCCCTAGCAAATCCCACAAGAAGACAAGTCTTTGCAAGAGATGACTCCTCTCAAGCTCCTCGCTCCTCAGAAGCTCCACAACAATGAGGGACAACGGATGGATGAAAAGAGGAGGTGAGGGTTTTCCTCCGAGAGGAAGAGCTGGAACTGGTCAGAGAGAAAACCAACCATGTCCTTAAGGACACTGATTTCCCTGAGGATCTGAAGGCAGGTGACATCATTTAAGATACACTAGCACCTTCTGGGGGTGTCTAAGGGCACCAGGTGCTGAGGGGGTCAGAACAGAAGGACAAGAGGAGCTTCCCCCGGCAGAGCTTCCGTCTGGCAGGGGTGACAAGACCCACACACTGGGGACAGTCCATGGCAAAAGACGACAAACTGCGGATCAGGGGAGTCCAGTGGAGCCACATACACAGCTGCATACAGTTGGCACTCAAAAAATATTTGTTAACTGAATGAATGACATTCACTCAATTTCACAGCTTTGAGTCACTTGCCTTTGGAAAAGCTCTGTGAAGCCCTGTCTCATTTTCTGCCAGGGAACAATTCCAGCCTGTTTCAGGGAAAACGACAAAGGCTGGGGAGGAACCTGTAAAGGCTAGAAACCCTGAGGCCAAGAGGTGAACTGCCTTGTGGCTGTCAGCGCCGCCCAAACACACAGACCACGAGGCTGCGGCCGGCTTACTCACAGACGTGACAGATATTAATACTCTCAGGCCACTGGCAATGCCTCTGGCCTGCCTTGGTTTTAGGGACACAGAAATTAGACTCCAAGAACACCAAGAGATTCCAGGACAGGCTCAAAAGCCTCAAGGCCCATCCCCTGAGTCAGGGAGATCATCTGTTAAGTCTAACCTTGATCCCCCAGGTTCCTCCCCACACGATCTGTACTCCCCACGTGGAAAGGACATCACCTCTTTAACAGGCTTAACAGCAGGGCGCCAAGAAAACCTTTTCCTAGGCCGCAGTAAAACGAGGCAGGGAGGGAGGGAAGAAGACAGAAAGACAGACGTTGTTTTGAGTTTTTTATAATGCTGTACATGTCCCTGAAAGAGCCATCCTTTATCCTGAGATATGTCCATCTTACTTTTTGGATTTTCTATCTTGAACACACCACGTCCTTTCCCACCTTTGCCTTTGCACATGCGGTTGCCTCCGCCTAGAACACATCGCCCTTTCCATCTCCAGCTCCTGCTCTCCCTCTGTGTGCCTCAGTTTCACTGTCCCTTCCAGGGGAGGCCTTCTCTGAACACGTCCCCGGGAAGCAGCCTCCTCTCCTCACCTCGATCTTATTTAGTCCCTTGTTTTTCTTCAAACCCCTTCTTAGAAGTTGTACTTATTTATCGGCTTGTTTCCTGTCAATCCCCCACCCAACTCTAAGTCCCATGAGAACAAGGGCCGCACCTGTCTTGTTGGCCAGTAAACAGCTGCTGCTTAGCACAGTGCTGGAAGCATACACACCTCAGCAAATGCTTATCCAATCACTGAATGAAAATGCTCTGTTTATGAAATAATTATAATGGTAAATTTATTTTTTTAATTCTTACTTGGTAAAATGAAAAGAGCACAGCTCTAGGTTGGTGCCTTCCCCTCTTTCAGGGAAGAAAGGTAGAGGGAGAGGAGGCATTTTGTTGTTTCAAGAAATGCAAACGTTTGCAAACCAATGCTTTATAGAATAATTCCTTTCATGTAAACAAACATAGTATGGGTCCCTCTGTTAAAACCACTGACCTACTTCTAAAACAGGTACCTATAAATAAACTGTGTGCAAATCCAGATCTATTTCCAAAGAGAGTCAGTTTCTCAGAGGTGTTTTACCTTCACTTCTCATTCCCCAACAGTGGACACCATATCACAGCTTTAGCATCTTCTGCCTTTCCCTTTGCTTACCAAGCTCTTTATTAGGTAGGTTTTAATTTTTCAACCCATAAACATTGATGGGTTCCTGCTTAAGGAAATAGCAATGAATCCTTTCTTCAGATGAAGAACAATTTCTCATTGCATTAATGATCCCCTAGTGTTGTGAAGATGTAGATGTTTGTATACTGAATTTTCTTACAGCAGGGCTTACCTGTGCACTGGCTGGCTCCCCGGGGGCCCAGCCTTCCCATCAGTAACTCAGGGAAAGGACATTTATCCCTGCAGCTACACAGGACATAATGAGTCTTTACAGCTCTCCATTTCCACCAGGCGTTGCACAACTATGTAGGGCACAGAAGAACACACGTTATCAGCCACCCCCAGGCTTGTGCTCTCCTGTAGCTGTTCCCATCTGGCCAGGCGATCGGCTGCAGAGTCCAAGGGCAACATGTGCAAAACAGTGACGCCCTCTGTATGTCTAGAGCTCCACTCTAAATAAATTCTTCAACAAGCAAGCATCCACTCACTTCTATAAGACCTTGGGATGAGGGAGACTGCAGGTCATTTACAGGTGGAGAAACTGAGGCCCAGGGGATGAGCTAGCTTACTAAAGACAGCGCTGCGAGTCAGCACCAGACCAGGACTAAGATGAAAATGCAAAGGTGTGAGAGTTGAAATCATGATGTGCACTGGAGATGCAAGGCAATAGTGCTGTAGTTCTCATCATCATGTATCCATTCAAGATCTCTGGGCCATTTACCAAATGCACGTGTTCTCCCACTCTCGAGGAGGTGGGCGTGTGTGTGTGTGGAGGCGGGGCGGATACAAGATAAATGACTCATGGTCCCTGCCCATCAAGGAAAGGGAAGTATACTGGAGGAGTTGACCACCTCTTAAACAAACCTTTACTGCACAATGGAATTCTAGAGCCACGCAGCTGGGAGCCCAGAGGAGGACAGCCTGATGCTGTCTGTAGGAGGAAGGAGGAGGGGGCATTTGAGCTACAGCTTGAAGGAGGGCTTTGCTGGGTGGAGTAGAAGCGATTCCAGGCTGAGGGGACAGTGTGCCAAGTCCCTGGCAGTGGGACACATCATGAAGGGACTGCAGATGTCTGGTGACATCAGCCAGGCCCAGCTAGCCAAAAGCCTCATAGGTCTCACTAAGGAGAGGAGACTTTTCCGGAGGCCAACAGGACCCGCTTCCATCAGAGGCATTAAACAGTAGAACAGCATGAACAGATTTGGCTAGAAGTTAACAGGAGCACCTGGGGCCACAGATCAGTGAGAAAATGTAGTTGTTCAGGCGAGTGACAGTGGAGGAGCTAAAGAGGAGATCTGCATTTGTCACTTGACATTTCACCTGAAAAGTGAAATAATAATATTTGTCCTGCCTCCTTTATGGGGCTATGATAAAGTTGTTAATAATAATGAAGATACAATAAAAATAATGGCCAACATATATTGAGAACTTACATATTTTATTAAACACTTACATAGCGTTTGATAGGTATCAGGCATTGTTCTAAGTGCTTTACAAATACTAGTCCATTTAATCCTCATAACAATCCTATAAAATAAAGATTTTAATTATCCCCATTTTACAGATGGGGAAACTGAGGCACAGAGAGGTTAAGTGACTTACACCAGGTCACACAGGCAGTAAGTAATGGAGCTGTGATTTGTATCCAGGCTATCTGATCCCAGTCCCTTCCTTGGCCCTTGGTCACATTCACGGCCTCTTGCTTGTCATGTCCCAGCACTGTGGTAAGTGCCTTATAGTCATTGTTTTTCACTTTGATGCTCACAGGATTCCATGAAGTTGACACTTTTTTTGTGCCTGTTTCACAGATAAGGAAACTGAGACACAAAGAGAATCAGCACTTTGTCAAAGTTACACATCTAGTAAGTGATGGAGTTGCAAACTGCACCCTGGTCTGTGTGACTGCTTTTAACTGCTCTCCCTTCTCCCTTCACTCGAAAAGTATGAAAAGTAGAGGGAGCAGCAACCCGGAGGAAGGCTGAATGCAGAGAGGAGTGGGCAAGCAGCCGGAATAGGTTTTCCCCACCCAGTGTTAAGCAGAGAAGAGAGAAGGCAAGTTGCCCTCTCTCCCAGCACCTCTGCTCAGCCTGGCAGACAAATCAGACCCTGTCAGCTGGGCAATAAAACACCCTGATCCCTTGGGGTTGAGGGTCTGCAGGCCACGGCACTGGGAACAGGGGGTGGCAAACAACGGTATCTCAGTCAGGCCCGGGCTTCACTGATCGGTCTTGGCAAAAACAAGATGTCAGCACCAGCTGTAAATCCCGGTGACAGCAGCGCCCCAGGCCCCGGGCACACTCTGGGCCATGCTGGAGCCGCAATGTCCAGAGCCTTCTCCTGCCACTTCTCGGGACCGGGAGTCCTGGCCTGAGGCCTGGCCACGGAATCATTAATCTATGGACTGGCTTCCTAAGGAGGAAAACATGCAGGAAATTTTACCGAAGGAAACAGAGCTAAAACATCCACCAGGGTTTAGCTGAGACCAGACCATTTAGGGCAGTGATTCTGAAGCAGGAGGGCAAAACCTCCAGGAGGGACATTTTAGAGGTTCTGTGGAACTTTGAAGGAGCACTTATGAGAGGCTGCATATCACAGTGGTTAAGGGCGTGGGCTTTGAAGCCAGACTCCCTGGGTTCAAATCCCAGCTAGACCACTTACTAGCTTAGAGACTTGGGGCATGCTCCTTAATCTCTCTAGGCCTCAGTGTTCTCCCCAGTTATATGAGGATAATAATAGCCTGTCTCATCAGGTTATGGGGATTTAATGAGTTAATATTTAGAAAGCTCTGAGAACAGTGCCTCACACCTAGGCAGCGTTATATATATAAATGGGCTGGGGGAAACATGAGACATCTCACATAACATGGTGGAAGATAGCATCACATCCAAGTTCATGGAGGCCTGGGATGGGGATGAGATGTTTCTATTTCTTTTAGGAATTTAGATATTTTAAAAGTTGAAAGCTGCTGATCTCGGGTCACAGGGAAGGCTGCAGCACCATTCAACAACGTGCCACAGCAGCTTTCCCAAGGCAGAGCCAGGGCCTTGGAATTCAGGATGGGGTGGCATGGCCCAAGAATGCTAGAAATTCCTGCGGTGTAGTTTAAAGCTTTCAAAATTCACGCTCAGAAATACCCCCAAATCATCCAGTGCACACCCAGCCCACTGGGCAGGAAAAGAATCATGCTGAGGGCCAGAGAAGGGCCTAGTCCAAGGTCACGGTAGCTGGCTGGTGTGGGAAAGGAGCCAGAGCCAGGGGCTGTTGGGTATGAGCAGCTTCGACCACCTCAGCCTGCTGCCCATGCCCCAGGGAGGCTGGGAGCCCAGCGTCTAGGGCTCGTGTGGCTGAAGCAGCTGTCACCCTGGCCTGGCAGGGCCTGCCGTGCGCTGGCCCCGACACAGGCTGCTGCAGACCGGCACCTGCCACCGAGCTCTGGCAGTCCCCAGAGGCCTCAGGCTCGATTTCCTCTTCCGGAAGTGGGGATCGCGGGTCCACACCTCCTACACGTTCACACTAGAAGTGGCTCCAGGCCTGGGCACAAGTCTAGAAGAAGCAGACCAAGAAGTTCCACAGCCTCTCTTGTCTCATCCTGACTGATTCGATGTTCCTGACTCAAGCCAGCATCTCTGTTGGTAAAACTGGTCTATTAGGGAAACAGGGAAATCCCCAGATCTGTAGGAGCTCAATGCAACTGAAGTCCCACCCTGTGCTGCCATCCACATGGGATGTGGAGACCACGGCCCCTTCGTCCTTGTGACTCTGCCACCTTCAACCCAGGGCCCCCATGATGACCGTGACTGGCTGATTCAAGCCAATGGAGGGGGAAGGCACAAGGGGCATGGCCCCGGAGGGTTTACGGGCCAGCCTGGAAGAGCCACTTATCACTTTCATCCATCTTCCACTGGCCAGAATTTAGCCACTGGCCACACCTGGCCATACCTGCCCATAAGGGAAGCTGGGAGGTATAGAATAGCTGTTTGCCCAGGGAATAGAGGAAACAACAGGCTTTGGTGGATACAAAGGCCGCCTGCTGCCATCGACCTCCTTCCTTTGCTCTGTGGCCCTTGATGGTCCTAGACTGGAGCCCCAGCTTAAGTCAGTGACTTGCTCCGCCCAGAAGACTTTAAAGAGAATCTGATGGCCCTCAGTGTCCAGGCTCTGACACGCAGGGAGGAGTGACAGGGAGAGATTGTACCAGACCAGGAACTCACCGAGGGCACAAACCGTGTGGCAGCTCGTGCGCAGCCCCAGTGTTCCTCGCACGGGACCCCATCACAGAGCAAGGCCCCCGTGCATGTCTGCTGAACGGCAGGGAGGGGAGGACTGGGGGCTGCTGGCGTGCCAGGCACCAGCCGTCTTGCAGGAACACCGCGGTTTGACTCACTGGAGCTTCGCGCCTGGGATTCCCTGATCCACTTTGCAGGGAGGAGAAGCAAGGAGAAGGGGACAGCCAGAGCAATCCCACCCCACCCCACCCCCACCCCCGCCCCCATGCTCAGCTCTCACGTCAGAGGCAGACTCTCGCCTCCTCTGTGTGGGAAGGAAGCAGGGGCAGTTTCCATTTTATTTCAGATTCATCACGAACTGTGTCCCACAGACATGAGAAACCACAGAAGAAGCATTCTCCCTCCCCCACTTGCAGCATCTCAAAAGCAGGGAGAGCCAGGAAAAACGCTGGTGAGAACACCCTTGACTTGAGGGGACAGACAAAGCCCCACCACCAAAGGGGCCAGCAGAGAGGAAAGATCAAAAAGCAAGTATAGCTATTAGTTGGTTTTGTGACCTTGGGCAAGTGACAGAGTCTCTATCTCCATTTTTTCCCCATCTGTCAAATGGAGATAATAACAGCTGTTCTGAAGTTAGAATGAGATAATCAATGTGTAAATGACTCTGGAAAGTATAGCGCTTTATATGAGAATATAAGGTGTTATTATCCACTCACCCCTCCTGCCTCTCCAGCAAATTCAGATGTTTGATGACAATTGCCATCTGGCGAAGGCGCCGTCTCGATGAGTCGAAGCAATGCAGCAGCCTCCACATCTAAGAAACGGGTCCTGAGGCAGAAGCCTGTGCCAGACATAGGCCTGGTGTGTCCTGGGACCCACGCTCTAATCAAGAAACATTTGCGTGGAAACAGTGAACTGTGATCCACAAGGCACTTCCACTGCATAGAAGCAGACCCTCACAGACTCATATGTGGTATCTTTGAACTGCAAGGAACACACAGTCAAAAAAAAATCACAGACTTCTACACTTGGCCCAGACCCCAGTCCTTGGGGGAAACGAGCTAATTCCCAAGAAAAAGTGGAAAACCGACTCAACTTTCCACTGACCGGTGGAAGGCAAAACAGGTTTCTGTCTATCATCACTTATTTGGTTTGGGATCTTCTGCGAGTCATTTAACCGCCCCAATATGCCAGTTTCTTCCTCACAAGAGTGCAGAATGGGGAAGCACTTTGGCAACCAAAAGACACTGATCAGATGAAAGGTATTTCTTACTATTGATGATCAAATGTCTTCCCTATGAGTCCCTGCAGTGTTCTCAGATCCTCTCACACCCAGAAGACAGGGGTGCCCATTTTCCTTCTGTTGGAATTTCATTCATAGTGGTGGGACCCACCTCTCCTGCAGCTAACACAAAATGCTCCCTTGGGATGAAAAGGAGAGAAGACACTGTTGGGATGAGACAGCAGAGATTGTGACACCTGCAAACTGTTCATTCAAAGCAGAAGCAAGAGCAAAGATCACTCTGGATTCCAGTCTGACTCCTGCCAGGGCTGAGCCCAGGTTTCCAGATACCTTTCCAGACTGGTTGACAGATTGGGTGAGGCCTGAAACAAGGGCAGGGAGGATTCAGGGAAAAGAAGGGAAAAAGGAGAATGAAGAAAAACAGGACACTTTCAGAGACTTATTTTCTCATTACCATCACTGTGTACTTATTTCCTCTGCTGGAAGGGGAAAAAAGTCTTCCATTGAGAGTCTAGGGCAATTCTGTGTAATATTTCACTTTAGAGCCTACTTTTCTTGCCAACTATGACAGCAGCTGTTAAGCCCCAGCCTCCCCCCCAGCCCTGTGGTATTTCTACCCCAGCATCAACTCAGAATTCTCCCCCATCCCACCCCCCAAATCCCTGGGCTTCCAGGGATTTCTTCTTCTACCCCACCCCCCAAGCTTTCATCTGGACACGTTTCTGTTCAGGTGAAATCCCTGGTAGAAATAGTTTCCAGTTCTCAAACAATGGAAAATTCAAGGAGGCCCAGAGATCCCTTTATCTGCAAAATGACCTGTGGGACAGAGCGAACAGAGCATAGAAAGCCAGGCAGAGAGCTCCAAAGCATACATCTAACTTGACACATCTGATGGTTATGCAAGGCGGCCCAGCACCCAGCCTCAGAACCATCTTCAAAAAGCCCCCCGGGTCCCACCAGCCAGTGCACTGGACAAACTGATTATCCTCTGCTCCGAGGCAAGACAGGAGGCCTAATCAGGTCAGCAGCGTTTGATCTGAAAATAAGTACCTTCTTTTGACACTCCATGGATTATAGGAATTATGCCTGGTAAAGCCACCTATACCACCATCATGTCAAAGGACATTCAGGGATATTCAGCTGAGAGGAATAATTACAGAGTCAAACGGCTATCAACACCACAAAATGAAAGCAAGCCCACCCATCACTCCAGAAGCCAGAGCCTTGAGGTTGACCTGACAGTGGAAAAAAACAGATGGTTCTGAAGATTTTTCCTGCCTCCCTCCTTCGGTGGAGCCTGTAACCTACACTCAGGGGAAGGGCAGGCGATGGTATGCTTGCGATTACACCCAGCTTTGTCTGATGGGTACATATGCCCCAGTTTGAAGTCACTCCTATGTTTTCTGACAAGCCATCATTTCCAGCTAAAATTTTCCACTCCTGGACTCAATTCAAAGGTGAATTTATTTTGGAAAGTCTGAGCCAAGTTTTTCTGCAACTTAGAGTTTTCAGCAGGTGAAAGAAAGGCTGCTGCTTCCCCCCCACATAAAATTATGTCATATGAGTACCGCAGCAGTTCAGGCCCCTGGGGTCACATGGGGCCAATCTCCACAGGTCCAGGGACAGAGTATGCATTAAATGTGGTGTGAAAAGAAATGCCTCCAAAAGTGATAGTGAATGAGGGACTCAAATTTAATTTCAACCTATCCAAATAGTGATGATAGTGAGTTTGCAGGCATTTGTAAGCTTTAGACTTTTCAAAATACTTGATTCCATTATCTTATATGTGCCACACGGCTGCCCTGGGGCTGAGAGGGGACCCTCCCAGCTCCCATCTGACCGATGGTAAAATGGGAGCAAAAGAGGGGCTGAGAATGACCTAAGGTCACATTTTACCACCCTTTTGACCCCTCCCAGGCCAAGTTTTATAGCCTTTAATGTAAGTATAAGAGTTCCAACAGAATCTTAAAGTATGGCACTGAACTATGCTATCAGAGTTTCTTAAAACTTTGTCATCTTGTTTAGTATCTTCACAAATTAGGGGGAGGAAGAGACTGACATTTACTGAATATCCACACTTGCCAGACACAATACCAGGCATCTCATTCTCACACAGCTTCTACAACACTGGTACCACAATGTCCATTCTTCAGAAGAGGTGGATGAGATACCCAGATAGTACACACAGACCTCAGAGATACTGAAGGTCTGGCTCAAGACCATCGCAATAAAGCAAATATTGCAAGAAAGCAAGTCACAGGAATTTACTGGTTTCCCACTGCAAATGAAAGTTATGTTTACACGATACTGTAATCTATTTAGTGTGCATAGCTTTATGTCTAATCAAAAATGGACCTTACCTTAATTTTAAAGTACTTTATTGCTAAAAAAAAAAAAAAAAGAAAAAGAAAAAAAGAAACGCTAAATATCATCTGAGCCTTCAGGAAGTCATAATCATTTTGCTGGTGGAGGAGCTTGCCTCGATGCTGATGGCTTCTGACTGATGAGGGTGGTAGTTGCTGAAGCCTGGGGTGGCTGTGGCAATTTCTTAAAATAAGACAATAATCAAGTCTGCCATATTGATTAACTCTTCCTTTCACTTGAACACTTAGAGGCCACTGTGGGGTTATTAATTAGTCTAATGTCAATATTGTTGTGTCTCAGGGAATAGGGAGGCCTGAGGAGAGGGAGCGAGATGGGGAAGAGCCACTCGGTGGAGCAGTCAGAACGCATACATCTATCGATAAAGTTCACCGTCTTATACGGGCGTGGTCCACGGCTCCCCAAAACAATTACAACAGTAACATCAAAGATCACTGATCACAGATCACCATAACACACTAATAATAACGAAAAAGTTTGAAATATTGTGAGAATTACCAAAATGTGACACAAAGACAGGAAGTGAGCAAACACTGTTGGAAAAATGCCACCCATAGACTTGCTTGATGCAGGGTTGCCACAAACCTTCAATTTGTTTCAAAAAAAAATTACCTGCGAAGTGCAATAAAGCAAAGTGCAATAAAACAAGGTGTGCCCATAATTGGCAGAATCAGTACTTCCCAGTGGGTACTTCAAGCGGGTCTGCTGGCAAAGGCCATGTCTTCACACCAGAATGCCAGGCTCAGGAAAACTCAAAGACTCCAAGGCACATTTTATACAGAAAAATCACTTTAGGATTTGCTAACAAAATCTAAACTAAAGACTTGTCCCTCCCTTCCTGTCCCTCTCCAACTGCCCAGTCTCTGAAAAGAGACGATCATAGTGCAAAAGTACAAATATTCAGAGGATGGGGAAGGAATGAAATGGAACAATCTGCAAGCCAGAAAACCATCCCCTACATAGTAATCCAGCAGTGTCCTTAGGATATACTACACTGAAGAGGCACACAGAGTTCTTTTTCCTATATTTAATTCCAAAAACAATGAAAGAAATTAAGTGGAGGTAAAATGCTAATAATCTCAAATATTATACACTGCTCCCCGCCATGATATCCTTGGCCTTTTTCTGTGCAGGTATATATTACCCACGTGTCTCTGGGCCTGCTCCAAGTAAATGCTCAATGAATATTGGATAGATGGATAGATGGATGGATGGATGGATGGATGGATGGATGGATGGTTGGATGGATGGATGGATGGATGGATGGATGGATGGATGGATGGATGGTTGGATGGATGGATGGATGGATGGTTGGATGGATGGATGGATGGATGGATGGATGGATGGATGGAATAATACTGTTGTCAGTAATAATGCCTCCCAATCTAGGTGGAATTTAAATCTGTACTATTCCAGTCATTTGATATTTGGAGACATACTTGTGATTTTAATACTTGTAATATAACACAAGCTATTTTAGCTTTATCTTCTGTGAGCATATGGAGGAAAGAATATGAATGTTTTGTTGCAAGTGAACAGGCTGCATAGTTAAAGATAGTTTTCCAAAGATTGTGACAGAAGCCCAATTATTGTCTTTTTAAAAACAAAACAAAATAAATGTTCTAGGAAATAATCTTTACAAGCACAAGTGGAGCTTTCTATTTCGGACAATAAAAGAAAATCCAAAGAAGAATCATACCATGAACATGAAGAGAGGGTCTCTGTGTCCCTCAAGCGGGAGGTGCTCAAGAGATTCCAAATGAGCCCTGCCCTCCAGGAGCTTCTTTTTTTTTTTCTTTTTTTTTTAATTGGAGTATAATTGCTTTACAATGTTATGTTAGTTTCTGCTGTACAATGAAGTGAATCAACTATATGTATACATATATCCCCTCCCTCCTGGGCCTCCCTCCTCACCCCCCATTCCACCCATCTAGGTCATCACAGAGCCCCAAGCTGAGCTCCCTGTAATATACAGCAGGTTCCCACCAGCTATCTATTTTACACATGGTAGTGTCAAACCTAATCTCCCAATTCATCCCACCCTCCACTTCCCCCACTGTGTCCACACGTCCATTCTCTACATCTACTAGAGTTGTTCATTTATGGGCTAGAGAATAAAACTTAGGAGGAAAGGAAATGGCGTTGTTGTCTCTCACTCAGGTAGGAGAAACATAATAGTCACCAGGAATGCAAAAAAGCATCACACAGAAGCTGAGGCCCAACACACTCCATCCCTACTAAGGACAGCTAAATTTTAAGATTTCCAGTTAGGAACAAGGACTGACTTCCTGAAAAATCAAAAAGCAAAAATCCTTTCCAGTTCCAGCAGAGTTTGCAGTCCTATGGTCAGTGTAAGGTTTTCAAATAGCTCCTTCTAGGGAGTTGTCTGAGGTAGGATGAAGAAAAGGGGATGGGGACAAAGAGAGGTAGCCCTTGCCCTGCGTTCAACAAGAGAAGCTCCTCTTGGATTTACTGTATGTGCTGGGGTTCCCCTAGAGCTTTATTTAGGGAAAAAAGGGGAGGGGGATTCCTACTACTAAAATATAATAGTAATTTGGAAACCACTGTTGTAGAACACTGGCTAAATCTCATTCATTAGTCATTCAATAAATATTTATGGAACCAAGTACAAAACTAGGTGCTTTAAAGAGTCAAGATATGGAAACAACTTAAGTACCATCAACAGACATGGATTAAAAAATGACACGGAAATAAAATGATTGATAAGGGGTTAATATCTAACATATATAAACAGCTTATACAACTCAACATCAAAAAAACAAACAACTCGATTGAAAAATGGGCAAGAGACCTCAAAAGACATTTTTCCAAAGAGGACGTGCAGATGGCCAACAGGCACATGAAAAGAGCTCAACATCACTAATCATCAGAGAAATGCAAATCAAAACCAGAATGAGATATCACCTCACACCTGTCAGAATGGCTACCAACAAAAAGAACACAAACAACAAATGTTGGCGAGGATGTGGAGAAAAGGGAACCCTCGTACGCTGTTGGTGGGAATGTAAACCGGTGGAGTCACGGTGGAAAACAGTATGGAGGTTTCTCAAAAAAATAAAAATAGAACTACCATATGACCCAGCAATTCCATTCGTGGGTATATATCCGAAAAACACTAAAACATTAATTCAAAAAGATACATGCACCCCAACGTTCATATCAGCATTATTTACAATAGCCAAGATATGGAAGGAAACTGTCTATCAACAGCTGAATGGAGAAAGAAGATGTGATACACACACACACGCGCACACACACACACACACACACACACACACACAATGGAGTACTACTCAGCCATAAAAAAGAATGAAATTTTGCCATTTTCAACAACATGGATGGACTTGGAGGGTACTATACTTAGCGAAATAAGTCAGAGAAAGACAAATACTGTATGATATTACTGATACGTGGACTCTAAAAATTACAACAAACTAGTGAATATAACAAAAAAAGAAGCAGACTCACAGATATGGAGAGCAAACTGGTGCTTACCAGTGGGAAGAGGGAAGAGGGGGGCAATTTAGCAGTAGGCGATTAAGAAGTACAAACTATTATGTATAAAATAAGCTACAAGGATATATTGTACAACACAGAGAATATAGCTAATATTTTATAATCACTATAAATGGAGAGTAACTTTTAAAAATTGCGAATCACTATATTATACATATGTAATATATAATATCGTACATCAACTAGATTTCAATTTAAAAAAAAAAGAAAAAAATGTGATCTCTATACAGTCATCCCCTATTAGCCTCAGTTTCACTTTCTGCAGTTTCAGTTACCTGTTGTCAACTGTGGTCCAAAAATATTAAATGGAAAATATCAGAAATAAACAATTCATAAGTGTTCAATTGCACACCATTCTGAATAGGGTGATGAAATCTCACGCTATCCTGCTCCATCCTGCCCATTTGTCCAGCATATCTCTCCCCTTAGTCACTTAGTAGCTGTCTTGGTTATCAGGTCAACGGTTGCGGTATCTCAGTGCTTATGTTCAAGTTACCTTTATTTTATTTCATAACGGCCCCAAAGCCAGCAAAAGCAGTGATGCTGACAGTTCAAATATGCCAAAGAGAAGCCATAAAGCACTCCCTTTAAGTGAAAAGGTGAAAGTTCTCAACTTAGCAAAGAAAAAAACATTGTATGCTGCGGTTGCTAAGCCCTATGATAAGAATGAATCTTCATAAAAACAGATGATTGAACTTGGTGTACCCCCCCAAAAATAAAAAAAAAAAGAAAAGAAAATTAAAAAAAAAGAATGAATCTTCTATTTGTGCAAAATTGTGAAAAAAAAAATGTGTGCTAGTTTTGCTGTCGCACCTCAAACTGCAAAAATTACAGCCATAGTGTATGCTAAGTGTTTAGTTAAGCAGGAAAAGCATTGTATTTGTGCAATAAGATATTTTGAGAAAGAGACCACATTCATATAATTTGACTACAGTGTGTTGATAGAATTGTTCTATTTTATTACTAGTTATTGTTGTTCATCTCTTACTGTGCCTAATTTACAAATTAAACTTTATCACCTGTATGTATATATCAAAAAAACAGTATATATAGGGTTTGGTACTCTCTAAAGGTTCAAGCATCCACTGGGGGTCTTGGAACATATCCCCTGCAGATAAGGAAGACATATATATAATGGAATATTATTCAGACACAAAGAAGAAGGAAATCCTGCCATTTGCAACAGCACAGATGAACCTGGAAGACATTAAGCTAAATGAAATAAGCCAGAACAGAAAGACAAATACTGTATGATCTCACTCATATGTGGGATCTAAAAAAGTCAAACTCAGAGAACCAGAGAGTTGAACCCTGGTTGCCTGGGGCTGGGGTAGGGTGGGAAATGAGGAGATATTGGTCAAAGGGTACAAATTTCCAGTTATAAGATGAATAAATTCTGGGGATCTAATGTACAACATGGTGATTATAGTTAATAACACTGTATTGTATACTTGATATTTGCTAAGAGAGTAGATCTTAAGTGTTCTCATCATAAAAAAAGGTAACTATGTGAGGTGACATATATTAATTAATTTGATTGTAGTAATTATTTCATAATCACTTCCCAATGATCACAATGTATATGTATATTAAATCATCACATTGTACATCTTTAAAAAAATCACATTGCATAACCTGAATACAGATGGCCCTGACTTATAACAGTTCCACTTAGGATTTTTCGACTTTACGATAGTGTGAAATTGATATGCATTCAGTAGAAGTTGTACTTTCATTTTTGAATTTTGATCTTTTCCCAGGATATCAACATGCAACATATACTTTCTCATGATGCTGGGCAGGGCAGTGAGTCACAGCTCCCAGTCAACCACACGATCACACAGCGGGGAAACAAACAATACACTTACACCCATTCTGTACATTCTGTTTTTCACTTTCAGTATAGTAGTCAACAGATGACATGAGCTATTCAACACTTTATTATAAAATAGGCTTTGTATTAGATGATTCTGTCCAACTGCAAGTTAATGTAAGTGTTCTGAGCACATTTAAGGCAGGTGAGGCTAATCTATGATGGTCAACAGGTTAGGTGTACTAAAAGCATTTTCGACTTGATATTTTCAACTAACGACGAGTTTATCAGATGTAACCACATTATACATCAAGGAATATCTGCATATACAATTTCTGTCAACCATACCTCAACAAAACTAGAAAAAAAAGAAAAAAAGACAAACTAAATCCCAGAGATCAGCCTTCAGGAGCCATAAATCCCAGAGCTCAGAGTAAACACAGTAACAACTGACTAGGCAACTTACAGATGCTCTCATTTGATCACCAGCACAAGAACTGCATGCATCCTTATTTTACAGACACTGACAAAAGGCAAATAACTTGTCCAAGGGCTGGGACTAGAACCCCAGGCCACCTGACACCAAGGCCTCCTCACCAGCTATCAAAACTACATTGATTCAGGCTTCACTGGTAACTCCCCATGTCAGCTTTACTCACCTTTGTATTTGCTTTGTGGTTTTTGTACTGCTAGGTGAGTCCTAAATTTCAGATACCAAAGAAGGAAGGAAGTAATCCAGATCCATCGATGTCCCTAAGAATTCGAATGTTTTCTAAAACACCGATGTGAAAGATGGGCCTTTATCAGCCTGGAATGTAAGTGGGAATGGGAAGCTGCCTGGACCAATAGGAAGAAATCCTGGGGCTAAGCCTGGGTTAACCTAAAACGAGGTGGGCAAAACTTTCTTTCTTCACCATGTTATCCCTTCCGGAATGGCCTCTTCTATGGTTCAGGCCTTTATTGCCCTAGTAGGCTCCGGCTCTCCCCTTTCTAGATCAAAACTCTCCCCCAAAGATCTGGGGAATCAATCAATTACCTCCACAAGTCACTGTGACCTACCACCCAGGGCACCTGTATGTTAAAGCTCTGTCCTCTGATAAAAAGCCAGAGATCTTACCACAGATAAGGATTGACCGGGGCTTTTTTTTTTTCTTTTTGAGCATAAGGAAGTAAAAAAGTCTCTACAGTAGCTACCAATGTTATATTCATATAAGACAGCCCAATTTAACTTTTGCGTTCTTCCAGTTTTTACAGAAAGAAACACAAAGTACATGTGCATGCACGTGCGCGCACACATACACACACACACACGCACACACACACAAACCTGAAAAATAAGATGGAATCTACCCAGTAAGATAACAATAGTTACTGGAATAGAATATATCATTTTTCAGGTCTTGTTCTAGTTGTAAATATATTATCTTGAATCTTCAACACAAGCCCTCATTTTCCTTTCTTCCTCGCTTTGTTAGTTTCCTAGGGCTGCCACAACAAAGAGCTACAAACTGGGTGGCTTAAAACAACACAAATGTATTCTCTTGCAGTTCTAGAGACTGGAAGTCTGAAATTAAGGTGTTGGCAGGGCCGTGCTCCCCTCCAAAGCCTCTAAAAGAGAATCCTTCCTTGCCTCTTCCAGCTGCGGGGAGCCCCAGGTGTTCCTTGGCTATGGCAGCATCACACTAACCCAGCCTCTGTCCTCACATAGCCCTTTTCTCCTGTGTCTGTCTTTGTGTCCAAATCCCCCCTTTATATAAGTACACCAATCATATTGGATTGGAGCCAACCCTAATGACTTCACCATAAGCTGATTACATCTGCAAAGACCCTACTTCCAAATAAGGTCATATTCTGAGATACTAGGTCAATACCGAGATATTCTGGGTTAGGAGTTTAATGTATCCTTAGTTGGGAGGTGGGGCAGGGGGACACAGTTCCACTCATAACACCCACCTATGAGAGAGTGATGACCTCAAGGTCCTACAAGGTCCTGGTCACAGCAACGTGCAGTTTCATTTCCTAGATTATCCTCAGCCAGGGGGAAGCACAGACTCAGATACCGTGAAGAAGTCTGTGACATCAAAGATTGACAGTGCTGTGCTTCTCCGGCTGTTCCCTCTGCTTCAGACCTCTTCTCTCCCTTCTTTGCTCAACTCCTCCAAGAGCTCAAGCCCCTGACCCCAAGGAGCCTTCCCCGACCTCCCAGACCAGGTCCAAACCCTCTACTTCAGGACCTCTGCACACTCTCTCTCTCTCCCTCATTGCCCTCATCGCTGTTGCAATTTTCCACTTGTTTTGGGGTCATTTGACAGGCGTCTCTCTGCGCTCTCCGATGTGGGCACCTCCTTGCTTCGCTCACGGCTGCCTTCCTGACTCTTAGCACAGCCCCTGGCTCTCAGTGGGGGCTCGGAGCTTAGTCTGCTGTCCTTGGAAAGAACACTCAGTTAACCATTGCACCCTCAGCCCCAAGCAGCCTGGTGAGTCGAGGGCAGTCATTAGCCTTGTGACCTATGCCTTCCTCCATCACAGGCTGGGCCCAGCCTGCCTCCCCTCTCCAGCCCAGCCCACAGCTGGCAATCACTGAGAACCAGAGAGCTCTCACCCAGAGCTACCCCCTCGACTCCACAGCTCCCCCAACCCTGCATCCAGCCCTCGTCAGCATGAGAAACAAATGTCTTCACTCCCACTAGACACAAGAGGTGACATTGGCACTGGAGCTTTCCCGGGCCCTAAGGGCTGTTCCCACTTCACACCTTCCTCATCAGCGGGCAGCCACACACATTCTCCTCAAAGCCGCTACCTTCTGAGGATCCGATTTCATATTTTCAACACCCTGCTCAACCCTGAACACTACACACACCAGTCTGCTTCTGAAATTCTGCAGGACCATCAGAAACGCAGCAGGCTTCCTGGAGATCAGCTTTAAACGGTCACCATGGCTAAAGCAAGCTTGGCTTGTGTATCGATGAGGACAGCAGAGCTATGCCTACAGTGACCCAGCACGGGGACTGGTCCCTCAGCCCCCACCAGCAGCCCCTCAACCTGAGGAGCTCTGTGTGGCACCACCGAGGAAGGCCATCTGGCCATTCCTTTACTCCTTCACTTTGTAACTCATAACTCATTCACCCCCTCAGACAAGCTTTACTGAGTTCTTATAGTATCAACAGAACAATTTAAGACAACGGGATTGATAGATGGGGAACAAAACCAGAGGTCCATCTTGTTCCTGCATTCCAGCATCTTACAGATGCTGGAGAGAGAGAGAAGGAATCAAATGATGAGAAGGAAGTGGGGTAAATGCCCCAAGAGAAGTAAGTGCAGAAGGGCTACAGGGGGTGAGTTCCGGGGCTTTGGGGAACCCCTCCTCTGCCTGCAAAAGCCAGTAAGACAGGGAGGAGGGAGGAAGGCGTCGGGGGCATAGGACACAGCTTCCAAGCAGAGGGAAAGAATAGGATGTTATGGCAACAGCAAACCACACCACTTGCCTGTGGTGTAGGGTGTCCAGTAAAAACAGAAATAGATGACACTGAAAAGATAAAACTGGGGGGGCAGTTCATAAAAGGTCTTATAATTAGCTGACGGCATAATTTGTTACCACTCCCTGGACAATACATACATCTTAACCTAAGACTAACGGTGAATTTTGAAGGTCGTGGATGTTCATTCTCTGGAAAGGCATGTAAGCACATATTGCTTCTCTACATGATGCCTGTTCTGTTCACCTCTACGTGCACAACCACATCCTAAGAAACCCAGAGGACTCCAGGCCACACAGCTGCCCTTGGTTGACCTCGGGGGCTTTCTCAGGTTGCTGGGTTTTCCAGATGGATTGCTGAGCTCCGTGCATTTGCAGTCATGCCCGGATACAAGAATCTGGATTTGAAAGATGGAGTCTCATCCTTGTTGTTTCCTGCTCACACGGCTGACCTCCCTCCCCTCCTCTTCCGCTCTTTCCTCTTCCCTTCTCTCTTCCTCTATAATATTTTTTTTTCCTGTGCTCACTGCTGTTTGCAACAGCTGCTGAATTTCACGTATCTGGGAAGTCCATTAACGTGCTGTTTACTTGAGTACCGCATCGTTAGCAGAGATGTTGGGCAAAATCAAGGCCGTCACCCCCGCCCCCAGGGAGCCATACCCCTGGGTTGACTGGGGCGGGGAGGGGGGACACTCCCTCCGAACGGCCCCTTCCCTTCACTCCCAGCCCCCAACTGGAGATTCTGTTGTATATCAAGCCAGACGACATTCACTTTACGAAAATAAGATTTGAAATACAGTTTGGAATTCTAGTAGAAAAAAAGATTCCATTAAATTCACCTACCCATAATCAGGGCACTTCAGTGTATGTCTATGAAGTAGATAATCACACACAAAATCCTATTTTAACCACTTCTCCAGAAGCGTGCCCACAAAACAAGTGTGGGCTGCTCACATTGCATGTGGCACCCAATGGAGCATTTGTGGAAAATAAAGCCAGCACAGGCTCGATGTCCGTCCTAATCGCAGCTGCCTGGAAACTGAAAATAAGTCTACAGGGAGATGACACACGCTCACAGCTCTTTGGAAACTGGTCTCTGTCTTCTGTCAAAAGGCTGCACTCCATTCACACTGGCTGAGAATGAAGTGCTCAAGAGTTTTAATGTTCCCACAGTTTCTTTCAATGTAGAAAACAAATCCACACACAATTAAAGAAACCGGGGACAAATTTTACCTACCTGCAGGAATAACTGGGTACTGGTTCATCAAAGAAAAGCTCGCTGGGAATTGGGATGGTGAGCTGGGCTGGTCTGGAAATTCAATCAGCCTGGAAATGGGACCCTCAAGGGAAGGGCAGGGCTTGGAAACAGGAAGCTCCTTCGGGTCGGCTCCTGGAAATGGAGGTAGGTGAGGTCCCTGGGCCTCCAGGTGAAGCTGGCACCTACAGGAAGCCACCTAAGGCATGAGGTAACCAAGGCTAGAGTGGAAAAGGGGACTGGAGATGCCCTGCACGTGTGCCAACCAGTCACACGGAATAAAGAGAAGCCTGTTCTATGTTGGACCCCAATTTCTTCGCTTTTGGGGGGAGGTTCTGGTTGCCATTTCCACTCTGGCTTTGTTTTGGGTACTTTGCTTTGTTTTTGACAGTAAAAGTCCTTATCCGTCCTGGTTAAATGCAGAAGAAAATGGATTTACATCCATATTTTGGCCAAAACCAACAGAGAATCAGAACACCATTTAGAGGCAGAAAGGAAAACAATGCGAGCCAAACCAGAGTTTTCCGAAGCTCAAGAAAAAAAAAAAAAGTCCTCAGGACCAGAGCCAGGCAGCATGTGGGCAGCCAGGAGGACAGGGCAAGGCCAGGGCTGACACTCCCCTCCCGACCTCCCAGGCCCTCCCAGGCAGAGCACTGGCTTTGAAGGGAGAAAGTGATCACTTGTCATCTACACCATAGCATTTCATTTTATGTGGAGGCATCTTCCTGAGTATTAGAGCAAAACCCACCTTTGATCTCAGGGGATACACCTCGCTATTACCACAGGCATGAATGAAGGAGCGGTCATAAAAGGATCTGCCTTCAGCTCTGTACCAAACAGGGCCCTTTTTGGCAGGTACAGAAGCCAAGGGGGAAAGGACATTCAGAATAGAAAGGAAGCGGGGTTCAGAGTTCCAGGGGGAGAGCAGATCTGTGACCAGGGGGCTGTGGTCACATGATCAGTCACGTGCCCAAGCCATGTCCGGAGCAATCACTGCCTGGTCCTTACCTGCAAAGTCAAGGGTATTAGAGCTCTTCAAGTTCTGTGATGGGTCTAGAAATGTAATGAAAGGCCTGATGCTGGAACAAGAGGCCACAGCGTAGCCAAATTTCACTGTGTGGAACAATCTGACAATCGGTGTTCTCGGCTTCCTGTGGGAAGATTCTAGCTGGGTGGGAAAACTGAGACCCAAGTTCTCAGGTCTGCACTCACCCCACCGCCTTGGCAGTTCCCTGTCACGCCTTTTGCTTATTCCAGAAGAGGTCTAAATCGTTCAAAGAAAATGAAAAAAGGACGCCAAGTGGCACCTTCCTCTGCCCCATGGCACTGTGGCTTCTCTCCTGAGAGCAGTGAGAAGATAGGGAAGCAGAAGCAAACCCAAGACGGGAGATGGAAAAATCGAAGAAGCCCTCAGGAGAGCGAAGACACACAAAGCATCGCAACCAAAATCCAAAATGTGAGGGCAGGAAGCAAGTGGGTGTGCTTTGCTGCCTCCTGCCAAAATCCCCACAGGGATCTGGAAAAGCAAGGTGTCTCTTTTGTGGCCCCAGCAAATCTATTGCAAGGAACTACAGCTGATATTTAACAGGGCCCCCAGAAAGCCTTTTTCATAATTTAAAAAAGTAATTATTGTAACCACTGATGTGTATAATAAACTCTTGTCAGCCTGACATTAAAATCTGTTTCTTTCCTCTGCTCCCCACCCCCTTCCCCACAAAGCCCTTGCTTCCCACAAGCGTGGCACATGTTCTATTATTGTTATTTTAGGATTTCTTCAAGGAGCTCCGTGATGGGCAGTTATTTTGTTAAGTGGTGGTGCATTTATCTAACACACACATCATCATCTCCCTGCAGGAAAGAAGAGAAAGACTGGAACACAATTGGCCTCTCCACCTCCAGTCAGGGACTGGGTTCTCTTCTGGGAGTGATGATGGTTTTTTTCAGAAAACTCACTGTGGGAAGAGGAAAAATCCAAAGAAGAATGTTGTCAAGATCCTTAGAGGCTGAGAGCAAAAGACCAATGTTGAGGGGGAGAAAGAAGAAGAGAAAAATTGAAAAACAGGTTTTCCCCCTCGAGCTTTACAGTAACCTGCATTCTGCAGTTTGGAGGAATGAACCCAAGCTCCTGGGGGATGTTTCCTAACACAGAGAGGAGAAACAGGAAGGAAGAAATGCCCTTGTGAGTTCCACAAGGGCAGGGAACACGGCCAATGCATCTTTTTTTTTTTCTTTAAGAACTTTTATTGGGATAAAATTGACATACAATAATCTTCATATATTTAAAGTGTACAATTTGATATTTTTTTCTTATTAGTAATGTATATATGGCAATCCCAATCTCCCAATTCATTCCCCCCCAACCCCCTACCCACACACACACACACTTTCCCCACTTGGTGTCCACATATTTGTTCTCTACATATGTGTCTCTATTTCTATGGCCAATGCATCTTACATGAGGCAGTTAGCTCTTCACAGCCAAACTGAAGTATACAGGAGAGGCAATTCTGTCTCCAAAACACTGACTTGCCCATGAGACCCCTACTCTATAACTTTCAGTAGCTCCCACTCACTCTCAGGAAAAAGCCCACTCTCTTCAGCCTTATACTCAAAGCCCTCCAAACCCCAGCCTCCTTCCCATCTGACCACACTCACTCTCAGATACAGTTCCCTCTAGCCTGGCCAGTCTTTTCCTTGTCTCATGGACATGCCATGTTATTTCCAGCATGTTGGCCATCAACCTGGGATGCTACTGCATCTCTTACCTACTGATACAAATGATCCAGCATTCAAATTCCCACTCGTGTCTTCCAAGAAGCCCTTCTCAACCACTCCAGCCCACACCAACTTTGCCTCTCCTTTCTGAAACACAAAACTAGCACACATGCATTTCTCAGGGAACTCTTGTCTCCTCTACTACCATAGCACAGGCTCTATGTCCCACGGAAGTCCATGAAGGCAGGAAACCCATCCTTCTTTTATCTGTCAGCACTTAGAGGTGGACTGACTGATGCCTTTGGTACTAATAAGCATGGCAAGGGGTTGAGGTCACATACGCCAGGCTTCCTAACCCCATTCCTGCTCTCCTGCCCTATTCCCTAGATCCAGATCCAGACCCAGAAATTCAGATCTAGAAAGAGGCAGGGTGAGGAGAAAAGCATACTTGTTCCTCTGGATGGTGATAGAGGGAAAATGGTTATTTCTAGGTCAGGCTCCTATAGCAATTTTGTTTACCCAGATGACACATTAGTTCTTGGGTCAGAGAAAGCCTATCTGGGACGGCAGAGCTATCCCTTAGTTTTGGAAACAGCCAGAAAATGACAAAGCTAGACCCTCTCTGAGGAAGTTACTGGAGTTGGGTGTGACCCTTCAGTTCCCATGGCAGTGGGTGCAGCAGAGGCCAATAATCACAAAATTCTGTGTCCAGGGGTCAACTCGTCCATTCTCTAGTCTTCAGGGAGGCCTGTGGAGCCCCCCACAAGAGAGATCCTCACGGATTAAAAATCCCCACAAGACTCATGCTATAGTCACACAATACTCTTTACATTGTTCTCAAGATTCCCTTGAGTGTCTCAATTAAACTTCTCTCCTGGCTACACACCCCACAGCCCGCCGTCTTTTCCAGAACTTGGGTCATCAAATAACGATCCCCTTTTCTGTCTTCCTGACTGACTATTCCTTCTCATTACTCTGCTTCCTCAGGTGACCTGCCTTCTCTCTTCATCCTGCCAAGAAGTGATGGTCTACCGTTCTCTTCTTTTCAGGAGTGACAGTCCCCCCTCGCTGCCTCCCTGCCACATCTCCTGCTCATCTCCTCAACCTCGCGCAATTTGGATTCTGCCCCAGTCACTTCACTGAGAGGGTTTTCTCCCAATCACCTTCAGACAGAACATCAGCTGTCAGGTCTCACAATCTCTGTAGTTCCCAGTCTTCTCAGCTAATGCAAGGCGGACGCAGCCCTGCGGGGGGTACTGTCGCCTCTGAACTCTCCACTCCCTGCTTTCCGACCTGCACTATCTCCTACCCCTGTCCATCCCCCGGGCATTCCCCAAGGTTTGGGCCTTGGCCTGCTGCTCTTCTGCTTCTGTCCCCTCCCTCTTCAGGTCACTTCATCCACTCCCGTGATTCCAGCTAGCATGCTGGCACTCTTGCCTCCAACCTGGGCCTCTTCCTCCAGAGTGCTGATCTCAAGGTACAGAATTTGCGCTGAGCATCTACATCTCGAGCTACAGTGACCTCAAACTCAACATATTTACAAGCAAACTTCTTATCTCTTGCCTTTCAAATTTGCTTTCTTCCTGAGCTCCCCCTCCTGTTGAAAGGTATCACCTTCCTCCCAGTCAACCCCACCAGAAATCTGAGGGTCAGCTCTCCCCTGACTATCTTCCCCTACCCATCCATTGCCACCTTCCACCAACTCCCCCGCCCCCACCCCACTGCTCATAATCTGTCCCTGACTTCTCACCCCACCACCATTTCCAAGTTCAGGCCCTCCAGAGCTGTGTGGGGTTCCTATAGAATCTCATAACTGGCCTCCAGTCTCCAGATCTCTAATCCTGCCCTCACATTTCTGCCAGAAGCATCTTTCTTCCCAGGTCTAACCAAGTATGTTTTCATAACTTACACTCAGTTTGAAATGCCCTTCACTGCCTACTTCTTTAGAACTAAATCCCATCCTTCAAGGCCACATGCCCAAGAAAACTCCTCCACAGAGCCTTTAAAACTTATCCATTCTGCATCATGCCAGAGATGCATGTTTGGTATTGGGAGGGGGGTGTTTGTGTGTCCCTCCTTGGACTCTTACGACACAGTGCTTGGGCCTCTTTTAGCAGTAATTTCACCATCCTTTTCCATCAGTTTCCCCCATGAATTGGAAGGTACCTAAGGACAGGTGGGGTCGTGGGTTGAATTGTGTCCCCCAAAAAAGATATGTTGAAGCTCTAAGCCCTGACACCTGTGAATGTGACCTTATTTGGAAAATAGAGCCTTCGCAGATGTAATCGAGTGAAGATGAGGTCATTAGGGTGGGCCCTCTATTCAATGACTGTTGCCCTTATAAGAAGAGAAGACAGAGGGAGGGAGACAGCCATGTAAAGACACAGCCAGAGCCTGGAGTTCTGCTGACACAAGCCAAGGAATGCGCAGGGCTACCAGAAGCTGGAAGAGGAATGATTCCTTCCAGGTTTCAGGGGAAGCATGGCCCTGCCAACACCTTGATTTCAGACTTGTAGCTTGCAGAACCATGAGATAACACATTTCTGTTGTTGGAAGCCACCCAGTTTGTGGTACTTTGTTCCGGCAGCCCTGGGAAACTAACACAGGTGGGACTGTGTCTTAATTCCTCTTCGTGAACTCTCAGTATCCACAGAGTCCTTGAAACTCATTAACTTCCTGGTGAATTCATGAACAAAAATGAACCACACACAACGAGGAACTCTGGCCATGAGTGCAGATTTTTCTAAAAAGTAAACCCTTAGACTTGAATGGATATTCATACTTAAACCACTTAAGACAGAATTACTGACCCACGATCACTAGAACTTCAGCTCTGTGTTTTGTGTCCAGAAAGAAAAAGAGATGGGCTGAGTTTAAGCCACCTGTCCTCTCTTCACCTGGCCTCCCCGTACCTCATGGAAACGTGGGGAAAGCAGCTGGCAGGGCCTGCAGGTGTCCAAGGGAGAGCAAGGCTTCCCTCTGTGCAGAGCTGTGACCTTGGACTCATTAGCATAGGACCCTGTTCCACTAAGCTAATGACCTCAAATACCAGCCAGCAGAAATGAGATTCACTAAAAGGCACATGGAAAGTGGAGGCTGATAAGGACACCATCTCTCTTCACACGCAAAGTGAAGCAGAGCGTAATTATCAAGATGTCCATGGTGACACCAAAATGCTTGCAATTCAGCCAAAGGCCTTTTAGGGATGAACAGAGTGGGGAGAAGGTGGCTGAATTCGCCCGAGAATGAGTTTTTTCTCTTTTCTCTTTCTTGAACGCTGAAAACCCACATGCTGGGGGCGTTCCAGAAAAACCTCTGAATGGAAAGAGGGGAAACACTCTCTGAGCCTGTGTCACTCCGTCTGTCTGTCTCCACCGGTGACAGTCTTATTTATGGTGGCCATAAATAAGACTCATGAGTCACAGTGAAAACCCACAACCTCTCTGGAGACACAGCAGACCAGCAGCAGGTGTGCCCAGCCCTGTTCCTGTGAGGAAACCAAGCCTGGGGTGGAGGGGTGGGGAGGCAAGTCGACCACCCCCACAAATGCAAATGGTCCATTCTTCCCCACCCAGCTTAGAAAGGAGAACTGCCCAGCCTGGCCATGGAGGAACACGACCTGCTGGTTTCCAGAAGCCCCACCTCGGGCCAGGTTACATCATTTAGATCCTCAGTCCTAAAAACTCAATGCTCCCCACATGTGCGATTTTAAATAAAACAAATACTAAGCCGTAACAGAAGGCAGTCCAACAAAGTTCAGGCCTTTCCCATGATGACTACTTTGAAGCTTTTTGGTAAATACTAAACATAAAATTCTTTCCAAGATAAATGTGCCGTGTCCCTACTCTGCTGGCACTGCATCTGCCCGGGGCTAGTCGAACAGGGCCCACGCTGCAACTGTCACTTGTTCTGCAGCTCGGGGAGCACCTGGGCAGTCCACGATCGCCTTTCCACTGTCCTCTCTCCAACCCTGAGTGTGCAGGCGTCTTGTCACTCAACCGTTAGACACAGAGGGAAAACCAGCCGCCCTCTGCCTCCCTAACTCTGAACTCCCTTACTTCCGGTTCCCGCACAATGTGCTCAACCCTCTCTTTGCGAGGTTCTTCGGCAACCCAAAACTATTCTTTTAACTTTCCGAAATGTAAAATCTCTAACATGCATTTATTGTTGTAAAAGGCAGTGACGTTTTGGTCTCAAATCTGATTTGCCCATTTACCGATGAATGACCCAGCCGTCAACAGGAACAGCGGTTCTTACTTGGGTAAAAATGACGGTGCAGGAGGCCGGCCCTGTGGGAATCAACATGCTTCCTCCATCTCCTGCCTCCGCTTATGTAAGCACGAGCGTTTCATCTGCCGCCTCACTCCATATATGACTGCGGTCAAGGACTGATAACGGATGGGCTTTTATCTCCCAAGAGGAACAGCACAAGTGATTTGTAACAGCTGTTTTTTTTTTTTATTCAGATATCTTTTCACCAAGATGTTGAAGTCATAGAAATTTAGAGCTATAGGAGCTAAAGGAAAGATCTATGAATATAAACTGACTCTTCATCAACAAGACATTAGTTAAACTAATGACTGAACTGTGAATTATCATATTGTAGAGTCTTTAAGAGGAAGAAAGTACATTGAGCCTATAATTACAATTTCCAAAACTGTAAAGTAAAAAGTTTCCAAAATTAAGTAAAAAAGGCAAGAAGCAGGACAGTGTGTATGACAATTATCCCGTTTGTTTTCAAAAGATATTTACACAATATGCCTATAGAATCTTTCTGGGAGGATATACAAGGGTGAGTCAAAAATTATTCGCACTCTGGTTATATTAAAACTTCTGTTGGCCACACTGTCTCATCAGTGCTTTCCATTCAAGGCTACTGTCTCCCCAGTCACTGCTATGCAGGTGTGAGTGAGTTACAGCAGTTCATTTGCAACTGCGGTGCGAGCAAAAATGGATGCCCCACTTGTGATTTGCACGAAAGAAGAGCAGAGTGCAGTGATTCATTTTTTGGTGGTCTGAGGGTGTACCTGGTGCCATTATTTATTGAAGACTTTGTGCACAGTATGGAGAAAGTGTTTTGTTGCAAAGAAACGTGTATGAATGGATAGAGAAGTTCAAGGAAGGTCACACAAGTGTTAGCCATCAAGCAGGAACCGGATTCACTTCTGATAAAGAAGTGAAGACAGCAGTGCATTCATGGCTCACAGCGCAGCCTAAAACATTTTTAATGAGGGAATACGAAAGCTTGTTGACAGATGGACAAAATGTATTGAAAAGCAAGGAGATTATGTCGAAAAATGATGTATTTGTCTTTTCTAAAAGTTAATTAAAATAAATTCTACCACCAGAGTGCGAATTATTGTTGACTCACCCTCGTACAAGAAGCTAGTATAATGGTTGCCTCTGCAGAGGGAGCTTGTAGTCTGGGATAAGAAGAAAGGGCATTTTTCGCCATCTGCCTTTTTACTGTTTGAATTCTTTACAAAGTATATTTATTAAATCTTTTTTAATATTATAAATATACAAACATATAAGCACAAATACAACATAGATTATACATTTTTTATTTTCAACAAGGAGAGAGACCCTGAAACTAATACCTTCATTTCAACAATGAGGAAGCCAAGATCCAGAGAACGGCCTGAGGGTGGCTGGAGGTTGGGCCTCTGGCCCTTCAGTTCTTTCTGCTCTTCCACAGCATCTCCCTATTCATGGTCCTGTTCCGGTTGCCCAGGGTTACCTGAAGTCTACTCCCCAGGTAAACGAGACGTCACTGCTCTTTATTTATTTATATGACATGCTTAAAACAGGGAATCCGTGATCTAGTTTTTTTTTAATCGAATTCTATTCCCAAGGTGATACAAGAGTTTTGCTTAAATCTCTCCCTTCATAAAAAGCAAAGAAAATGATCCCTAACTTATTTAGGTTTCTTTCACCCTGTTTTTCTTGTATGAGGTTTGCTTTAAACAGAGCACGAAGATGCCCTCATCCATGCCTGCAACATTTGGTTCACTTTCCGCATGTTCTTAGGTTCTGGCCACATTAGTGTGATCTGCTTTGAAACATGAGCTCCCAAAAGGTCATCACCAACTCGCTTATGTCGTTGATGCTCGACTTTTGAATTCTGCTTCACGCAGGCATTTCAGAAGCCTTCTGGTGCAACAGTCTCTTCAGCTAATGCACTTGACCCCAGGCCCAAGGTGCATTTGCTATACATGCAATTTATAAAGTAATCATAACACATCATTAGAGGGTATTCTTCCAACCCAGATAGGAAGCTCTATTTGAAGTCCTGTTCCCCATGCCTTATTTTTCTTGACTTAACTAATGCTCTAGTGGGAGGGTTACGTAAGTCAGAGAGATTCTAAATGCGTGGTCTCTTTCAAGAAACCCACAAAATCAACACAATCATTTGGTGGTTTAGGCATCTGCCATTAAAAAAGCCCAGACTGATGCTCTATTTTTTATGCATAATGTATTCATCCAAGTTAAATTCTCTTAATTTTGCTCAATTCTAGCCTCTACTGTTTATAAACTCCCGGAATGGTTATTTTATTAGGCCTCATTTGGGGGTTAAGGGAAAAAAAACAAGGACATATAAACAAGGTATGTTTAAAATGATATTTTAAAGAAGAAAAGAGATCAAAACCAGAGTTTGAGCATCCATGAATTTCAGCTTAACTTCTAGTATTTAACTTTTTCTGGACAGATATGAGCTATAAATCTTATTCTAGGACTTTCCTACTTTCTTAAATAATATTTTTTTTTAACTTGTCCACCCATTAATTACTTGAAAATATTTCTTCTGACCTCCAACTGTTCAGGGACCTCCCTCGGCAATTTCCTTACCTATAATTATGCTGATGGTCTGTGTAACAGGTTGCATCATTATCTGAGTCAAATTAATGTTGGAGTGAAAGTAATGTCAAATCTGAGGGCTCTCCACATGCTGGACCCAGGAAGATGGCCCTAGCGGAACTTCCATCTTGAGGCATTCAAGAAGGCCAGACTGGATGTCCCCAAGTGGTGAGGGGGGATCCGACCCATCGCTCCATCTCTTGGGGCCCTGTGCCAGAAAAGCTACCAGCCACCCCATCACGCTGGCCTCCAAAGGCCTTCCAAGTGCTTCCAAACACAACTCTTGATGCCAAAGTAGAGGAGCAGGTGTAAAGCTAGCATGGCTGGGCTGGCTTTGGCCTGGTGTTTCAAAGCACAGGGCAACTGTCTTATAATTAGAACCCCTTCTCTGAAACACCAGAATAATGTCCTAAATTTAAAGACTACCTTTCTTCTTCTTTCAGGCAGCCTAGCTTGTCTCTGAGATGCTCTTATACCAGCCGTTTCAAGTGTCAGGAAGCTAGACTCATTATTCCCATCGCACAGAGAAGCAAAATGAAACACAGAGTGATGAGGACCCTGAGATATGGCTGTGGATCTTCCCATACATCTCTTTACACTTAAATATTTCTGAAGGATGACATTTCTGGAAGTCAGAATTATTGAGTTAATGTACATTTTTCATTTTGATAAAGGGTATCAAAACACTCACCATGGGAGTTGTTCCAATTTACACCCCCATTATGCATGAATGTCTGGTTCCCCACACCCTCAATGATAAATTTTTTTTTTATCATTCTGATAGTTAAAAACAAACAAACCTGTCTTAAATTGAATACCTTTTTATACATGTGAGTCATTTTTCTTTTTTCCATCAATAATCTGTTCTTGTCTTTCCCCATTTTTCTATTGCTATTGATCTTTCATTAATTTATTAGAGCTTTTTATAAAGGATATTAGTCCTTTGGTTTTTATATGCAATTCTCTGTTTATCGTGTGTTTCTTGACTTTCTGATGGTCCATGAAGCTGTCAGGGACCTAGCCTCCATTAGGCCTGGGTTTTTTAGTTTTCTGAAATTTAATATATCAATCTTTTTATTTATGATTTCTAGGGTTTGTGTTATACCTAGGAAGACTGCATTGCCACAAGATTTTTTAAACTTCTGTCTTCTTCTACTACTTTTAATATTTAAAATTTTATCCATCTGGCAGTTATGTTGGCATAAGAAGTGAGGTATTGATCCAATTTTTGTTTTTCCAGATGGCTACCCAGTTGTCCCAAACTATTTCTTGAATAATCTATCATTTTCCTTACTGATATAAAATTCCACCTTTATCTAAAGACAAAGTTTTTGTATATGTCGGTGTCTAGTTCTGGATTCTATTCTATACTACTGATCTTCCTGTCTATTCAAGTGTCAGTACTGTACTACTTAAGTATGTATAGTATCACTTAAAATATATAATGTCCTATAAAGCTAGTTCATCTTAATTATTCTCACTTATCCTTGCTATGAATGGAGTCTTTGCTTCCATTCTATTTCCATTTCTACCTGGTTATTTTTCTCTAAAGCTATTTTTGTATATTAATTTCATATCAAACTACCTTACTGTATTCTCTGGGTTTTTATAATAAATAGTATATCATTTACTATACAAGCATATCACATGCATAATGATAACTCCACCTTTTGCTTTCCACATGTATACTTTCTTTTTCTCGTCCACATGCATCAGCTAGTACCTACAGAACAATGTTTAACACAGGCAATGGTACTAGACATCCTTATTTTGTTGGCAGCATGACCCTTAACACTCCATGCAATCCTGCTTGGCTCTATTCTGCAGAACCTTAGAGGAGAAGAACAAGGGAGAAAATCAAACTGCTGATTTCTGCTCTGGGATCTGGGTGAAAGAGAAGCAAGGAAATTATGAAGAAGGAACAGCTTTTCTCTAGGACCACACAACTGCCCTCCCCCTGCCGGGTCTCCCTGGATTTCAGCTTGCCTTCCCCTCCCCTTTATTTGCCGTGCTTTATAGGATCAGGTATGTGTATTGTGGATGACCAAAAACAAGGAACTAAGAGTCCATTCTAAGAACTTCCAGGTGTGATTTCCTACAGTACACCCTCAAAATCTCCTGTACTTAAATTTTTAAGTAACGATAACAATCAAACCCTGCTAAGCTACAACCTGACTCTTGGAACTACTGGGTAGTCAGGGCTCTATCAATGGACAGGTAGCAACCAAGCTGCCAGAGCAGGACCTTTGCAAGCCACGGCAGATGGGTCTAGTGTACGATGGGCAGGGTGTCAGCCAGTCTCATACAAACAACTACCAAGTCCAGGAAAGCCTGAGTCACATCCCACCTCCTTTACAAAGCTTACCCACATCCCTGTACCCCATGCCTGGGGAGACGCTGCTAGTTGCCTACTTCAATATCAAGTCTTCCCTTCTTCCTTAGTAATAAGCCTCCTGAATTTTAGCTGTGCATATGACTGCCTAGAATAAAGACTGTATTTCCCAACCTTCCTTCAAATGGAGAAAGTATGCCCTTCTTCTTCTCTTTCTCCTGACTATGTAGTAGCTGGAGCTCTGGCAGCCACGTTGGACCATTTGAAAGAGGACCACACACTAGAGATGATGAAGTGGAAAGTTGGATGGAGCCTGGGTCCTTGAAAGCATCATGGAATACCATATCAGCCCTGATCAAAACTTATTACCCTTGAAAAAATAAAACCTTGTGTCTTTATGCCACTGTTAATCTAGGTTTTCTATCACACGCAGACACACTTAATCCTAACTGGTACACACTGAGTAGGACCCTTAGTGATCACCGTATAAGGGAGTCTCAGGGTCCTTTCTTGCTCATGAGTAAGCCTTCCCCTCAACCCTGCTCCTTGAGGTCAGGGATTTTTTTAGTTCTGCTTCACGCCAGGTGCCTACTCAGTGTCCAAGACACAGTGGATATTCACTAAATATTTGCTGAATGAGAAACTCTGAGTGACACAAAAGAAATGCCTGTTAGTCTTCTATGCTTTCCATAGTATAATCAAGAACACAGGGGAAAAGAAAACTTTTTCTTACCCTAGGAAACCTGGCAATGGTTTTGTTAGCTTTAATTAACTCTCTGCCACTCCCTCCTGGCAAAATGGTCATTATTTGAATAACAGTAGTTGAGTCTCTTCTATTTTCAGGAAATTTATGCTTAGTGACTAGCTAAAAGTGAAGAAAAACCATAGAATTCAAATGAGAGCACTCATGCAGATGGGTAAATCTCATCTTTTTTAAAAAGAATTTATTGTTATCCACAGTGGCTGTAAGAAGCTATTTAAACAATGTAGTATCTGATTCAGTCTCTGGTACAGAGAAAGTTTTCAACAGACATTTGTTGAATTTACTGTTTATTTTCATTCGTTATTACATTTATTTTTTTCCTTATTGCTCTTTCCCAATTTTTCCATCACAGACAAATTCAGCTTCTCCCTTCAGAGAAATCTAAGAAGTAGTGGCCAGCGTTACATGGGCCCTTTCCTCCTTGTCTTGGTTCAGCACCTTCCTGATCTTTTGACCACAAAGCAAAGGGGACGTGAGGAAGGAGCCAGGAACAGACACAGTTGGAACCTCCATATCCTCAAATTCAACACCTAAGGATTCAACCAACCGCAGATCGAAAATATATGAGAAAAAAATTCCAGAAAGTTTCAAAAAGCAAAGCGTGAGCTTGCTGCATGCTGGCAATACAATTTACATAGCATTTACATTGTATTAGGTATTACAAGTAATCTAGAGAGATTTGAAGTATGCAGCAGGATGTGCACAGATTACATACTTCAAATACTTCACCATTTTACATATGGGACTTGAGCATCCACCAATTTTGGTATCTTTGGGGGGCCCGGAACCAGTTCCCTCAAGTGTACTCTCACCAGTGCCAAAAGCCACAGCAGGCCTCCTTTCTCTCTCTAGATCTAGCCTCTCCTGACCTGTAACGTTCTACCCTCTCTTTCTTCTGCACAGTGCCTACTGTCAGGACACTACCAGCCACACATCTTATTTGTAAATTATAAATGGTATTGGGTGGGGCACACAAGTCCCATGCATACAAGTCTTGGGCACATGGATCACTCCATGTACACATTCTAAAAGGCATCCCTTCTTCTGGAAGACCCAACCCCTAGTCTGGGCACCCCCTTGGCAAGAGAAAGGAGAGTCAAGGTTCAGCCCCCGCCAGCCCCCTGACTAGGTGCCCTGATGCAGGAAACCCAAAAGCGCAGCTTGGCCTGGCCCTGGAACCCACATGCTACTTGTGGGTAGTGAAATCAGTTTAGTGGGTGCAATCAATATTATTTGAATTAAGCCATAGTTTATTACAATGGACCAGGTGCCTCTCACGTAGTGAGGGTAAACATTATTCCATTTCTCCTCATGTGTGTACCCCGTGTCACAAGGCAGAAGGCATTTCCCACTGCGGGTCCAGCTCAGATCTCTGAACACCCAGGCTGAAGCTTGTTTGTGGTGCTCCTCTGAGCGCACAGGAGGCAGGCCTTCTCCTCCCGAGTGTGATCTCAGAATTAGGCCTGCCTATTCCTCAGCTCCCTGTGATTCCTTCACCAGAAGCCCAGGCCTTTCAGTTCACCAAGCAGACCCAGATTCAAATGGCAAATTTCCGAAAAATGGGAACCCGCAGACTTACAGTCATACTGGGGTCTAAATGACCGATAGCAGATGTGTCTGAGGGCAAATTTTGATGAAGTGACCATTAAACCATTGCATTACTGAAGGAGAGGAGGGGGATGGAGATACCCCCACCTCACGTCACAATTTTGTCCAGCTCTGGCATAACTTCTCACTTCCTCCCACTCCCACATCTCCCAAGACCAAGCCAGTTGTACTCTGAAGTCGTTTATGGTGTTGGATGGCATGGAAGATTGAAATTTTTGACTTATAAGGCCTTGGGTTGACTTGAGGCTCCAGCTTCCCGCATTATTTCTGTCCCCCTAACACCACAAATGATTGAGAACCGGCTGCACATTTAGCTGCCGTCAGTGGAAACCGCATGCCTTGGGATGGGAAAACAGGACCATCTACTACTACGGGGAGGCACTAGGTCCCCACTGAGTGCGGCGGAGAGGGGAGGGAGCACTCAGGACTGTCTGCAGACTGTTTGTGTTCTTAGACTTTATGCTTTTGGCAGCAGCATACAGTTCCAGCTCCAATGACTCGTTCAAGGTAAGAAAACACCTTCTGAAATGTCCATAAATACTGCTCCCAAGAAACATTTCCCCAGCTCCCATGAAACATTAGGGCTTGATTACATCCCATCTCTCATTCTTTCCAACTCGACTGGCAGGTACGTGAGTGCAAAGACCTTAAGCATCTCCTTTCTGTTGTACTAAGCCCATAGCTGGGTTTAGAGTGAATACTTCCTGGCACCTTGCTCCTCAGGTATTTCTTTGCCTTATCTCGCTTCCTCCCTATTTCGAGAAAGGCAGGACTTGCGGAGACAGAGCCTGAAAATAGTTTTGCCTCTTCGATGATGCCAACGAAAGATGTCTCACCTTTCCTAGTGCTACTTGGCTGACTGCTTGGAGGAAAAAAAAATTGTTACAGTCTATGGGGGTGTGCTAATTAGAATCAATTAAAACTCAGCTGGCCTGCCTGGCACTCGATGCCCTTGCAAGACTCGCTTAGCCCTTATGAAAATCAAAGCGAGATCCAGAGAGTAAGAGATTCTGCAGTGATAAGAATATCCACCTACTTTCCTGACTGAATCTTCCAACCAAGCCTTGGCCAGCCAGCATCCCTTCACTCAGAAAGTAAAATCACTGTCAGATTTGTCAAGAGGATAAAATGCCCTAAGTTGCTGAGGGCATCATAAAGTATCCTACATTAAAAAAAAAAAAAAAAAAGTAACTACGTGAGGTGACAGGTATGTGAATTAACTTACTTGTGGTAATCATTTCACAACATATAACTATATCAAATCATCATGTGTGTTTTAAATGTATCCATTTTTATTTGCCAATGATACCTCAATATAGCTGGGAAAAATAAATTTTTTAAAACTATCTTCCGTTAAAAATAAACAAATAAAAGATGTAAAATACTGCTTTTTTAAAGGACATAGAGATGAAGACATTACAACCACACACGTGACTTTCAGTGAGCAGGATTTATCACATGTCCACCACGTGCCAAAAGCACCTCAACTTACCAAGTCAGAACACTACCATTGGAAAGTCATCTGGGAGCCAAATCACACCCTCACCACCACACGTGTCATTTTGAAACTTCCTACCTCACACTCTTAGATCGGCAACTTACACAAAGTCGGTGCTCACTGAAGTTTTTTCTGAAAAAAGAAATCAAGTCATCAAGTCCAAACTTATCAAATTGTACACTTATCAGCTGTGCACATGTAGTTTATTGTATCTCAACGATGCCTCAATAAGTCTGTTTTTAAAAAGTAGGTCCAATCAGTCAATTTATAATTGTTTAAAAAAACAATACGTATAGTTTAATAAATCAACCATCAAGTTTGCTCTCCATAAAGAGCGCTGCTAAAGAATCTGAATGGGGAAGAAAGCCTGTATCCACACCGATGGGGCGGTGGACCTGGGGAGGAACCAACAGATGCATGCGACGGTTACTAATAACCCAAGACAGGATGTAATAAGTGCCAAATGAGTGACCCAGACAATACATGTTATAGGAGCAGAGCCTTCTGACTGTATTTGCTTAGGGGGAACACAGCCACTTTGCTGTTTTAAACACAGGGAGTGCATTCTTCTCACAGTCTCGGTGTTTGGATTCCCACAGGCATTACCCCATTCCTGTCCACTCATGTGGGCCTGGCAGTTGGGTCGCCAAGAAATGACCCTAGCTTCTGGTATCCCTGGTCTCACCCCCAGGCCAAGGAAGGAATAACCAACACAACTATACAACTTTCGGAATATAATAACACCGATGAAATTGCCCAAGGAGACAAATGGGGCACTAACTGGGTATAAACACTAAAACCAAAACAGATCTGACTAGATTCTAGCTAGGTGCATCAATTCCTACCTGGGCACTCTGAAAACTTCATGACTTGGTTTACAGATAAACATAACAGGACTGACTTCTAAATGGAAATTTTAAAAACCACCTGGCTAAAGTCTAGAATAACTACAAGGTCCTCGGTACTCAATCACAATTACTTCCTATCATGAGGCAAATGATGAGTGGTTATAGTAAGTATAGGAAGAAAACACTGTGTCTTTAAATGACATTTTATAGGTTGTAACAGCTAAATTACTAAAGGTTTAGAATCTCTAACCTCTAACACAGTGCCTGGAGGACAGCAGATAGTCAATAACTGTCTGTTGAGTGAAGAACAAATATGATGTAAAAGAACTTTAGAGTGTCTAGGACAAAGCTCTGCTTTATGTGTATCAGTCAGATTTTTGCTAAAAGCACCTTGAGACAACCATATCTTCTCATTTATTTTCATGGGCTGAAATGTAAAAGGCTGTTAGAAAATCTCTATAATATGGACATTTGTTTAGAGGCTTTTCTATTCTCCTGAAAATCATTCAACAGCAAGGTGCCTTGGTTATAGATGTATGTATACACCTGAGAGTGCATCAGTTCTGGTCTAATGGCAGAAGTGGGCTGTGCTTTATCAGCCTGTCTTTATTTTACTTTCCCAGTTTGGCTCTCCACGTCCTGAGCATGTAAACAGCCCAACTTTACTGTTTAACGCTGGGCACCATAAAACTATCAGTCAAAGGAACAAGCTTGAGCCTAAAGGGCTGAGGGGAGCATCCCTACCAAATACTGGCTCATACTTGGGACATCAGGAGCATGATCCTCTTTTTCCATCCTCCCTCCCAGTGAGGGGAGAGAAGGGGTACACAGAGCCCATTCTATCAGCCTGAATACACCAGAATCTCCTAACTTTGAAAGAACAAAACTTGCAGCGAGGCCTCCTATGATGGCTAGCGCTCACCATTCAAACTCAACGAAGTTGGCAGCCTCTAGAAATTTGCAGTCCCAATACCAATCCACCTCCTTATGATTTATCCAGTGACTTTTATTGTTTCTGGAACAGCCAGCACCAAGTCTGTAAATGTTAGCTTCAAACCTGTACCCTCACCCTTCATCCCAACACACACCTGTTCATCTCTGATTCTTTCTCTTTGCCTCTCTGTCTCTCAATAGTTATTACAATCTCTCTTAAAATCCTCTATTAACATTGAGAGACACTAAACCTATTCCCAGATCTACTAGCATGGAATAAAAGTGCAAGAAATAGGCAGAGCCCGGATTTGGAAAATAGACTTCTCATGACCTTTGCCCTGTAAGGACTTCACCTTCATGTTGCATAGTGCTCTGGTCAGACCCGGAAGGGCTGAGCTGAGCCAGCCTCTCTGTCCCAGCTGGCAGGAAACCAGATGAAGAAAGGGCACAGTGCCTGCACAGGTCAATCAACAAACCCATAGCAGGGGCCCAGGTACACCTGCTCCAGGCTCCGTGCTCTTGGTGGTCACCTGCTCCCCACACCCCTTCTGCATATAAGTATCACACATGTGCCTCAATCCACCCCATCTTTCAACCCATCACTCAAGTTCCACTTCTTCCAGGAGGACTTTGCCGACTACTACAGCCCATGTACCCATAAGCTTGACCTTCTTAGATCTACAGTGCTTCTTCTCTGTATCACATTCTTGGCACTTACTACAAATGGACTTAGGTTTTAATATATGTGCACTTTACTTTCCCAGCTGGATTGCAAATGCTGAGGGCAGAGTTTTCCCTAGCAAAACCACCTTTTGCATAGTAAATATGCTGTAAAAATGAATGAATTCATGTGGAATAAAAATGGAGTTGGGGCCTGTGTCTACCCCACTATAGGTCTTAGAAGAACAAGTCTCAATTCCAGTGGAAATGCATAATTAGGCTTCCAATACTGTGTTTTTCTTTTGGACCTAATCTGTGTGCCTGAAGTTGAGTGTTTACAGCAAGAGATTGTCTATGGAAGTTCAGGGGCAGATTCTATTGTAGTCACATTGCCATTTGCTGCTTGCATATTTATGAAAAAGTATCCTTTGGGGATGAAATTTTCCATGACTGGCTTCTGACCCAAAATAAGGGTGTTTCTCTCTCTCTTTTTTTTTTCTTTTGGAAAATTTGAACAATATCCAGTCAGCCATGTAGAAGTTGGGCATGAGCAAAAAAAACAATGACATGTTTTGTCTTTCAAAATCAATGTAAGCCATTCTTTGGCGTGACCAATTTAAAAACAACTAAACTTCAAAATGAGAAACTTTCCACTTGTCTAGGCTTCATCAAGGATGAACCTCGTTGATAATGAGATAATGGAATGAGAATAAAACAGAAACAATCAAAATATGTATCTCTTCATTTTCCTTGCACTGTTCCACAAATGCCCACAGATGCACAACTTTTGAAATTTAAAAATACGTTGTATTTGTGAAATCTGAGTCCACTGAGCCTGAGCTTACACTCAGAGAAATGAAAAAAGTTTCCAGATAATTTAGGATACATTTCTGGATGGTAATTTAATTATCTCAGGAAGAAGAGTTCCCTCCATATTTCCCTTAATATAAACTTTTTTGTCTTCTAACTTCTCATCTATAAAATCTCCTCACCTAATACGTGTTTTAACACTCTGATTTACTCAAGTTCACTCTGTGCCCTTAAAATCAGAAAGAAGTTTAGAAACAACTGGTGCCCTTAACTAGCACATGCATTTTTTATTTGGCAAGAGTGGTGCAAAACATTTGCAATCTGCAGAATGTAACAACATTGGAGAGATTTTTAAAACCTGATCCTTCACTAATGCTACCCAAATTACACCTCACACTAGCAACAAATACCAAAATAAAATTTTAAATCTTAATTTTGGTTTCTTTTATTTTTTTTAATTTAAAAGGACATTTTAAGAAAATTTGCACTATATAATTCAAAAGAATTATATTGTATATTCCGAATGCATCTGAACATAGGTAGACTATTAAAAGTTTAAGCAAAAAAGCCCCAAATTTCAATATGAAGTATTTACATATACATATAAATCCAAGAAAACCAAAAAGAAACAGATGAGGAAGGCAGAGAAGCCAGGTAAGTGGAAATTCCCTTGTTACAACAAAGAAACAAAGCTTTTCTCCTGGATCAGTGGATGAACCACCAACTTAGTTGATTTGGTCCTAAAAGATTTTTCAGACTCATGTAAAATAAGGTTGATATTTACACTGTGGGGGCAGAGAAGAGGGCAGGAAAAGCTAGTACTATGCTCATCTCAGTTCCCACTATCTCTTCAGACCTTCCATCACTTACTTCAGCCTTCAGTTGTCCTCATGTTTGCTACCTTAAACAGCCCTATCTATTCCGAAATGAAATTCCCTGAAGCAGATCTAAGGCAGCCATCAAAGACCCCGGCACCCACAAAGACACCTGTTCCTCTTAATTACCCACCTCAGTAAAGAGCACGCAGAGCCACCCCACTGCTCAAGCCACATACGTGAGGTTCATCCTAGATCCTAGCCACCCTCATTCCACGTTCAATCCACCTCCAGCTCTGCCTTCTCCAATCACTGTCAGCCTTGCCAATTCCCACTGCAGGCCACCAGCATCTCTAACTGGGTAACTAACTACAACAGTTCTCTAAGTTTTTAATCTCCCTCTGGTCCATTCTCCAGGGTGATAAATTTCAAATCTGGTCAGCCTATTTCTCAGCTTACAACTCTTTCGCTGGCTCCCCTGTTACCCCCAGGATACAGCCCAAACTCACACATTGCTATGCACTCCACGTAGCTCCTCGTGATCCAAGAATTAACTCTTAAGGAAAGAATGGAGAAGGGGAGGGAGGGAGACAGGAAGACAGGGCGGGAGGGGGAGAGAGGGGCCAGATGACCAAAAAAAATCTTACTCTTGCCCACACCTCCAACCCACTCCCACCCACCACCCCACTTCACAATGCAGGCACATTTTTAGTTTCTCATTTTAGGTCTCTGCTTAAATGCCACCTTCTCCCAAAAGCCTACCCCACAATCTGGTTCGAGGCCCCTTTTAAGTGTCCCCATGGCATATATCACGGCACTTTCATCCTATGTAACTGCCCATTTGCTTATCTTTCCCCCCAGTTTGAGTGGAAGCCCTCTGAGGTCAGGGCACATATCTCTGTCATGACCCTAGTTATATCCCTAGGGCCTATCTTGATGCCTGGCACAAGGCAGGGGCTCCCTGGTGGTTTGTTGAATGAATGAGTGAGTTATCTAGAAAGGAGGAAGAAAAAAGGAAAGGACGGAGATACTAGCCACCTCCCTCATTCAACAGCTATCAGTGACTGACCACAGAAGGATGGGTGTGTGCTGCCTTTACTCGCAACCTCCTTAGAACCTGAACTGAACTTTTCACTACCCTCTTCATTACAACGAATCTTTCATCACAGTGGAACAATGTGTGTGTCCAGAAGAGAATGCAAAAGGTGATGGTATCTGCACCCACTGACGCCACTTCCTGGCTTTCCTTTGGTGGGTGGGTCAGAATGTACTTCGAGCAGAACCATCCTTCTCTCTATCCACACTCCAGCCTTGAACGGAGTTCTCCTCTTAATGTAAAAACATAGCCTTTATTGATGTCATTCTGAACTGCATGTATTAAGCAAAGAAAGCGTTCTGTAAGAAATTATTAAAATATTTTAAATGCTTTTGTTGCACATTTTGGTTTTTAAAAATCTCCTTCACAGAACAACACTTCAATCACCACAATGCTTGCCCTGTGAGGCAAAGAATTATCAAAACACAGGCTGCTGGGGGAACCCATTCAGGTGAGCTATGAAACATTGCCAGGGCTGAACACCCAGCAGAGAAGCGGGGGCAGGGGGCATCCTGAGATTGCAGGTGATTCTGGTGATGGTCCCCTCCAGTGATGCTGTCTTGGGGCTCCCTGAACTTCCCATGGCCCAGAAGATCTCCCCAGCCCAGTAGTAAATAACTTCTCAAAAAAAAAAAAAAAAAAAATCAACACCTGACCTCCATTAACCACCACGATCGTAGAGCCAAGGCAGAAAGTCAACGTGAAGAGGCTAGAGCTGTTCACGTCAGGGCCTGGAACGGAGGCAGCAACTTTGAGGAAAAGAAGCAAAGTGCTCAGATACTTTTATATCCACCATCAGAGTCTGCCCCCTCCCCTGCCCTGCACTTGCCAGCTGGAAGCTTCGTGGTCAACGGTGGCCTCCTACCTGGGGCCCTCCGTGAGCTTAAGGCCAGCTCCCCAAGACCCCTGGGAATTCCCAGCAGAGCTGGCTGACAAGCAGAGGCCTGAATGCTTCTCGCACGACCTTCAGCCCAGCCACTCCCCAGTCTGCCCTCCTCCCAACCTCAGAGATCAAAGATAACCGTGCCAAGGACACCAGCTTGCTGAAAAGGAACGAGGTTGGAGGGAAGTAAGGGGTGACCAAACGAGGAAATGCACCACTGAATTTCCCCAAACCACATGGACCTTAAAACTTGTCAGACCAGTTTAAAATTAGTCAATACCCAGGAGAATCTATTAAATGCAACTGCTATGATTCATTTAGATTCACTCCAACTCTGAAATAAGAAATGACAGTGAAACAACTATATTTACTGCCCCATATAGGTCACAATCCCCCCATTGCTCCTGAGATGGGATAAAGGCATGAGAGCAAAGACGTTAAAACAGCACCATGTGTATCCACTGTCAGAACAGGACAGCTGAGAAGAGTTGAAGGCTTAGGTTAAGACGATACAGGGCTTGCTGGGTCTTCCTGGTTTGAGGAAACATTTTCTAGAAAGGAGACGGCTTCACGTACGTGTACAAAGCGCTTTCTTGTGCTGGTCCTATTTTGTTTCGCAGAATACAATGTTCTGGACTGTTCTGTTTGTCTCTAATTTATGATGAAGTCCAGCCCCCAGGATCTGCTCACTTTCCGCCTGGTTAGCAGCCTCAGAAACGTCCACGCCACCCCTTCCTTTCCTTCTCCAACTTTTAACGAGCCTCGAATTAGAATCAGGTATATGAATGACCTGGGGAATTCCTGGCCTTGCTGGGGCAAATGTACATGAAGATACTGGCTCTATAACAGGCATAATCCAAACACAAAAATCTTGCTACCAAATAGAATCACTTCTCTCACCTACTTACCAAACTGTTCAACCACCTGCTTCCCTTTGCCTTCAAGATCATTAGTTTGAAGCCCAGAGTTCTCACAAACTCCTCATGGGCACCAGAAGAGGTGTTTCTACAGACTAAATTCAAGTCTCTTATCCCTCCACCCCCTTAGGCAGTGCCTCCCTCTTTTCAGGAAGCAATCTCTCTTTTCCATTTGACTTTCCATAAAGAAGCTGGAGTTTTATTTTTCCTTGGCTTCCAATCTGTGCTTTGGACAGTGCCATAAAATTCCTCAGTAATTTATGGCCTGTTTTTCCTTTAAAGTGGAAAAGCACTAATCCCTCATAGACGGGGGAGACAAGCATTTCAAATGTGAGTAATCTAGAAATATGTCTATTTAGCATAGGTGAGCTGGGTCCTGACCCACTGCTGAAGGTTTACATGAAGACCCTAGCCCTTGACATAGTCTCAGTGAAAGCCTGGCCACAGGTGAGTACCTGATTTGAAAGATTCCTCCTGGCCAAACAAGCTCATCCTCACCTATTGCTGACATCTGAAAATTCCAGAGGTAGAGATGTCACCCTCAGGGTGAAGGATTGCTTCCTCTCCAGCCTGTAAAACTCATTATGTGTGGACACCCCAGTGTCAACGAGTTTATCAGCTAAGAGGAACCAAGGAACCCTGACTGGGCCCCAGGCTAGGAGGGGCCCTCAAAGACATGAAAACCTGACATCAGTCTTTGCCTCCCTCATGTTTTTTAACTGCAGGTCAGCTCCCACGATCACACTCAGATTTCTGCATGTAGCTTTCCCCCCAATCTTTTCCAATAAACACAAGAAAATGAAATATTAAAATATGCCTCCACAATAGAGTTGATTGGTAGCAATAACCTAGTAACACAGGATTTCTGGAGAGAAGGAGCAAGAGTTCAATTGCACTTGGATTCTATTCAGCCTGACCTGAGTCAGGAAGGAGGAGGAACCACGGGCCTCTGACCTCAGCCCATGTAATTCTATATGAACGATCTCAGGAGCCATAACATTAGCTTGGTGACTGCTTTATAAATGTCACTGGCTAAAGACAGAACAAGGATGAACTACCAGAATATCATGTAGAAAATCCTACTAACAAGAGCCCTATTTGCACTCCTTTTTTCATATAAAAACAACTGTCCAGCCTCAGCTTCTCTCCCGTCGTTAGGGTCAGAGGCCTGTAAACAACACTTGGGATCCTATTTTTAAAAACAAAGGTTTAGACTTAATGATTAAAAGATTAATGAAAACTAATAATGATCCCTTCCTGCTCACCACATAAGTCTCTCTTGATCAATAGCCCCAAATATGTAGTATTTGCTTTATGTAGTAGAGGCCAGATGCTCAGATAGTACCTCCTAAATTACAGCACTTCAAGAGATATAAGCACTGTCCCCAAAATAGTGTTGCATGATCAAATGAGTTTGGGAACACTATTGACTCAATTGCCATCCTGAAGACTAATGGAAATCAGTATATTAAAGGCTCTGAAAAGTCCTACAATAAATATTTAGCTTTATTTAATCCATCATTTGCCAAATGTCCTTGATATGTCATTCCTTTTTTGAATGTATGTGATCTATTAACTTCTTTTATCCTGCAGAACACATTTTGGGAAACCCTACTCCAATTTGAAAGGAAGAATCTTGGCAGGACAGTAGGCTGAATTACAAAGTTAATGCATCCTGACACTCTAGAGAATTCTGGAAGTGGGGGGAAGAAAAAGAGGACTCATTTTTTAAAAATTACCCCTTATCACGGTTTTTACCACTCCCTTGACATTTAAAGACCAACCCCAAACAGACAGGCAAACGGTCAACCTCACCAAACAGGCAAGTTTCAAATTTTATCAGCCCAAAGGTGGTCTGATCATCTGCCCCAACTCTCAGTCAATAGCTGAAGAGCAAACTGAAAAGATAAATAAACAAATCAACCTCCCTTACTAAAAGTTCTAGACACATGATACTGGCATTAACTTATGACTAATAAACAGGATAGATGGAAAATGATGGATGATGGAAGCCTGGTAGGTGGATGATAGTTGGATCCAATGTAGTATAGCTATACAATCACCTTGATAGAAATCAGGAAACCTGTTTTGTCATATTTTCTTTCTCTACTGGATTTTTTACTTTGATCAAATCACTTACGTTCTGAGCTGTTATAGTTTTCCATCTATACAAAAGGATTAAGTGACTATCTGTTATTAAAGAGCAGTTTTTTCATAATTTCAGTTGGAAGGAAAATGTTCCACAGACCTTTCCTCCCTCTGATAATTCTTAAGAGAGAGAGAGACGGAGGGAGAGAGAAAGAGAGAGAGAAGCAACAGAGGAAAATAGGAAGGTAGAAAGGAATTTTGATTCATCTGAATGCCTTTTGAATAGAGCTTAAATGTACAGTATGTAATGGTATTAAATGTATAATGATATTGATATCAATGCCTTCTGGACCAGGCCCTGGGCCCCCTGGGTCAGTGTGTTTGGGACACTATATACCTGTATATGTGCAGTAAATAGCCTCATCCTGAAAACCAAGAGACCCAGGTTCTCATTCATCTGCCCCAGCTTCCAATTCATCATTTAACTTCCATGGGTCTTGTTGTCCTCAAATGTCAAATTAAGAGGGAGAACATCTATTTACTACCATACAAGTTTGATGGGAGAATCAAGAGAAAAAGTACAGGTTGTTTTAATAAATAACCTTGTGCAGTGCCATGAGGGGTAAGGTCAAAACACATTATTTTCCAAAGACACCACATTCCTGATCAAAAAGTATAAAACTATCTTGTGCTGGTTGAAGTGTAGCTAGTATTGGAAAAACCCACCACGCATCACAGGGCACGAACTGAGCTCTCTAACCTTGAACTTTGGATGCTTCAACCCACAAACTCTGATGCACCACTATCTGATACTGAATGCCATTTGCAGGGGTGTCAGGAGATGGGGGCTTTTGGAGAACATAAGGTATTTCAGTTCATCAGGTCACTTTTGCATCCTACATTGTTGTGAACTTGTTCACTGAAGAACAGTTAGGCAGGTTTTTCAGAACCAGTCTACCCTACCCAGTCTTCAAAAGTCACTGCCTTTATGGAATTTGTGGGGTGAGAAAATTAGAAGCTTATTGAGTGCAGAGAACCCTATTGTCTTTCCTTTTTTATCTCCCTCTTACTGGTACTCATCAAAAGTCTGTTAGATTAGAAATTGTGTTCTATGCCAGTGTTCTTCAAAATTTTTTTTTTCTTTTTACTGGGACCCACAGTAAGAATTAAGATCATCATATAAATAGTACCCACATAAAACTGAAGCAGAAGTTTTCTAAAGTAATATTTACCCTTACTGCCTGTGATGCATTCTGCTCACTTTGATATTGTTCTATTCTGAGTCACCTAATTGATCTCATGACCTCCATGGATGCGGCCTGACCCATAGTTTGAAAAACTCAACAAGATGTACCCCTATTCTCTTTTCACGTCTTTCCCCATCAGAAAGGAAAACAGATTCTCCTACAAAAAACAGACGAAAGTTCTGAAAGTTCTCAATCGATTTAAATTTGGGAAGGGTCAAATGATGCTCGCTTTTCTAAAATCCAAATTCCATCAGAGAAGGCACATGGCAGTCTTAACGGTATGTGGGGACCCACAGGGCCATCCCTTCAGCCATCAGAGACAAGCTACGATCTGGATCTCAAATAGCTTCAGTATAATGTATCCATATGACTAACTATCAATGGACTTAATCATAAACATTATCTGGATTATATCTTGATTACATACATTTTGGTTTTCACAGATACTGCCTGCCAGGTTGCTCTCTTAAAAAAAGGCTTCACTAATTTATACCTCCACCAATAGGTTAGGACAAGACTCAGTCTCCTTTCACTCTGAAACCGAAGTGATCAGTCTTCTCAAGTGAGCACTGCTTCTCCCTTCCCTATTCCCGGGGGTGGGGGAAGGTACCAAGACCTCTCCTTTGGATCCCCCACTGTACCTAGCACTTCCCAGGCGCACAGCAGGGCAGGAGGGCACTCACTCATGGAGAGTGTGCTCCATCTGGGCCCTGAATCTCTCCTAGCACAGGGAGGGGCTGTAAAACACATTCACGACAGGCCTAATTTACTCTCCAGGCACTCAGGAGGCCTTCTCAGTCTTAAAAACTACTGTACATCCCACCCACAGGGGACGACCACATGACTCCACTTTCCTGCTTGTTTCTGAATCACTGTCTTATCTGTCTTCCTCCCCTTTTCCCCTTAAAATAGTTGGCGTATGGTTGTCTGTGCCCAGTCATATGATAAGCAGTGTTAAAGACAAAAATTTAAAGAGCCAAGAAGGGATAAGAAAGCAAAGAAAAAGAGACATGTTCTCTTGCTTGTGGGGGTGGGCTTCTAAGATGCCAGTTTCCTAGAAACAAAGCCCGCGGATCAATTTTAAACCTTCACCCCCAACAATGTGAGGGTGAGGCAGACTGTTTGACTCAGAAACCCAAATGCTGCTCACCACTCAGTGTTATCAGGGGCTTGGGGAGATAAGAGCCACTCTAGTCCCTGCCAGGGCACAATCTGTCCTCAATTTTCCCATCAGTAAACTTCACATGAAAATGCCATACCCCTCCCCCAAATCCCAACGTGGTTCATCATCGCTGCTTAACGTGTGTGTGACAGATTTCATTTTTCAGAGGTAGAGTAAATGAGTCAACCCCATGAGGTAGGCAGAGCTGATATGACTATTTCTACTTTATGGTAGAGGAAACTGAAGTTCAGAGAGGTTACATTTCTTCCCCAAGGTCACACAGCTCATTAGCAGTGGAGCTGAGTTGATAAGGAACAAGTAAGCCACTGTGAATGCAGCACTTTGTGAATGTATGCTGGCCTATAAATGCCTGATGCAGACAGCAAACACAAACTTGGCAAATCACAGTCATTTCCTATGTCACTCATTACAAGAACTACCATCTATCGGAGGCACAGCCCTCAGACAAAAAGCCACCCCCAAGCCCAAGCCACCTTCCAATATACAGAATCAAATCAAATGTACTCTGACATCATAAGTCCCAAACCACAGAATCTAGAATTTACTTTTCACAATAGAATTAGAATCATAGTAATAATAACTAACATTTTAAAGTGCTTATTGTGACAAGCACTTTTCCAAGCACTTTCTACACATTATATTATTTATTCCAAATGACACAGTTAGGTAGATCTTACTGACCTTGTTTTACAGATGAAGAAATGAAGGCTCAGAGAGGTTACCCAATTTGTCAGAAGGTCACACAGCTGGTTCAGTGGTACAACCAGGATTAGAACCCACCTCCCTCTAATGCAAAGCCTCTGCATTTAACCATGACACCACCTGCTTCAACTTGCAGTGGCTGTGTTCCATTCCACCCCCCTTCTGTTTTTAAAGCCAAAATATATATAATATAATAGGGGAAACTTGGGGTTGGGGGGACAGAGGGGGTTTACAGGACTCTCTATACTGCCTGTTCAATTTTTCTGCAAACCTAAAATTGTTCTACAAAATAAAGTGTATTATGTTTTTTAAATTAATGCTGAAGTAAAAGATAAAAATCCTCCCCATGTATCAGCACCTTCTCTTGCCTTTTTCTTTTTAAAGCACATGGGGGGGGGGGCAGTGATTTTTAAAATATTATATTCTTTTCTGTCATAGAAGAAAGGAGAACACCCCAGAACAAATATCTAAAGAACATCCATTTTTAAGGTAAATCTTATTGTATTTAATGTTAAAATGTTTTGACCCAGCAAGTATCTATTATGTTCAAGGCAAGATACCAAGTGTTAGCACAAAATGGCACCGATTTTTCCTCTCAGCGACATTTGCTGCCTCTGTGAGAGAACAGAAACAGAGTATGGAGTCATCAATATCAGACAGCAACACTTGTAAATGGAGGGCACAGATGGGAAACCTTACCAGGATTCCAAAGGCCAAAAGAGCGGTAACCTGGAGAGTTCTAGGAATGATGGTCCCAAAAGGACAAGACTTGGTTGGATGGTGAGAGTACCCCAGGATGATGGACATAGGGGGTCAGAGTACAAGGGAAAACTGGGCACAGAGGACAGAAACAAGCCTTCATGGAGGAGGTTCCTAGCACAGAGGACGTGGGATCTGCTAACGGGGAAAGGTGGCAAGCCACGCAAGGCCCTGAGCGTCTGGCAGGATGATGGGGCTGGACTCTACCCTATAAGCTCCTTGGGTGGGGGAGACGATCATTGGTTCCGAGCACCCAGAAAGGGGATTTAGTGCCACCACACAACTCTCACACAAATCCTCTGGATTCCGGAGAACCAGACTTATAAAGATACAAAAACCAATCCTAAAGGCGTCATCCTGAACTAGAACTCAGGCACCTGTACTTAAATGAGATAGTCTTCTCTAAAATGAAAAATAGTCCTAACACTTTTCATAAACTAGGAAACCAGCGTCTGAGGATGTTAAGTGAATTTTCACAAAATCGCAAAGCTACAAAAGAACTCGACCTCCTGCTCCTGGGTGAAGTATGAAGAAGGATTTCAAGGAAGGAAAGGGCTTATATGACTGAAGAGAAGGAGGTTTCTGAGGACTGATTCATAAAGAAAGGCAGATGAGCTATCTGCCACATTTATTTTTGTTATTTCGATGTAAATTATCTAACATGAAATCTGAGCTTAAAGATCAAGGGTCTTAGAAAATTAACGAGTAAGTGTATAGTTCCTTACAAGCATACAGTAATCTTTTCAAAAGACTGGCTATTCTTCAACTCTTGGTACTCCTTAGCAATTCCAATGTCTGGGTCAAAAGCAAAGTCCTAGTCTCTAAATGGAGTGGCTTTGGGTGCTGCCTACATCTGGGCTGGAACAACGGAGCACTCAGTGTCACTGAATTGGAGGCTGGGCTTACAGAAGAGACACATGGTAGGGAGATGAAGTCAGATGCTTTGGCCCAGAGAAATGGGACATACACCTGGACCACAGCAAACCAGGCTGTTAAAAAACCCTCAAACCTCAGTTACCACATTAGGCCCACAAGATAACACAGGTGATGTTCAGGTCAACACTGTCTCTGCTCTTTAAAAAGGCAAGAGGGAAAAATGTGTTGGGAAGACCTGTCCATCAGGACCAAAGAGAGCCCAAGGGCAGGTCATCTATGTTCCCTGCACCTCCTACCCCAAGGGGTCAGCGTGGGAGGGCCAAGCGTGGGATTCTAGTTCTGCACACTTGGAATCAGCAAACCCTGAACTCCTATTGCTAGCTCATTCAGAGAGGGAGGGAAATAGGGACTGAAAAAGGTTTTGCTTAAGACTCCTTAGCTGGGAATTACTGAACAAAATCTTTGGACAAAGCACAATTTTACCTGTATCTAGTAATACAAATTGATTGCAGATATTTACCATTAATAATTAATTGCCATTTTAAAAAAACTTGTTAGAAGCTGGGCACTTTTATATTTCTCATTTACTATTATAACTCTACAAGATAGCCATTATTCCCCTTTATAGATAAAAGACTGGTACAGATACATTAAATAATTTGCCCAATATCATGCAGCCAAAACTGATAAAACCAGAATTCAACCCAGGATGGACTGACTCCAAAGCCCACACAATTTTATTTTTTATGTTCATGAATTTGGACAAGCCACCACTCAATTACATTAAGTATACTGCAAAGCTATTCTCCATCTCTATTAGCACTATCAAGAAATAAACAAAAGAAAATTAACTGGAATTACAGCACGAGAGATTGAGGTTAGCCCTCAGGATAGATTTCCTTGATAAATAAAGAGTTCAATACATCATGAGTGATTTCGTTCAATACTTTGCTCTGAGCAAAGTTCCTAGAACAGAGAAAGTATTCAATATATATTTGTTGAATGGCTGGCTGGCTAGATGGATGGATAGATTAATGAATGAATACTCCATTCTATCCACTGTTCCCTTTTTTTGGATATCTTATTATTTGGGTTTTGTGTGCGTGTGTTTTTTAGCAAAGTAATTATTTTTGGATTGCACTCTTCTTTTAATCTCACTGATTTCCTGACTGCCCTCATAACCCAAAATGCTAGAAACTGCCTGTCCAACATTCTTTATGCTCTTCTTTCAACTTAGAGAGGCTCCCTTCCCTGTCTATTCAGACTCCATTTTCTATAAGGACTGGCTCCAAATCTTACCAAGTAGCCTCTGCTAACTATTAGCACCCACAGTAATCCCCCTCTCCTGTGAATTCCCACAGTTCTTCAACTTCACTGTTTCATAAAAGGGTGTTTGTTACCTTTGAATCCCCAAATGACCCACTTGAGGAAAGTGCACTCCTTCATTTTTCTAATCATAATAGTTTGCAAAATACATCCACAAAACAACTAGCTCTATGGTGCTAGTGATTTTTTAACAAGAGCATTCTATGACAAAATAATTTTGGAAATAGGTGGCTACATACAGAGTTATACGAGTCACTTTGCTATAGGCCATCTTAGAGTCTTTAATATACTAATGTGCTTTTGACTCTGTGACATTTCCCAAACTCTTTGATCACAGCAACCTGAAAATATGACTAGGCTCCTATACTTTGAAAGATATGCTGGCAAATACTGGTCAATCACCTGCTCCATCCTTGCTGGCTGATCAATGATTCTATGAGCTGCCCAAAACGTTTTAGATAATCATCAGTCCAGAAGGTAGGGAGATGGATTCACAGACCCTACCTTCTAGAAATTCTGCTTGCTTGTTTGTTGTTTGTTTTTAGAATATCCTTTGAATTGCTCAAGGATGCAGACAGAGGGCTGTGTCTATAATTTATTAAAAATAAATGTATTTTTGTGGGCCTTGAGCACTAGGCGAAGAAGTAAGCTTTCAAAAATACCTTTGTGATTTTGATCACAACAACAGAGAAAGATGAGGAGGGGAAAGGCAGAAGCTGGCAGTTGCTCAGGGGAGACAAGACTTAGCTGCATGGAGAACAATGAAGATAAAATATTATCAAGTGCTAGGCTGAGCATAGCCAAGGCCACGAATGCAGACAGCCAAGTCAGGATCATCGTTCACAGAGGCCTTATGAAGCCTCCAGACTATGCAAACTCCTGCTTTCACAGATGTGGAACTTAAGGTCCATTACCACGCATAACAGAAGTCACCTGACTCACCATTCAATAAATTTTTCAGAGAAAGAAAAAGGTACTAGCCAATCCAACCCTGAAGAGATAAGGTCTAGGTGTCCCCAGGCTCTGAAAGGCTTGTAAAGAGCTCTCCTTCTTCGCTGTAATTTTACATACCAGTTCATTTATGTTATTCCTGGACTAATATCGTCCCCTACTAGACTGTATGCTCCATGAAATCAGGAACCAGCTTCTGGCATGGTGCCTGGCATATAAGTATTCACTAAATGGCTGAAAGGATGGCTGGAACAGCGAAGGAAGGCTTCTCTTTGTCCACTGGTTAGAATCATTTCTGGGTTCCACCATCTTTCTTTTCAACGCTGTACTGGATGATGACCTTCTAAGTGGAGCAGAATCTAAGTTAGTCTGATGAAAGAGTGCTGCCTATTTGAGATTCTACAAGACAGACTCCAAAGAGGCAGCCTTTTACTCAAACCACAGACAAGTGAGTAGGTTACATGCATCTTCTGAGTGGCTCATACTCTGATTGGTGTTGAAGACACGTCTGCTCACAAGATGCTTACATCTGAGAATTTTTAGGGCAGTGAAACTGCTTCATATAATACTATAATGATGGATAAATGTTATTACACATTTATCCAAATACAGAATGTACAACAGCAAGAGTGAACCCTAATGTAAACTATGGACAGTGGGTGATTTTGGTTATGGTATAGGTTCATCAGTTGTAACAAATGTACCTCTCTGGTGGGGGGTGTTGATAATGAGGGAAGTTATGCCTGTGTGGGGGCGTACGCATACACAGAGGGTATATGGGAAATCTCTGTATCTCTTCTCAATTTTTCTGTGACTCTAAGACTGCTGTAAAAATAAAGTCTTTTTTTCCTAATGTATAAATAAACCCAGAATTTATTTAAAAAAAAACACAAACAAACAAGATGCTTACATCTGGCTGCAGAAAGACAACAGGCACCAAGAGACGCTCTAGTCTGAGAAAAAACAAACAAATCTATTCAAGAAGGACATAGGCAAACTCCAAGTCTATTTTTTCCTCAATAATTAATCATAGATGCTCATGCTAAACCCTTCTTGAACCTGATTACATCCTGAAGCTGGGTCAGTAGCTCAATGAGTTTACTCCTTGCTGGCAAATGAAAGTGACTTTTCACTAGCTTCAAAACTACCTCTCTGAGACTTCAAGGTGAGATAGAGGGTACCAGGAGGGGGGATGGGACTGGGAGGTCCTCTTTCCTACACCTTGTGCCCCTCCTCGTCCCAGGCAATAGACACTACAGAGCTGAATCATGTTTCCTCCAGAGTTTCCATTCTATTTAGAGGTTGGCGAGGTACAAGGACAACAGTCCGTCCCTGTCCTTTCTGTTCTCCCAGCACAGTGCAGACCTTTGCCCACTTTGTGTGGTTTCCCCCAGAAAATTAGATTTCAAACAGGTGCAGTCTGCTAATTAGCATTATAATAGATTGTAATTAATTAACAAGCCCATATATACCCGGAGGGACTTGGAGAGAAAAATAATGTTTTGCCAAGTATAGCGTTTATTTATGTAAAATAAAAGAACCCTGCAGGCCTGCTCCAGAGTTCTTTTCACCTAAGAGAAACCCCTGGAAGCTTTGTCTGCTTGTGCTTCAATGAGCTCTGTGAGTTCAGGCACTGGAATGTAAAATTTCACTTCTTGTTGCTGCCAATTACAAAGGGTGTTGTATCCAAAGCCCTTATGAGAATTTAAACTTGATTTTAAACTCTGCAAAGGGAGGACAAGTGGGCCTTTTCCTTCTCCCCCTATCACAGCACCTTGCACAGGCCCTGAGCACCCAGAGGGTATACAATTCCCTCTTTTAGAAACCTCAGCCCAGGGACTTCCCTGGTGGTTCAGTAGCTAAGAATCTGCCTGCCAATTCAGGGGACACGGGTTCAAGCCCTGGTCCAGGAAGATCCCACATACCACAGAGCAACTAAGCTTGTGCACCACAACTACTGAGCCCACGTGTCACAACTACTGAAGTCTGCATGCCTAGAGCCCGCACGCAACTAGAGAAAGCTCAAGCTCATGCACAGCAACGAAGACTCAACTCAGCCAATAAATAAACTGAAAAAGAAAAGAAAAAAGAAACCTCAGACCATCACTTTGCTCTGTAATGGTTACACAGCATTTGGAACCTTTATTTTTCTTTATTTTAAATTTATTTTATTGAAGTATAATTGACTTACAATGTTGTATTAATTTCTGCTGTACAGCAAAGTGATTCAGTTATGCACATATACAGATCTTTTTCATATTCTTTTCCATTATGGTTTATCACAGGGTATTGTATATAGTTCCCTGTGCTCTACAGTAGAAACTTGTACATCCATTCTACGTATGTAGCTTGTATCTACTAATCCCAAACTCCCCCTCCCACCTCCCTTCCCACCTCCCCTCCCCCTTGGCAACCACAAGTCTGTTCTCTATGTTTGTGAGTCTGTTTCTGTTTCATAGATAAGTTCATTTGTGTCATATTTTAGATTCCACATATAAGTGATATCACATGGTATATGTCTTTCTCTGTCTGACTTACTTCACTTAGTATGATAATCTCTAGTTCCATCCAGGTTGCTGCAAATGGCATTATTTCATTCTTTTTTTATGGCTATAGTATTCCATTATATACATGTACCCCATCTTCTTTATCCATTCATCTGTCAATGGACATTTAGGTTGTTTCCATGTCTTGGCTATTGTGAACAGTGCTGCTGTGAACATAGGGGTACATGTATCTTTTTGAATTATAGTTTTGTCCAGATATATGCCCTGCAGCGGGAGTGCTGGATCACATGGCAACTCTATTTTAGTTTTTTTGAGGAACCTCCATACTGTGTGGAACCTTTATTTTTTGTGACATTTTCCACCCTTAAAAATAGTTTGACAAGGACCTACTGTATAGCTAAGGAAATAATATTCAATATCTTGTAATAACCTATAATGGAAAAGAATCTGAAAAAGAATATGCATATATATATGTCTGTGTGTATATATACATATATAACTTTTTTACAGTGTATATGTACATTAAATCATCACATTGTACACCCTAAATACATATAATTTTTATTTGCCAATTATATCTCAGTAGGCTGGAAAAAAATAAAAAATAAAGAAATCTCAGACTTGATGGAGACGCTTCAGCTTGGTGCAAACTGCCTCGTGGAACTAATACAGCACTCTCGCATAAAAACATCTTCATAAGTCCCATATATTTTTTTAAAATTTATTTGTTTGTTTGTTTTATTGGCTGTGTTGGGTCTTTTTTGCTGTGCGCAGGCTTTCTTTAGTTGCGGTGAGTTGGGGCTACTCCTCATTGTGGTGCACAGGCTCCTCATTGCCATGGCTTCTCTTGTTGTGGTGCACGGAATCTAGGTGCGTGGGCTTCAGTCGTTGCAGCACATGGGCTCAATAGCTGTGGCTCACGGGCTCTAAAGCGCAGGCTCAGTGGTTGTGGCGCACGGGCTTAGTTGCTCCGAGGCATGTGGGACCTTCCTGGAGCAGGGAACAAACCCATGTCCCCTGCATTGGCAGGCGGATTCTCAACCACAGTGCCACTAGGGAAGCCCCCCCATATATTTTTATAAAATAAAATATCCTTTTCTTCTGCCTTCTCCTCACTTCTTTCCAACGTACAGAAAGATTGTTTAAGGAATTCACTCAACTGCTTATCCTGCTGGTCTTCCCAACTAGGTTTCCTGCTCCTCAGAGGCAGGAATGATACCACACACCACTTTTGTTTTATCAAGCCCTCATAATCTACCACAGTGCTAGACCACAGGAGATGCTAGGGGAATACACCTTTGTTTGATTAAATCCATTCCTTAATTCAACAATGTGCCACAGATTGTTTTGAGTACCAAGAATAGAGCAGTGAACAAAAACCTCCACATTTATTGAAGCCCTGTTCTGGTGTTAGAGATGAAGATGAATAAGAAAAGTATATAATATATAAGACAGATAAGAGCTAAAAAGCAAAAATAAAGCAGGAAAGGAGCATTTAAAGTCTCAAGAAGAACAGTAAAATTTTAGATAGGATTGCCAGAAAAGGTCTTACTGAGAATGTAACATTTGAGTGAAGACTGGAACCATGAGGGTAACTGAGGAAGGAATACACTGGAAAGATGGAATAGCAGGTGCAAAGACTGAGCAGGAACACGGTGAGTGTAAGGGTGTCAAGTGGGTCAAGATGACTCAAGAGGACTGGACAGGTGAGGAGTACTGGGCCATGGAGTCAGAGAGGTCATAACAGGAGGCCTAACTATGGTGGCCTTACAGATGGTGACAAGGACTTATGTTTTTACCCTGAGAGGTATGTGAGCAGAGTGACATGATCTGATGAAGTTGGGGCAAGGAGTACCACTTAGGAGGCTGTTGAAATAATCCCGGTATGAGATGACTGGGACTTGGGACAGACTGACGTCAGCAGAAGTATGGAAAGATGATCAGATTTGGGACATATTTTGAAGGCAGAGACAACAGATGTTGCCGAGGGACTGCACATGGGGTGCATGAAAATGAGAGGCATCAAGAATGGCCTGGGTAATTCAAAGAATGGACTTGCCATTTCCTGAGATGGGAAAAAATACAAGAGGCTTAAACTGGGGAAGGGGGACATCAGATGTACAGTCTGGGGCATAATTGAGTTTGAGATGCCCTTTACAGAATCAAATGGCCATGAGAAGAAGGCAGTCACATACATGAGTTCTGAATCTCAAGGGCAGGCGTGAGCTGGAATTAGGAATTTAGCGTCAACAGCACTGAGAATGTATTTAAATCCATGAAACTAGATGAAATTGGTAGCAAAACCAAAATAGCAGCTCCCAAGTATTCCTATTTCCAATTACTCATATGCTTCAATAAATCATAAACTTTTGACTCCAGTGGCCACAATTCTAGACTTTCCAAAACAATCTCATTCAAGTAATTCCAAAAGGCAATTGTTAAGTATAACTAAATTAATTTTATTTTTAGACAATGTGAGACGTTTCATATAAATACATTCACATATCAAAGAAAAGAATATCTTTCACTGGACCATATGTTCTGATGTAAGAGTCTAAAACTGTGAATGCATGCACATAACCCTTCAAATGTTAATAAAATTGTTAGAATGTACTGTAGCCTGGCCCCTTGCTAAGAACTTTACATAGATTCCCTTATTTCTCACAACAACCCTAAGAGGTAGGAACGATTATATTCCCACTTTACAAACAAAGAAACAGACTTAAAGAGCTCAAAGACACACAACTAGTGAATGGTCCAGGCATCCTGTGGTTAGAGCTCACAGATTCAGAGTAAGGGGCCCACTGACAAGCCAGAGAGCTGATGGTCTCAAATATTCACTAGATCTGCTGCTGGCCAAAGACGCAGAGAAAGAGGAACAGGACGGACAGACAAGGCCTGACAGCCCATGATGCCTGAGGCCCTTTAACTTCAGGGGCCCAAAGTCAAGCAGCTCTCTAGGGCAGCACTGGGGCAAGAACCAACTCTTAGGGTAGTTGTTTAAAAAGTATTTATGTACCGTGGGGAGCAATATTTAATTAGGTGGCAAGTATTACAGGAGTCAGTAGGGAGTAGAACAGGGAGAGATCTGGACCCTCAGGTGCTGGGGGATGAATTCAAGGCAAAGATGCCCACAAAGTGGGTGTGGACTCTTCCCAGGCCTTCCACGCCCTTTTCCGGACCATCCCACCTCACTCTCTTTAAATGATAATAGAGGTTTTCAGAGATCCTCTGAAAGATTGACTTATAAAAGTCCTGAAGACAGAGATGGGCCTTTAGGCAGTGGATATCAACGTGTGCTCCAGCCACCAGCAGAACACACTCAGTTAGGGTAGTTTCACTGGAACACGTGTCCTCAGGCTCTGCCCAGGGCATCAGTATCTGAATCACTAGGCCCCTCTCCTTGCCTTTTGCACTGTTAACACTCTTCCCAAGGGCTTTGTGGCCCAGGGGGAGCCCCAGCCCCCAGAGGCTAACCTCTCCAAAAGGGGCATCTTGGCCTATTTCCCAGGGTCAGCATACTGGGATAATTTTGAGAAGCCCTGTCAATGAGCTACTTTGGAAAAATGAAACAGAAACACTAGTGTCCCATTCCTTGCCAAATGAGACTCCCTGAATGAAAAACATTTGGGAAGCTATGAAAAACTGGCTTCCTTAGGTCTTGCATAAAAATCAACTTAGGAGGGACTTCCCTGGTGGCACAGTGGTTGAGAATCCGCCTGCCAGTGCAGGGGACCCGGGTTCGATCCCTGGTCCAGGAAGATGCCACGGAGCAACTAAGCTCGTGCGCCACAACTACGGAGCCTGCGCTCTAGAGCCTGTGAGCCGCAATTACGGAAGCCCGCACGCCTAGAGCCCATGCTCTGCAACAAGAGAAGCCACAGCAATGGGAAGCCCTCGCCCCGCCACAAAGAGCAGCCACCGCTTGCCACAACCAGAGAAAGCCTGCGTGCAGCAACGAAAACCCAATGCTGCCGGTAAATTAATTTAAAAATCAACTTAGGAAAGAACCCTCTCTAGGGCCAGCCCCACGGGAGGTGTAGGGGGCCATAAGAATGAGAGCTATAGTCCTTAAACATTCACACAGCCCTGACTGAGGGCAGGCATTGGCCTATGCACTTTACATGTTCCTTCCAACCCCGCCACGAGCGGGTTTCATCATAGGTAGGCACTGGCACTATCGCCCACTTTTTACAGAGGAAGAAACAGGAACACAGGTTAGAGCACCCCCTAAAGCTCTCGGAAGTGGTTGGTGGCAGAGGCGAGCTACAAGCCCACGCAGCCGGGCTGCAGAGCTCTGCCCTTAGGTGCTCCGCTGAACCACCGCCCAGAAAATGACTTTCTGTCCTTAGCACTGCTACCAGTGCCTCTTTCTTCCGCAGGGTGAAGCACGGGAGTGACACCAACCAAACGTATCTTCACAGGCAGGGAGGGGAGAACGGAGGCTAAGGATGTCGACAACTGAGGTGACAACAGGGCAAACTCCAGAGTGTGACAGGACCAGCCGGCTGTAACGGGCACGCTCTAGCCACGCCCCTCCCCCCCATCTCCCGGCTCCTCCATCATCTGTCCTAAAGGCGAGCGCGGCTCCAACCAGCATCCACTCAGCCTCTGGTTCTCACAGGAATCCCAATACTTCTAGTTTACCCAGTCCTGCTTATGAATCTTGCTTTAGGAAATATAAAAGTCTATTCAAAAATCTCAGCACATTTCTATGTACAAATGAGCTATAGTAATGGTGTTTAATGGGATTCTGCTTCAAGTACAAGTGAAATCTTCCCATCTCTCTGTAATGAGCTCTCTCCAAAGTAACCCCTTTTGTCATCATAACTGATACATCTCTCATTGTCTGGAGAATAATTATCTCAGTCCGGTTTTAAACATTCTAGAATCCACCTCGGTTTTATAAACTTTCTCCCACTCCAGTGTTTCCAAAGGGTGACCCCCACCCCAATAGCACTAATGATTTTAAGAGGCACTTGAGATAAACTTTTCTTTTTCTTTTAGAGGCCAAATGTTTATGTAACATAAATGAAGAAAAATTGTAACTACAATATCCAAACCTGTGATTTCATGAATACTGGGGCTTACGTGGGGAATAAAAGAATTCATGTTTTAAAATATTAAGTAAATATTTTTTACTCAGTACTCAGATAAAAGTCTTAAACTTGGGAAACCTCACCTTGCTTGGTCCTTTCTGACAGGCACTCTCAACTTCAGCCATGTGTCTCTGACCACAGACATTCTCTGCCTTTACTCCGGAGCATCTGTGCCCATGGAATACTACCTCCTCTTGTAAATATCTCTTTAAATGTTACCCATCATTTCACACCCAATTCATGCCTCCTTCCAGGAACCTCAGATTCTTCCAACCATCCCAGTACACTCCCTTTTTGAACTCTTGTAACGTACTTAAGGTACCACTCATTTAGAACCTAATTAAGTGCCTATATGGATCTATTCAGTGTCACTTCTCTAGTGAAACGGAGCCTCCTGAGAGTAACCCATGGTCTCTTTTACTCCTGGATTATCCAGAGAGCTAAACATCCCTGGTTGGATCTAAGCACAAGATAGGCCTTCAGTGAATACATGGGAATTCATCAAGCAGCTAAATGAAATATTCCACAGCAATGAAAGAAGTGGCTGCCGCATGCCCTCTGCATCTCCTTACTCCGGGCCAGATTTCTCAGCCCCGTCCTTCTTCATCACTGCCAGGTGGAGAGCACAGAAGCTGGAGCCCAGGAAATTCCCCCCAAAGGTGTGATTCTGTGGGTGTCCCCTGGCCAATGGTGGGAATGGGAAAGGTGACCTTAGCCATCCAAGGTGCAACTTGTCTGTTTCCAAGGGCCAGTCACCTCTGCTGCTGCGTCCTCGCCCTCAGTCGGGGAGAACCAGAGTGGCCAAAGAATCCTCGTGAAAACAACCACAGACAGGCAAACAGAACCAGCTCCACTATTTGATTCATCCTGTGACTTTGGCCTTTCTGTATCTCAAGTTTTTGAATCTATCAATACCTGTCACACCTAATTCACACTTGCTATAAGGCAAAAGAGACACTGATTTTGAAAGCACTTTACATTATCATGTACAATAAAAACATCAGGGACACAGCACATGAATTTGCAGGGAGAATTAGACTGGCAGGCCAGAGGGGCCAGTTCTCTATTACGTGAGCCGTGAGCGATAGGAGGTGTGGTCCCTCCTTCCAACCCTGCCCCCTTTGCTTGTCATGTGACCTCGGGTACCCATAGCTGCTCTAGGACTCAACATCCTTGTCTGTGAAACTTGCCTATGCAGTAGATGATCTGGTCTAGGGCCAGGTCCAATGTGAATCTGAGAACCTTAGAGAATAACAGCCAAACAAGAGTAGTGCCCAATGCACACTTCACTGGACATGCTCCAAAATGGGGATGGTGCCCCAATGTACCCAAGATTTGGGTGGGCCCCAGCAAAGCATCATCAGACACACTCAGACACTTTTCCTCCAACCCGCATCTGTATGTGGATAAACGCAGACCCGCTGTTCATTCTACCTGCTCTCTGCCTCACTGTCCAACTCCATCTGAATACAGGGCAAAAGGCCCATCTCCTCACTACCATAGTCATAGTTTTTTTCTTCTCCTTCCTGTTCTAAAACAATAACTTGAAAACCACAGGTTTTTGGTGTTAAGATCTGGCTTTGATCTAAGTTACCCCTTCAGCTCCCCCTCAGACACGCACTGCTTTCATGAGTGCAAGGACTGGAGGCCAGTGTGGAGAGGAAATGAGGAGTGCGTGGGAACTCTGGTGGTGGGAGGGAGGCTGTGGCCAGGGCCATTGGTGAACTGGAGTGGAATGGAATGGCACTGTGTTCTTTGGGATTCCATAAAGGTTTGCCTGCTTCCCAAAGCGTAAGCCACAAATCTCCTAGGGTTGTGCTTGGTGTGGTTTGTTGGAGCTTCCCTGTAAGCCCCGTAACCATGGTTTCGGGCAGACAAGATCACAGATGTGAGCATAAAGTGAAGAGGCTTTTTCCCATTTTCGCCCCAAATTCCATCTCCTTAAAATATATATACATATATATGTAGATACCTACACGTATCTATGTACACACATGTGCATATGTATATATGTAAGGTGATATGCCAAGGTGATTCATGTACAACCTTTGACCACAGGACAATCATGAAGCTATTTGTTTTCAATAATTAAACATCGCAGGCGGGGGGAATGAATTGGGAGACTGGGATTGCCATATATACATTACTAATAAGAAAAAATTCCACATTGTACACTCTAAATATATGCAGTTTATTGTATGTTAACTGTATCTCAATAAAAGTTCTTTAAAAATAATAATATTAAACATCTCTCCATGAGGATCAGATCTCTTTCTTTTTGTGTAGACCAAAGAACCCTGAAAACATATACACCCAGAGCCACACCTGCTCTTGGTGAAAATATGTAACAAACCTGAAAATAAGGAATCCATTTCCTAATTTAACATCTTCCCTCCAAAACAGAGCTAAAACAAGGTTGCTTCTCCCTGCCTCTCCGAGTGCCAAGGTTTAACGCATTTGGCTTATAGTATGTGCACAAGGCCTATTTCCAAGTCCCTAATATTTTGACAACACAATCAACTCAGTTTCAGGCTAAGAAATAGCATCTCATTGCACAGTGTCTTGAAAATCAAAACAGGGAAACAATATAACTTTAAGTCGGACTCAAAGCACTGACTTCCAATTACTCACAAGCAGAACCATTTGTAGACTACAACACTTGTTCTGGACGGATAGGCAGTCATTGGGCAAAACCAGCTCGGCCAATGTTTCTGGGACCCTGGAGGGGACTAGAGGAGAAGACATTTTTCTCCCTGTATGTCAGAAGATGAGATAACTGCCAGGCAACAGAATAGAAAAGAGCTAGCTTCCTCCCGGAGGGAAAAATAAAACAGCTCCTCACTGCTACGCAGGACAAAGCCAGGACGTGCAAGAAGCCTTCAATCTAGGGCTCCACGTGCCTCTCCAAGGCCGGAGGAACCCACCCACACACAATCACACACAGCCAGCCCACCACGCGCCTGCGGAAGGCGCCGGATTCTCCGCCAACCTTCAGCACCGGCGGCTCCCGGCTCCCAGCTTGCGAGCTCCCTGTAGCACCCGCTGTCTGGAGGGTGCTGAGGGCCGTACCCTCTTTCCAAGTCTCATCTTCCTCGCCCCAATGTCTACTTCTCCCCAACTACGAAGTGGAGTGTGCTTCCCCAAGGTAATTGAGACACACACACACACACGCCACAGATGGCACTGTCCCCGCGCCCCACGACCAAAGCCAAGGCCGCGAGCCTGACCCCGGAACCCCACAGCCGGGCCCCTGGACCGGGAGGCGCCCAACTTACCCAGTCCTCGAAGTGGCGGCTCCCGTTCTGCAGCAGCTCCTCAAACTGGATGGTGCAGTTGGCCACGAAGTCGTCGTAGCCGATGGGGGCATCGTGGAAGACGGCCAGCTCGATCTTGCGCCCGTTGCACACATCGGTGACAAACTCGTCGTGCCAGGCCGGGCTGTTGGTCTTCTGCTTGGTGGCCGTTTGGCCGATGCGCGAGTCGTCCACGTTGAGGGCGATGTAGGGGTCGAGAAGGAAAGTCTGCGGCCGGGGTCCCACCGCATGGCGCAGCGACCAGGCTGTGGGCTTCAAGCTCACGGCCTCGCAGATTTTGATCTTAAGAAGGCCATTGAACACTACCATGGTCGGGGCGGGGAGTGGGGGCCGGGGTCACTCCGTCCGCCCCGAGGGCAGGAACGAAGAACCGACGCCGCGGCGCTCCGAGCACGGGGACTCCTGGGTCCCCTCTCGCCCCACCCCGCACTGTCCCTACACCTTGTAGCGCTGCGCCCTGGCGCGGGCGATTCTCAGCCAGTGCATGTATTTCCTCGCCGGGCTCCTAACGGAAAACAGGGAGGGGGGGAGAGCTGGGGCACGTCCGTGTTTGAAGCAAGTCTCTCCCCCCCTACCACCGGCAGCACCTCCAGAAGAGGAGACGAGGTGTCGGCTCCGCTGTGAGCCGCGGGGGCTGTCTCGTCGCCTCGCCGCCTCGCTGGGTCCGGGCTGCGGGGAAGCGGGCGCCGCGCCCGGCGCTTACCTACCTTTCCGAAACATAATCCCGGGAAATTTCGACTCAGGCAGGGGGAGGGGGCAGTGAGACGGGGCGGGGACGAGAACCGGGGGTGCAGATTCCAACCCGGATCCTCTTCGCACACCCAGCGCCTGCCCCTGACCGCGCGGGGAGGGGGATGGACCGAGGGATGTGCACTCTATCCGGAGGGATGCATGTCGAGAGGAAACGGTCCTCCTCGGAGCCAAATTTTTAAAAATCCACAAGCCACACGGCCAGCCCGGCCGCCTCCTCCGGGGCGAAGCCGCGCCGCGCCGCAGTCGGCGATCGGGAGGCGCCAGGAGTCAGGAATCTCACATCCGCGCGGGCTCGGGAGTCCGGGTGGCCGCCGCTCGGGCTCGGGGCGCAGGCCGGCACCGGGCGGTGCGCAGCGCGGCGGCGGGGCCGGGACTGCGACTCGGCGCGGCCCCACCTCCCGGGCGCCGGCGCCCGCCTGCCGCGCTCCCCGGCTCCCCGCTCTCGGCTGCCGCTCGCTCGCCGCCCGCCCGCTCTCCCCCTCGGTCTCTTCTCCCTCCGTCGGTGTGCGAGCGAGTCTCCCTCCCTCTAATGCAGGAAATGCGCAAAAGACGTCAGTGTGTGTGTGTGTGTGAGAGTGTGTGTGTGTGAGTGTGTGTGTGTGCACGCGCGCGCGCGCGCGCGCTGCTGTGTTTGGGGAAATAGAAAGTTTTGCCGGTTGGGGGAGCAATACGGGAAAAGTGAGCCGAGGAGAGGACGACCGAGAGCGGACGAGCCTGCCGGGGTCGCGGCGGCGGGCAGGCGGGCGAGCCGGACGGGGACCGCGTGCGGGGCCCCGGAGAGTGGCGGCCTGGGGGGCGAGCCGGCCCGCCGTCGGTACCTGGCCTGTGGCCTCCGCCGGGAGACGAGCGGGCCGCGCATCTCTCCAGGCTCTGCGGCCAACACAGTCTTTTAGAGCCGGGGGTGGAGGGGTGCGGCAGGGGTCGCGCGGCCGGAGCGCACTCGGGACCCTCCCCCGGCCCCACCCCTCCTCGGACCGCGGCTGGCCAAGGCAGCCTGCGGAGTATTGGTCGGTCTGTCTGTCATTCTGTCTGGAGACGCTCTGCTCAGCGGTTGTGGGGGAAGGGGGAAAGGGAGGGGCGTGCAAGGCGCGATGTGAGTGTTTAAAACATGTATTCTCTCTTCCCTTTCTTGGGGGGTTTTCTCCCCCTTGGGGTCTGTCCCAGACTTTTCGGGCTGCGAGAACTTGTTGACAAGTGAACGCTCAGTAGCACCCCAGCTCGGTTTATGGGTTTGTTTATATTTCACAAAGTGACTTCATATTTCCTCTGGACCTTGCCCGTACCCTTTTGGGGCACAGGGCTCTGATCGGCGCGCTGACAGCGGCCGTCCCAGCTGCGCGAAAACGGGGTGCGTCCTCCGGGGGGGCGAGCGGCTGCGTCCGTGCTAATTTCCTCCGTAACCTTTAAACTCTCGCTGGAAGCCGCGGCGGCGGCTGATCACGTGAGGCGGGCCCTGGGCTGCTGGGGAAGAATTTCCTCCGCGGGGAGCCGAGGACGGGGAAGGCGGCCCGGCGAGGGACGGCCTCGCGCCTGGGGACGCGAACCTGGGAGGGAGAGCGCGGAGGTCCGGGGCGCGGCCCTGGCTGGAACAGCAGAAGGACAGCGCTGGGAAGAGGTCATCTCCGCAACCTGCGAGCCGCGGGCGGGGGGGGGGGGGGGGGTGGCGTGCAAACGGAAAATGAAAACCTCGGCCCTCGCCCGTGTGCCAAGTCAAGTCAGGGAGTTTGTAGGCATCGTGGTAAGCTGAGTGTTTATCTTTCGAGTCTGGTTAGTGTCGGCCAAAATTTAAAACCCACCTCTCGATCACTTTTTCTCAGTGGAAAAAGGCGAAGAAGAAGGCAGGCCCCTGGCACAACAGGATACCAAGTGCAAAAATGGTCACAAAAGCCCCAGGCAGATCCTCTCCGAAGGCCTGCAGCCACTGCGCTCTCCCGAGCTTACAAGCCGTTTCTCCAAGTCCGCCCTGTTGGATGGAGCAGCGAGGGAGAGAGAGAGAGAGCCAGCAGGCAGTCTTAGGGACAGTCCGAGACCGTTCACGTGTAAAAAGTTAGGATGTAAAAGTTATGCCTTCCAGGGCCACTCCCACCAACTGGAGGCCGATTTTAAAGTCTGTCAGTTTGACAAAGCACAGGTGGGATATCTCACTGCTGTTTATCTCTTTGATCATCAGAACTCTTCCCCCCCTTTTTTCTTACTGCTATCGTTCTATTCTTATTAAACATGTTTCCCCCTTCACGGGGCATGTGATGGGAGATAATGGCAAATAGGGCTTGATCTTCTAAAAATGCATTTGAAAGTAGAGCAAGAGCTAGAGATGAGTAAGATGCCTGACAAAGAGGCAAAATTGAAGGGCTGCTAACAGACTCGGCCATCAAGATACATAATATTTAACGCAATATTTTTTTAAAAAATCAAAAGGAATGTAGAATTCTAGGATGAACATAATATCCAAATTTTGAATAATTTAAAATGCTGCATTAAAATAGTATTTGTATGACTGAGTTTATTGGCACCCCTGAAATTTCGTGCCGGAGATGAGTGTTTCATTTGCCTCACCGCAGCCCCAGCCATGTGTGGAAGTGGAGGAAGGCACAGATTTTGTGAAGTTAGGGATTCTTGAGTGTTTCATACCTTCTCTCTACTCTTTCTCTGGGTGAGTCCTGTCTTACCTGCAAACAGAGAAGTACAAGGATTGAAGGACATTGGTCAAAATCCCTCCTCTTCTGTGTGTTCAACAGGAAATACATTTAGAATTAAAGACACACTAAACTTGAACTTTTGGCATATTACATTCCCCCCACCCCATCTACCCAGACAAGAACCCCAATGATATTAAATAGGGTCTGTTACCATCTCAGTGACTAGGCATTGTTAAAACCAATAACCTACAAGTTTCTAATACCATTTCCTTGGACCTGGGTAAGGTTACAGGAAGGCAGCATCTGCCTCTTAGCAGACTGTTTGTTATATCATATGAATAAATCAGACTGCAATCCTCAGATGTGACCAATCCCAGGGTGACCTTTCCTTTCAATTACAAGTCTTTCTGTCTGGGGGTGGAGGAAGGTCGGGTAACTAAAACATCTGGCCAAACAAACTTTCTGCTTTGTGTTGGAAGAATATTTAAATAAAAAGGGAGAATGCTGGTTGTCTACATACAAACATTGCTAATTTCCTGCCCTTATTACATACTTATTTCTAAATAAATCTCTTGCCATCCTCCTCTCAAACTTGGCTGAATGAAAATATGTATCCTCCAGGGGCACCATGGAGATGCCAGATGTGAGCCTGTTAGGGGAAAACCCTTAAATTTACCTGGGAGGGGGTCTAAAATAACCCTGTGCTCCAGATTTCATGTGAAAAGAAAAACAAGCCCTTGCAGGGCAGAAGTTTTGGAGCGTAAAATTCCAATCAATAATTATTGCCTACTTCATCCTTCTCTTGGCCCCTGTATAGTCTTGAAAGACAGGCCAGCCATGTATACAGACATTGCATAAAACACCCTTTGGATTCCAACTATGGCCTAGTTGTTTTGTGATCTTTGGGAGCGGAAAGAGGAAGGGAAGAAAAATGATAGAAGAATTTGACAGAGATGATCAAGATGGTGACCTTCTCCTTTCAAAATTAAGGCTTATGGGGCTTCCCTGGTGGTGCAGTGGTTAAGAATCTGCCAGCAATGCAGGGGACATGGGTTTGAGCCCTGAGTGGGGAAGATCCCACATGCCTTGGAGCAACTAAGCCCGTGCACCACAACTACTGAAGCCTGCATGCCTAGAGCCCATGCTCTGCAACAAGAGAAGCCACTGCAGTGAGAAACCCGCACACTGCCACGAAGAGTAGCCCCCACTTGCCACAACTAGAGAAAGCCCATGCTCAGCAACAAAGACCCAATGCAGCCAAAAATAAAATCAATCAATCTTTAAAAAATAAATAAATAAAGTTAAGGCTCATGAAAAGACTGATGGAGCAAGAGTCCCCAGGGTAGTATAAGTAGCCAGTGGAGAGCTGCACCAGCCTCTCGGAGAGCACAGAGGAAGGATCAACCCTTTGCCTGGGGTTGCCTGGGAAGGCATCACCCAGCAGGCCTAGGCTTTTCAACAGGACTTCCTTCAGAGGCAAACAGGAGAAGAAAGGGCATTGGAGGCAACAGGAACAGAGTGTATAAAGCACAGAGAGGTAAGAGCATGGCTGTTTGGGATGAGTAAGGGACCAAGTGTACCTGGCCTGTGAGGTAAGAGGAGGTGGGGTAGGTTGGACTGAATAATTAAGGCCTTGTATTGCCTGCAAAGGAAGTTTGAACTTCTTCCTTGAGAGACCCTGATCCTTCTAAAGTGGAGAAGCAGCATGACTAGAGTTAATACTTTAAAAAAGCAATTTTTCAGGCTGGGATGGGTACTTTTCTCTTCTGAAATTTTTCCCCAGAAGACTCACCCCAAACACAGGATGTCAGAGAGATGGAAGATCCAAGTCTGAGGATGCTTTACACTCCATCTGATCAAAAATGAAGCCGTCTGTGGATATTGTTGAGCTGGGTAAAAGGAAGCAGGGAGGGGTGCCAGAACCTTAGACTAGCGTGTTCAGATTCATGGCCTTGTTGCTCTGCTGGTTGTTGCCATTCATAGGATGTTTTTGTTTTGTTTTTAATTTATTTTATTGGCTGTGTTAGGTCTTTATTGCTGTGTGCGGGCTTTCTTTTAGTTGCGGTGAGCAGGGGCTACTCTTCATGGTGGTGCGCAGGCTCCTCATTGCCGTGGCTTCTCTTGTCTAAGCTCGTGGGCTTCAGTCGTTGCAGCACATGGGTTCTAAAGCGCAGGCTCCGTAGTTATGGCTCGCAGGCTTTGTTGCTCCGCGGCATGTGGGATCTTCCTGGAACAGGGATTGACCCCTGTCCCCTGCATTGGTAGGCGGATTCTTAACCACTGCGCCACCTAGGAAGCCCCATTTAGAGGATGTTAATGGCGTCTGCAAGGGTCTGCCTAGTCAGGGTCCCTCATACATTCCACACATGCTCCATGGAACTGAGTTCAATCCCCTGGGCCCTGTGATGGAATATGAAGTGGCCCAACAGCACGAAAACCTTGCAGAGTTTTGTTGGCCCTGCCCTGGCCTAGCCCCCACCTGAGTCCCAGCCCTGCTTCTAACGCCACCCTAGGCCCACCCTCTGGTTGCTCTGGCCCGCCATGTCTGCTTATTTGGGCCCTGTCTCTGCTCTGAACTCTGCTACGGTGACCCAGAAACCAAGCTTCACTCACACCCTGCAAAGAGATGGAGGGATCAGAGGTAAGCCCATAGAGCTTACAGGTGGATGTGGGCAGGAGATGGCCTGGTGCCCCTCCCTCCTCAGTTCCCTTGACTCTGAGCCCCAGTCTTTCAGGTGCTATATGGAAAATAACATCACATACCACATCTTCTTTGGCTGTGATGTTGGGCTGCATCTTGGGAATTTTAAATCCGTAAATTAACCCATGCATCTTTACTGAGTACCTGCTATGTTCAGAATCCTGGGGCTGGTGCTCTAGGGAGGACACATAGGTACATGGATGATTCCTACTCCAGTGGGGAGATAGGAAGATCAATTCAGGCAGTCATTCATTTAGCAGGCGGTATTGAGTGCCATGTCATTTAGAGCACTGGGGAACAAAGATGATGACACAAAATGACCCTTTATTAGTTGGGATGGGCCAGTTCATGCTGCTCTAATGAACAGTCCCCAAATCCCAAGGTCTAACAGTAACAAAGATCTCTCCTCACGTTGCTGTCAGTCCATGGTGGGGCCGGCTGCAGGGCTGGTCTCACTCAGTCACATCATCTCCCTTTCTGGAACCTAACTGGTCACAGGCAGAGAGCAAAAGAACCTCTAGAGGGTCTTACTCGGGCAATGACGTAGCCCACCAGAAGTGCTAACCTCCATTTCTGCTCACCAGTTGTTGGCCAGAATCAGTCACGAGGCCTCCCTCCCCCAAACACGAGGCGGCTGGGGAGTTCTCCCACCTCCAGAGGTGAGGAGCCTGGACTATTTGCTGAATAGCCCTGAAGACTGCCCTGGACCCTGTCTTCAAACAACTCGTGCCTGGAGATAATTCAGGGCAGCACATCGTAAATGGCAGGTAAATGGTACAGCCGGAAAGTGCTACAGTCATTTAGGGAGCTCGGCGATCACATCAGAGTGGGACTGTTTGATGCCCAGTGGCCCCGGGCTGCTGGTGCAGAAGACGTCCGGTGACGGGAGCATCCTGCTGAGTGCCGGGCTAGCAACCCCCTAAGCTCTTTTTCCCCTTCCCTCCGTATGTCTGACTTCATAGGACCTGCAGGTCCTTCAGGCGACTTCAGAACCAAATCAGCACTAAGGAGGCATTTGGACTCAACAGAACTAAAACTCATTTGTTTCACTCTGCAGGATTTGAGCGATCACCTGGCCTATATTCTTCATTCTTATTAAAGTCCTCTATTAAATGAGGGAACTCAGTCCTAGAGAGGTTAACTGGCTTGCCACACACACACACACACACAAAAACCAAAACACTACTTAGAGGTCAAAACCAATGCTTGCACTTCCTAGTGTAAGTTCACTTTTTTTCTACATCGTCATGCTGGAACCACTGCAGTGCTGTGTAATGATAACAACTCCGATTACATTTTAATCCCTTGGAAACAAAAGTTCTGTAAATCTAAAGTCCAAGTGTGTTTTAATGTATTGGTTTCAAGTTTAACTGGCCTTGGTGAAATACAATATTCTAGACTTCAGTAATTCTCGAGAGACTATGATATCAATAGAGTTCCTCTTGAAGTTGTTTGGTGACACATGTCTTGAGAACAAAGAGACTTTATTGTTCCTCAACTTCTCTATTTTTACCTCTTCTCTCCTAACACCAATCAGACGTATTTTCAGCATATGGTTTTATGATACCTGCACCAAGCATAGCAGCTGTTTCCCAAGGCTCCCTGTGGATATTTTATCAATGAGCAGAATGACTGATCTGACTGTTCAGATCAGGTTATAGATCTCTAACATATTCTGGACATTTGGTTAATCCATTTCTACTTCTAATTTACTTTTCAGGATCAAGGAGCTGGGGCTCCAGGGCAGGGAACATAGCTTCTCGTTACCAATAAGGATCACGTAGTTACAACAAATGTAAAACCAGAACTGGTTAAACTCACAGGTTCTGTTGCAACCAACATGTGAATGCAGGGTGGCAATTCCTTCTCTCCTTTAAGGTCCAAATCTTCCGTGGTCCTGGTCCTTATTCCCCCAGCTGAAGTTATGCATCCTCCTGCCTGAACTCCCCTACCGCCTCCTCCTCACTTCTCATTGCCTAGTGTGTTATAATATATATACTATACATAATGTATAATATATATAATGTATATATTGCCCAGTCTCTGATTCAGTACCTGTCTTAACTCTGACCCTTCTCTAAAAGGTCTTTAAGTTTGGAGACGCAGTATGACTCATCTCCATACTTGCTCCCCGAATCTTGGACACGGTAGGTACAACTTTGCACTCTTTAAATAATATTTGTTGCAAGGATGGCCGTTTGAAATAAGAAGAGTGTCACGAATCTTGTTAGCCTCTCTCGTCCTTGCTCAGATGAGCGCCTTGGCGATGGTTGGCTCGCTCCGCTCCGAGGCAACCAGGGACTGTAGTGATGAAGCCACTGGGCTGCTGGGCGGCGTCGCGGCGGCACCTCGGGGCCTGCGGCCACCGCGCGGGGCTCCGCGAGCCGACAGCGCTCTCTGGCGGACACAAGAGCGCCCAGCCCGGCTTTTCAGGCGTTCTGACCGCTTCTGCTGCCTCTTAGTTGGCAGGCTAGGGCTGCAAACGCTGGGAGCACTGGGAGTTCTTTAAAAGCTGAGGGGATAGGTCAAGGGGCAGACCACATGGCATGGGACCATTGGCTTTATCCACATGCCCATCGGAAGCAGGGGACAGATGCAGTCAGCGAGCACCTGCTGTATGAAAATACTGTGAATAATGCACTGTCTTTTTTTTTTTAAACAACTGAGGCTTCTCAAAGTGAAGAATTATGTTCCCATCATTGCATTAGAGCAATAAGCCATCCGTTTGCCAGTTAAATCCATGCTGGGTCCAGGAAAAACAGAAATGAAGGAGGTGCGGTCCACGTTTTTGAGGAGCTAGAGCTCAAAGGGCCTCCCTGCGGGCCACAGAGACTAACCCTGCCTTTTTCTTGATTTAAGAGGGCAAGTCAGTTCCCGAAGCTGAGGTGAGGGTCGTGCGTAACGGCCAAGGAACCCTGCTGGAGACGTCACGTCCAGGATGGGAAGCCCTGGGAGTGGCAGAGGAGTGGGGTCCCCTCAGAGGTCGCTCCCCTCATTCCGGCAGATAACTTGGTTCCCTTTTATGAAAAAACACAGACGCCGTCAGCTGGGGGCTGATTGGACTTTGTCACTTAACCCAACAACCACGTAGGAAGGAAGAATGAGTGTCATTTCTCCATCCCACCAGTTGTCATGGAAGGGGGTGCCTCCTGCTCAGGCCCCCACCTGTGTCCTGGATCCATTACCCACCTCTGCTTCAGAGACTCGGCTGCTGGTCACCCCTCACTCCTCGCCTTCACCCCGCTCTCTCCTATCAGTAACTCTCACCCATCCTAAAAAATATTTTGCACCCTTCGTCACCTCACATCTCTCTCCAGCTCCCTCTCAAACCTCTTCTCCTCCCTCCCTGAAGTTAAGCAGTATATATTTTCATGTTCTCTATTTTCTTACAATCCATTCCATCCTCAGCTCATGCCATGAGGCTCATTGGGCCCTCTCTCATGGAAGGCACCAGTCCCCTCCACCCTGCGGAGCCCAGTTTGGGAGTGAATGCCTTGCTTGGCCACTCTATTGGCAGCATAGGATGCTGTTTCCCCTCCATCCCCCGGTTTCCATGGCACCTGAGCTCTCCAAAATGTTCTCCCTGCCTCCTTGACGTCTCCTTTTCAGTTTCTTTTGTTCTTCTCTTCCTCTGCCCATCGCTTAAATGCATCATTATTTCATAATTACACTGCAGGATGCTAAGACAATAATGCAAACGTTTTTCTCAATGAAAATGTCAGCTGAGTGACCATAGGTGCTGTAAATTTTGAAGAGGGGAAAGATCACTATGGCCTACAGGGGTAAGGGAAGCCCCCGGGGGAAGAAGAGAGATGAAAAGTGGACATGAATATGGGGTAGAATATCAGAGAGAAAGAGAAAGGGAAATTCCTGGTGGAGGAACTTCCCACTAAATGCACAGAGGGAAGAAAAGATTTAATCCAAAACGATTGTGTCTCTTTGCTAGGCATGGCAGAAAATAAAAAGGAAAGACATGAGTCCCTAGTTTGAATTTTAGTTTAGCTTCCTGTGAAATGATCAAAAAGTAACATAAGGTAGCATTTGATAGAGGTATAGGTGGTGGAAAGAAGGAAGTGATCAGCTTTCTGGAGATGACAGGACCTTCCAAACAGATGGCTATATCGCTCTGTTTGAATTAGGGTAGGCTAACTGCTCTAACAGATATACCCTCAAATGTATAAGAGCTCAAACACAAGAGACATTTATGGTTTGCTCACCTAACAGTATTGAGTAGGTGAATAGGTCAGAGGGGTGGCCCTGTTCCTCTCAGGCTGTCACAGTCACCCTGGGGATTGTAGCCAATGGTCCCATCCGGAAAGAGAAAAGATCATGAAGGCTCACGGAGCCAGAGAGGTACTTATGGGCCAGGTTGCTCTCATTGCATTGGCTATGACTTAGTCACATGGCCACATATAACTGCAAGGGAGCCTGGGAAACAGTCCAGTCAAGTGCCGGGAGGGTGAGGAAAGCATGGCTTTTTGGTAAGCAAAGAGCTGTTTCCCACCTGGTCCTTTCCCCTATGCTGGAGAGTACCATGATCCATTTGGGTTCACCTACAGTGCAAATTTGATCCATTCTTCATTTTCTTCATTCTTTCCCTATCTTACGTGTTTAAAAGAGCTACAAAGACTCTGCAGTTGTGGAAAGAGAAACAGGTGCAGGTTCAAGTCAAGATAAAGGTCAGGAAACAGGAGAAAGCAGCATGTTGGGCTACAGTGTCTAGAGAGGACATCGTCTTCCAGCTCCTCCCCCTCCTGCCCCTCAACAAGCCACGTTGCCCTCATCTTCAGTGCAAGTTGTGGCGTGTGGGACACGTCGCCTGTTGTTTCCTGGTGTGGGAGGATTCTCAGTCCACCAGTGAACTTGGTCAAAGTCTTCTGTCCAGGTGACCTTGGAGTTGCTGCAGTGCAGCGTGGGGTGAAAGTGTGGGGCGGTAAGTGAGTCACTAGGCAGAAACATCAGATGTATAATAATACTATTCTCTACTTTGAACTTTTAATGAAGGTTTTATGTCTATCCCTCCTTTATTTCTCCCTTCTCAACCACAAGTTCAGGGCAAATATTATTATCCCCCATTTTACAGATGAGAGTAACTGGAACTCAGAGAAGGTAAGGGACTCAAGCGGACATAGGATCAGAGCCCAGAGCAGAACCTGGCTCCCTAGATGGGGCCTCCCTCCCATAACCAACCTGACCCCTTTATCTGAGTATTAGCAAGGCACTGATGAGTGGCTGTTCTACAACGTCCCTGGAAATTGAGTCTCCAAGGAGGCCTCGTTGCCCTGCAAGGCAAAGGCTTCTGCTGCTGCTGGTGGGCTGCATGGAGACATCGGCTCAGATATGCAGGCCCTTCTGCCCACCCTCAGCCACCTAACTGGCCTGGGCAGCGTGGGTGTTGGTTCATGAAGGAGTGCTGGCTGGGGCACGTTTGCATCCCGGTCCAGCAGGGAAGGCACTAAAAACACCCTGTGCACCCTGAGGAGCTTAGAGCTACTGGGCACCCTGCGGATTGCTTTTCCTGGGGTGGGATACTGGTTGAGGGAGGAACTACCTGCATCCCCCTCTGAGTGAGGATAGCTATCTCTCAAGTTCTTATCTCACTGAAGGATTTTCTTTTAAAAGTCAGTCTTTGTCCACTTCTCCCCCTTCCCCTCCCCTATCTTTTCTTTCCCTGAACCTGTTGCATTTCTGTCCTTAACGTCTAACAAAGGAAGCTTTCCTGGATAGTTTTATTCTTGCACATGCAGACAAGCTACCCAGGAGAGTGAAGCCAGGCCCAGCCAGGCAGGCCTGTGTTGCTGAGGTGCAGGAGCCAAGCACGGAGCCCTCCTGTGGGACCTGAGGTTTCCCAGGGAGCTTGGAGAAAAGGTGGAAGCCCTGCCCAGGATGGTGTCCTGTTAACCTCGAGGCTGTGGCCGCTCAGGGCCCTGCGCTGTGGGAGGGTCTCTGAGGCCTGGGGTCTAGTGAAGGAAGGAGAAAGGACATTTCCCTCTTCACTCCCTGAAAACCGTGCCAGCTCCTTTTCCTGACCTGAGCCCTGCACCCAATTATTCCCTCTGCCAGGGCTCCATTGCCCCATCCTGTGGGTCTCAGCTTAGACAGCATTTCTTCCCAGGGAAATGTTCCCCCATCAGCCCTGAATACACGCTGTTGTTAGGGCTGATCCACTTGTTGGTTTTCCCCAAAGGCAGAGTTACAGCAAAGCTAATGTGGTTTAAATTTCAGGGCCCCTCCTTGCGCCTTCCAAAGCCCTGTTCCTAATTTATATTCCTAACTTTGTATTCTTTTTCCTAAAGAGGGCTTTTCACATGTTTAAGCTTGAGACCGCATGAAGCCTGGATCTGCCTGTGGGCTCTTTCCCATGACTCGGCAAACTCCCTAATTCAGGGACTGTATGTCAGATTCCCTGGGGGGTCCTCCTAGGTCTAGGGCAAGGCTAGGCTCTCAATAAACATGTGTTAAATGAAAAAAAATGAAAGGAAGAAAGCATCCTTAGCTAGTGTTTAGCAGACCGGGGGTTCTCATTGAGAGCCCTCAGCACTGTCACCTGGGCAATCTGGACAGGCTGACCTGTCCCTTCAGCACAGTGCAGAGTGGGCTGGAGTCTAGCTTGGAAGCTCAGGGACTTAGTTCTAGGACCCTGGGCAAATTTCCTGCCTCTCAATGGGCCTTGGTTGATCCAAATGTAACAAGGGGTTTGTAATGACTGCCTTATAGATTAACAGTGGGCATTGTGTTACAGTGCCTGACACCGAGTAGGTCTTAGGAAATTCCTTTATATACTCACTCCCAAAGGAACATTTTGTAAAAATCCGTTTTATTTCTAGCATGGAAAGCCCCTCCCCCCAACCCTTACAGCCTTTTAACCAGGTGGCTGGGGCATAGTGGGGTTTTGGTGTGAAGGGTCCAGGCACACAAGGGGATTCGCCCTGGGCCCAGCACCCCACTAAGAACGGCCCCGAGAATGAGGGTCTGGGGTACCCCTTCTACACTGCTCCTTCCTACAGTAAGATGGAGGGCTGCAGGAAACATTCAAGGAACTTGAGTGAAAATATAAATAATAAGGAAACAAATCATGTGGCTTTCCAGCTTCTGCTTGCAGCTGCGGTTGCGTTTTCCAGCCATTTAACCCAACTGGAACCCTCCGTGGCTGTAAAGCAGTAATTATTTATCTCTGTCGCTCAGAGAAGAAACAGACGGAAATGGCGTGAAACCACCTGCCTAACTAAGGTTCCAGGGTGGGCAGGCGGCAGACCCAGAACTGCAGACCAGGTCCAGGCTCCTGCCGCCCTGGACACAGCCTGCGGGCCCCAGTCCCTCCGGGCAGGATTGACACAGAGCCGGCTCCATTTGTCTCAGGTCCCCATTCTGACTCCCTCGTCTGGTGGGAACCAGGACGTATGCCAGTGCAAGAACCGACCTGGCACGGAGCGTGTCGTTGCGGTTTCTCTTTAACAAGAATGGAGAAGTGGTAAACGTTTCTCACGTTTTCCTCTGGTGACATCCACCCATTCTGTCGTTGCTTGTGCCAGGGCTTGAAAATTCAGCGGCAAAGAGGGTAGGGCGGGCAGAAGGTAGGGTGGAGAGCGAGGGGCAATTTGCTAGTCCAGCCCTTCACTTCTTAAAGTAGTAATAGGAGTCAGAGTAACAATAGTAGCAATATTAGTAACAGTAACAGTTAACAACTGCTGGTTGAGAACTGTGTGCCATGCATTAACACGTAACTCTTGTAATCATTAAAACAGCCCAATGAAATAGGTTTTACCATATTTCTCCAATTCTAAGACATATTTTAAAATCACATTTTAGGGAATTTCCTGGCAGTCCAGTGGTTAGGACTAGGCGCTTTCACTGCCGGGGCCCGGATTCAGTCCCTGGTTGGGGAACTAAGATCCCACAAGCAGCACAGTGAGGCCAATAAATAAGTAAATAAAATCACTTTTTAACATTTTATAATCCATAATAAGAGAGGACTGTGTCATGTTATAATGGCTGGTGAAATTTGTTTTAATCTCGTGGTAGTACATGAAATTAGGGTGCATTTTACAGGTGAGGCAAGTAAGATGGAAAAATGAAGCAATGTACCCAGAGTCCCACTGCTAGTAAGTAGGGGGCCCTGGAGTGGCCCAGAGTCCACCTGTTTGTTTGTCTGTTTGTTTTGCAACCTCAAGTATCCTGCAAAAACTCCCTGTAGGTCTGTCCATCAGGAAGCCGGCTCATGCTGACTGCCTGCTCTGTAAAATAGGATATATATTTTTTTCATTCATACTGATTTTGTTTTAACTTGTACACATAACCGTGATCCTATTCTGTCTCTCACAGAAAACTCTGAATTCAGAAACTGCCTGAAGAAAAACAGAAGCCCAATTAAACCTGGCTGGGTGAGTCTGTGGTAAGAGACAGGCATCAGAGATATTTCCCAAAAGAAAATCCACTCCTGTGGTTGTTTTGTCATTCTTTTGGGCTTATGTTACTTTTGCCTTCTGGCCTCAGTTTCCCCTGCTGTAAAATGAGGAGTGTGCGTCAGTCCCAAGCTTTTTTCGATGGTGCATCTTTAGCATTTTAAACATTTGAGCACAATATTTTCAATATATGTCTCCCCTTTTTATTTCATTTACAAAGAGTGAAGTGTACTTGGGTGGGTGTGTGTGTGTGCACGTCTATGAGTTTTAACACATGTATAAATTTAAACAACCACCACCCTAATCAATACAGAACAGTTCCCCCCAAATTCCCTTATTTTAACATTGGTGAAACTCTGCCCCTCATGCCCAACCTCTGGCAACGACTGATGGAGTCTTCATCCCAGTAGTGAATTGTACACTTTAAAATGATTAAAATTGTTAATTTTATGTTATATAAATTTTATCTTAACAAAATAATCTATCTTAAAAAATGAATTGATCATATTTGTGAGGCTCTATTTCTGGACTGTTTTGTTCCACTGATCTATGTGTCTAAACTTTCACCAGTACCACATTGTCTTGATTATTTAGCTTTAGGATAAGTTTCAAAATTGAGTAATGTGTGTACTCTAACTCTTGTTTTTCTTTTTCAAAATTATTTTGGTTATGTTATGTCCTTTGCCTTTCCACATGTACTTTAGAATCAGCTTACCTATATCAATGGAAAATCCTGCTGAGATTTTGATTGTTATTCCATTAAATTTATAAAATCAATTGGGCCTTGTAGAATTACCATTAATATATAGGACATTCAGTTGTTTGAATTTAAATACAAATAAAATAATATTTAACATCATAGCATTCCAAATATTGCATGGGACATAATTATACAAAAAATTATTCATTATTTATCTGAAATTCAAATTTAACTTGGCATCTTGTAATGTTTTTTCCTAAATTTGGCAACTTTAGTTTGGGGAGAATTAACACAACTATTTGAGTGTTCTAATTTATGAACACAGTATTTTTCTGTATTTATTTAGGGCTTCTTTGATTTCTTTCATCAGTGTTTTGTAGTTTTTAGCATGTAGATCTTACACATGTTTTCTTAGATTTATACCTAGGTGTCATTTGGGGGGCGGGGAGGGGGCTATTATAAATGGTATTTTAGAAAATTCACTTTTCAGTTGTTCATTGCTAGTATATAGAAATACTATTGATTTGTGTATGTTGACTTTGTATTCTACAACCTTGCTATACTCAATTATTAGTTTTAGAAACTTTTTTTTGTAAATTCCTTACCTTTCTATGTAAGAAGTCGTATCATTTGCAAGTAGGAACACTTTTATTTCTTCCTTTCCCTTTTTTCTTGCCTTATTGCACTGACCAAGACTTCCAGTACAATGTTGAATAGGGATCATGTGAATGGACATCCTTGCCTTTTACTTGATCTTAAGGAAGAGGTTGGTTTTTGTAGATACACTTTATTAGATTAAGGATGTGTCCTTATATTTCCAAAAAGGTTTGATGACACTTTTTTTTTTGTCGTGAATGGATGTTGGAATTTGTCAAATGCTTTCTGCATCAGTTTATATGATAATTTTTTTCTTTAGTCTGTTAATACAGTGTACTACATTGATTGATTTTAAAATGTTGAATCAGCCTTGTCTTGGTCTTCATGTATTATTATTTTTATATACTGCTAAATTTCATTTGTTAATATTTTGTTAAGGATTTTCACTTCTATATTCATGAGGGCTATCAGTCTGTAGTTTGCTTTCCATTCTCATTTTCTAATTTATGCATTTAGTGCTAAAAATTTCCCTCTAAGCATTACTTTAACTGTATCCCATAAATTGACATGTATTTTCATTTTCATCTAGTTCAAAATACCTTCTAATTTACCTTGAGATTTCCTCTTTGATCGCTTTCAAGACTAGATAATTTCTATTAATTGATCTCCAAGTTCACGGACTCTTCTGTCATTTCCACTCTGTTATTGATCCTCTCAAGTGATTTTTAAATTTTGCTTATTGTGTTTTTCAGTTCTAAAAACTCCATTTGGTTCTTTTTCAATGCTTCCATTTCTCTGCTGAGAATTCCATTTGTTTCAAGAGTATTCACACTTACTTACTGGAGCATGGTTATAATAGTTCCTTTAAAATCTTTTATAATTCCAACATCTCTATCATCTAGAAATTGGTGTCTATTGATTATCCTTTCATTTGTTAGTTATTGAGCTACTCCTGATTCTTCATAAGCTGAGTAATTTTGGATTGGATCCTAAATTTTTAAATTGACATTTAAAATATCATATGTAAGAATTCTGTGCCTCATTTAAATCCCATGGAGAATATCAACTTTTTGTTTGTCTGTTTGTTTTAACAGGCAATAAGCCTGTTAAGTTCAGGCTGCAGGGTCTAACTTGCCTTCTATGAGCTATGATTTCAATGTCTGTTCAACTTTCAAAGACTTTGCTGTGCTATTCAGATCTGTCACACATCAGTGCCACCCAGTGACCAGTCTGAGATGTGTGTGGCTGATCAACTCTATAATTCAGTTCTCTAAGTCTTTGGCATGAATTTAGGATCCTATCCATGCACATGCAGCTGAGGTGTGAGCCCAAGAATTGATATAGACCTTATGGAATTGCTTTCCTGAGCTGCCTCTTTTCTGGTTTCCAAGGGTCCCCTTTGCTGGTCTGATTAGAAATTCAAAGCTTTAACTTCCCTGTCCTGACATTTACTTCCTGCAACTGAGTCTACCTCTGGGGCCAAGCAACAGGAGTATATATAGAGAAAAAAAGCAAAGGGGTTCTCCCTATATTTTTAGGGTCACATTCCAATGGTGAGAGATAGACAATCCCCTCCCTCTAGATTTTAGGTGCCTATTGGCAGCCACTGCCGTTACTGCCCAGATGTCATGCATCCATCACAGGACTGTAGTTTTATGTCTAGGGCTTGCCTGGAGCTGAAATGGGAAAGAAAGTTAAAAATAAATAAATAAATAAAGGTTGGGAGATTTTTTCAGATCTCAGATCTCTGTATCCCATAGGGTTCTGTTTCCTGCTCCTCAAACCAGAAAGAGAAGGCTGTCCTTGGGACATGCCTAGTATATATTTTCGAGATTTGGTACTTTTTCGAATCCAGACTTGAAGATACAAAAAAAGAAAAAAGAGAGAGAGAGGGAAATCACCACCAGATCATTAGTACTTCTAGCTCTGGTCCATTTGTTTGTTTGTTTTCAGTACTTCTAGTTCTGTTTTTGTTTTTGTGTTAGTTTTCTCCCATATGTCTGCTGTCATTTACTTTTCAAACTCTTCAGATAGCTTCTCCAAGCATTCTGTCCAGTTTTTCGTTGCTTACTCCATCTTTTCAGAACTGGAAGCCCTAACTTATATAGATTTACTTTTTAATAACTTCTACACATGTACTATTTTATTGTGTGAAATATAAGTAAATAATGAAATTTTCAAAGAATGAGAAAAACTTTGTTTCAACAAAGATGAAATAACAGGGAAAAGATTTATACCCCCATCAAAACAACCCTAAAAAGGACAAAATATATCAAGAAATAATTTTTTTCAAGATGCTGGGTGTCGGGTGACAATGAACAGTGATTCCATTGAAATAGGAAACAAAACAAGTTAAGCCCTGTGACTGACCCTTCTAAATGCCTTGAGAGAATTTCCAGGCCATAGTGCAGTGAGGGGAGTCTAGACAGAACCTGGTGGACTGCTGAGTTGAGGAGGTGGAGCTGCAGTCTGGGGAGACCACAGTGGCCAGAGCTTGTATGACATAGTATTAGAGAGATGAGAACTATACAGAGAAACCACTTTGGATTTGTGAAGAGGACCTCCTCAAGCTTTCATTTGTGTACATCTATGTATGTGGGGAAATTACTTGCCTGGGAAAGAACCACCTGCAAGGATTATAGGAAATAGTGCCTGGTGCTAGGAATAGTGCCTCTTCGCATCAGCCAGGGTGAGAAATCTCCTCATTCACAGGGCATCGAGTAAAGTACTTAGAAAGATCTTGCTTTATTAGTCAGGAATAATTAGCCCTAGACTGAGCACTGCTCTAGCTCTGACTAACAATTAAATGACTCAAAAGAATCACACTATTTCCAACTAACTTAACTATGCCCCAGAACAAAGCTTAAGAATATTTAAGGGAAAACAAAAATACCCACTGTGCAACAAGTTAAAATTCACAATGTCTGGCATCCAATAAAAAATTACCAGGTATGCAAAGAAGCAAGAAAATATGTCCCATAATCAGGAGAAAAGCAAATCAACTGAAACTGATCCAGAAGGGGCAGAGACATTAGCATTAGCAAAAACATTAAAATGGTTATTATAACTGAATACCATATGTTCAAAAGGTTAAATAGAGAGAAAATATTAAAAAGACCCAGGGACTTCCCTGGTGGTCCTGTGGTTAAGTCTCCATGCTTCCACTGCAGGGGGCACAGTTTCGATCCCTGCTTGGGGGACTAAGATCCCACATCCCACAAGCCATGTGGCGCAGCCAAAAAAAGAGAAAAGACCTAAATCAAACATCTAGAGATATAAACTACAATATCTGAGAAGAGAAACACATCAGATGAAATTAATGGAAAATTAGACATTGCTGAAGGAAAGGTTGAGTGAATTTGAAGAGATAGCAATAGAAATAATCCAAAGTGAAACACGGAGAGAAAAAAAATCTTTTTAATGAAAAGATAATCACTGAGCTGTGGAACAGCTTTAAGCAGCCTAATATATATGTATTTGGAGTCCTGGAAGGAGAGGAAAGAGTGTGAGGGGCAAAATAAATATTCAAATCCAACACATTTCTTTCTTTTATTTTTGAAATGTGAAATGTAGGCAACTAACTTTAAAAGTAAAAAATTATTGCAGGCCAGACATGCCAGTAGGCTGCCAGTTTGAGGTATTTGGCACAATGGCATGAGTAAGAGAGACAGGACAATTACATGGCAGTGCAATTGCATACTGAGTCAACAGTTTCTTCCCCAGGGCTCCATTGCCCAAATTCAGTGCTGCTCAGTGGGTAAGATGCCCAGAATCTACTTTGTGCTTTGATGGAACTTAAGGGAGACTTGAAAGACAAGAGCAATAACAAGATAAGAACAATCCAAGGCAGTATCTCATAGGGTGTAACTTGTACTAAATATAAATACAAGCCCCGTTGGTGTAGAGCAAGTGAGAGGTGGGTTTCTGGCTAACACAAGGGCAGGGACTGCTCCATGAAAACTGCCATTTTGAACTTTCTTCTAGAGGGAGAAGGTTTACCCTTTACCTACAGGTCACAGATTCAAAAATCAGGCTGAGTCAGCTATGGCTAAGTTGTCTCCAGGCTGATTTAAATGCAGATATCTTGGTCTTTGTTCCTCTAAATTCTTGCCAGCCTGTTTCCAGTCCTTATTAAATAGCAAATCATTTTTCTAAGGAGACATTCTGAATTCTGAAAGGAGCTTTTTTTCTCCCGTGGTGCTTTGAAAACCTCTGTCTTTTAGAAATACTGAGTGGACATGCTTGGTTATTTACCTGATGACAAATGAGGTATCTTTTGAAAGAGTATTGGGGAAAAAAATCCAGTTGCAATTCATTCAAATGCCTTTTCCCCAAAGCCTCTTGCATTTCAGAAGTATCAGGACAACACATGCAGAAGTGCCAAATGCTTTTGTGAGTCTTCCAGCCGAGTGCCCCCAGCTAGGTGTGTTCCATGTAGTGGAGCATTGTGCATGGCAGAGGTCAGCCCTACAGCTGGTCAGAAAGGAGGTAGCTCACATGGAGTGTGGACACTGGTGGTTTCCTCCCGACTATCCACCAACCTCTACTTCCTCGTTGGGGTGGTTTTGTTCTGTTATTGATGGGAGGTTATGTGTTTCTCAGAGGCTGGGTCCTCCCCACGTCCCCAGCCCCAGGATTGATCAGTCTAAGCCTCTAAGCCAATCCTAGGAAGTATAAGGTATATCCCTTGCCTGTGAAAAGTTTGGGAATGAACGTCACACAAAACTATACAGTGAGAGGTTGGTGTGAGGGAGTCTTCTGGGGCACTTTCTGAGGAGAAAATGATGAAAAGATACAGTTCCTTGATAGTGCCTGAAATACCACTACTAGTGAATATTTTTCCTTTTGAATGAATCATTGCCCATTTCTTTTTGGGAAGGAGTAGTACTTGGACTCACATCGTTGTGAATGAGTTGGGCAGCTCTCTAAAAGGGTTTAGGTAGTGTAGTGGGTTGCATGGTGGCCCCCCAAAGATATGCCTACCCCCTAATCTCTGGAACCTAATTCTTACAACTGCGACTGTTACCTTATCTGGGAAGAATGGTTGTTGCAGATGTAATTAAGTTAAAGATCCTGAGATAAGGAAGGAGATCATCCTGGATTATCTGTGTGGACCGTAAAACCAACGACAAGTATCCTTCTATGAGGGAAGCAGAGGGAGATTGACAGACACAGAGGAGAAGGTAACGTAAAGACAGGCAGAGATTGGAGTGATAAAGCCGCAAGCCAAGGAAGCCAAAGAATGCTGACAACTCCCAGAAGCTGGAAGAGGCAGGGAAGGATTCTCCCCTAGAGCCTTCGGTGGAGTTAAGGCCCTGTGGACACCTTGATTTCAGACTTCCAGCCTCTGGACTGTGAGAGAATAAAATGTCTGTGCTTGAAACCTCCTGGTTTATGGTAATTTGTTACAGTAGCCACAGGAAACTAAGTTAGGTGGCATGGGCTTCCTGGGTGTTTAAATGAAATCAAGACCCAGAAAGGGAAGCCTGCAGGTCGTAAAGAAGAGTTCACCAACTCAACAGGGTCAGCCTTTCTTCAGAGTCCCAGCCTTGACCCTAAGTGGGCCGGTTAGCCTGTGTCTTGCCCATACTCAAAGATGAATTCGGAACTCCTTCCAGTCACACATTTCGTTCTGACCCTGACCCTTGGCCATTTGTCTTTCAGATGCACACCCTTGGGCATAAGAAAGTCAGCTAAAACAGTGTGGTAGATTATTCATACCAATTTTTCTCCTTCCTGAGGGTACAATTCAGAGGGCCCTGTCTCTCTAAGAGCCTTCCAGTTTCCATAAGAAAAAGAACGCATTTGGAAGATTCACTCGCCCCCAGGTAAACCTGCCCAGGTAACCGACAAAGTTGGAGGCTCTGGGAGCTGGGAATACAAGTTGGGAGCAAAGGCACTCATGTTTGTTGTGCAAGTACTGTGAGCCTGGCCCTGTGTTAGGTGCTTTACATATATGAGCTCATTCAACCCTCACAAGAATCACAGGAGGTAAGTAGTAGTATTCTTCCCATTTTTATAAGGGGAAACTGACACTCAGAAGGGAATAATGTCACACTGCTTCTAAATGACAGAAATAGGATTCAAGGTGGTCTGTTTGGCTCCAAAGCCTGTTTTCCATACAAGAAATTGCTGCCTCCCTATGGAAGTTAGAAAAGGGCCAAGACGGAGGGCAAAGAATGAGTGCGAGACACCTGGGATGCCTGCTTCTCTGTCACTCCCCTCAACGGGCAGCAGCAGGATGTCTTCAGAGTCCCTGGGAGAGAGCAGTGAACTCTCTGATGAAATGGGCCTGGGCTCATGGTTTAAGGAAGACATGCCATGGCTGAATGTGAAGTGACATGGAGCTTTAACATGACTCTATGCAGACCTGAGCTGCTCAGTACCCTGGGACCATGGATCACTCAGAAATGAAACGATAAGGGTAGTTGCCTACCTTGGGCTTTGGCGCTCATTTCAACCCAGGTCTGGTGAGCATACTGGGGTGGAGACAAAAGTCTATTTGAAAAAGGGAGCAGTTCTGTTGACTTTGCCTCTTCCATGCCTCCTGTGCTCCAATGCACCCTCCCCAGCCTGCAGAACACACTGCCTGGAGAAGGTATATTCACCCTGTTAGAACCCGGCCATTAGCTTTCAGATGGCATCACTGGGAACAGAGCCAGAGTCTCCCTTTCCCTCCAATCCTTGTAAGAAATTTCCCAACGAGCACGAGCTACGCTTTTAAGAGGAAAAGGTTAAGGTTACCATGAAGACTATAAGTTTTTAAACGTCCCATCTCCTAGTTATTATCAGCAGTTTTTCTCTTGCACCCCACAGTTTGGGAAAATGATGCTTCCTTTTCACAGCCCATCTCCCTTAGGAGATAATTGTCCTTTTCCAGGAAAGGAAACTGTCCAACTGTTTGGTTTTTACTCAAGCAACCACACAGTTGTTCCTTTGGTTAATTCACTTTGTTTGCAAGAGGCAGGTAGAAGGCTATCTCTGGAAAACTGCTCTGGGAATACACATTAAGACTGGTCTCTCCTTCACTGGTCTGTTTGTTGTATTTAGCTCTGGAGTGTACCAAAATCTCCTCTGGTCACAGCCCAGCAGGATCTGTCTCCCTGCAGTTCAGCTTTCCTTGTGACATTTCTCTTAGAACTTGGACTGGGTCCAGGTTCTAAGTCCCTGCCTGACTAGTTACCAGCAGTGTGAGTCCAAGTGAATCACTTAATGGCTCTGAGCCTTAGTGTCCTTATCCTTACAAAAGAGGCCAGTCATCCTTGCCACCTACTCACAGTGTTGATCTCGAATGAGAGATCAAACAATGTAAAATAAAAGCACACTGAAAACTCGAGAAGCCTGTGCAGAAGTAAATAATATCATTGTGAAAAGCCTTAGCTGTCACCACATGCTCAGCGTTCAGCACTGGTCAGAGATCCTGAACTCCAGTAGTTATAGTTTGATGTAGAGAGGGCAACTCTTTATATCCGTTTACACTAATGGCTCAGCTGTGTTACACTCCGGGTTGCACTGAAGATCCTGAAACAGGGTACTATACCATGGGGTGGGGGTGGTGCCTTCAGATGTCCCTAAGGAGATGTCCTTTGTTCCCATTTGCAACCTACACAGCAACATTTCTGACAGCGCCATCAAGTGTCAGCTGGGACCCTCCTGTTATTTCTCTTTAAGGGTCCCCTTCTCGTGTGGGTCAGTTATGACTGTTAGCAAATGATTCATAAGTAAGGATCTTAATTCACATCTGCTTTTTTTTCCCCCCACCTGAGTCACATAGAGAAGGTCTGCTGACTCCTTCATGGGCTGCAGGATACTTTCTTCCTTTCTTTTTCAGATATCTCATTGTTAGTGTATAGAAATGCAACTGATTTCTCTATGTTGCTTTTATACTCTGCAATTCTGTTGAATTCATTGATAGTTCTAACAGTTTTTTGGTGGAGTCTTTAGGACTTTCTACATGTGAGATCAGAATATCTGGAGACACAATTTTACTTCTTTTTCAGTTCGAATGCCTTTTACTTCTTTTCTTGCCTGTCTTGGCTAAGACCTCCATTACCATGTTGAATAGGTGTAGTGAGAGTGGGCACCCTTGTTTTGTTCCTAATCTTGGAGGAAAATCTTTCAACCTTTTACCTTTGAGTACAATGTTAGCCGTGGGATTGTTACTTATGGCCTTTATTATGTTGAGGTACATTCTTCTAATCGCAATTCATTGAGAGTTTTTATCATGCAAAGAGGTTGTATATTGTCAAATACTTTTTCGGCATCTATTGAGATGATCATATACTTCTTATTTTTCATTATATTAATGTGTTGTATCACATTTATTGATTTTGATATATTGAACCATTCTTAAATCCCAGGGATAAATCCCACTTGGTCATGGTGTATGATCCTTTTAATGTGTTATTGAATTTGGTTTGTTAATATTTTATTGAACATTTTTGCATCTATATTCATCAGGGATACTGGCCTATAGTTTTATTTCCTTGTAGTGTCCTTACCTGGATTTGGTCTCAGGGTGGCCTCGTAAAATGAGTTTGGAAGTGTTCCTTCCTTTTCAGTTTTTTGGAAGAGTTTGACAAAGATTGGTGTTAATTCTTCTTTAAATGGTAGAATTCACTAGTGATACCATCTGGTCCTTGGTTTTTCTTTGTTGGGAGGTTTTTGATTACTGATTCAATTTCCTTACTCATTATTGGTTTGCTCAGATTTTCTATTTTCTCATGATTCAGTCTTGGTGGGATGTATGTTTCTAGAAATTTATCCATTTCTTCTAGATTGTACAATTTGTTGGTACATAATTATTCATAGTAGTCTCTTATGATTCTTTCTGTTTCTATGGTATCAATTGTAATGTTTCTTTCTTTTTTAAAATTAATTAATTAATTAATTAATTTTTTTTGGCTGCGTTGGGTCTTCGTTGTTGCATGTAGGCTTCCTGTAGTTGTGGCGAGCGGGGGCTACTCGTCATTGTGGTACACTGGTCTCCCATTGTGGTGGCTTCTCTTATTGTGGAGCATGGGCTCCAGGTACACAGGCTTCAGCAGTTGTGGCTCACGGGCTCTAGAGCACAGGCTTAGTAGCTGTGGCGCACAGGCTTAGTTGCTCCACGGCATGTGGGATCTTCCCAGACCGGGGCTGGAAACTGGGTCCCCTGCATTGGCAGGCAGCTTCTTAACCACTGTGCCACCAGGGAAGTCCATGTTTCTCCTTTTATTTCTGATTTTATATATTTGAATCTTCTCTCTTTTTTTCTTAGTCTAGCTAAAGGTTTGTCAATTTTGTTTATCTTTTCTGAAAAACAGCTCTTAGTTTTGTTGAGTTTCCTTAAAACAGCTATTTTGAATTCTTTGTTGGGTAAATTATAGATCTCCATTTCACTGGGGTCAGTTACTAGAAAATTATCGTGATCCTTTGGTGGTGTCATGTTTCCTTGCTTTTTCATGTTCTGTGAAGTTTTGCATCGCTGTCTTGGCATTTGAAGTAGCAGTCACCTCCTCCAGTCTTTACTAACCTCTCTAACGAGTCCAAACTAGTATTTTCTTTGCTCCAACGGTGGGCTGGAACACCTCTGCTGGAAATCTGGGCTTCCGCAAAGGCTCTCTGATTTGTGGTGATTATCTAAGACAATGTTTTCCAGGGGCTCTCAGTCCATGGTCAAGAAGGATGGAGCCCATTCATGGCTTTGAGGTCTCTATGCTAATTACGTGATGCACAGGTGGGCAAGATTACTCCCAGGCCCCTTGGCACGACGCTGGGTCCCACAGCTCCCACAAGGCACTTTTGTCCATGGATGGATGCCAAACTGTTGCTGTTGAGGGCTGGGACACAATGAGGGACATCTAATCCAGCCTTGATGCTGATGTCACCCTGCTGGAAGACTTTTGCACACAGGAATCCGGTCCTCATCAGACTCCCCTAGTCCAGACAAAAGCATCTCAAGTGCATTCCACACATGACAGGACTTAAATCCCTAGGGACTTCCTGGTTATCCTTCATGGGACACACTTAGGTTTTTCAGTGTCCCTTAAAGTTGTGTATTAGTCATCTATTACCATGAAACTAATTACCCTAAAACTTAGTTGTTTGAAGCTTTAACTGTATATTATTTTGTATCATTTCTGAGCGTACAGTTCAGTGATTTTTAGTATATTCACAAGGTTGTGCAACCATCACTACAATGTAATTCCAGAACATTTTCATCATTCCAAAGAGAAAGAGTCAGGAATCCACAAATAGCTTAGGTGTGTGGTTCTGGCTCTGGGTCTCTTATGAGGTCCCAGTCAAGAGTCAATCACTTGAAGGCTTGACTGGAACAGGAGGATCTTCTTCTAAGAAGGCCCATTCACATGCTTGGTAAGTTATTGCTGGTTTTTGGCAGGAAGCCTGAGTTCCTGGAGGCCTTAGTTCCACACTATGTGGACCTCTCGGTAGGGCTGCTTGAGTGTCCTCAAAATATGGCAGTTTGCTTCCTCCAGAGGTAGTGAGCCAAAAGAGAGAACAAGAGGGAAGCCATAATATGTTTTATGTCCTAATATCAGAATCACACGCTATCTCTTCCTTCTTATTCTGTTCTACAGAAGCCAGTTACAAAGCACAGCCCACACTCATGGAGGAAAGTTTGGCTGCACCTTCTGAAGGGAGCAGCATCAAAGATCTTGCAGACATAATCTAAAACCATCGGTGTGGTTTTCAAAACTGGCCATGATGGCCAAGTTGAAGTATGATTAGTGTAGTTGGGTATCAGCTATCACCTCCCTTGATCTGAACTTTCATCTTTTCTTAACACAAGTATGGTGCAGTGGTTAGGTACACAGGCCCTGGAGTGAGATAAAATGGGTTCAAAGCCTGGCCCTCCCCTCCTAGTTGGGTGACCTCGGGCAAGTCACTTAATCTCAGATTCCTTTTCTGTAAAATGAAGATAATAACAGCCACTTACACAGTTGTTCGAATGATCCCGGAAATGCTGGGCCTAATTTTCGATACGTTCTCAGTAAGTGTTAACGAAACTCAAGATGGAGTACTTTCTTAAGCAGTCCCTTCAGTCTGTTGATTCAGTTAAGGGCTCACAGCAAACTCGAAATTGCAGTTTTGTTTTCACGTTATTAAACTATGAAGTCTGGTCCCTCATACTGATTTTCTGTAAATACCTTTTTAGTTAATTTTTATATTAAGATATAATTCACATGCCATAATATTTACCATTTTCAAACGTGCAACTCAGTGTTATGTAGTTTATTCACAAGATTGCATAGCTATCGCCACTATCTAATTCCAGAACACTTTCCTTATCCCCAAAGGAAACCTCATATCTATTAGCAGTCGTTCCCCATTGCCCCCACCCACCCCCACCAATCATGAATCTACTTTTTGTCTCTATGGATTTGCCTAGTCTGGACATTTCGTGTAAGTGGAATCATATAATATGTGGCCTTTTGTGTTTGTCTTCTTTCACTGAGGATGATGTTGTTAAGGTTTATCCGTATTGTAGCATGTATCAGTACTTCATGCCTTTTACTGGCTAAATAATATTGCAATGTGTGGATATATATTTTATTCACCCAATCATCAGTTGATAGACAGTTGGGTTGTTTCCCTTTTCTGCTGTTACAAATGCTGCTATGAACGTTCATGTACAAGTTTTTGTATGAATGTGTTTTCTTTTCTCATGGGCGTATTTCTAGGGGTGGAATTGCTGGGTCATATGGCAGGTCTATGTTTAACTTTTTGAGGAACCACCAAACTGTTTTCCACAGTGTCTGCACCATTTTTTACATTTCCACCAGCAACGTAAGAAGGTTCTAATTTCTCCACATTGCAAATGACTTTTTTTTTTAACACTCAAAGTAGAGGTGTTCAAGATCAACTTTATTAAATTTCCTTTTATTGATTTCAGGCACTTTTTCCATAATTTGAGGTGATTTTGAACACTGGTTTTTCCAATCTTATGTTTTTATTTGATTTGTTGATCAACCTGTTGCTTAGAAATGTCAGCCTGGTTGGAACTAGATGGGAACCTAATCCGAATTTCTTCATCACTTCCACAAAGACATCAGGAAAGACATCAGACATTTTGCTTACATCAAAAAACTCTTGATCTTCCAAACTTTCTAGAGTATAGTGATAATATACAGTTATATGTAATATAGTTATAACCAGATTATGCTAAAATGTAATTTACAGAAAGGAATTCAGGAATCAATAAATGAAATCTCCTTATTTTAGATAAGGAAAAACAAAATGTGTGACTTTTCCAAAGTTACTAGGTGATGTGTGAGACAGGGCTTGAATCCAGTTCCACTTTTTACCTTGCTGCTCTTTGTAGTGTGTCACTCAGCACACACGTGAAGGGAATGTTCCCTTGACTGTTGGCGGGGTAATCGTTTAGTTTGCTGGCAAAGCAACTTTCTTGTCAGTTCTTTCCCCCACACCATAGCCACAACCTAGCTGTGGCATAACATTTCTGGTTCCTTTTAGTCACCTTTTTTTTTTTTTAATTTTAAAAATATGTATGACACTTACTTTTTAAGTGCTAATAAACCATATTTTTAATAATGTCTTTTAAAACTTGTGAATGGGAAAATTTACTAGTCTGTATTTCCTATAATTTTCATTTTCTGCTTTTGTAAAAATCTATTACCCCATCTTCAGTCACCTCTTCTTTCCTTCATTATTTCATGAAAATTCCCCCAAATTATTTTGTCATGTCTGTGTGTTTGTTTTAGTGCTGTGGTTTGTATTGTATTTGTTCAGGCTCAGAGGCTTTAACTCCTATAAACTATCTAGACATCATCTTACTTTTTTTTTCTTTTATGGCAAACTTGAGTCCTTTTTTTGTGATATTTATCCTACACTTCCCAATTTGAATATCTTTATTCTTGGAGAAGGAACAAGCAAAATAAGGGTTACTATGTTTTTTCTTTCAGTCCTCTGCAGTTTTTTCACTATCTTTTCCAAAGAGTGTCCTATTTCTTCCTTTTTCACTTTCTGTCATAGAACATACTCTTTAAAGTCCTCTTTTCACAATTCTCCCACGTAAAACAGGAGGAGGAAGTATCTTATGTACTGATATGAAATAAGCTCCAGGGTGTATTGTTGAGCGAAGCACGCACAGTAGGAATCATAAACATAGGCTACAATCTTTTGTGTAAAATTTGAAAAAAGGAATATAGGTCATATTTCATTGATTCTAAAATGCATGCATTTTCACACTTTGGATGTGTCTGAAATTAGAATTCTTTGTATAATAGCAAATCATTTAATTGGCAGTGTTTTTTAAAATTTTTCTTTTCTAATAGTATAACATACTATAATTATAGTATATGTATAATACATACCATATAATACAACTTACCATATTATATATAGTATACATATATTAATAATATATAAACATAATAATGGCACATCTTGCAATCAATGGGATCCTAGGTTTGGTAAAGTATATTATTTCACTTGATTGCATACGCAAAGAATTTGCTCTAGGAGAGTCTGCAAGAATCTGGTAAAAAAGATTGCTCAAAGGGAAGGGAACTAAGTGACTAGTGAGCAGAGGTGACAGGATTTCTATTGCATTTCCTTTTGTATCCTTCACATTTTGAATCACATAATTATGTTAATAAGTGGAACACTTGAACAATAATTCAAATTCAAAAGGTGCAACTGGATATGAGTCCTCCTGACACCACTACTTTTGTTCAGATTTGTACACAGTTTTGTGTTTGTTCCTAGTAATGACTGTGCCACCACGTGCCCCAATCTCAACCCAAGTCCAGCATTGCGCCTGGCCGGGCACTAACTCCAACCGACATTGTCCCTTTCTCCCAAGTTTTTTGTTACCTGTAAATCATAAACCAGATTTTTATTGCTTAAATTAAGTTCACTATAGCTGTTCCCCTCATTGCTTCCTTCACATTTCTACTTATGGAAATTGTTCCATAAGGCAAAGCATAAATATATCAGATGCTCTGCTTTTATAAGACATGGACTTTCAGCAGAACCATGTAGCAGCATCTAGGAAGTGGGGGAGAGAAACATCTTGAAAAGAAAAAAAAAGCAAACCAAAAAAAAAAACCCAGTTTAATTGGCACCAAAGCACTTGGCAACCATTGGGTTACCATGATAGCTCATACATGGTGTTTGCTAAATAAACCAGGAGGCAGCTGCAATGAATGGCTCTGAGATGCTGGCAGTTATGCGTGTCACTAAAACAGCATTGCTGATTCACTCCTGTTGATGATGATGTTTAGAAATGCAAATAGCTGCTTCCCAGACCACTCTGAATGTTTTATACACACAAAAGTAGTATTAAATCTCAAGTAAGCAAAATCAATCCTAGCAATCCTGGATGGCAAAAAGTAGTTACCAGGGCCAAGCTGAGATCTCAAGCCTATTCCAAAAAGAACGCAAAAAGTTCAATACGGAATAGAGGAAGAATTTTCAGGGCCAGGGCTTTCAAATTTGACATGGATAAGATCCAAACAGTGCTGGTTAGGTGTGGATGACAACAGGTTCCAGGGTGGTTACCGTCAGTTCTTGTCGCCATTTATGGTTCCCTCCCATCAACAGGCTGGTTTGAGGGGCAAAAAATGAACAATTTTCAGTGGTTTGTGTGTGGGGTACTGAAACAATACTTCCTAGAGTTAGGACAGACCTATTTTTATATAAATTTACTTTATTTATTTTTTAATTTTTTTATTATTTATATATTTATTGGCTGCGTTGGGTCTTCGTTGCTGCCCACGGCATTTTCTCTAGTTGTGGAGAGCGGGGGCTGCTCTTCCATTTGGTGCGCAGGCTTCTCATTGCAGTGGCTTCTCTTGTTGCAGAGCATGGGCTCTAGGCACGCAGGCTTCAATTGTTGTGGCTTGCGGGCTCTAGAGCGCAGGCTCAGTAGTTGTGGTGCACGGGCTTAGTTGCTGCGTGGCATGTGGGATCGTCCAGGACCAGGGATTGAACCTGTGTCCCATGCATTGGCAGGCAGATTCTTAAACACTGCGCCACCAAGGAAGTCCCAAGTTTACTTTTTAATAAGATTGATTATTTAACATACAACTGACAAAGAATTTCCTTGTGATGAGAACTTAGTAACAACTATCAAATATACAATATAATATTTTCACTACAGTCATTATGTTGTACATTGCATACTTAGAACTTCTTTGTCTTATAACTGGAAGTTTTTGGTATATTATGAAATAATCGTGAAATTATTTTCAATATATCTTTGAATATGCACTCTTACTTAACCAGACTCTGTCTCTCTGGAATCCAGTTCATCTAGTTTATTTAGCAGGAGGTTATTTAAAATATTTACAGCATTAAAAAAAAATATTTTGGGGTAATGTGCTATGCAGCAATAGGTAACTAATAAATAAGGATTTAGTTGAAGTAGGTATAAAACTATTTTGCATAAAACTATTTTTTTTTTAGTTTGTGATATATTTATTTAATAGTGTTCTATAAATTTGGGTGATTTGGGGTGAATGCTCTAAGCTTCAGTTTTATCATCTTAAAACAGGGATAAAAATATCATCTATCTGCCTTAAAAATTATTTAAAAAGCAAAACAAAAAGTATATAATTACCATAATATCTTACAAATATTAAGCAATCTGTAAGTATATGTTATTTTCAGTTAATAAATTATACCACAATAGTCAGTGTGGCTAACAGGAACTTTCTGGTCTATATTTTGGAAGGCCATGTTTAAGGTTAAGCACCATAAAACACTGTATTTAGAAACTATACTGCTATAGCTCTGTCCTCTAAGTTTTCTAAATCAAGTACATGGTAAGAATTAGGCCAATTTTTCCTGTAATGTATAAACACCCCATCAGAATCATTCAGTGTACTTATATACATGTATATGCCACTGTAAACTCATTCAATTGGGATTTTGGGTGCCAGAGGTTAGAAATCAGCATTTAAAGAGAAGTTCTGCTGGTGATTCTTTAGTGCATTAAAATTTGAGAAGGACTAGCTAATGATTTCTAGAAACAGGCCTGAAAGTTATAGGAATTATAGATCTGGGTCTCCTAGCTAACGAAAGCTCAGGGCAGAAAGTTACGAAAGGCCCTTATATATGCAACACCTACTTCTATTAAACTCTCTAACTTTCAGAATCCAACAGGAATTTCTTGGTAAACCATGTGGATTTTCTTATACTCAGGTCATAGACCAGTCTAAAAAAGATACCCACTTATGCTGTATGAACATTACAGTTTAGCTAACTTTCCACATTATTTGCTAAAGCTCGTGGATGCCACTTTCTCAATTTTAAAGCATTTCTTTAGGGTGACAAATGCTTAAGGTATTTTAAGCTCACACTTTTGTCATCTTTCACTGTGAAGTTAGGCGATTTTTCTGCAAAGAATGTTTTCTGTCTGTGGTAATGGTGGTTTCAGGAAAATTCATGTATGTAAAAAGGCCGGTGGTTTTGATACCATCTGTTAGCTAGCCTCTTGAAGGACACGTGGCTGTGGTAGAGTTTTCCTCATAGTCAGAGAAGGAATCATTTTTCTGTGTGCTATTATGATGGCAGCTGCCTGTAATGACTCACAACTCTTAAAGCCAAGTGTCATATTTAATAAAGGACTAGTACCCACAATATATAAAGAACTCTTATAATTCAACAATCAAAAAAATCCAACTAGGGACTTCCCTGGTGGCACAGTGGTTAAGAATCTGCCAGCCAACACTTGGGACATGGGTTTGATCCCTAATCCAGGAAGATTCCACATGCCACAGAGCAACTAAGCCCATGTGCCACAACTACTGAAGCCCTCATGCCCAGAGCCCGTGCTCTGCAACAAGAGAAGCCGCTGCAATGAGAAGCCCATGCATCACTCAATGAAGGGTAGCCCCCGCTTGCCACAACTAGAAATAGCCCGTGTGCAGCAAGGAAGACCCAAGAGCAGCCAATAAATAAATAAATAAATTAATAACAATAAAAATAAAAATGGACAAGAATCTGAATAGATATTAAAAAAAAATCCAACTAAAAAATGTCAGAATATTTGAACAGACACTTTACCAAAGAGAATATGTGGGTGGCAAAAAAATAAATATTAGTCATCAAGGAAATTAAAATTAAAATTCTAATCAGATACTCCTACACACCTATTAAATGGCAAAAACCAGCCAGACAAACCTGACAATATCATGTACTTCCGAGGATGTGGAGCATTTGGAACTCTCATGCATTAGTGGTGGGAACGCAAAATGGTACAGCCACTTTTGTAAACAATTTAGTAATTTCTTATAAAACTAAACACTCACCACGTGACTCAGCAATCCTGTTCCTAGGTATTTATTTACCAAGAGAAATGAAAACATATGTCCACACAAAAACTTGTGCATGAGTATTCACAGCAGCATTGTTAACAAGAGCCAAAAAATGGGAAGAAAACACCTAAACGGCCATCAGTTGCAGAATGGCTAAACAAACATTCACACAATGGAATGCTAACTGGCAACAGAAAGAAACAAACTACTGCGACATGAAACAACATGGATTAATCTAAAATGCCTTCTACTAAGTGAAAAAAAAAAAGACAAATGTCTACATAGTGTGTGATTTTGTTTGTATGACAATCTGGAAAAGATAAAATTATTGGGACAGAGAACAACGAGTGGTTGCCAGGGGGCTGGCATGGGGGAGGAGGTTGACTGCAAAGAGGCCTTTTTTTCCCCCTTAGGTGATGGAAATGTTTTATATCTTGATTGTGGTTTTATTCCACAACTGCATGTGTTTGTCAGAATAAAAAAGTTGAGCTTTACTCTATGTAAGTTATACTCAATAAACTTGGCTTAAAAACAAAAGTTCACACAAACTTGGACATAGATGCTTTTGATACATGATGCTTTTCTAAATTTGAATTTCAGTTTGTGCGTGGAGCTCCTAGTACTAAAACTCTGACTATGGGGTTCTGGATGAGTGTTTCAAACAAACACCTTGCGGGATAGTTCCAGCCTATTAAGCTGGAAGATGGACTCAAGGTACTGCAAACAAAGCTCTAGTTCTGATGCATAGAGTCCTCAGACATGGCTCCCTGGGTGATGAACAAAATAAATCTGGTCCCACTATACTGCCTTTCATTCCTTCCCTGCAACTCAACCAGGCATGCCCTCATTTCCATCCTAATGAGCTCTCTGGGGTGTCTATGCTTGGATCTCAGGCTATTTAATGGATATTTTAGGCCTTTGAGGTGGTCCCTGGACACTACTCGAGGATGAGAAACTCACCAGGAGAGAATTTTGCAATATGTCTGGTCATGAATGCAACTGATTGAGTGCCAGTGATTGAGTCAGTGAATTCGCCAGGCAGGTGATCAGTGGAACAGTGGGCCATGCAATAGATACCGTATTTTATTCATGATTCAGAGTTTTTCCCCCCTTAATATTGCTTTCAGTTACACTCATTACAAAAATACTTTGAGGATTTGTAAAAGATTAAGTGGACAAAACACTGCAAATTTCAGGTTTCAGCTAAAGATGACAATTATATTCTTAGCTCGATGTGTTAAGTCCCACAATTTTACTTCACGTAAGATAAATTTAAATGTATGTAATCCTTTTGAATGATGCATGAGTATCCATTTCCTTGAAAAATCTGAGCAATTAATTTCCTCAGGCTTAACTGATGCCTTCTCAAGATCCATTTAATATTTTTTTAAAACTCAGGATTTTAGTCCCTTGAAGCTTTTTCTTTTACATGAAAGACTGACAAACTCACTCTAGGTTAGAACAACGTCCTCAGTCCTAAACTAAAACTCTGGAATTATGCTGCTGTTTCTAGTCAGAAGGAAAGAGTAACATGGAAGTCTAAGTTTGGGAACTCATCTACCAGCCTAATCTACCTCACTTGACAAGAAACCCCTTTCTCATTTGGGAAACAGAGGCAGTCCCCTCTCTGCTTCCCAATCTTATATATTTTACAGGAAATCCTCTAAATTTCTGGCTGAGTTATTGAGAGAAGCTCGTTGAAGCCAATGAGTTTTTTTTTTTTTTCAGGTAGGATATCATTTTCTCCTTTCTTTCTTTTTTTCCTTCAGGTCTTTATTGGAGTATAGTTGCTTCACAATGTTGTGCAGTTTCTGCTGTATAACAAAGTGAATTAGCTGTATTTATACCTATATCCCCATGTTCCCTCCCTCCCATCCTTCCTATCCCACCCCTCTAGGTCATCACCAAGCATCGAGTTGATCTCCCTGTGCTATGCAGCAGCTTTCCACTAGCTATCTATTTTACATTTGGGAGTATATATATGTCAGTGCTACTCTCTGACTTCATCCCAGCTTCCCCTCCCCCATCCCCCATCAGTGTCCTCAAGTCCATTGTCTACGTCTGTGTCTTTATTCTTGCCCTGCCACTAGGTTCATCAGTACTGTTTTATTTAGATTCCATATATATGCGTTAGCATACGGTATTTGTCTTTCTCTTTCTGGCTTACTTTGCTCTGTATGACAGTCTCTAGGTCCGTTCACCTCACTGCAAATAACTCAATTTCGTTCCTTTTTATGGCTGAGTAATATTCCATTGTATATATGTGCCACATCTTCTTTATCCATTCATCTGTTGATGGACATTTAGGTTGCTTCCATATCCTGGAAGTCAGTGAGTTTTAGTGTTTAGGAATGAGAGCTTCTGATAGTGGAAACGTAGATGGGCAGGAGGTAACACATATATTTATGAAATAGGGCTCAGTTTCAATTTGTACATTCTCTCATCTGAAACAGAGATTTTGCCTTTGCTAAGTGATTGACTCTAAGTGACAGAATGTTTGAATTTCCAAAAGTACACTTGTGTTTTAAAATGATAACTCACCTTCTGCGTGGCAGGAGCTTTAGATTACTTTTCTGGTACAAGGAAGGATTTTTCTTTATTCCAGGCACATTCTTGGGTCCAGAAGCTAGTCTGCTATTTTACTGAGTAACTATTATTTGTAAAGTATTATTAGACACTGTGTGGGTGGAAGGAGAAATCGGAGAAGGAGAGACCAAAATGATTGACTTAGTTCCAGGACTTCGATCTAAAAAGCTTACAATTTTGTGGGTGAAACAGTTGCATCTATATTAAAAATTTTTGTTCTCATAGAACTTAGAAGTCAATAGGGAAAATGGCTTTGTTATGTTTTAGGTGGATAGATAGTGCTATATTTGGTGTATTTATGGATTCAATGGTTTTTGAGCATCTCAAGTATTCAGAGTCTTACACTGGCCACCGCAATGGAGAAAGAAAAGACCTTTGCTTCAAGTTGGTGGTAGTATATGGATGGCTTTAAGAGTACTGGATTTGGAGTAAGGCAGATCACTGGGTTTGAATTCCAGATTTGCAATTTAATAGTTGATATGCTTTTGGATGGGCTATTTAACTTACCTGTACCTTGGCCTTCTCTCTTTATAAAAAGAGGATAATAGCAACATCTCATTGAGCTGATATGTGAGTTAAATACACAAATACATGTAAAAACATTAACTTAGCGCCTGGCACATGGTAGATAAGGAATGACCATAGGTTATTACTATTATTATTATAGTAATACATACCAATGAATATCATACAAAGAGCGGTTTGCTTTGGAGCAATAAAATAAATAACCTTCAAGAAAATCCAAAACATGTTTTCATTACCCTCAAACTCTACTGCATTAGTCTCAGGCTGGTGTTCAGATTATTCCAGGCTGTTGAGTCTAAACCCACGAATTTCTTGGAATTCAGCACTTAAGATCCAAAGGTAAACAACAGACTGGGCAAGGTCCTAGAGAGAAAAGGCAGTTTTGCAGTGGAGTCTGGTTTATACTTAGTGATTACAAATTTCCCTTGACAGCTTTCAGTGGGAGTGGCTTTCTTGCAAAATTCCAAGAGAAATATGTCCTGGACAGTCTTACTTGCCTTTGGAGTAGGTCACCACCTACATTAATTTTGGAGGATAGTGCCCTAACTTTTATTTTCCCCAGATGTCTGATGTCTAAAACCTTACCAGGTTATTTACTTTAGCTTAATATTCATTTTTCTTCCCCAGTTGAAAGACAAATATCCCTGGTAGAGGAGAGGGGAATGAAGGTCCAATGCTATGCTGGCCAAGCGCTACTCTTGTTCTCACTGGTAATGTGGCTACTACCATGTACAACCTAGCCCTTGAATCTACACTGTCTTGTCTGGGTCTGTCTCTTGTGGCTGTATCTAGTCCCCAGTCTTGTTTGAAAAGTCCTTCAGGGCAGGAATTCTTTCAAAAGATTTTGTAGAATATTGGTTCCACTTGACCCACCCTACCTTAAACCTGTGTAGCACAATACGACATCTAAAGTAGATGGATGATAAATAGTAAATTGTTGTTGATTATTATGGCCTGGTTTCACTTCCCCAAATCCTGAACAATGATGTATTCTCTAGTATTCTTTCAGAACTAGAAATTGTGAAGCAGACTGAGATTGTAGCAGAGAGTTCCAGATCTTCTGGAACCATTGCAAAAGGCAATGTGAGGCTGTAAATTAAGAAAAAAAAAATCACTAATCAATCTCAGAAATGGATCCTTATCACCAAGCATCTTACATATAGAAGAACAGACCTTATCAAGGTTAAAGAGTCCTGTTTTCTTCCCCATTGCAAAAATTAGCCAATAAAATTTATGTTCATTTTGAATCTGCAGCACCCAAACGGTCATTTCAATAGCTTGTTCAGCTCCTCAGCACTTAAGAGTTCCAGGAAATGAGTAAGTAGCATGGAAAGCTGCTCTTTAGTCTTCTAAGACAAATCCATGGGGTTTTGATTTGCTAAATTCTAATCTAGACTAACAGCAGCCTTAGTTCCCTAACTTTACAATCTAATTTCTTTGGCGCTTAGAGTTTAATGTACTTAGTAAAAAACACAACACCAAAAACAAATAATTTTTCATTTCTAATGAGAACTGATTTTGAGAAAATATATTCAAGGTAAAGTGAAAGAAGAACTGCTGGGGAGGCCTTTATAATAGCTTTTAAGTTCAGTTAGTGAAAAAAAGTGGGGCTTAGGGTATGGAAGTGGGATTAAGATACTTGGCTTCACCAAAATAAAAAGTAGGAGCTATTTTTGTGTTTTGTGGGAAGGGAACTGGAACTGCTTGATATCGAGGATAGCTCACCTAGGATATTAGGTTATCAGGACTTAAGACACAGCACTTTCCAAGAAATTAAAAAAGAAATGGATTTTTCCATTCTTGCCCCAAAAGGTTAGGTAACTGGGACCTGCATTTGCCTCTAGTAAATTAATTCAGCGAATATTCACCCCTAATGTGTGCAGTGTACCTTATCATGTAAGGAGTGAGATGCAGGGGTAGGCCGTGGAAATAAATCCAAAGACATAAAGCATTTGTTCACAGCACTAGGAAGTTACTGAGAAAACCAGATTTCCAAATTAGTGTGCTCAGCAGGGTACCAAGCTGCCTGAGATTCCTTTTTTTTTTTTTACTTTTGTCCTACCTAATCATGTTAAGATCTTCCTTGTGATTTTCAGCATTTGAGCTTTGGTACCAATGTTCAGTAGGTATTCTGTGAGAATTGTTCCAAATATAGATGTATTTTTGATTTACTTGTGGGAGGAAGTGAGTTCCCCATCCTGATTGCAGCCTCCCCAAGCTGTCTGAGACACCAAAATAAGACAGCTATGACTCTAGGGCTAAACTCTCCCATAAAACCTCAGGGGCTGTGTGAGGGCTTATCAGAAAAGGCAAAATTTGGATATTTCCACAAGCCTAGAGCAAACCCTTTTCTCAGAATTTAGGAAACACCCTTAGGGAAGTTACTTACTGATATTTAACATTGACTTTAGAAAGACTAAAGCTTGATTGTTTTTCATTTTTCCACATTTGCAAATTACAACTAATGCAATAAACGGAAACATTCTTGCTTAAACTTAAAAGAGGAGAGAAGAAAATAAAAGCAAAGCGTATTAACAGAAGGGAAAGAAAGAAAAACTGCGAGCCGGTCTGCCTTTGCAAGCACCTCCAGCCCCACCTCCGCCAGATCCGGGTAAATGGAGCTCCGCCCCCAGCCCTGGAGCGTGTCCCCACCCTAGCGCTCCCACGGGATCCTCGCTCTAGCCCCGCCTCCGTTCCCTTCGGCTCCACACCGCTCCGCGAGCGGCTCGCCTATGCGGCGAGTCAGGCAGAAGCCAGGCGGGACTTCCGGCGTTTGAAAAACTTCCGGCGGGAACCGGAAGATGTGGTCGTACACACAGAATCCCGGGCCTTCTGACACGCTGGGCGGGAAGGTGAGCTGAGCGTCCGTCTTGGCGGTCTTCCTGCGGGCTCGCGCTAGCCCGGCGCCCGGGCTCCGGTATTTTTGGGGCCATTAAAAAGTTCTGAGCGCTTATTTGGGTAATAACATCCCTTTGTAAAGTGAGGCGTTTCATTACATTTTACTGTGTGCCGTCTGTATCTCACACCCTGCCCTCGGAAAACCTCTCCTAGATGCCGCGTGTCACTTGGCGCGTCTTTTCAGTCAAATTGCAGCTCTTTGAGCATAGGGGCAGATGTGGGAAAGCCCGGGCCGACCTAGATTGTTTTCATACTTCAAATGATCGGAGATGGGGGAGGAAGCGCCCTATTCACTGTCAGATCTTGGCCCTGGCAGAATCAGCTGAATCTTCAGCGTTGTGACTGGAGCGTAGGAGGTGCTGAATAACTGTTGAGGAAAGGAATGAATGGGAACTCTCTAGGCGACTTTTCTCGAGCCTCCCATTCGACAGCATGTGATAAATATGATGTATGTGCAATGGGAAGCGAGCCTAGGCTTTGTGTTTGGGGCTCTGGGTTCTAGTCCTTATGCCACATAGATCTTCCCTTTGAGTAAACCATTTCACTTCACCGGATCTCAGGCTTCTTTTTCATAAAAGAGACTATCTGATTTCTGAGGTTCTTTACAGCTCTAGTATTTTATTTTTGTTACTTAGTTAGGGATCTGTGCTGACATTCCAAGCACTTTTGTTGGTGCACAGGGAAGCTTCTTTAGGTGCCTCTTAAAAAGTTGTTCCCCCGTTTTCCTTTAAGTTATCTAATTGTTCTTTTTCCAGTTTTAATGTAGTATTTGTGTGTGTGCGCGCAGGTCTTTCCACTCGCTTCCCCCGATTTTCACTTGCCCTGGCTTTGTGCCTTCTCCCTTAGTAACATAGCAACCTCCAAGTTATTGATATTGAATTGGCTTACGTACCCACAGAGGTAAGAGAGCTTGGAGGAGGGAAAAACTCAAGCCACTAAGAATAGGAATGTTCTTTTGTACCATCACTTTTTCAAGAAAGCAATGAGTGCCATGTATGATGTTGCCTAATAGTGATGGGGGTAAAATGTGTATTCCTATGTAGAGACCATTTTTATATATATTCTTATGTTCACTTAAAAATAGTTATAGAGCAAGTATTAAGTGCCAGACTCTGTATGATACGGAAGTGACTAAGACAAATACTTTCTGGTGTTTACCGCCATGAAGTAAATGTGGGGATGCAGACAATAAACAAGGATAAGTATAGATTATGTTACATAGTGTTACATGATACTCTATAAAGGAAATAGGGTCTTATAATAATATTTTATCTGAGAAACACATTTTAGGCCTAAAATATTGAGATCTAAGAGCTGAGAAGGAGCCAGCCTGTTGATGAGCATGGAATAGTGCTCCCGGCAGAGGGAACCTGGGTTGGGGAAGAATCACACTTGTTATAGGGACTGAAAGCATGTTGTGACTATGGCTGAGGAGCTACAGCGAGTGGTAAATGTGGTTAGAAAGGTCGGCAGAGGTCACTTCTTCAGGGTGTTCTAGAAGGCTATGCTAAAAAATGTAATTTGACTCTGAGTAGAGGATGGAGTAGGAAGTCATTGAATGGTTTTAAAGCACTTTCTAAGTGTTCGCTTGAATGGATATGTGAAGAATGGGTTTTAGGAGCAGGAGTGGAAGCAGGGAGGCCAGTTAAGAGGCTATTATTACAGTAGACCAGGTGAGAAGCGTTTGGGACTAAAGCCTCACTGGAGATCGTGAAGATTTAAGATACGTTTTTGAGGCGGAATTTATGTGACTTACTAATAGATGGGTGTGGGAGATGAAAGAAAAGAGATTTGCAAGGTTTTGGTTTAGCAAATGAAACTTTAGAGGATGATGGCTGTGTTCAGTATCTTGATTGTAGAGATGAGTATACATATGTCAAAGCTTATCAAATCTGTACACTTTAAACATGAACAATTTATTTTATGTCGGTTATAGCTCAATGAAGCTGTTAAAGTTTTTCCAAGGTTCTGACTTAGCAAAGAACCATTCATCTTAGCTGGGTGATGGTGCCATTTACAAAGGTGGGAAAGACTGAGGTCCAGATGGGTTTTAGGACAAGGAATGGTTGTCAGGAGTTCTGTTGTGGATATGGTAAATTTTGGATAATTATGAAGCATAGTTTAAATAGTTTCATAGGCAGGCAGTTTATTATGTAAATCTGAATCTCAGAGGTAAGATTTGGGATGGAGGTATAATGTAGAAGGGGTGGTAGGAGTGGATGATCTGGTTGGGTTGTTTGTTGGGGAGCTTAGCACCTTCAGCTTTTTATTCTTGGGCTGGTCAGAGTCTCCAAAGACGGGTCTTCCCATGCTCTTCCCTAGAGGGTAGGAATCTGACTTGCAGCTTTTGGGGGAGCTCAGTAGGAGAAGGGGACAGGGAATCTCTGTTTAGCATTCAGCCTTTGTGTTTCCCATGTCTGCAACTGTACACAACCTCTAGTCTACAGACTGCTTTACCTTCTCTAGAGAATAAACCTCCAGACTTTTTCCTGGAGCAGTTGTTAATAGCATAAAGTGAAGTAGGGCATCTAGAGATATTCCTGTGCCTCAGGCAGCTTACTCCCTTTACCCTTAGTTCCAAGCTATCAGGCACTGTTTCCTGTGATTTTTTTTGGAGGATACAGCAGAGTAAATTGTTTTGGTTCTGAAATGCTCCCACTGCTGACTTGGGGTTTAAATTTTTATGTAGTAAAATCTGCTATTCTTTTTGGCTTTTGGAATTTGGAGTCATGCCTAGGAAAACCTTTATTCTCCTACTTCCACTCAAAATTATGAAAATAGTCTTCTTTGCCTTTTGTAGTACTGTAGTTTTATTTGGTACATTTAAATCGTCAGTCAGTGTGGAATATATTTTAGTTCATGGTGTGGTGGTAAGAATTAAACACTTGTTTTTCCTCCAGAGGGGTAGCTGGTTGTCTTAATACACCTTATTGAATAATTAATTTCCGCCCTTGCTTGAAATGCCCACCCCCTCATATACTGACTTCCTCTGTTTCTGTTTTTGTTTTATTGTGGTAAAATACACAGAACAGAGAAATTGCAAGTTATCTGCTCCTTTATGATCAGTATCTAGGAGCACTTATTTGAGGAATGTGACCTTGATAAACATAAAATTCCAAAAAGGAGGTGAAGGAAAAGATGGGAGAATATCCTGTCTACTTCTTTAGTTCTCCTGGTTCCGTCTGGGCGCTCTCCTGTCCAGTAGTTCTGCACCCACTGGATTGAGTTGAGCTACAGCTGCGAGGAGGACATGTTCCCTTTTGTGACAACCCCTTTGGTATTTCCGTGAGGTGTTCCTTCTCCAAGTGGGAGTTAGAACAGAGGCATAACGCATGACTGGTTTAGGAACTTGTTTAAAGGGTCACAAGCATGTCAGAGTCTAATGTAGTTTTAATGGTTTGACATACAGTCTTTAGGTAATAAAATTTATCAGCTGAAGTAAAATGGCTTACTTCCTGTGTTGTATGATGTCTCTGGTTATTTGAGTCTTTTTTTTTTTTTTTTAAGAGCTGGGCCTTTGAATTTGGGAAATATTTTCTAGTGACATTTGTGATTAATTATTTTACTTAAATATTGTGAACTTTTATTATAAGGGACTAGGTTATCTTGTTTTAGGAATAACCTGGCTGCTTATTTAGTCAATCAGCACTGTTTATTTGACTGTCAACTTTGTAGATGGGCCTCTACTTAAAATTGTAAGAAGATAAAGAAGACAGAAGGTATTTCTTGCCTGAGATATAGTTTAATAAAGGACTTTATAATTTGCTGTCTGATAAATTATCAAATAATACTTGCAGTATATGCAAGCATATAATTCTAAAAAAATGAAGATTTCTCACCCTATAGGAACTTATATTTTTCCAAAGATGACCGACACTCATTACCTTTTGAAACCATTGGAAGGCTGTTAGCTGCCCTTATAATTGGCAATCACATAGGAGGGGAAGCAAGTATTTAGGCTTGTGAATGATTGTCATTTCCCCCCTATGGCATTTTCTAGCAGCAGAGCTATTGGAGTGTTAGTTTTGAATGGCACATCATTTCATAGACAAAATAGGTGATCAGTCATTGAAGTGATTTAAATCATGCTGATTTCATGTTGTATTTCTTCTTCCAGATGTCATCATTGCCAAGAAGAGCAAAAGTAAAGGTCCAGACTGTGATATCCAAAGATGAATTCTCTTCCTTCTCTGAGTTGTAAGCATATTGGTTTTATATGAGGCAGGAGAATGATGTGTCTTTTAAGGAGATGCATTTTGTCATTTACTAACTTCTGAAGTCATTTGGGTTGAAGAAGGCTGTGTCTTTTTCATTCATTGATGCAACAAATATTTATTGAACTCATGCTGTGTCCCAGGCTCTGTTTAGGTGTTGGTGATAAACTATTGAACAAGGAGAACGTGACCAACTAAATGTAAAATATAATATTTACACTAGAATATAAGGTCCAGGAGGGCAGGGGAGTTTTTTATATTGCTTTAAAACATGGTTTCTCAACTTCAGCACTGTTGACTAGATAATTCTTTGGTATGGGGACTGTTCTTTACATTGTAGGATGTTTAGTAGCATCCCTGATCTCTACCCATTAGTTGCCAATAGCATTTCCAGTTGTGACAATCAAAAATGTCTTTAGACATTGTTTAAAAATGGAAGACCTCACTATGATGATGGTGTGACATGACCCATTTATTAAGATAATAAATGGTTTCCTGTGTCTTGACTGTATGGGTGTGTGTATTGGTTAGGTGAGAGGAGAATGGAGGGAGACCTGTGATTTATAATCAGAAGGTATTTCTGGTCAACTCTCTTTTTTTTTTTTTTTAATTTTATTTATTATTTTTGGGGGGGTACACCAAGTTCAATCATCTGTTTTTATACACATATCCCCGCATTCCCTCCCTCCCTTGACTCCCTCACCACCCTCCCTCGAGTCCCCCCCACCCTCCCCGTCCCAGTCCTCTAAGGCATCTTCCATCCTCGAACTCTCTTGTTTCAGTTCTTAGCAATATCTCCTCATAGTCTGTGTTCACATCACTCCATTTTATATTAAATACCATCTATCTTATTCTTCTTTCAAGAAGCATATATCTCTTTTTCACCTTTAACATTTGGCTTCATTTTTTCTGGAAAACTTTGTCTTTTAACTTTTAGATCATCTGCCTCTGAAGATGACAAGGAGGATAGTGCCTGGGAGCCCGAAAAGAAAGTCCCTAGAAGCCGTAAGCCGCCTGTTTCCAAGGAATCCAAACCGAAGAGGGCTCCACGAGTGAAGAAGAACACCCTACAGACCAATCATGGCTCAGAAGGCGTGGCTGTCAAGGAGGAGCTGGTAGGTGCTTTAGCTGGATGGAGGGAACACTGCAGTGCCTTCCTAATTAGCGATGCTGCTTTCTCCTCACACGGACTAGGACAAAGCAGGTAAATGGCAAAAACTACAGGGCAATGGTGTCCTCTGTCAGGGGTCTTAATAGTATTTACCATCAGGTCCACCATGTTGGAGGAGAAGGAATATTTATCAACTGGCACATTTGTATATCTTGCTGTAAGCAGACACTGTAGCTATACCAATCTGGATTAAAAACAACAACAAAAATAAATTATAGGCTGTGTTGCAGTACTGAAAGAATTATCATTTCCAGAATCATTCACTGTGGTATTCCTTTAAATAACAGCTTCCCTAGTTCATTGAAAAGAATATTCTTTTAACATGCAGTGGGTGCCTGACTTCCCAGGGACTCATTTATTGTGTACGGAGCGGACATTACATTGTACCTTGCTGTGCCCTTGGATAGGGCATTTGAATCAGTCTTTTCTCCTATCAGCCAGCACCTCTGTCTCTTCATCTTTGCATGCAAGCTTTTCACTGAGCACACTTTTAGTGGGTGAGTGGTTAGGTTTTACCTATAGCTGAGAAAGTATTGACTTGTTGGCGGAATTTGGAGGTTTTTCATTAAGCATGGCATAGCTGCACTTAAAGGTAGCTTGATTGCCTAATTAGGAAATATCTCTTAGTTCCATGGTTCTTTGTATTGGGCTCACAAACCCTTTGAGAATTTGATTATAGTTATGAACCTTCTCTTCAGAAAATGTACACGTGCCTATCCTGTAAGTTTTAAAGTATGGTTCCCGAGTGTACAGCTTAAGAGCCCTTGTCATGGTGACTTCTTGATGCTTCCCATAGTGCTTGGTATATGTATATTTTTTTTAAAGAGAAAAAGAGATTTCACATGGAAAGTCTCTCACTTAAGAGATATTCCATAAGTTTTCTAGCTCAAAGTGCATGGAACGTGTTAGAAGATTTCATTTCATTGGTTTGGCATCTTGCTCTGGTGTATATTCCACCGTGGAACAAAATAATCGAAAACCCTGATTTGGGTGGAGCTAGAATTGGTTTTGGGTGGAGCTAGAATTGATAGCCTCTGAATAATTTTAAAATCTGTTGTTAGCAAACATTGTAGACAAAATCCATCATTATTCAGTCTCTTCCTCTGCATGTTGCTGTAATTTGCCCATCCACTGGCCACTCCTCTTCATTCTTTGAAGACTTTAGCTCCTGCTTTGTATCTTCCCCTCTGCCATCTTCTGTCATTATTCTCAGTGATACCCCCCTCCACTTGAATGAGCTTTCTAATACCCTGTGATCCTAGTTCTTTAACCTTCCCACCTCCAGTGACTTTTTCACTGGAGTGACTTCTTCTCTACCTTCACCGCCCCTCTTGTGATCTCAACCTGAATCATGTCGTGACCAGACCATGCTACCACTGGCATTTCTTTTCCACCTATCTCACTTTTATACCATTGGGTCACCATTTCCTGTTTTTCCAGCTTACTTGCTCAGGTGCGCCCCCTGCCACAATTTTGCAAATTTGTCACAACTTCTCATCACTAGTTCTCAGCCTGGGGAACTTGAAAAAAAAAATATCAATGCCTAGGCCCTTTTTCCAGACCAGTTAAATCTGGAAAGAATTCTGGAGGTGGGCCTCGGCACCAGTAGTATTATTTTCTTAAAACTCACTCTTTGTGTGATTTTTATGTACAGCCAGAGTTGAGATCCACTACCTAATCCTTTTACTCCAGGGCTCTGTCACTGTCCGTCAGCCCTTTTCTTTTCCTACCTAATCTAGCCTCGATTATATAATCACTATTTTTGAACAGTCTCCCCATTTGCCCTTCTTTTATTCGATCCTACGTGGCTCATTAAATCCCAGCACTGGGTGAGCCATAGCCTCTCCTGCCTGCATTGAGCAGCTGACTGTTGCGGGGAACAGTCTCACCAATGACCTAATTTGCTTTACTTTAGATTCATAATCTCAGACCTCAAAATTGCATCAGAAATACCTGGTAGATTCATTATTTTTCTCCAGCAGGTTTGTTTTTCCACCTCTTTCTCTTTTCTTAAACTTCCTAAATTTCTTTCTCTTCTCTCGCTCAGCTGAGGACATTGCCTGTTATTTATTTGAGAATATATGAAGTTTCTCATTTTCTCATGACCAAGCTGTCTGTATTTGTGTTCACATTCTGTCCTGTTGCCATGACATGAAATGTCATTCCTCCTGCCAAGGATTGGTTTGCCGCTTGGGCTTAAGATCCACTCTTGTGCAAGGTCTCTGTTCCCTCTGTTATCTCCGTTCTTTTCTCATGTCAACTTTTCTTCCCCAATTGCGATAGAGTATAAAGTGCTCTTTTACATCTAATTAAAAATAAATTTTACTTATTTATTTGGTTACGCTGGTTCTTAGTCGCAGCATGTGGGATCTTTAGTTGTGGCATGTGCACTCCTTTAGTTGCAGCGTGCAGGCTCTTAGTTGCAGCATGTGGGATCTAGTTCCCTGACCAGGAATTGAACCCGGGCCCCCTGCATTGGGAGCGTGGAGTCTTAACCACTGGACCATCAGGGAAGTCCCTACATCTAATTTTTAAGACGCCTTACCTTGACTCCATATCTCTCTCCCAAGTATCTGTCAGGCTCACACACTACAACACAAGGCAAGGTCAAGGCCAAGGCCTGTTGACTGATTCAACTGATAAAGACACAAGTAGCCAGTTTTTTGATTTAGACAGTGTCAGCAAGAGCAAAAAGAAGAATGGTCAGATTCTTCCTTGAGTTTTGGGTTTAGTGATAGGCTACATAATTACCATTTGAAGTGTTAAGGGTGATTAAAAAACTCATGAAGGCAAAAGAAAATGAACTGTGATTATTCAGGTTAAATATAAGGAGAAAAAGTATTTTCATGGCTTATTAAACTTGAGTATGTTACTGAGGAAGGCTGTAGAATCTTAGAAGCTTTAAACATGGAGAGATATTTCCATATGTTTTTGATCTGTGTTTTGATCCAAACATGTTTGGATACATTTTTCTCAAAATTTTTGATCTTTGGACTCCTTCACACCCTTAGAACTTACTGAGGATGCCAAGGAACTTTTGCTTATGTGGGTTATATCTAAATAATTACCATATTAGAAATTAAAAGTGAGAAAATATTGATCACTTTAAAAATAATAATAAGCCCATTACACGTTAATGCAAATAACATGCTTTAATGAAAAATAAGTCTTTTCCCCAAACAACAGAATAATTATTGAGAAGAATGATGTTGTTTTACATTTTTTACAAATGTCTTTAATGTCTGATTTACTAGAAGATAATTGAAATAAAGAAATCCCAGCCTCCACACAGATATGTATTTGGAAAAGGGAGTGGTATTTTAATAGCCTTTTCAGATAATTGTGGATATTATTTGATACTATAAATAAAACTCAGTAAGTGGTAGTTTTTAAAAGGTTTCATTGTGGAATCTGTCACCATACTGTATTTTATTATATTAAAATCCATTGGTCTGTGTTATTTGAATGGATCTTTTACCCATGTGTGATTCTGTAACATTATATGTTGGTCATTTGGAAAATACTGGTTCACTGATTTACTGTGAGACAACCTCTGCACGTCAGTACACGTTGGCCTACAGCAGAAGTGCTTTATGTGTACATTTGTGCTTTATGTACATTTTAGTACCAAATATGAAAAAGGTGTGTTTTCAAGGATCTAAATTTTAAAAATTAATAACTTTTACTGCTTCGTTCTTAAGTGAAACTGACATTGTTTTATTTCAACTGTGTGACAGTGAAGGAAACAGTGATTGCTAGTACAGCTTGGTGCCACTGCCTTGGTTTTTGCTACCATTGCTCTTGCACCATCAGTGAAATGTCACATAGTGCCTTGGCATTTTTATGAAAATAGTTGTGACCTTGCAGGCCCTCTGAAAGGGTCTCAGGGGTCTGTGAACTACACTGAGAAACACTAGGTAAATTCTGCGCAAAGACTCCAGAGAAGATACCTTTAAGTGTCTAATTTTTCATTGCTGGCTTTTCTTTTTTTCCTCTTACTTTAAACCCCCACCTTTTGTCATTTTATTTTTTCTTTATTTCTCCATCTACGTCCTTTTCCCTCTCCTGTCAGGTGGTCTGGGTGTGGTAGCCATGGTAGTGATGGGGTATCAGCAGATATTTGATTGCTTACCATTAGCCAGGCAACATGTTCACCACTTCACTTGTGTGATCTTACTTAATCATCACAACCCCTTGAGGCAGGTGCTGTAATTACCCTGATTTTATAGACCAGAAAGCCAAGGGGAGAGATGGATCACAAATAGTAAGTAAGGGAACTCGGTTTCTGAGTCAAGAACATGGTTTTGTCAGCATTTCCAGAACCGATATATCTCTCCTGGGTGTTTTTACATCAGCCATACTCATACGAGTGGTGTGTAAAACCAGAGTGCTGGTTTAATAATTAATAGTTTGATATAACCATCACAAGGAGTTAAATTCTTAAGACTGGCACTGTCTCTCGTTGGCAGCTGAAGTAAGTAGGGAATTAAATAATAATCAGAAATTAAGTTGATGAGCATGTGCTCAGAATAGGAGAATTAGATAAATCTATTCATTTGGGTTTATTGAATGCCTACTGTGGTCGAGACACTGTGCTAATCACAATGAGAACTGAATGTTTTAATTGCGTGAATCTAAGGTAGTCTGATGTATCCATCTCATAGGAGGGCTGTCTTACTACTGGGACCAGAATTACTCAGAATTTGTTTGCTAACCTTTCCTCTTCGTTGTACGTTACTTAGAATGCTGATCATATCTGTTTTTACAGTTCTCCTTTTTTGGTTCCTCAAGGGCTGGCAACTCTCTGTATGATTGACACATTCTTTCTTTAGCTATGCCAATTAATTTGATCAGGTTATTATCAACTCTTATGGACTTGGGGAGGCATTCTATTTTTATACTTCTGTTCTTATCTATTATGTTCCAATTAAAAATGTAATACTCAGGGAGCTGTTTAATGTATTATATATCATTTCCAGATTAGGTGGTGGGTGGGCATTAGGATGGGGAGGTTTGCTCTTTATGGTAGTTCCCAGTTTTTTCAGTAGTCATTAATTATGGAAAAATATTTGATAGGAGAGAAAATGGAATATTGACTAAAATTTAGTTTGGGAGCCGTTCTTTTATTCGAGCTTGTGCCGTCTGCATCACTTAGGTAACTGAAAACAGGCTAGCTTGTGAAATTGTAAACTCCATGGGGTAGGGTCTGTATCTTATTTACTGCTGTAGTCTCAAAATGAGTGCCAGATGTCATTGCTTCACACCTGAGTTGTCACCTGGGGGGAGGGGCGGGTAGTACAGAGAGTAGTGCTTGGACACCTGTGTGTACTGCCGTGTAGACTCTTACTAAGGAAAAATGCCTGGTATTACCCTGATGCCCTGCCATGTTTTCTGTTCTCTGTCTGCATGAACTGGTGGCAGGTGTAGTATGTAGAGTTTTATGAGCCTGTGAATGTTACTCTTCTCCCCCTAAAGGGTTGACTTTTGACTGCAAGTTTTAAATCTTGGTCTTTCTGCCCATTATATATCTATCCTTTACTTATTTAAAAAAATTAAACTTTCACCTGTAGTTGTAAAAAAAAAAAAAAAGAATACAGAGAGATACCATGTACCCTTTATCATATTTCCCCCTATGGTAACATTTTGCAAAACTATAGTTAAATATCACAACCAGGATATTGACATTGATAAAATCCACTGATCTTATTTACATTTCTCCAGTTTTGTTTTCATTTCTGTGTGTATGTGTATGTATATTTAGTTCTGTGCAATGTGTGTAGGTCTGTGCAGCCACCACACAGAGCAATTCTATCACAAGAATCCCTAGTGTTGCCCTTTTATAGTCATACCCACCTCCCAACCCCCACCCCCATCTCTGACCCCAGTAACCACTAATTCTCTCAGGAATGTTGTATAAATACAATCATATAGTATATAACCTTTTGAGATTGGTGTTTCTCCTCCACTCAACATAATTTCCTTGAGATTCTTCCAAATTATTGTGTATGTCTACAATTTGTGCCTTTTCATTGCTGAATAATATTCCAGAGCCATTGGTTTTTATCTTCTCATTCTTGTGTGATCTTTTTGTGATTCGATAGAATAGCTCTGTGGCTATTGCTGATGTTGATTTAGAAGACCGAAAAAATAAATTAGAGACTGTGCAGACTCTGAAAACAGCAAAGGTGAAACGGAAAAATTCAGCTCAGTCACCCTCAGCTCGGAAGACCAAAAAACTGAAAGCTGATGAAGAAACCAACAAAGCCAGCAGCGTAGAGAGTGGAAGTAACAGCACAGAGACACCGTCCACAAGCACCACGTGGGAAGGCGGGTGCAAGAAGGAGGAGGATAAAGACGACTTCACATGCAGTCAGTCGCCTTTGAAGAAAGTGAAGACAGAAACATGTCCTCAGGGGCAGCCTGTCAGGTTTCCGACAAATGCCAACAATGTTCAGGAGGAGGTGGAAATGAACTGGGACATAGTACAGGTATGTGCAGCCTCTTTCTGTCACTTCAGTTCCTTTGATTCCTTTCTTTTTGACTGGGATGGGGCTAGGAAGGACTGGGAGTTTTCAGTTCTCTTTTCACTTTTGCCAATGATTCCTGGAAGCTTTAGCCGTTGGTTCCTTTCTTGGGTATGCTGTTTGGTATTATAGCTTATTGTCATCAGTTCTTCAATAAAAAGCTATGACCTTAGGCAAGGTAGATCACCACCGCAGTATTCTAGTGAACATGTCCTATATAGATAGATTGCATCAATAGATTGGGCCTTCTGAGTTCCTTGCTAAGTTTTTGCTTTGCACTTGGACTGTATTTGCCTATATAAGCAGTGCAAGTGATTAAGTCATTGGCCATTAGTACATCTATTTAACTCTTAGTGCAATGTTGTACTAGACTATGAACAAGGCCTAGTAATTTCTTAAAGGAAAATTCTATCTGAATTCCAACTTGAGCTACCATAATTATGTTTCTTACTACAGGAGAAATAGGAGTTCTCCCAGTTTATTTGGCTGGCTTTGGGGATGGTAGAGAAGACCTGAAGAGTGACTCTTTGTTTCTTTTCTTTTTTTAAAATATTTATTTGTTTATTTATTTTTGGCTGCACCAGGTCTTAGTTGTAGCACTTGCAGTCTTCATTGTGGCATGTGGGGTCTTTAATCGCAGCATGCGGGCTTCTTAGTTGCTTCATGCATGCTGGATCTAGTTCTCTGACCAGGGATTGAACCTGGGCCCCCTGCATTGGCAGCATGGAGTCTTACCCACTGGACCACCAGGGAAGCCCCTGAAGAGTGACTACTAAACTGATTCTCAACCTTTTGTCTGCCTGGATACACTCTGGGAATGAATGGTTCAAACTTAATCATAGCAGTGCCCCTCAGGGTAGATGGGGGTAACCTCCTTCCTTCTTATCTGTCCCATGGTGATTCTGATGTCTACTCTTTCCTGTGCTGGGAATTACTGTTCTAGAGTCCAGTGCCTCTGCTGAGTAATACTATTTCTCAGTCTGGGATCGTCTGTGTGTTACCTTTTTCTTCAGAGGAACTTCTTTTTACCTATGCTTCCTTTTCTATTACCTATTAGTCGAACATCGCCAGTAATTTTTAATTATGATTTTTCTTCTCTCTGACTCGTTAAGGAATAGAATGTTGCCTCATAGTTTTGTTCTCAATCTCGTTCCTGAATAGTTCAAAGTTTCCTGGAGAAATAATATATTTAGGCTCCTTTCTATGCCTTCTTTTTCTTTTTTTCATTTAGGCCTACAAGGAAATGTTTTAAAAGGGTGGTTCATGGCAGCTTGCATCAGGTTCACCCTGAAGGCTTTCTTAACACACAGACTCCTTGGTTCCAGTCTAGACCTACAGGGGCAGGTGGATGTGTCCTACTTCCCTTCTCTTCTCCTTTACTTTTAGGCTTACTTCTGCTGTTGACATAGATCTGCCTCTAGTAGGTGACCCTGAGCAGGAAGGAGGAAGGTTTCAAAGTCCAGGAAATCTCTTGAACTGTGGAAATAAGTTTTTCAAAATGAAGTCAAGGGCCACTTATTCTGTGAAACTTTGCTTCACACCCCTATCTCCTAATCTGTGTAACAGAGAAGGAGATGAAAATGACCCTGCCTTTGCTGGTCCTCTTGATTACAAGTTATAGAAACCCATTTCTCATGAGCTTAAACAGAAAAGGGTTTATTACCAAGGACACATAGGCCTTTCAAAGAATGCAAGGGACAAAGTGTGAGTGAGTCTCCTAAAGGCCTTGAACCAGAAATTGGAAAACTGAGGACTTGAGAAAGTCACTTTCCCAGTTTTCTCTCTTTCAGGGGTTTCACGATCACCCATTTTTGCCCCTTCTCTGTTTGTCTGAGTTATTTTCTCTCGGCAGATATTCCTGCTTCTTTACCAAGGGTGAAAAATGACAGCTCCACAACTCATTTACCACTAGTTTTAGCTTGTGAGGAAGGAAAAGTGTGTGGTGAATAGTTCCCCAGCTGCCTGAGGGTGAGTGGCAGAAGAGCAGCCAGGAGTAAAGGCTTCATTTGTAAATCGTTAGCAGCAGTGTCCATGGTTGTGTTGTTCGAATATCAAATGGAAGCAAGTTTTCAGGTTCTAGAACTATTTTATGGCCTTTGGCCATATTATTTGGGTAACATGGGTGTGCTTGTCTTTCCTTTCAATTCCAAGCATATCTTCTCCTCTTCCTTATTGAAAGTGATTTTTGACAGCTCAGACAGGCTTATTCTCAGCATGAGGCACTCCTTGCTTGTGAGTTGGAAGAAGTGGTTGCCTCAGCTGCTGCCTTCGCTGAGCACCCTGAGGACAGCTAGTAAGCTCAACATTTTCTAAATGGGTTTAGGGAAATTGCCTGGGGAACTTAAGGTGTGATTTACATGTTTGGGTTTTTAAAAAATTTAACCAGATGCAGTCATTCTTGTCTAACCTTGAGTTAACTTTTATAGACAAGTCTTGTAGTGTATGTGGACTTCCTGTCCTATACTTTTTTATTCTCTATAAGCAGGAGAGAGAATCATTTTAGCTTAGTGCTGCATTCCTTCTTCCAAACATGGTTGAGGACAGTGGCAGGTGTTGGGGGAAAGGGGCTGAGAGGAGTGAGTCAGCAGTGCCAAGTCAGGTAGTCAGGAAGGCCTTGAACATTTGAGTGAGGACCAGACTCAATGAAATGCCTGTGGTGTGCATTTTATCTGTCACAGATTAAATGTATGTCCAAGTTCTTTTGGGAGGTCCTAACAAGTTCTAGTTAGTAAGAAATGGTCAATGGCGCTTAATTGTATAGGAATTATTAATTATTACTAACTGAACGTGAGGAAAATGTCATTTCTGTTTCCTTCACTTTGTGTGCTGTTCCCCATGGACCCTGCCCACCATGACACTTTGATCCTGTTTTTTCCCCTCAGGGTATGTTTCTCAATTCTGAAAAGTCTACAGCTTTTTTCAGGAACGTCACTGTCTTATTCGGGGAGGGGAAACTAGATTGTCAATACTTTACATATAAACACACTTTGTGTCTATTTCCTAATCAGGTTTGGGGAGCACCAGACTCCTTGAGAAACAGCCTACTTCAGCCCTTCCCCCAAACTGCAAATGTGTGGTTGGCATCAGAAACTAGTTTTTGTTAAAGTATATTTTATCATTACACAAATATGTTGTGAATACCATACCCTTTATAAGAATTTGAAGAGGTGATTAGTTACAGGCAGTTTTTGAGAAAATGAAGTGCTCCCAAGTGGTGATTACGATTATGTAGTGTCTTTATTTGGAGGGGGAGAGGGGGTGGGAGTGGGGCGGCCATATATAATATCTTAGTAATGTTTGCTAAATTAGGGAGGAAAAGCAAGCAAAAACCTCTTTATTAGCCATTTCCCCCATTCTTGCAAGAAGATGATGTGGGATTATATGGGTGAAGAAGATCACGGGATGAAAGAATAGGGGGAAGAAGAGGGACAGGAAGGAGACGGGTGTCTCTGAGTTGGTGTTCCCACTGGCCTTCTGCACATAAGCATGCACTATACGTTAGGTTAGCCTGTGTGTTCCAGGAGGGATTAAGTAAAAGAAAGTGGATTGGCCCCTTTTATTTTTATAATTTAGCTCATGGTATTTTTTATGGGCTTTAAAAGAAACTTTCTGAAATATATATATGCATGTGTGTTACATATATATGTAAAATTGTACATGAGTGTTCGTAAAGGTAACCATGTAACAAGCTTTCAGATCAGGAAACAGAACATAACCAGCACCCTAGAATCCCTTCATACCCTTTTTCAATCCTCTGTCCCATTTCCTAAAACGACTCTTCTGACTTCTAACAGCATAGTTTTTCCTTTTGCAATCTTTAAGGAAACTTAAGTGTGTGATAAAATAAATGATATAATAAAATAAATAGGTAAGGGTAAAGAGAACAGCAGTAATCAAAAGTGTTTTAGAAGGGAGGTGTCCAGTTGCTGGTTTGATTTTGAATAAAAAATTCCCTGTCTCAATCTACTCATTTGAGTGTCATTTAATTTAGATGCTAGTTCTTTTAAAATGCTGTCTGGATTAATTTAATTTAAGGCAATAGTTTAGTTGTTGGTACCCAGAAGTTTTCTTTTTTAACTGAGGAAATGGGAATATAGATTTTGAGGAGTAAATTCTCAAGCCCCTTGGGGGAAAGGCCATTTTGTTGGAGGTTTTAGACACCAGCGGACAGTATGAAGGCACCACGTCTTGTCTGCAGTGGGATTCAGGAAGAGAAGGAAGGCGATTTGATTAATTTGTATTGATACTTTTGCCTGAAGAAAATCATCTTGCTTTGCACGCAAATCAAATTTTTGAAAAGGGGGACTTTCGGCAATTTACTTAACTTCTTTGGGCCTCAGTTTTTGTATCTGTAAAATGGGAATAATAATAGCATTTATCTCATATAGTTTAAATGAGTTAATATTGAATATGTAAAAGTGTGTGTGGAACATAATAAGCCCTACACAGGTATTAGCTTAAAACAAGTCACAAAAAGCGCCTCTCTATTTAAGCCTTAGAGGTGAAAAAAATATTGAGACTGCCTTCCTTTTTACTTAACCCTCATTCCTATTCACCAATTAACTATAAAAATTGTTAGAGTAATAAGTGTAATAGTTTAAATAAGTAATAGTTTAAAAGTAAAAATTTTAGTAGTTCCCCGCCTTACCCCTGCCCGTCCTTAACATTGGATCTCTACTTTTACCTCTTAGTTATTTCTTTGTTGTTTACCTCATTTGTCTAAAACACAGATTGCTGGGCCCCACCCCAGAGGTTCTGATTCAGTTGATATGCGGTCGGGCTCAAGACTTTACATTTCTAACAAGTTTCTTGATTACGCTTATGCTGCTGGTTGGGGAACCACGGGTTGTGAACCACTGCTCTAGTCCCCAGATCTCATTGACTCATAAAATGTCAAGGGAATTTATGGGGGTGGGGGGGGGAGGGTTGACTCCACAGCTGAAATCAAGTAGTGAGCAGATCAGTCATTCAGTGGCTTGATATTGAGCATAGGATAAAGTTCAAACTATTTTTAGAATTCACCATCTAGCTCCATCCACTTTTGCATTTCTCACTCATCTGAATACCCCTTGTACATTTTAGCATTACTGAACATAGAAATTAAAAAAAAAAGTGCAGTGGTTCCTCATCAGTGGCTTTTGATATGCTCTTCTCTCTTCCTAGAATTCCTGCCCCCATTTGGCTGCCTGGAGATACTTTCATTCTCTTGTTGCTTTTCCATTCCTGCAGAGGTAGATGTTTCTTCCTCCCACGTGCTCTCAAGGCAGTCTGTATATGTTTCTGTCAGAGTACTGATCACACAGTATTTAACTGTCTACTTATCTGTCTTCTTTCTAGCTTATAAGCTTCTTGACAAGAGGGACTTGGTTTTTTACATTTTGTTTATCACTGGCTTGGTATGGTTATAGGCATATCATATGAGCTAAAACAAATGTTTGACTGAATTAAGACAGAAGAAATTGGGTGATTTGGAGGCCCCAAAGTTGTGACTGCTTGTATGTAGTTTTATTATCCTTAATTTCAAGAAGCAAATTTTCATAAGCAGCAGTACACACCCCCTTAACACATATGATGCTTCTGGATTTGTAAGGACCTAGTACTATCCAGGTGCGGGTCTGGAGTCTTAGCTGTCTTGGGCCCCTTTTACTTAACAATCGCTGAGCTAGTTTAGGATAGTGGGAGCCTGTGGGTTCTAATGATCACCCAGTTCCAAAATAATGAGCATTTTTGTCATTTTCATGTCTTATGTCCATCTTTCAGAATCTGGCCTTTCAAGGGTCAGCTGAAATGCTACCCCTGCAGCAAGCCTTCCTTGATTCACCAGGGAGATCGTTTTCTTCTTTGAAAACATTATACCACTGATTCTCTGGTGTGTTCTGTTTATATGTACTTACTTACATTAATGTTTTATCTTCCCTTCTAGATTGTTTATTCCTCGAAGACAGTGAAGTTTGAGACCAGGCTTGGGAAGGGATTTTAAAACTGTGCTGCAATGGTTGGACTTTTAATGGTAGTTAGATAAGAGTCTTTGGAGCTTATGTTCAAAAGAAGAAAAAGAGGAAAAAAATAAAGGACTTATATATGTGTTTTAGAAATATAATCAGTAGTAATACAGAGAGGTTGAGAACAAAAAAAACTGCTCTGTAGTTCAGGTAAAAGAAGATAATAGAAAGGGAACTTGAGGGGAAAGAACAGACATTTTAGAAGTTCAGTTTGCTTCCTTGGTGACAGGTTAGATGAATGGGATTGAGAACACACAGTGAAACTGAGGACATTGATTAGAATGCTTTTGGTTGCAATAAGAGAAAACCCATCTCGAACTGGCTTAAACAATAAAGGAGATTTATTGACTTAGGTAACACAAAAGTTACCTAAGTGCACTGCAACAGTCTCTGTACAATTCTTTTAGCACTACCATCCAGCTTCAAGAATCTACTTGTATAAACTGTTTCTCCAGAGGAAGAAATTGTACCTGGGACCAGAGTTCTAGGCCAGATCTTGAGCTTCACGCTGACTGGACTAATCTCTCTGGCCACACTCTGGCTGTTGTAATTCTAAAATGACTGGTTACTGAACAAAATGCTGTGGAGGTGGAGTTGAGGTCAAGTGTTCTGTAGCCACAAAGCTGCTACATAACGGGGAGGTATTGTTGGGGGAGATAACCGCAGTATCCTCTAAGGTTTCTGTGGTAGGAGATGATGTTGACTGGAATAGGAAACAGGAAGAGGTACAGGTTTGAGGGAGAAAATACTAATGAATCTGATTTGTAGGGGTCAGGGATAACACCAAGCAAGAGGAGCATTTCTGAATGATAGAGCAGCCTCATGAAGACCTCTGAAGAGGGAAGCAACTGGGCTTGTTCTAGGAAATGAACACTGTTCTAGGAGCAGCCCTTTGGGGCTGGCTTCCAATGAGGGGAAGACTGAATAAGATGAGGTTGGAGAGGGAGGCCAGTGTTTCTTGGGTCATGGTAAGGGCTTTGGATTATAAATGCTATGGGAAACCATTGAAAGGTTTTGACTAGTCAGGTGACATGATCCAGTATATATTTTGAAAAGATAATTCTTGTGGTTTTATGGGAATTGACATAGATGAGATTGGAGTGGATGCAAGAAGCATAGTAAAAGGCAATTGCAGTAATCCTGGCTTGAACTAGACTGGACTGTGGGGAAGACATGCAGAGCAGTGATAGACTAAAGAAATATTTTGCCACTACAGTTGATTGACTCTTACGATGGAGTAGATTTAAGAGTTAAAGGAGTCAAAAGAGTTGAAGACTCTTAGTTTTCAGGCCTGAACTGGTATTTGAATGGACATAAGGGGAAAACTGGAAGAGGAAGAAGTTTGAGAGGGAAATCACTTTTGCAAGTTCAGAGTTTGAGATGCCTAATAGGATTTCAAGAGGTAGGTCAGGTAGCTGCCTAAATGAGTCTGGTGCTCATGTGGAAGAGAGCTAGGGCTGGAGATGTGGAGCTGGCATTCTCCGAATGGGTGATAAGATGTAGGCCTCAGGATTTCAGGTGCACAGAGGAATGAGAGTATCCTCGATAGTCTCTGGAGTTCAGCCATTTATTTCATCTGTAGTTTTGAAATTCAGTCTCTTTTATATATTGACTGATTTTTTTTATTGGAGTATAATTGCTTTACAATGTTTCTGCTGTAGAACAAAGTGAATCAGCTGTGTGTATACACATCTCCCCTCCCTTTTGAGCCACCCTCCTACCACCACCCCCTATCCCATCCCTCTGGGTCATCACAGAGCACCCAGCTGAGCTCCCTGTGCTATATAGCAGCTTCCTATTATCTATCTATTTTACACATGGTAATATATATGTGTATTGATTTTGTTAAGCAGTTGATCATGTTCATTCTTTAATAATTTTTGAATTTTTTTCTTGTATTTTTGGCATACCTTGAACATCAAGATTGAAATAATAATAAAGCGTATGCCTTTCATGATTTGCTTTAAAAAAATCCTCTTAGGTTTTGAGAATGGTCACTGAAATTGCATTTTATTTTTTCTCTTCTCCAGGCTGACTTCTCTAAACTTTTCTGCTTGCTTGTACTTTTTTGCTGAAACCTATAGACTTGTTTTTTAAAAAATAATTATTTTGAGTATGTAGTATATGGGAATGATACAAAATTCCAAAGACACAGAAGGATCTTCCTGCCCTAGCTATAAGCCAACCAATTACCTTTCCCTAAACTAAGCCGTGCTCCAAGTTCTTGTAATTCATTCCATATCAGTTCATATAAGAGTAAGTTGTGTGGTATTCTGCTCCATGGGCATATCATAATTTATTTACCAGTTCCCCATTGTAGACTGGTTTTTTGCTGACTTCTACCATACTGGAAAAAGTTCTTTAAAACATGTCACTGTAAGTAATATCATTTTCCAGAGATATAAATATATCAGAACAAATTTCCAAGAGTGTAACTGCTGGGTCACAGAGTTTACGCATTGTAAATTTTGATAGATAATGCCAAATTGTTCTTCCTCCAGAGGTTATGTGTACCATTGTACTTTCTCACTAGCAATAGTTGAAAGTACCTTTTCTCATCACTTTTGCCAGGACAGTGAGTTACCAACTCCTTGATCTTTGGTGCCAATCTGAGAGATGAAAAATGCATATCTCATTGAGCCTGGTAGAATTTAGATAATGCAGAGTGGTTTCAATTGGATTTTATTGAATTAGTGAAATGACTATTCTATGATTGTCATATACATATATTTCATATAATTTTCTTTTCTTTTTTTTAAAACCACAGCAGTTTGTTTTGAGTAACTAGAGAACATTTAATGCTGTATTTGAAACCATGTGCTATAATATAGATGTTTAATTTTCAGAGTTTTAAATCGCTAAATATCCTTAATTTGCAGGTTTTATCTGAGAGAACTGATGTTGAACTTTGGGTTTGTGCCAACATTATTCGTCTCTTTAATGATGATAACACAATTCCCTTCATTATACGTTATCGAAAAGAGCTTATTAATAACCTTGATGCTGATTCCTTGAGAGAAGTTCAGCAAACTCTAGAGGAGCTACGGTAAGAAACCTGGGAAGGGATGAGCTTTGTGTAAGGGGAAAGAGGGTGTGTAAGGGGAAAGAGCTAATGAGAGGAAGTGAATGATAGTATATTTTGACAATTCCAGTATTTTGTTTCCTTGATTTATTGTAATCTGGATATAGTCCCTTCTGACAGAGGAAGCCAGCTCATTTTACTTATTTAAGGGTGTGCAGAGTTCCTCTGCTGGTGTGTTCATGTATAACTTGGGCAAACCACCATCTGTAAAAGGTGGTTTGAGTTATTAAGAGTGTGTGCCTATGAGTTTGAATGTCGTCTTTCTTAATAAAAATGATTTTTGCATAATGGCAAAATTAGAACTACCAGCAGGTAACTCAGAAAAATACACTTTAATCTAAATCTTCAATAGCTTACATAAAACTGTCCTCTTAATACTGTGAAGTCCATAAATGGAGAGTTCTTTGGCTGTATAGAATTTGGTAGGAAATATATATATTTCCTTTTTCTAGTCTTTTATAGGACATGGCAATTTAATGTCAGTGGATTGTAAGTTTTGTATGGTTATAGAGTGGAAAGCACTCAAAAAATTATTCCTCTGGATTTATTATAACTCAGAAATAAACATATAAAGATTGTAAGAGTCTAACTGTATTATTCAGTAGAGTTTATTAAAACACTCTTCACCATTCATTTATTTATTGCATGTCTCCTACATGCCAAGTGCTGTGTTCTTCAACAAGGGTATGATTTAAATTGGATATAATCTGACCATCAAGCCATTCTAAAAGCACTAAGGGTTATTTTTAGAACAAGCCTAATAAGCCTCTGTGATTTTGAAGAAACTTCCATCTCACTAACATTTCTACCCCTTTTGTTGAATTTCTTTTAGTGCCGGGAAGATTTAAATGCTAATATGTGGAAAGTTATGTTTCATTGAAAGGCAATATCAATTAGTCAACCCAGAAATATAAATGAGTAGTTAATCAAGTGGTTTCAGATTCACATCATCCAGGGCCAGGCTAGTATAATCAAATACAAAGGGATGCAAACTGGAGATCTCAAGTCCTGTCTAAGAGAGGCAGCTGCTACTCATCTCCAGCAGATTATAACATGTGCGGTTCGCTACCCAGATTGCTGGATCTTCCTATTTTTGAAAAACTGGTAATCTGAATTTTTATGTAAAAAAATATCTGGGTCAAACAGATTATCTACAGACCACATCTAGAAGTCCAGTAGTTTGCAAATTCTGAAGTAAGCTTTCTGTTTGGTTGAAAGCAAAGTAATGAAGAAAATCTCAGGGTTTTGGGATCTGAAATTAGGGAAAGTGTCACAAGCAAGAATAATTTACTTAAAAAAATTAAAGGTACTCTACCAATTTTTGATCAGGTGGGGGACCAATAGGAGCTTTATGTCAAGATTACTATTATTATTTTCTTCTTCTCTAAAAAGCATTTCAGCTACAACAGAGTTCATTCTCTGGGTGTCTGTTAATAGAGGAATACATTAAATATTAGTAAAGGAATATTTTTCCAAGTAAGTGGTGGCATTGACTAGGGCTTAGAATATCTTTTTTATGTCGTACAGAAACTTCTTTTTGGTAATGAGGTATGGTCTTTTTTTTTCTTTTCTTTTTTTCTTTAAGAACTTTTATTGAGATACAATTGATATACAATAAACTGCATATATTTAAAGTATACAATTTGATGTATTTTTTTCTTATTAGTAATGTGTGTATAGCAATCCCAATCTCCCAATTCATCCTACCCCAACACCCCCCCCCCCCCCCCCACTTTCCCCACTTGTTATCCATATGTTTGTTCTGTACATCTGTGTCTCTATTTCTGCCTTGCAGACTGGTTGATTTGTACCATTTTTCTGTATTCCGCATATATGTGTTAATATACGATATTTGTTTTTCTCTTTCTGACTCACTTCACTCTGTATGACAGTCTCTAGGTCCATCCATAACTCTCCAATGTCCCAATTTCATTCCTTTTTACAGCTGAGTAGTATTCCATTGTATATATGTACCACATCTTTATCCATTCATCTGTTGATGGACACTTAGGTTGTTTCCATGTCCTGGCTATTGTAAATAGTGCTGCAGTGAACATTGGAGTGCATGTGTCTTTTTGCATTATGGTGTTCTCTGGGTATATGCCCAGTAGTGGGATTGCTGGGTCATATGGTAACTCTAGTTTTTCAAGGAACCTCCATGCTGTTCGCCATAGTGGCTGTATCAATGTACATTCCCACCAACAGTGCAAGAGCATCCCCTTTTCTCCACACCCTCCCCAGCATTTATTGTTTGTAGATTTTCTGATGATGCCCAATCTAACGCTGTGAGGTGATACCTCATTGTCGTTTTGATTTGCATTTCTCTAGTAATGAGTGATGTTGAGCAGCTTTTCATGTGCCTCTTGGGCATCTGTATGTCTTCTCTAGAGAAATGCCTATTTAGGTCTTCTTCCCATTTTTTGATTGGGTTGTTTGTTTTTTTGATATTGAGCTGGATGAACTGTTTATATATTTTGGAGATTAATCCTTTGTCTGTGGATTCATTTGCAAATATTTTCTCCCATTCTGAGGGTTGTCTTTTTGTCTTGCTTATAGTTTCCTTTGCTGTGCAGAAGCTTTGAAGTTTCATTAGGTCCCACTTATTTATTTTTATTTCCATTACTCTTGGAGGTGGGTCAAAGAAGATCTTGCTGTGATTTATGTCAAAGAGTGTTATTCCTCTGTTTTCCTCTAGGAGTTTTATAGTTTCTGGCCTTACATTTAGGTCTTTAATCCATTTTGAGTTTATTTTTGTGTATGTGTTAGGGAGTGTTCCAATTTCATTCTTCTCCATGTAGCTGTCCAGTTTTCCCAGCACCACTTATTGAAGAGGCTGCTTTTTCTCCACTGCATATCCTTGACTCCTTTGTCATAGATTAGTTGACCATAGTTTATTTCTGGGTTTTCTGTCCTGTTCCATTGATCTATATTTCTGTTTTTGTGCCAGTACCATATTGTCTTGATTACTGTAGCTTTGTAGTATAGTCTGAAGTCAAGGAGTCTGATTCCTCCAGCTCCTTTTTTTCCCTCAAGATTGCTTTGGCTTATTTTTCTTAAGCTCAGCTTTTTCTATAACTAGAGCATAGGTTTTCAATCTGTTGTTACTTATAAATGAGTAGTGAAACTAATTTAATAGGTCATTACCACTTTAACAAAAGTGAAATGGAGAATAGAAAATATGAGTGCAGTTTCTTTGGTAAAGGTAAATATTGTTTCATGAAACTATCATATTTTATTAAATATGAAATTATATATGTGTATATGTATACCAGATTACAGGGTAAAATATATTTCTTACTGAGGGTCACTGTTAAAAAAGTGAGTTAAAAAATGGTTATGATTATGGATAGTGAGAAGCTTCCTGTGTTTTCTGTAAGGATGCCTCTCCTATCCCTATGTGCAAGCCAATAGGGCATTGGCCTTTTGTCAAAATAACCCTGGTAGGCTTCAGACTCTGAAAATAGTCTTGGACTACTGGGAATATAAAAGATACAGGGGTGTGATCTAAGGACTGCGTATTCTTTCTCTTTAAATTATAATCTTCTGCCTTTGTTTTTGTTTTTTCCATAGGTAGAGTTAGTTTTCTTTTCCATCAATCATCTTTAGTAATTTATATTATCATCTCTCTAAACTTTTGCCCATCATTTTACCAATACCATTATTAGGCAGAAATTATAAGTAGTAACAGGTAATGAAATAGGATGAGAGACTATAATTAATACATTCTAAAGTATCAAGGTTTTGAAAATTAAGAAGAGACCGAACTGCTATTTCAGCTTGAAGGAGACTGTAGACACATAGCAATTACATAAAACCCATTCTTAGCTGAATTCACTATCAAGGACATTATAGGAACAATTGGTGAAATGTGGATGAAGTCTGAGGGTTAGAATATAATGTATCAATACTATATCAATTTTAGAATATCAGTTTTAATTACTTGCTTCTGATGGTTATAGGAGAAGATTCTTGTGTATAGAAAGTGCATACTGAAGTATTTGGGGATGATGGTAACTTCTCAGCTGGTTATGAGGGGCAAAAAAGTTCTTTTTACCTTACCTACAACTTTTCTGTAAGTTTGCTGTGGCTTCAAAGAGAAAGTTTTAACATATAGGTCTTGTACGTTACAATAGTTTTTATTTTCAGGGCTGTTGCAAAGAAGGCTCATAGTACAATCCAAAAAATTAAGAAGGAGGGGAAGATGTCTGAGTGCTTGTTAAAAGCCTTGCTGAACTGTAAAACTTTTGAAGAACTAGAACACGTGGTAAGGAACCGTTTTTATCTTTTAATGTAATACCTACCTGAGTGTATGATGATTTGGGTCTTTCTATAGTTAAAGAAGAGCTAGAAATAAAAAGCTAAAGTCATCAGCCACCATCATTATTCAGTTCAACAAAATATTCTTTTTTTCAATAAATAAAGTGCTTTTTTGTGCTAGGCATTTGGATTTACAAGGGTGACTAATATATACTCCTTGTCTTCAAGGAATTCCCAGTTGAGTGGGGGAAAAGGAGAGCAGGTAACAAGTGTGAAGCTTAAGAGAGAGTGCTGAGCTAGAGATATAAATATGAGTGTCTTCAGCATATAGGTGTATTTGGAACCATGAAAATGGAAGATTTCATGCAAGGAGAGATCATGGGGTAAGCAGGTCAGGATAGACCATTGAGGAACACTAGCTTTTGAAGCGTGATGGCAGAAGGGAGAGCCTAAGAAGAAGACATGGAAAGAAGAGTCAGAGAAGTATGAACAGAAACAGGAGATCATGATACCCATAGAATATTACGGAAGAGAGTCATAGAAGGAGGTAATGATCAACGGTTAAGTAATTAAATATAGCAGGGAGGTTTGGCAAGACAAGGACTGAAAAATGTATATTTGGTAATTAGAGGGTCATTGTGGATCTTTGTGACACCACTTTCAGCAAGGTGTGTGGAAGGAGATGTCAGATGGCAGCAGGTTGAGGAGTGAATGTGGACTAAGAAGTAGAAGTGTTGTGTGTGGACGTCTTTTAGAGAAGCTTGCTTGAGTTGAGGACTTGCAGTCTTGGCAGTCCAAGCACTGTTTGTAGGATTGAGTGAATCCAAGCAAATAGCTAAGTGTTAGCATGTGGAAAAGAACAGAGTCTGATAAGGAACAACCATCTTCATACAACTCATATTTTCTGTTAGTATTAATTCATCTCTGAAAGAAGAGGAAAGGGTTGAGAAGAGGATGTCTTTAGCATTCTCACATGTCCTCTAATTTTGTGTCCTAATTTTAACTTCTGCTTTTTAAAATAGGATGATTTGGTATGTTTTCTGACTTTTTTTTTTCTAGTCAGCACCGTATAAAACTGGGAGCAAAGGCACCAAAGCCCAGAGAGCAAAGCAGTTGGGATTAGAAGGAGCAGCCAGGACACTGCTTGAGAATCCAGGGGAGCTCAATCTGCTCTCTTATGTTAGACCCAATGTTAAAGGTACCGGTTTTACTTAAAGAGGTTGCTCCTGTTTCTTTCTTTCTTTAATTTGAAAACTTAGATTAAAAAATTGTTTCATTAGGTAATGACAATACAAAAGAATATTAAAGCATATAAAGAGTAAATCATTGTAATAAAACAAATCCCACTATACCTCCTGCTTAGCCATTCAGCTTTCTTCTTACGATGAAGTGCCTGTTCTAGTCTTTTGCTCATTTTTCTATTGTGCTTTTTATCTTTTTTCTTATTAATTTATAAGTATTTTTTAGGTATTCTTTCTCAGTTATATGTGTTACAGATCTTTTCTCCCAGCTTGTAACTTCTCTTTTCACTTTCTTTATGCCATCTTTTGGTAAGTAGAAGGTCTTAGTTTTATCATAGTTAATTTATTCATCTTTTCAATTTTGTTAATCTTTTAAGATAATTGCTTTTTTTTTTTCATTTTAAAGAATTCCCTTTACACCCAAGGTTATAAAGATCATACTGTATTGTCTTTTAAAACTTTTATTCTATTTCTAAAAATTTATTTAATTATAAAAGTTATATCTACTCTAACAATTTCAATAATTTGGACAGACATGAATTATAAAGTGAAGTCCTACTCCCACACTTCTACTCTCCAGGACTAAAGTATTTGTCTTTTTCTGAAATGTATCTTCTATCACTTTGTATGTGTGCGTGCACGGAAGAGAATGAGAGAGGAAGGGAAGGGGGTGAGGGAGGGATATTTCTAAGAAAAACCTAGGGAAAGTGACAGCTGATACATGCCAAGGTATGTTGGTTTTATTGTCAAAATGAGCCGTGGAGTGAGAGCTTTTTGAGTAAGAGTGGCTTTTTTCAGAGAGTGCTCTGATAGGATTGAATGGGGAGATTGATGCTCTGGTGATCACTGCTCTCATTCTTGTTCCTTTTGACCTTCTGTTCTTTAGGCTGGGAGAGCGTCTGTAGGGGGCAGTCTCTGATAACAAAACCTACAGGATGTACTAAACTGTAGAGAATTAGCAAAACCTGTGTTTGTTTTAAATAACGTGGCAAACGTGAATTTGCAATTAAAAAATTGAGTATTTGTGTCTGAAAACATGAATATCTGCTCGCACACAAAGACACACGTTCTGATATCTGTATTGAAAAGGGCAATAATGAAAAGAAAAAGCAAGTTGGTTTTATTTGAATTTGGAGATGGGTTGAAATGAGTAAAATTCGTTTAATTTTTTTAATGTGTACTTTTTGTGATATTTTCAAATGGTTGCAACTTTAACATTTTAATATTAGCTGAGACTGTACAGCCAAGCATTAAGGTTAGCACAGTGGGAACTCTCTGTGCCCTGTGATGGTATATTTTATTAGAATCAAATGTTGGAGCTTTCAGAGTGTTATATGCATAATGATTTATGGTCTGTTTTTATTTTTCTCTTCTGGTCTATTTCCTTTCCTTCTACTCTTCACCTCCTCTGGTACAAAGTTTTCCTTAGTTCACACACGTACTGAGTTCCTACTAGGTAGGTCTGATAACCTTATATCTTTTAATTGTCCTATATGGTGATGCTCATGGACTACCTGATGATGGGCACAGGTGATACTTCTGATAATGGGGTAGGTCAGGAACCAGCACAGTTACAGTAGTACTAGCACACATATCAGGACTTTCTGTTTGCTTTTCTCCCTCTTTCTTTTATTCTGATCATAAATGTGGAAGGATTATAATCAATTCCAAACAAGCTAGGTACTGCTTTTCGAAGTTCGCTTGGTGTGTCCCTTCGTTCTTTATGCTACGTCCACACTCATGATCACCTCTGTTCTATTACTGTTTTTCTCAAGTGTTTTCCTTATTCCCATCATTCCTCAAAGAAGTATTTAAGAAACCAGATATTTCAGTGTTTTTTTCCCCTGCTGGAAGACACTTTACTTACCACAGACCAACAAGAATTTGATCTGAATCAAAAAGAGGCTGTGCCACAGATGGGCTACATCCTAGAAGATCTAGAATATCCCTATATAAGGAGGAGTAGCTTATTGCCCCGTTGTATGCAAGACAAGGTGGCGTTAGTGCAGATAAAGTGAAGAGAAATGTTGGCCCTTCAATTTTTGTTGTAGTTGTGGAGGTTGTGGAAGTTGTGGAAGAGTGCGTAGCTGTAAAGCTTTCATTGCAAGGCAAGGGATATGATTTTCTGGATTTCTGGACATAATTTTCTCCTGATTTTACTGAGGTGCTAAACTTTTTGAACTCCTGTTATCCTCAGCTGTATTAAGCCCCAATGAGCAATTCTCGCTGATGGGAGAAGGTCCTTTTTCAAAACACACAAGATTCTTTTCCAGTCCTCTCTCTCCCTAGTTGGACTGAGAGGGGGTTTGTAATTTGGATAAGCTTCCTGAATGACTGAACATTTCTGCCTCCCATTGAGAACCAGAGCTCTAGAGAAAGCTCAGGCCACCTCACTAGCAGTGGTTTCTTTAAACTTTTAAGAGTATCAGAGTCATCTAGGATGCTCTACAAAACAATAAAATACCACAGTCTAGAGTCTATATTTTTAGCAATTACCTAGTGTGATTTTATTTTAGGGTCCTTAGACTATACTTTACAGTACATTGTTCTAGAGTTCTCGCATAATTTCAATTACATAAGGTTCATTAAATACATATTCCCCTAAATGATGTGGGCTTTTCAAAAGCCCTTTGTTATAATTGCAAAATCTATAATTTCCTCTTTCTGCTCTCTCTCATTAATTGATCTCATTGTAGGCTCCATCTTTACTACTGACTTCTCACCCTGGTATTCTCAGTAAATTTTGGGTAATGATGCTATGAGGTACTTTTGCACTCCAGGAATGAGTACATAGTGAGTGGTTTTCTAGGATAAGGCCTGATTTGGCGAGAAAGCTAACACAGGAGCAGACACCTACTGACTGCTTACTGTGTGCCACAGCTGTTCTACGTCTTTACATATACAATCTTCCACCTTTCAAAGGTAATTTGTTCCTGAAAATTCCCTCACAGGGAAACTCTCTTAAAATGTAAACAGGATTCCTATTAATTTCAGTGGCCAAATTTCTTTCTTTAAATTTCTTTGAAATAAATGCAGTTACATCATTAGTTAAGATCAGTTATAACACAACCCAACAAGACATTTTCTCTTTATTAATTACTCCGTCTATCCTCCTGTTCTTTGTCTTTTGTACTTGTTACTTGTTAAAACCATACCCTCAGAAAAACATACTTATCTGGGGCTTCCTAGGTGGCGCAGTGGTTAAGAATCCGCCTGCCAATGCAGAGGTCACGGGTTCCATCCCAGCTCCAGGAAGATCCCACATGCCACGGAGCAACTAAGCCCGTGTGCCAAAGAAAAACATACTTATGATACTCAGTGCTTGAGTAATCAAGCTTTAATGCAAGGAAAAAAAGAAGCTTTAATGGAAATAGAATAATAAAGACAAAAGAAATGAAAGAATGCACTGCAAATGATCTCTCTCAGTATATAAGTTGATATTGCAAGGGCCATAATGTACAAGACACACTGCTGTAAACTAGCAAACTGAAAGCACTTGATGAGAACTTCATGTGCCATTGATAGACAGTTCAGCTGTGAAGATGAGCAGCCACACAATGACTCTTGTTTTGTGTTCATTTGAGATTTGAGAAATTTAAATACGTCATTGAATAAATGCCTCATAAGCCCAAATAGGAATATTAATAAAATTACTTGCAAAGAAGAATTTTTATAACTGGAATGAAGTAGTATACCTTGGGATATGACTCTATTAATATGTTTCCTATAACCATGCTTAATATTTGTAGATGCTTCATGAAGTAGATACTATTATTATTCCATTTTTATAGGCAACTGAGGCACAGAGAGAACAAGTTACTTGCCCAGGGTCACACATTTGGTACATGGTGGAGCCACCTACCAGGATTAGACCAGGCAGCTGGCTCCAGAGCTGCATTTTTTACCACTAGGTTATATGGTATGTTAAGGTCCTATATTACTGTTTTTGGAGACTTGCTTTTGTTGCTGGGGGCAGCTACTCACTACTATGATACTTTTGTCTTAAGTTTGTCAATTTAAGGTTTTATTTTGACTGGAATAAATTTATTGTGATTTAGTTATTAGATTTAAAAATCAAACTGTAGTTCTTGATTTTCTTTTCCCTCTTACCATTCCTCTAAAGGGCTTTCAGCACTCCAGGATATTGAAACAGGAGTGCAGCATATTTTAGCAGACATGATTGCCAAAGACAAAGACACGCTTGACTTCATTCGGAAATTGTGAGTAACTCTCAGAGAGTTTTCTGCTTTATGGACTCATGCTGTTAAGGGTCACACAGTTAATGCTAACTCCAGTGTTCATTAAAAACTTTATTTTCAGACTTTTAAAAATTTTTAAATTTTTTTAGTAGCAGAGCTCTTTGCTCAAACAACAGAACCCGAATACATAAAACATAAAAGTAAAGTGGCTTTAATTGGATTCTGGGCAGAGAGACTGGAACACTGCCTATTCATCCTCCTTATCCTGAAGCACCTCAGCAGAGGCCTCTGAGGAACACAGTTTAAAAACCACTGCATTATGCAGTATATGCTAGAGAGAGATTCATAACCGTTTAGAGTAGGTGGCATTGCTTTTTAAACATAGTGAGGTGTATGTACTTAATTTTATAAGATGTCATTTTTTCTGTTTACCAGTGGTTGGGTTAACTTGAGAATGTTTAATATCAGGTATGGCTAAAAGTGCTGACCTCAAAATGAATTTTAGCTGATATAGAAAGCAGCTTATCCATGGTATCATGGTCCCAATTTATAAGAGAGTAAAACTCTTTGACCTAAACTCTACTTGGTCTTATGGATTTTATGTCTCATTAAAAAAAGTATTATTTAAAAACCCTATTTTTAGGTATTCTATTCTTCCTTTCCTTCTATGTCTCAGGAAACAGGGTTTTGGCAGAGGTCTGCTCTTCCTCTCTCTCCACATCTCTAGCTCTGTGAGCTGTGCAGAGGAGAGTAAAGGTGGAGATGAACCAGTTGACTACTGTTGCTTGTCAGGGTTTTTGTTAATATAAGGGAGAGAAGTTTTCTATTTTCTCAGTGGCCCTCACAGGAATGAGTTGAAGTAGAATTGTTCAGGTTTTTAAATGTGTTTTTGTAAGTAATTATACTGCTGAACTTTGGTTCAGTTTCCTAAATTGTCATTGGAAGCTGTCCTGACACATCATCTTATTTCCCTTCTTGTTAGCTTTTAATTGGTTCTGAGTCCCTAACTCAGTGATTAGAAAAGGATGATATCTAGGCCAGATATCATAATAATATCTAGGCCAGATATCTGGTGTAACTGCAGATAGTGTCTGAACTCATTTTATGGGAGGATTGGTGATATATAAATAGCATATTTATATAGGAGCACCTATGCTACTAGCATGAATAGGCGAGGAGTCCTCTTTTGATGGTTTAATAACATTTTTATAGTTGAGCATCATTTAAAAAAAAACCTCATTTGGTAAATCACATTCAGATTTTTGCTAATCTTGTTTCTATATAACGTGCTTCTTTACTAAAGCACGTATTAGTAACTACTTAATGTTTGAATATTTGTGTATCTGAACAGGTGCCAAAATAGATATATTTGTATCCAGTCATCTCTGGCAAAGGTGTCCTCAAAAAAAGTAAATGAAAAAGATATCGATAAGTTTCTGCTCTACCAAAATTTTTCATGCAACATAAGAAACATCCAACATCATCAGGTAAATAAAGAAACTGCTTATGCATGCTGACAGTAGTAATAATGATTATACTTCAGATTTATTACTTTATTAAGGAATTAAAGAATTTTCAATCAACTATTTTCTTTTTTTCTTTCATATAAATTTTTATCATATTGTTGTATCCTCCCCATTTCACAAATGGGGAACTCAAGGACCACAGAAGTTAGTAAATGACACTGAAAATTATTAGCAGAGCTAACAATATAAACTTTTGGTATCTTGACTCTGTGGCTGGTGATCTTCCCAGTATGCTTGGATTTGAGCTCAATTCTGGATCTTTTCCTTGTGAAATACAAATTAGAGATATCTGATTTAGAATAAAGTATGGGAGATCTCAGTTATATAAATTGTAGTCATTATGCCTCAGTCTTTTAATTTCACTTTTCATTTTACTAATTTTTATCCTAATTGTAGTCATAGGTTATATATCTACATTGTGGAATGTGGCTTCAGATCATATAGAAAAAAACCTTTTTTTTACAAACCAAAAATGCAATAGTACTGGCTTTTATGTTTACCTGTAGCTAACTTTACCAGTGTTTTTTACTTCTTTTTATGCTTTTGAGTTACTATCTAGATTTTATTTCAACCTGTAGGATTTCCTGTAATGTTTCATTGTAGGGCAGGTCAACTACCTCAGTTTTTATCTGGAAAGTCTTAATTTCTCCTTATTTTTAAAAATTTATTTTTAATTGTGATAAAATACACATAACATAAACTTTACCATCTTAACTGTTTTTCAGTGTACAGTTTAGTAATGTTAAGTATATTGACGTTGTGTAACCAGTCTCCAGAATTTTTTTATCTTGCAAAAAACATAGATTTTCTGAATATAGAATCCTTGGTTGGCAGTTTTTTCTTTTAGCACTTTGAATATGTCATCCCACTATCTTCTGGCCTTTATGGTTTTGATGAGAAATCAGCTGTTAATGTTACTGAGCCGTTCATGTGATGATTGCACATGATTTTCTTGCTTCAGGATTCTCTTTGATTTTTGACAATTTGATTATAATTTGTCTTGCTGTGGATCTCTTTGAGTTTATTCTTCTTGGAGTTTGTTGTGATTCTTGGTTGTGTAGGTAGACGTTTTTCATCAAAATTGGGAAAATTTTGGCCATTATTTCTTCAGTTATTCTTTGACCCCTTTTCTCTCCTCTCCTGGGTCTCCCATTATATGTGTGTTGGCATGCTTGAGAGTATCCCACAAGTCTCTTAGGCTCAGTTTATTTCTTTTTTCTTTCTTCTTCTCAGACTCTGTAATCTCAGTTGACATATCTTCAAGTTTGCTGATTCTTTCTTCTGCTTCTTCAAATTGACTATCAAACCCGTCTAGTAAATTTTTTATTTCAGTCGTACTGTTTTGCTTAAGAATTTCTCTTTGGTTCTTTTTTATAATTCTCAATTCTTTATTGATATTCTGTATTTGTTGGGACAACATTCTCATGGTTTCCTTTAGGTCTCTGTGATTTCCTTTAACTTTGAGCATATTTAAAACAGTTAAAGTATTTCTGATAATGCCAAGGTCTGAAATTCCTCAGAGACAGTTTCTATTAATTTCTTTTTTTTCTTTAAATGGGTCATATTTTCTTGTTTCTTTGCCTGCTGTGTAATTTTTTGTTAAAACTTGCCATTTTGAATATTATAAGTTGGCAACACTGAAAGTCAGATTCTGCCCCCTCCCCAGCATTTGTTGTTGTTGCTGTTGTGGGGTTTTGTGGTATGTTTAGTGACTTCTAAACTATTTCTATAGTCTGTATTCTTTGTCATGGATGGCGACTGAAGTCTCTGGCCCATTAGCTTAGTGGACAGCTAGTTACTTGACAGAGATTTTCTTAATTCCTAGGGCAAAACAAATAACAAACTCTCCCAGTTCTGTATATTTGTTCTGTGTTGGGGCATCCTTCAATGCTTAGCGAGGCTATTTACAACTCAGTCTTAGCCTTCACTTTCTCTTTGCATGGAGCTCAAAGATCAGAAAGAGGTGAAGTTTAAGATCTTGTCAGGTCTTTTCAGAGCAGGTGTCTGTCTAGTCCTGAGTATGCTCATGACTGCTTAGATTTCCTAAAATATGCAGAAATTTTAAAAAGCCCCTTTCCCCATGAGTATCTCATTTACTACCTTCTTCCTTCCCAGGTATTTCTGGTCTGTCTAATGGTTGCCCTAACTATAATCCCTCATCCCCAAGTGTTATCCCTTATCCCTTGAGACTGCAGCTAACACATTGCCTTTAAATACTTTGAACAAATGCTACCCAGGAAATGACTTCTGTTCTGGGGAAACTCTGAGACAGGCAAAACAAAGATAAGCTCTTGAGCCAAACCTTCAGGGAGCTGTAAGACAGATCAAAACACATGATCACAAGTTTTTGAGAATAAGGTCCATATTGCTCCCTCTGGTACTAGCAAACTGCACCAGGAAAGTAGGCTGTTATCTTCACCGCCACTGCTGAACTGCAGAGTGGAGGATGGTGAATGGGTAAGTGCTCTCTCACCAAAATTCTGTGGCTTCTTTCTTCTTTAAGTGTTCCTCTGGTTGTTGTAAGTTTTTTATTAGATTTCAGAGTTCTGAAAAAGTTGAATCTGACAGTTTTTGTCAGTTTGTTACTTTTGTAGAGGTTTGGAGTTTTGGAATTCCCTATTCCACCACTTTGGTGATGTCACACCTAACAGCATCCTTAAAGTGTGGTATGTATTCCCCTGCTCTATTCCAAAATGAGCATGTGGCTTTAACCTTATAAAGTGTCCTTCTTTATCTTGTTTAATGCTTTTTAGCTTGAAGTCTTCTTTGGTATCAGGATTGCAACCTGTATTTTCCTAATGGAAATTGATTCCACCCTTGTTTTAATATTAGCCGTACAATTATATGAAATGCTTGCCCTTTGTCCTTTTGCCAAAATTTTCCAGTTTTCTTTTAGCTGATTGAAGCTTAGTCTCTAGTCTAGTATGGAGTTGGCAGAGTTTTTCTGTAAAGGATCAGGGAGAAAATATTTTAGACTTCGTGGGCTAGGTGGCTCTTCCTGCAGCCATACAACTGCTATTGTAGCACGAAAGCAGTCATAGATAATACATAAATGAATGAGCATGGTTGTGTCTTAACAAAATTTTACTTACAAAAACATGTTAGCCTGGATTTGGTCCATGGGTCATAGTTTGCTAACCTCTGTTCTTTTATATTTCTCAAGAATATTTTATGTGAACAGTACAGGCATGCCTTATTCCATAGCACTTTGATTTATTGTGCTTTGCAGATACTCCGTGTTTTACAATTGAAGGTTTGTGGCAACTGTGTTTCATACAAGTCTATTGGCGCCATTTTCCAACAGCATTTGTTGACTTCGTGTCTTTTGTGTCACATTTTGGTAATTCTTGCAATTTCAAAATTTTCCATTATTGTTATATTTGTTATGGTGATCTGTGATCAGTGATCTTTGATGTTATTATTGTAATTGTTTTGTGGTGCCACGACCACACCCATATAAGACAGCAAACTTAATTGGTAAGTATTACGTGTGCTCTGACTGCTCCACTGACCGGCTGTTCCCCCATCTCTATTCTTGGGCCTCCCTACTCCCTGAGACACAATAATACTAACATTAGGCCATTTAATAACCCTACAGTGGCCCCTAAGAGTTCAAGTGAAAGGGAGAGTTGCACATCTCTGACTAAATCAAAAGCTAGAGATGATTAAGCTTAGTGAGGGAGACATGTCAAAAGCCAAGATAGGCCACAATCTACGCCTCTTGTGCCAAATAGGTAGCCACGTTGTGAATGCAAAGGATAAGGTCTTGAAGGAAACCAGAAGTGCTACTCTAGTGAACACACAAATGATAAGAAAGTGAAACAGCCTTATTGCTGATATGGAGAAAGTTTTAGTGGGTCTGGATAGAAGATCTAATCAGCTGTAACACTCCCTTAAGCCAAAGCCTAATTCCAGACTGTGGCCCAATCTGTATTCAATTCCATGAAGGCTGAGAGGTGAGGAAGCTGCAGAAGAAAAGTTTCAAGCTAGCAGAGGTTGGTTTGTGAGGTTTAAGGAAAGAAGCCATCTCCATAACAGAAGTGCAAGGTGAAGCAGCAAGTGCTGATGTAGAAGCTGCAGCAAGTTCTCCAAAAGACCTAAGATAATTAATGAAGGTAACTACAATAAACAGTAGATTTTCATTATGGACAAAACAGCCTTATACTTGAAGAATATGCCATCTAGGACTTTCATAGCTAGAGAGGAGAAAATGCCTGGCTTCAAAGCTTCAAAGCATGTTAGGGACTAATGCAGCTGGTGACTTGAAATTGAAGCCAATGCTCATTTACCAATGCTCCATAAATGGAACAACAAAGCCTGGATAACAGCACATCTGTTTACAACATGGTTTGCTGAATATTCTAAGCCCATAGTAGAGACCTACTGCTCAGGAAAAAAGACTCCTTTCAAAATATTACTGCTCATTCACAATGCACGTGGTCACCCAAGGGCTCTGATGGAGATGCACAATGAAATGAATGTTTTTTTCATGCTAACCCAGCATCCATTCTGCAGCCCATGGGTCAGGGAGTACTTTTAACTTGCAGGTCTTATTATTTAAGAAATGCATTTCAAAAGGCTAAAGCTGCCATAGATAATGATTCCTTTTGTGGATTTGGGCAAAGTAAATTGAAAAGGAAAGGATTCACCATTTTAGATGCCGTTAAGACCACTTGTGATTCATGGGAAGGGATATGATATCAATATTAATAGGAGTATAGAAGGAGTTGACTCCAGTCCTTATGGGTGACTTTCAAGGGTTCCAGATTTCAGTGAAGGAAGTAACTGCAGATGTGATGTAAATACCAAGACTAATAACTAGAATTAGAAGTGGAGCCTGAAGATGTGAAAGAATTGCTGAAATCTCATGACTAAGCTTTAATTGATGAGGAATTGCTTCTTATGGATGAGCAAAGAAAGAGGCTTTGTGAGAGGGAACTTGCTCCTGGTGAGGATGCTGGGGAGATGATTTAAATGACAATAAATGATTTGGAATGTTACATCAACTTAGTTGATAAAGCAGTGTCAGGGTTTGAGAGGACTGATTCCAGGTTTGAAAAAAGTTCTGTTGTGGGTAAAACACTATCAGCATTGCATGTTACAGAGAAATTGTTTCTGAAAGGAAGAGTCAGTTGATGTGGCAAACTTCATTGTTATTTTAAGAAATTGCCACAGCCACCCCAACCTTCAGCAACCACCACCCCTGTCAGTTAGCAGCCATCAACATGGAGGCAAGACCCTCCACTAACAAAAAGATTATAACTTGCTGAAGGTTCAGATGATGATTAGCATTTCTTAGCAATAAAGTATTTTTTTATTTTAATTTTTTAATTTTTAAAATTGATTTTTACATTTCTTTATTGAAGTATAATTGCTGTATAATATTATATAAAAATTATAGGTTACAGTAAAGCAGTTCACAATTTCTAAAGGTTATACTCCATTTATAGTCATTGTAAAATATTGGCTATATTCCCTGTGTTGTACTGTATATCCTTGTAACTTGTTTTATACATAATAGTTTTTACCTCTTAATCCCATTCCCCTCCCTTTGCCTCTCCTCCTTTCCCTCTCCCCACTGGTACACTATTTTGTTTTCTATATCTGTGAGTCGTTTGTTTCTTGCTATATTCACTAGTTTGTTATATATTTATATTCTGCATATGTCTTACTCTGTCTGACTTATTTTACTTAGCATAATACCCTCCAAGTCCATCCATGTTGTTGCAAATGGCAAAATTTTGTTCTTTTTTATGGCTGAGAAGTACTCCATTGCATGTATATATACCACATCTTTATCCATTCTTCTGTTGATGGACACTTAGGTTGCTTCCATGTCTCAGCAATTGTAAATAATACCGCTATGAACATTGGAGTGCATGTATCTTTTCAAATTAGTGTTTTTGTTTTGGATGTATACCCTGGAGCAGAAGTTCTGGGTCATGGTAGTTCTGTTTTTAGTTTTTTGGGGAACTTCCATACTGTTTTCCACAGTGGCTGCACCAATTTACATTCCTAGCAGCAGTGTACAGGGTTCCCTTTTTTCCACATCCTCGCCCACGTTTGTTATTTGTGTTCTTTTTGATGATAGCCACTTTTAAGCTATATGTACATTGTTTTTTAGACAGTGTTATTGCATACCTAGACTATAGTATAGTGTAACATAACTTTTATATGCACTGAGAAACCAAAAAAATATGTGTCTTGCTTCCTTGTGATGTTGCTTTATTGCAGTAGTCTGGAACTGAACCTGCAGTATCTCTTGAGATATGCCTCTGTTCTCTGAGTTTTGACACAGTCACAATTGTTTCCTGTGTCCTTGATACTTGAAAGACAGCTTGGCTCAGTATAAGATTTTTCGTTTGCACTTTCTTTCCTTAAGTTTGTCAGATATGTTGCTCTGTTATTGCCTTGCTTTGCATGTTGTTTTGTTTGTTTTTTGTTTGCTTGTTTTTTGGGAAATCAGATGCCAATCTAATTCTTTGTTTCCTAGAAATACTGAAGATGTGGGTTCTATGTTGTTTTATTTATTCACTTTATTGTTTTTATAGGAGGATGAGGGGGAGATTTGGAATTAGGAGACTGCCAGTGTTTTTAAACCTGGAATTCCTCAATAAAACATTAAAAAAAAATTTTTTTTTCCTCCTTTCTGAATTTTACTGTTATGTGGAGAGGATAATGAAAAAGACTAGAATGTATCACTTTTCATGGTGATGTTTAATTATCACCATTAAAAATGTAATTTTTAAAAACTTATGGGGCATAGGTATGAAAAGGTTTGTTTTATTTTGTGTGTGTGTAAAATAACATGAAGAGTCTTCAATTACGCTACAAATACTTCTTGAACGCTTATTATGTATTGGTTCCTACTTGGGGTGTGTAGGTGACATGTTCCCTTCTGTTGAACTTTTGAAGTGTTTCACTGTTATATCTAAGTTGTCCATTTTACTTTTGTGTATTTTGTATCATGTGGGGTGAACTGAATACTTTTGATAATCAGAGAAATTGTTAGAAGAGTGAAATTTTTTTTTTTTTTTTTTGGCACATGGGCTTAGTTGCTCCGCGGCATGTGGGATCTTCCTGGAGCTGGGATCAAACCCGTGACCTCTGCATTGGCAGGCGGATTCTTAACCACTGCGCCACCTAGGAAGCCCAGAAGAGTGAAATTTTAATTGCCTAGCTATTGTCTATTGATAGAGCCTAGTGAAAAAGAATTTTTAACAAAACCAGTGACTACAATACTAAAATTCCTTTTGCATAAATGATTTAGTTGTTGGATTTTATCTCCCTTTATTTGATTTAATTTTATTGCAACTTTGGAAAAATATGAATGCTTTCATTCTATTAAAACCTAGTCTTTCTAATATCTGCTTGAAAACATTTTGGTCTCTGCATTTTAACTCGTGTGCTTAGCACATAGGGCATTCTAAGTTAGTTTGTGGTTGAATTGAAGTTTGTGACTGACACAGGCTTCTAGCTGTGACAGTACTAAGACCTGAGAAGGTAGAGCATTTTGAGAATGTCAGTTTTGAAAAACAGCACTGTGTTTTGAGAAGAACTTTCTAGTTATCTTGGAGGCTAGAGTGATGATGTGCTAGCTCGCAAAGATAGCTGTTTGTTTAGTCCCTATAGTGCTAAGGCCTCATGTCCCCAACTCTAAACTCTTTCACCCTCCACTTAGCCCAGCATACAGCATCCCAGAATATAGAAGTGAGGGAGAATGATGACAGACAGCGGTAAAGGAACAACAGTTCCTGGAACTCCTTCTCCAAATACCGTGGGAACAGCTGCTATGGCTGTCTACTAAATTAATTCTTCTAGCTACATCTTGGTTTCTTTCTTCTCCACATTGGTCCTTAGTGTGCTCCTTTCCACCACATGAATTTTAACTCAGCCTTCCCATTCTTTTTTGTAGCTTCATTCACTGAGGTCTCATTTTCTGTACCTATTTCACATTCAGTGCTGCCATCTACAGTAATCTGCTTTGTCTCTCTATTCACTTTCAACCTCAGTTTTTGCCCCAAGCTCTATTTCTGCTACTCCACTCCCTCTTCTACCATGGGTCCACTATATTAGGAATTTTTAAAGTTTGACCTATGACTTTACTAGGTATGGTGAAAAGAAAAGCACCTCCCTCCAATAATATATTTTGATATAACGGTATTTATATAAATCAGAATTAAATAACTTTTCCCCCTATATTATTGTATTCTGCATTTACCTCACTACAGGTAAATTCTTGGATGAAGAGCTTTTATTTACTGTTTAGTGTTTGTTTCAATATTTTAGAGAGCATGCAAACATTGAAGATTTTGTCCAGCCCAAACTAAAGTTTATTTTGTATTAAAATTTTATTTTTAAGTGATTATTTTATTTCTGCCAATGTTTACCTTAGAAATTTCTCAAATATATTTAAGGAATTTTTAAAAAGTATCTGTAATTTTTTAAACTTTAGGATTTGGTCTATATTTAACATTTTACTTGAAAATACCTTTAAAATTTATATAAGTTAAAGTTACTGTTTTCCAAAGTGGCTATACCATTTTACCTTCCCACCAGCAGTTTATGAGGGTTCTGTTTCTTTACATCCTCACCAATACTTATTGTCTTTTTGATTGTGGCCATTTTAGTATGAATTGATTTCTCATTATGGTTTTGGTTTGCATTTCTCTAGTAACTAATGGTGTTGAGCATCTTTTCATGTACTTATTGAACATTTCTGTATTATCTTTGAAGAAATGTCTCTTTTTGCACATTTTTAGTTAGGTTGTGTCTTTTTATTGTTGAGTTATAAGAGATGTTTGTATGTTTTAGATATGTCCTTTATGTGATGTACGATTTGCAAAACTCTTCTTTTTTGCTAAGTGCTTTCTTTTCAATTTCTTGATGGTATCCTTTGAGGCATAAAAATTGTAATTTTGTTGAAGTGCAATCTTTTTTTCTTGTGTTGATTATGCATGTGGCATTGTACTTCAGACCTTATGTAACTTAAGGTCATGAAGATTTTCTCACATATTTTCTTCTAAGTGTCTTACAGGTTTGGTTTTTATGTTAAGGTCTGTAATCAGTTTTGAGCTAATCTTTGTGTATAGTGTGAGGAAGCAGTCCAACTTCATACTTTCGCGTGTGGCCATCCATTGTCCCAGCATCACTTGTTGAAAAGACTGTATTTTCCCCGTTGAATTGCCTTAGCACCCTTGTTGACATTCACTTGATGGTAGATATATAGATTTATTTCTGGACTCTCAATTCTATTCCATTCATCTGTGTGTTTATCTTTAATGCCAGTACCACACTGTCTTGATTGCTGTGGTTTTGTAGTAAGTTTTGAGATTGAGAAGTGGGAGTCTTCCAGGTTTGTTCTTTTTTTACAAGATTGACTTAGCTATTCTGGGTTCCTTGAATTTCTATATGAATCTTAGAATTAGTTTGTCAGTTTCTGCAAAGAAGCTAGCTGGGATTTAATAGGGATTACATTGAATTTATGAATTAATTTGGGGATTATTGCCATTTAGCAATATTAAGCCTTTTGATCATGGATCTGGAATGTCTTTCCACTTATTTAGGTCTTCTTCAGTTTCTTTTTAAAATGATGTTTTATAGTTTTCAGAGTATAACTTTTGAACTTCTTTTGTTAAATTTATTCCTAAGTATTTTATTCCTGATGGTAATATGGTAAATGGAATTTTAAAAAATTACTTTTAGAATGTTTATTGCTAGTGTGTAGAAATTGATTATCCTGCAACCTTGCTGGACTCTGTTAGTTCTAATAGTTTTTATAGTGGATTCCTTAGGATTTTCTGTATACAATATCATAGTATCTGCAAATATAGATAGTTTTACTCTTTTTCTTTTCATTCTAGAGGCCTTTTATTTCTTTTTCTTGCTTTATTTCCCTGGATAGAACCTCCAGTAAAACATTGAATAGAAGTGCAAGAGGACACCGCCTTGTAATCTTAGAAGGAAAGCATCCAGTCTTTTACTATTAAGTATTATGTTATCTGTGGAGTTTTTGTATGTGCCCTTTATCATGTTAAATAATTTGCTTTCTGTTCCTAGTTTCCTGAGTATTTTTATCGTGAACAACTGCTGGAATTTTCTCAAATATTCTTTCCGCATCTATTGAAATGATCATGTAATTTTTGTTTTTTAGTCTATTGTTATGATGTATTATGTTAAGTGCTTTTTGGATGTTAAACCAGCCTTGCGTTCCTGGAATAAATCCCTTTTGATCCTCATGTATAATCCTTTTTATATGTTTCTGGGTTTAGTTTACTAATATTTTATTGAGAATTTTTATATCTATATTAGTAAGAGGTAATGGTTTTTACTTTTCTCTTGCAATGCTGTTGCAAGAACAGAGTAATTAGAGTCAGGAAGTTTTTTCTTTTGTTGTATTTTTGGAAAGGTTTGTGAAGAATTGATATTAATTCTTTAAATGTTTAATAGAATTCAGCAGTGAAGCCAAATGAGCCTGGGTATTCCCTTGTGGGAAATTTTAAAATTACTAATTCTCTCTCTTGTTATGGATCATTTTGAATTTTCTGTTTCTTATTTATTCAATTTTGGAAGTTTATGTCTTTATAGGAATTTGTTCATTTTATTTGAGTGATCTAATTTGGCATACAGTTGTTCGTAGTATTCTCTTATGATCCCTTTTATTTCTATAACCTTCATATTAATGGCCCCTCTTTCATTCCTGATTTTGATAATTGGAATGTCTCCCTTTTTTTCTTGGTCAGTCTAGTGGAAGCTTTGTCAATTTTGTTGATATTTTCCAAGAACCAACTTTGGGTTTTGTTGATATTTTTTTTTGTCTTTCTATTATCTATTAATTTTCTCTCTATTCTTCATTATTTCCTTCCTTCTTTTTCTTGCTTTAGGTTTGTTTGCTGTTCTTTAAGGAGTGTTTTTAATGTGTTTTAAAACAATTGTTGTTTTAAAATATTAATTAAAAGTAGAGACAGGTTAATCTGAATTTAAATTCCTCCTTTGCTACTTGCTAGTTTTGTGATTTGAAACAAGTTAGTTTTAGAAAAATTATCGTATAAGAGTAAGATGATAATACATGCATCACTGGTGGCTTTGAAGGTAAGGTAAATGAGGTAGTGTATTTAAAGTGCTTAGCTGGGCCTGGCAATTAGTAAGTGCTCACTAAATGGTAACAATTAGTAGTTATTAAATATTCCACTTAGAAATTTGCATGTTTGTTTTTATCTTAGCAATGTCTTTTCACAAATGTAAGAAGTATGTCCTTCTAACACTAGATGATAAAAAATTTTCAGTTAGTAGAACTCAAAAAGAGATTTTAGATCACCAGAGTTTCTTCCTGTGATTATCATAGGCTTTGTACCTGTATTTTATTGTGAAAAAATTTGAAAAAAGTATAAAGAAGTGATTATTTTTGCATACATTCCTGGCAAATAAATGAATACAAAATTGATATAGCTCTAGATTGGATAACCACCCAGTTTGTTTCACAAATGTTAACTGGTTAAACTGATCATTTATATATTTTGTGGATCATCAGTCTTTGCCATATATGTTTGCACTCAGATTCTGGCAATTAACCGTGGAGAAAATTTGAAGATACTGACAGTCAAGGTCAACATTTCTGATGGAGTGAAGAATGAGTTCTGTAGGTGGTGCATCCAAAACAGGTCTGTTTATAGATTTTTACAGAATTTTCTTTTTTTCATTTTTAAAATGCTATATTGAGATCTGTATGTACTGATAATGGAAAGGTGTCCATTGTGTTAAAAAAAAATGACAGACAATGGATATAGTATCTTTTTTACATTTAAAAAAAAAGTGCATATGTTGTATATATTTAAATGGATAATATCTGGGAAGTACATAAGAATTATTAATAGTGATTATTTCTAGGGAGAGAGACTTTTACTGTAATCCTGTACCATATGAATCTTTTATAGAGTGTGTTTTCTTTTATGAAAAGTGAATTAACATAAACATACTGTATATAGTATATCTGAAATGTTTTGTTTATTAGGGATAATTGAAACAAAAATTTAATTTATCAGATATATGGATAATGAATGAATGACTGGGGCTGGCTGCTAGCTTTTTTTCTTTTTTATAACTAGCTTTTAGTGCCAATGAATGGGATAGTCTTGTAAAAGTAAATTATTCTGTCCCCAGATGTCTGTCACGTCACTTTGAGAAAATGCTACACTAAAGTGGTGCTGCTTTTTTCATGTGGTGAATTTAAGGGGGAACTATATCCTGTATCCATTTCTCTTTATTTATTTATTTTTATTTATTTATTTATTTGTTTATTGGCTGCATTGGGTCTTCATTGCTGCACACAGGCTTTCTCTAGTTGCGGTGGTTGGGGGCTGCTCTTCATTGTTGTGCGCGGGCTCCTCATTGCGGTGACTTCTCTTATTGCAGAGCACGGGCTCTAGGCGCATGGGCTTCAGTAGTTGTGGCATGTGGGCTCAATATTTGTGGCTCATGGGCTCTGGAGTGCAGGCTCAGTAGTTGTGGCGCACGGGCTTAGTTGCTCTGTGGCATGTGGGATCTTCCTGGGACAGGGATCGAACCTGTGTCCCCTGCATTGGCAGGTGAATTCTTAACCACTGCACAACCTAGGAAGTCCCCATTATGCTTTTAAATGTGGGAAATTGAAAGCTAGATGGAGAGAGCCTATAGATACCAAATTGGGGGTAGGGAGCATATTTCTTTGTCAAAGTGGAGACTGTTTCTACAGATACCGAATTGGGGGTAGGGAGCATATTTCTTTGTCAAAGTGGAGAATATTTCTTTGCCTGTAATGCATGAACAAAGTGTGTCTCTGTCAAAAGCATACACATAGGCCCTGGGTCTTACTCGTTTGTTTACAGTACTTTCCTGACCCTGGTGGGTATTTGAGTTGCCACCTCTGCCTTAATTTGTGTGCTTCATTGTGTACATCTTACACAGCATGTGTTGTGTATTGTGGAATTGAGTTAGAGTGAGGTCCTTCTTAGTTTTATTCAACTGTGTTTAACTATTGAATCGGGAAGAATCGAGTTTTAAGATGATATCTTGTAAGGCAAACCCATTGTATTTCCTTTAAATTTAGAAGTAATAAGGTCTGTGGCTTTGCTGGTACTGTTTCAGGTCCCTTTGAGTGCTAAGTGAATAGATCATAGGAAGCCAGTCAAGAGATAGAAACTGCTGTGGGATGAGGAAGAAAAAGGAGTTTCTGTAATGTAGGAAGTGAGTGTAGCTGGGTCTGTGGTCTGAAGGTCAACTGTGAATGACTAAAACTGAAACATACTTAGGTATTAAATGGACCCATAGCACTCTGTTCCGGGGACTAGAGCAAGAAGAAGGGAGATGAGCAGTCACAACACAGGAGAATCTTGAGGTTTAAGAAAGGCTACTGGGGCTTCCAGAGAAATTGGGTATGTAATGTTAAAGGTTTACATTTTTTTCCTATAAGCAATGGGGAAACCTTGGTTTGGCTTTAAAGGGAATGACCCCCCAGCAGGCATCAGATACATTCATTGTAAGAATCAGTCCATTAGGGCCTTCCTGCCTCTAAGGACTCTCTTCCTAGAATATTGTCCCATGATCCAGGGCTATGTTCTCTCTCCTAACTGGCCAAGCTCCAGAGCATGGTGATAAGACCCTCAATAATTTGGGTACTGCCATATTTTCTAGCCTCATCTACCCCGCACCCTGATCCTGCTACTTTATGCGCTAGTATTGCTAATCTACTTGTAGTTACTTGAGCTTATTATGCTCTTTCATGCCTCTAAGCTTTTACATATGCTATGGTTTCTTCCCAGAATGCTTTTATTCCTTTGTCTTATTTGGTAAACCACAAGTCATTTTTTTAAAAGACATCTCAGATGTTTCTTCTGGGATATCTTTTTTGACAATGAATTTCCCAAATTAGTAACAACAACAACGCAGCTGTAAGTTTTATTGCACTTTGTTTTATTGTGCTTCACAGATATTGTGGGATTTTTTGTTTTTTTTGGTTTTTTTTTTTACAAATTAAAAGTTTGTGGCAACCCTTTGTTGAGCTTATGTTTTGGTGCCATTTTTCCAATAGCATTATTTTTTTGTTAAGGTATGTACTTTGTTTTTTAAGACATAATGGTATTGCACACTTAATAGAGTACAGTATAGTGTAAACATAACTGTTATATGCTCTAGGAAACAAAAAACTTCATTTGACTCACTTTATTGTGATATTCACTTTATTGTGGCGGTCTGGAACCAAACCCACAATGTCTCCGAGGTATGCCTGTAACATAACAAAATAATAATAATAATAATAATAACTGTCTAATTCGTATCCTAGTGCTCCCTACATTTCATGCCCTCAGGTATAGGTGACAGTAGGGAGAAGCGAGGATTTGGATGGAAGGATGTATGTCCTGCCTAAAAGCACTTTCATTTCAATTAAAAAACAAAACTATATTCTATTCAAATAATACCCTTCTGTGGAAGAGATTTGATTCGTTATTATTATGTAGCCTTTGGTGTATCACATTATAAATGCTTAAATGTTTATTCACCGAAATATAGTTAATTTCCTAGCTAAGTAAGGGAGATGACAGTGTCCTAAAGTATATTAATGGTTTGTTAGGGACCGTTTTTAAAATATTAATGTTTTCTATTCAAGAGCCATTGAAGGACACAGGCAGAGATGCTATAGATGTAGAGAACACAGAGGGGTAGGGTTGAATTTGTCCTTTTTAGCTTGTGCTTTTCTCTTACTGTTCTTTCTCCAGTTTCTACTAATGATGGGTTCTCTGGCAATTACATTTATCGGTATGTATGCAAATATATTTACTGCCTAGTAGAGCAGTACAACCTGAGGAATAGAGTGAGTTCTACTCAAGAATGACAAGAGGCAATGGTTAAAACAGAGTTTTTCCTTTGCTCAATCTACTTTAGCTCTTAGGAAGAGATTAAGAAATGGGAAAAGAAGGATATAGAGCTTGTCTTAGCTTCAGCTACCATAACAAAATACTATAGATTGAGTGGCTTAAACAACAAAAATTTAAAGTCCAAGATCAAGGCCAGGCTGATTTGGTTTCTGGTGAGAATCCTCTTTTTGGCTTGCAGACACCTGCCTTCTCATTGTGTCCTCACCTGGCCTGGGGGGAGAGAGAGGAGAGTATCTGATATTTCTTCTTATAAGGACACTAATTGCATCATGGGGGCCCTACCCTCATGACCTCATCTAAACCTAATTATCTGCCAAAGGCCCCATCTCCAAATATCATCTGATTTGTGGGTTAGGGCTTCAACATACTAATTTTAGGGGACATAATTCAGGCTATAGAAGTGGTTCAGTAATTTTTTGGTGACTTTCTTATATCTTAAAATTTTTGACCATTATTAATAATGCCTTGGGAACTCTCCCCAGAACAGGAGAGTTTTTTCCTCCCTTAAGTTTTATGTGTTACCATGGTTATCAGGTTTTTAAAAATAAGAACTCCAGATGTCATAGTAATAATTTTCAGACATCAGAGTCTCTCCTCAAAGATTATGTTACTTTGGCTTCAATAAAGTTTCTTCTCCCCTTTTCTTTTCCACTTCATCTCTCCTCTTACAGGAGCCCTTTTATGGTCTTATTATTGTTACATCAGTTTTAGTATAGGCTTTTCTTTTTTGCAGGTGGAGACCACGTGGCTTTGCAAGGCCAGAGTTAATGAAGATCTTATACAACTCACTGGACGATTCCTTTAAACGCCTTATTTATCCTCTCCTTTGTAGAGAGTTCAGGTATGCATCTTGTCTTATTTAACTTTGTGTACTGTTTATTTTTGTGTATGGTAATAGGCCCATTAAAGCATGTAGTAAATATTTGTTAATCCATTAACCAATCCAAAGAACTGAGTCAGAATCACAGTCTTAAATTTAAGCCTAGATGTCAATCTGTAGAGGCATTCACATGCATAGATCAAAAAACATAGCTCTTAATTACGGTATACTTTTCAAATCTTGACCCCTTCCAGTTCTGCAATACCAGTCTTGCAGTTTGACAACCAAGCCAAACAAATGGTTTTATTGATGAGAGATTTGGCTTGGGAGAAGCAAACTAAGAAGTTAATGGAGAAGTTAGCTGGCAGGAGTTTTAGAGGTAAGGGAGCCAAAAAAGGCGTAAGGAAATCAGTGGAGCACATGACAAATGTATTACTATGAGAGAAAGCTAATATATATTTAACTCCAAATGGGAGTTGTTTCAGTGAATCATTATCAGCAGTGATGAGCAGATATTAGATGATTATTAAAGTGACCATCTAAATGAACTAGCAGAAGAACTAAGGGTTACAAAGAACTGCAAAAGAGGTGAGGTACCAAATGTTTTTGGGGGAGAAGATGGACAGAAATGTTGGGAGGCAAAAACCCTCTTTCCTGCTTCTCTCTAGCTTTTGTCCTGGTAGTTAGCCTTTAGACACCAGCCATGCCTCCATGTATTCCTTTCTGCATGCTGTAGATTTTCTTCATTCTCACTTATTTAGAGGTTTCAGCAAGGGTTACCTGGAAACTATAGATTTTTAGCCATCTCTTCAGGCTCACTAGAAGTTATAGCAGCCTTTATGTTTGTCTGTTTTTCTTTTATTGGACTTGGCCATTGACTTGGGAGGCATTTAGAGTAGGGAGTGAGCAGGTACTATTAAAAAGGACATATAGCTTCTTTATCCAACATTTTTTTTTATCAAAGTCATTCATTCTCTTGATTCATCCTTTTATCTTGTTTTCTCATGTTGCATATAATGTCCAGTGGTGCTTTTGACATTTTTGCATATATTTGGTGTGAATAGCTTTATTGCTTATGGAATAATTTCATTGAGGTTTAATGTGTGCAGTTTGGTGTGGGATTGTTTAATGTATAATTCTTCTCCGACTTCCATTAGCAGTGGCAAGCAAGAGCACTTTCTTCCTCTTTTTCTAAAATGCCTGTGGTTAAAAAAATATATCTTATTTCAGTCCATAAATTGGTTTGCAGACATTGTTTACGGATGTGTCTCTTGATAGAAATACTTGTAATTACCTGAACAGCAGTTGAGGGGGGAAAACCCTAATTGATTTATTTTTTAAAGAAAATTAATTTTCTAATTAAAAAGAAATTTGTCCAAGTGTAGAAAAATTGAAAGAATCAGTAAAACACAAAGGAAAAAAAAACACATAAATTCACTACCTAGAGATAACCATTGTTAACTTGAATTTTCTCCATTCATGTGTGTGTATTAAAAGAGATCATATAGACTATATTATTTTGCAGCCATTTTATTCAGTTGACTATGTAAGATTCATTGTCCACTTCTGCATTTTTGTTTCCATGACTGTTGTGATCATTCATTCATGTGTCATTTTTCACACATACCTCTTTCATCAAGACTACATTATCAGTATTACCAAGTGTGGTCTATTATACCATCTTTTATTAGATCTTGAATTTTGCCTCCTCTTTATCTCCATCTTTACTAGGTGATATTATATCCATGATTAGTTCAGGTTATCATCATTTCGTGTCTGAATTACTATAGTAGGGTCATAGATGACCCTGTCTTGTATTTTCTAATACATGTTCCACATTGCCATCTTAAAATTCCCATCTGATTATTTCATACTCTTTTACTTAAAATCCTTCAGTGGATCTTCTTTGTCTCCAGGATAAAATCCCTGCTCTTTAGAAGGACCCTTTGTGGTCTGTTTTTTTCTTTCTCTGCAGCCCTTTGTCTTGGTATTTCTTTTTACTTTATCATGTGAAATTATTTGCTTTTTCTATAAATGAGCCATGAGCTTTTGTGAGCTTTTACATATGCAGCTTCTATTGCCCAGAGTATTTTCTCTGTGCCCTTCAGCTACTCTCCCTACCTTTGTTTGCTTAACTATTACTTATCCTTCTTGATTCACCTGAGAAGACATCTCTTTTAGAAAGTTCTCCTAATTTAGCTATCCCTACCATGTGTTATACTCATTTGTTTATTTTTCTGTTTCTTCCACTAGACAGTGATCTTCAGGGCAGGGATTTTTTCAGCTTTGTATCTCTCACATCAATCACAATACCTTGTATAAGACTGAGTACGAATGCTCACTCAATAAATAAAGTTAAAAGTGAAGATTTAGAAATACCTGTAATGATATTTTCATAGCGCTTAGCTGAATGTAGGGAGAATGACAGTGAAATATTAGAGAAGATCAGAGAAAAGCCTTAAGAAACTGAATTAAGCCATAAAAACAAATGTTAGCTGTATGTGCCTTTATTTTTCTATTTTTTATTTTTTTTAAGTTTAGTCACTCATTTATTTATTTTTGGCTGTGTTGGGTCTTTGTTGCTGCGCTCGGGCTTTCTCTAGTTGTGGCAAGTAGATGCTGCTCTTTATTGTGGTATGTGGGCTTCTCATTGCGGTGGCTTCTCTTGTTGCAGAGCATGGGCTCTAGGCCCGCAAGCTTCAGTAGTTGTGGCTCGTGGGCATAGTTGCTCCATGGCATGTGGGATCTTCCCGGCCCAGGGATTAAACCCATGTCCCCTGCGTTGGCAGATGGATTCTTAACCACTGTGCCACCAGGGAAGTCCCTGTATGTGCCTTTAGATACGTAGATAATTCTACCTCAGTGCTGTTCTGATATGAAATGTGCTCTGAATTTCTTTTGTTCTTGTGCCCATTGGCATGCACTTTTGTTTTTAACCTGATCTAATAGAGAAGACATACTTTTACTAAATTCTTTTGAATTTCAGGAGATAATATGCTAAGAACTTTTGTTAACTAGGTGAATGTTATAAAACTTAGTTCCCAAATGCCAAGTTCAATATAGACATGTATTTTTTTTATCTTTGAAAAAGTTTTAAAATTAGACTTTTAATAGCTTCTGTGGATAAAATTGGGAAGTTATTTATGTGAGGCAGGATTCTGGGGATAAATGTGGGGAATGGAATAGAGTGAGAAGATGGCACTGAGATATATATATAGGTGAGGGTATAAAACTAAGTATTGATGGAGGAGGCTACTTATGATTCAATAATTGATCACTAATTATGTATTTGTATTTTTAATCAGCTGATAAACTTTGACACCCCATGTGATTTCACAGATACTTATATATGTAAATTTCTTATATAAGGGAAAGCAGATAGAGAAGGAGTGTAGGTATGACAAACTCAGCAGGTTTGATACCACAAAATTGTTTGTGTTTGTATATCATGTATTACTGAGCTTAGCGAAAAGAGACTCAATAGAATTTTGTATGTGATTTTTTTTCTCTTGTTATTTTGTTATAATGAATACTCCAGTGAGGAATAATTGTATAAAATGAATTTGTGCTCTTTTTCTGGAATAAAATTTGAATGAATGAAAAACTGAATACTTTTTTTTTCTTCTCTTTTTCTATTTCTAAAGAGCCAAACTAACATCAGATGCAGAGAAGGAATCAGTAATGATGTTTGGACGGAACCTTCGTCAGCTCCTTTTAACAAGTCCTGTCCCAGGGCGTACCTTGATGGGAGTGGATCCTGGTTATAAACACGGGTGCAAATTAGCCATAATTTCTCCTACCAGTAAATATATCTTTCAGCTTTCTGTATAAGAGTTGTTTGGTTGGTCATAAATTTCACTTCATATATTTCATGAGGCTTTGGAAATTATGTTAATTTTCAAGGAATAGATGATGGTTTTCTCACAAAATGGAATATGGGAATCAGAATCAAGCTTCCTATTCGTTGACCCAGACACTCAACATTTACTGTCATTTATGTCCTTCCTTCGGTCACAGTGGATATACTGAGGATTAACTGGGCTCAGACTTTAATAACTCCATCCCCCATCAACTTCTGCTTATAGAGACTGCATTTATATATGATGCACTTTAATTCTGTATGTATTGTAAATATCATGAGACATTTTTATCGTTTTGTCTAGTCAGTATTTTTTTTTGTGTTTAGTCATATATTTGCCCTTTCTGTTATCTTCATTTCTCTCTGCATTTCTTTGTTTCCATTTGAGATCATTTTCTTTCTTCCTAAAGCTCTAGCCTGTTACTTTTTAGTGTGTATCAGCTAGTGACAAATTGTTTCCTTTTTTTTTTTTGTCTGAAAGTTTCTGATTTGCCTTTGGTTTTGAAAAATATTTTTGCTGGGTGTAGAATTCAAGATTGGCAGTATTTTCAGTACTTTAAAGATGTCATTTCTTTCTTTTTTTTTTTTTTTTTTCCTGGCTACTACTGTTTCTGTTGAGAAGTCAGCCAGAAATCTTATAATTGTTCCTTTGAAGGTAGTAATTTTTTCCTCTGGCTGCTAAGATATTTTTCTTTGTGATTTTCAGAAGTTTTCTTATATGCTTAGCTGTTTCTTTGTGTGTGTGTTGTTTGTTTGTTTTGGGGGAGGGGAACATGAATTCTGCTTGTGGTTTGTAGACCTTGCATCTCTTTCTGGAATTCCAATTACGTGTATTTTAGACCATTCAATTTCCTCTTCTATTTTCAATTCTTTTATTTTCTATTCATTGTCTTTAAGTTAATTAATCCTCTATTCTGCTATGCCCAATGTGCTAGTAAGCCCACTGAATTATTTATTTATCATGTCTTTAAGTTTTTGAATTTCCATTTGATACTTACAAAAAATAGGTTATAATTCTATGGTGAACTTCTTCACCTTTTAATTTTTTTTGATTGCTTACATTTTTCTTATGCTTCTTTTGGTTTAAGTTTTCATTCCTGGGATAACTTTTTCTTTCATATTTAGTTCATTCCTGAGGTCTTTCATGTTACTTCTGATGTTTTCTAATTCTGATTTATTTTATTCTCTTTTTCTATCATCTTTTTTTTTTTTTTTTTGATAGCTTGTTCTTATATATTGGGTTATAGTTTTTCTCTGTTTTGGGGCACATCTTTCTGTAAGGACATCATACTAGTCTTTTTTTATTTCCTGATTTGAAAAATAATCATTCTGTATGAAATTTGACTATGATCCTTTTCTGTTGCTTAGTTTTACTTAAAATTAGTTTTCCTCATCTTTCAGGATGGAAGGCTAGGTAGGGTAGCTGTATATCTCTAGAACTATCATTTCTACTTTTTTCAAATTATTGGGAAGAAAAACTTTTATATCTAGTTGGATAGAGAGATAACCTTATACTTTCTGAAATTTGCTTTCCTGTTGCTTTCTTCCCTTTTTCCTAGACTTTTTCCTCTTTTGCCCATACTGTCCTTACCTTGCCCGATATGGATATGATTCTCAGCAGTTTTTTCTCACTGTGGGGTTTTGTCTTGAAAAGAATGTTCTTCTTGTTAGTTTCTAGAGTTCAGAAACCAGAGTTTTCCAATCCTTTCTGAACTTACTGTGCAACCTTTATACTGACCTATAAATTAGAGTATGCACAGGTCTTTTCCATTTTTTCTTCCTGTTCTCAAACAGGCCAGTTTTGATTTCCAGGGAAGTACTTTCTGACATTTTGAGGCTTCTTCTGATCTCAGGTCCATGAGATACTCCATTGTTTCTCTCTGCCTCCTGCCACAGAAACGCTGATGCACATTGGTCTTGGTAGTTGTTGGTGCATTGTTCCCCCCTGCTCACCTTCTGGGTTTTGTGGGAATACATTTTTTATAAATATAACTATGGGTTTTTGATTTTGTTGTCCTAGTTGCTCCTTTTTTATGCCATGCATTTTTACAATAAATGGAAAGTATATTTTGTCAGTGTTTTTTCCTACATCTATTGAGCTACCATATGGCTTTTATCCTTTACTGTATTTGTACTGTTTATAGAATGGTTCTTTTTAAAATTTTATGCCTACATGTGTATATATTTTCTGTCTGTTTTGGTAAGACTTTTCCAAGAATTTATCCATTTCATCATTTAATCTAAATTAACATAAAATTGTTTATGATAATCTCTCTGTATCTTTTAAATTTGTGCTGAATTTCTAGTTATACCCCCTTCTCATTTCTAATATAATTTATTTGTGTCATCTGTCCTTTTGCTTGATTGGTATTGCTAAAAGTATGTATTTTTCTTAACAGGTGATTCAAAATTTTAAACTTCATTGATCTTCTCTATTATATGGGTTTTTTTTCTATTTCATTAGTTTCTGCTTTTTTAACTTTATTGTTTTCTTCCTTCCACTTTCTTTGAGACTATTCTGTCGTTCTTTTTCTACTTCCTAAGTTGTCACATAGCTCATTATTTCTATTCTTTAGGTCGTTACCCTCAAATTTTAAAATATACTTCTGGCTGAAATATATTAAAGAAAAGCTCACAGTTCATAAGTAGGCAGCTGAAAAAATTACATAAGGTGAAGAAATTTACATATCTACAACCCTAAGGAAGAAATGAATAGTATTACAGCACTCACTGATATATAGTAAATATTCAGTAAATGTAAGTTTTTACTATTTTTGATGTTAATTGTTATTAAAAATCATTTCTTTTTAAGGTATCATGGCATATTATCTAGTTAATAATGGTTTTTGTCTAGCAAATAGAATCCGAGTAACTTTGGAAGTAACAGAATTTCAGAGTGCTTAAGGGGGAATCTGATTAAGGAATATGAAAGATTCAGACTGTATTTTAAAAGATGAACCAGTTCCCTTTTTCAGTTTCAACCTGCTTAATCAGATCAGTGGTGTGTTATATTTTGTAATTTTTCACAAAATGGCTTTTTCTTTTCGCTTTTTCCTAAGGTCAGATACTTCATACCGATGTGGTGTACTTGCATTGTGGACAAGGCTTCCGAGAGGCAGAGAAAATTAAGAGGCTTTTGCTGAATTTCAGGTATGAAAATAAGTAACCTTTTGAGTATTTCAGTATCTCAGTCAATCAGAGATATCTTTGAAGTCCCTGATTTGGAGGGAGGGATTAAAGGAAGTGCCTTGGTGTTAGAAAAGGAACCATGTAGAACAGTGCCGGGGCTGATTGCTGTAGAACTCTACGTTTGGAGGCTCTGGAGGTTTGCTGCTCTTTTCCTCTGCTGCCTTCACTAGGCAAAGGTGGCAATAGGAGCAAAAGGGAGCATTTAATTCTTCAATTTGGGCTTCCTCTCTCTGTCTCTTTCTTTCTTTCTCCTTCCCTCCCTCCCTCTCTCTCTCTCTTTCTTTTTCATGGATCGGAAGAATGTATGTGGCAGTAGTTAGAGAAGCTTCGGAAATTACTTGAAAATGTGTTACATAATTCAGCCATAATTCTTTATTATGGCTTAGAATGTTCCAGAGTTTATGTATTCATGTCTGAATTTGGTTCCTTCTCGATGGGAAGAAAGCTAGCTGTTGTTGAGATCGTGTGACCATAAAACATTTCTCCACTGCCTGCTATAATACCTAGTGCAGGGGCAGTGTCTTTTACTCTACATGAGTCTGCATGGCCTTTGTGAGATAGTGGAGAGGTTGCTTGGATATATGAGAGAATAAGAGCATCATATAATACTGTTTGTGCATTCTGTCCATTTTCTCCTGATTGATTTAGAAGCATGCCTCGATCTCATCCAGTTTCTCATTCTGTCTCTCCTTGAAGCTGCAGCACAGTGGTGATTGGAAATGGAACTGCCTGCCGGGAAACAGAAGCTTACTTTGCTGACCTGATAATGAAAAACTACTTTGCACCACTGGATGTCGTTTACTGGTAAGGATGTTAGGAATGTTTGTTTTCTTTGAGAGGCAAAAGAACTTGTCAAGTTCCTTCCGTGATAAATTCTCCCTTCTCTTTTTAAGATGTACGTCTTGTTTGCCCTCATAGCACCTCTTCCTATTGATAAGAGCTTTGCAGGACAATGTACAGTGTCTGTCTTTTGGAGAAATTGGAGTTTCAGTATACTGAAACTGCTCACAGATGCAGCAAGTTAGGGCTTACTTGGATTCTTGGGGTTTTCCAGGTAGTACGTTGTGTGAGGGCTCTAGCTAACTAGTGACTAGTAAGTAGAATGGTGTACAGGCCTAGCAGCTACAGACTGTGGATAACTTAGTCTTCTTCTTCCAAAGTCTTGATGCCTATGAATCTCTGGCCTTCAGAACTGAGAGCCAAGGTAAGTATTACAAATTAAAAGCGTTTCTGATTTTCCTTTCTCATTTGTCTCTTCATCACACGCTTTCATTTTGTATAGGCATACAGTTGACTTCTAAATAACTCTGGATTAGCATGACTCATATCTTAAGTCCTGCTCCTAGGTTAGTAGTTCTGCTTTCATTCACCATTGTTTCCTCACTTTCCCTTTGAACTTCAAATAGCCACGTTTCCCTTTTCCAAAGTACAGTAGAATGCTAAATCCTAAAGGGTTTAATTTTAGGAGAGAAGATAGTTATAATGGGTGATCTAGAGGAGAGCACGTAAGAGCCGTCTCCCACTGCTTTTTGAGAAATGTAATAACTGAGTATAGTCAGCTGATAAGTATGTGATCAGGATCAACAAAAGAAAACCAAAACCCTACTCAGGAAGAAGAATTCTAGGATCCATTCAGATAGGCCAAAAGAGAGGGGCCTTGTGTTTAGTGTAGTATTCCATGTGCCAAGAGTATAATCAAGATGTTAGAAAAACAAACTCAGGGTAACCAAAGGGGACAAACTGTAAGTGCTGTGGGATCATGGTTCAGGAAAGGATCAGATTGAATAGTCTGCCTCAGCTTTTTTCCCTCTCCCTCTTGTTGTTCAGTTTGGTCTTGGAAATACTGTGGATCTTCCCTGTTCTGGGAAGTGCAGACATGTACCCAGTCCTTTTGGGAACCTAACACAAGGACCTGACATAACTAATTCAGTTTATCTCAGGCAATTTCTGTAATTTCTTTTTAACTTGTTCACATTAATTTGATATAATTATCTTGGATACATGTATAGTGATTATAAAAAGAACTTTCAAATTATTAAAAACATTAAATAGTGAAGACTTGTTGGATTTCATCTGAATTTGCTTATAGAGTCTCCCTTTCTGGAATTTGCAGCAGTGTATGGTAGTAGAAAGAGGATGAGCTTTGGAGCCAGACAAATCTGGGTTCGTCTTTTGTTGTCACCATTTACTGGTTATGCAAGTTTGTAAGACTTACTCTGCCTCTCTGAGCTTCTCTTTGCATCATTAAAATGGGGAATGCTTTTGCTTTCAGTAATGTTTTGAAGTTTTCTTTATAATTATTTTGCATATTCAATACTAAAACTTTCTTTCGTATTTCTCTCTTTTTGTGGTTGTGTTAGGAATTACTTGACTACATTGCTTTATATCTGTATAAAGGAACACTTTTATAACGTTACTTTTGTTCCCCAACCATAGTACAGAATTCTTTCACTGTTTATACTTAGTTTTTCAGGTGATTTTCTTGGATTTCAAGAGAATATATGGTCATAGCATCTGCAAAAAACAATGAATTTATCAATTCTTTTTCTAGTTTTATACCTTTTTATTTTCTTCTCTTCTTTAAAGGTTTCTTGCAATATCTTTGAAAAGCTATTAAATAGTAGTAGTGATAGAGGATTTTTTTCCCTCCTTTACTTTTATTAGAATGCTTCTAGTGTTTCTCTTAAGTATGATACTGTCTTTTGTATGTTTTTTAAAAAAATCATTTAAAGGAAAGTCTTTATTTATGAGTGTTTTAAAAATACTGATACCTATTTTATTATACTTTAAAAATCAAAGATAAAAGATAACTAATGCTTTTTCAGAATTTTGCCATAATAATTTTTCTCTAAAGAGTTTTTTTTCCCCTCTTTTGATCAATATGCTCAATTCTAAAAGTAGTAGATTTCCTACAATTGAACCATCTTTGCAGTTCTGATTTGAACTTTACTTTGTCATAGTATATTATTCTCTTAATGTACTTTTGGAGTATATGTGCTAGTATTTTATTATGTGCTTTTGAAATCCTCAAATGATGCAAATACTTCATCAGAAGTTACAGTGTGTGCTTTAGGAAAATCAACTGTTCAATTTTATTTTGTTATCATTTTGCCAGTTCAACATACCTTTATGAAGAAACCATATTTTCTCATCTAATGCCTTGAAATTACATTGCAAACTACTTTTAAATTGAAATTTCCATGCTTTCGAGTCATTTTTAACACTCTTGAACAGATAATCTGATAGGCATTCCTATAATTCTGTCAGCTACTCATCCTGAAGAACCTTTTCCTGACACATCCACCAGCACATTCCTTCTTATCTATTCCTTCTAACATCTCTTACCCTGAACTACTTGCCACAGGTTAACATATACCATGATTTATCTTCTAACTTGTAAACCCCATGCATCCTGACCCATCCATCCAACTTCGTCTCAATCATTTCTTTTAAAATACCTTATAAACTCTGATACTTATACCTCCTGTGGAGGAAGTCATCCAAAGCCTCAAATGTCAGTTACCAAAGGAGAAAAAAAAATGGATTAAGTTGTAGAATATAACTGCACTAGATCTTAGTTTGCCATACGTGTTTAAAGTTGGAAGTCTGTGTGAAAAGAAATTCTACAGTATTATGTGTCATTTGTTTTAAATATGTGCTAGAATGATTTGTTCTTTTCAATCCTCTGGCCCATAGTAGGTGGTCACTTTATTTTTTGAGTTTCTGAATATTTGTTCCCATGTATTTTAAAACGTTACACTTGAGTATTTTCTCCTTTTTCTTTTAATCCCTGTTTTTCCTTTTGTAAAAAACAGTGTTTTCTTTTGGGTAGCAATGGTACAATTTATTGAACTGTAGAAATGGCTAGCTCCTTATGAGGCGTTTGTGTTTATATGCACTGTATCTTGTTTCTCCTACATTGATACCTTCTTAAATCAGCGTACCATGTTTTACTTATCTCTGCCTGCTTCACGTTGCATATTTCTATTTTTATAGATGCATCTCAATAACTATTTACCTATTTGAATTGTTAAATATTAACAATAAAACTGTTTTTAATCAGATAAGTCTTTTCAAGGCTACAGACCGGAATTACTGTCTGCAACAATTATGGAAAATTTCCCCTCTGCTTAATGCTTTGGTAAACCTATGATGTACTGTCTTCTCTGTTTTTTCATTGATACAGAAATTTGCGTTTAGTGGATTATAGACTTATATTCTGCCAAAGATAAATGATGATTTCTGAAATAAAGGTATTGTTTGGTTAGAGTTATATGTTTATTAATGATCTATGAGAGAATTATAAGTAATCTCTAAAACTTGCCGTCTTGTGTTTCAAACTATGATTGGCCAGATTTATGCTGATAGTGGAAACATTGCTAGAAATCACAGCATTATGTGCATTCTGGAGAATCACAGATACATGAGACCCCTTAAAACCTGAGAGCAGAAAATGGAAAATAAAATTTTGTGCTGTTAAATCCAACCCTTTGCTTAATGTTTCTACTCTAAAAGCTGAAATATACAAGTGACTTTGAGCAGCCAAATATAGAAAATAAGAGAAATTAATTTTGCTTCCTAATGGCTTTATTCATCAGGATAGTGAAAGAATTAGAAAATGGAATGAACTGAGAAGGTGTGGTATGTGATGAAAGAATGAGAAAAGGGAAGGGGGGCTGTAGTGGAGGATTGGGGTTGTAATTTTTGAGGTTAGATGTATACTGAGGGGCCTGGTCAGTGAAGGGTAAGCAAATAGCCAGACTTTGTTAGGAAAAAAGGGTTGGTTTTGGACATCTGTGGAATACACATTAGAGCTCTTCCTTCTTTTTATTTCAGAAGCGTACCAACCATTTAACAGAAGGAAGATATAATTTAAGGAACCATAACTTTATTGCTTGAGATAAGTTGACGTACCTTTCAGACTTGACTTAATCTTCGGGAATAGCTTGAGGTTCAAAGGGTTAACTCACTTGTGAAAACTGTGTAATAGTGAAGCTAATAAGAATTTTTTGATTAAAATTAAAAATCAAATATTTCTTTAGAGATATTAATAATATTTATTATCATAGATACATTGGAAAATATAAAGTGACAGGATTTTCTGTTATCTAGACTGTTATATTTTAGAGCGATTTCTAGATTTTTCTTGTGTGTGTGTGTATATTAAAAAGGAACTCACACTGTACATGTTCTATAACCTTTCCCTACTTAATGTATCATCATTTTCTCTTACCCATAAACCTGTCTGTGTTTCAGTTTCATCATGCATAAAATGGAATAATAATAGTACCCCTCTCATAGAGTTATTATGAAGGTTAAATGAGTTCATAATATAAAGTGCTTAGAACAGCATATTATTATTATTACTATTATTATTATTATTGAGGTGAAATATATTTTTATATATTCATTGGCCGTTTATGGATTTTTTGTGTATGTGTGGGTGGCTTGTTTGTGTCCTTTGCCCATTTTTTTTTCTTTTAGAGGTTTCCATCTTGTTCATAATTGCTCTTGTTCAGATTTGTAAATGTCTGTATAGTAATAATCAGTCTGTCATAATTTTTGCAAATTCTGCAAATCATTTCCCCTGTTTTTGTGTTTATAATTTGAGCTTTATTTCATATAGAATTTAAAATTTTATTTTCTCAGACTTATCTTTTTCTTTATGGCTTTTGAGTTTTGTATTATGCTTGAAACTTTTCTTTATGTCTTCTGACTTTTTGTTTTGAAGCCACAAACCTCATTATCCTCTCCTTTACTTGTGTGGTTGCTTTGATACTTTATTCTCTAAGAAGCCAAAAATTAATGAGAGAATCTCAATCAGCTTAGATAACAGAAACAGAGAGTAGAAGGCTGTTAGATAACCTGAGGGTAGTTTTGAACAAGGAATGGGTGCCAGTTTCCCCCATTCTTCTTAAGGCTTCTCTTTTCACCAACTCTGGTGTTTTGTAAACAGCAGAGCCACCTGATTTCTTCCTGTCCTTTTCCTCCCTCTTCTCCTTTCCTTTCTCCTTCCCTCATTTTTCTTCTTCTTCCCTCCCTTCTTTCATCCCTCCCTTTTCCCTACCTTAATTCTCTTGTTTGGTTATACCATATTTTTGACATCTCCTGTTGTTTGACAGCTGGATTTTTTCCAATCTTTGATGTATCGTTAGTTTTAAACCTAACAGTACAGACTTATTGACCATAATTTAAGTATTTATTTGTAGGGATGTTTAGGATGGTATTTGTAATGAGCTGAGGAGAAAGGTTATTTCTTTTTCCAAATTTATCATTGACAACTTAATCAGAAGAGTACAGATGTGTTGATAAGAAATAAAATATCGAATTGTTTATTGTTCCTTTTTGCTATTAGGTAGCATTTTATACTGCTTTATTTAGTCTACTTAAAATTTATTGGGATTCTTGAATTGGTAGAGTCATGTCTTTTGGTTCTTTAAAACTCAGCCATCACTTTTCAATTGTTACTTCTGTCCCATTTTTTCCTCTCTGTTCTCCCTCTGAAATTGCAATAACATCTATTCAGGCTTCTCACTCTATCCTCCATGCCTTTTAACCTCTCTCTTTTCATTTTCCGTTTCTTGTTTCTCTTTGCTGCTTTGTGGTTGATTTCTTCAAATCTTTTTCTCCAATTCACTAGCTTTTTCTTTAGCTTTCAGACCCATCCATTGAATTTTTTACTTCTAGAAGTTATATTTGTTACTTCTAGAAGTCCTGTTTATTAATTTTTCAGTTGAGAGATATTTGGCAGATATTGAGAGATAATTGGCATGTAATAAACTGCACATATTTAAAGATTTCAGTTTCCTAAGTTTTGATATGTGTTCTCCCATGAAACTATTGCCACAATTAAGATAATGAACATACTCATTACCCCCCAGATTTCCTGATGTTCTTTTATAATCCATCCTGCATTCCCTGACCCCTCTGTCCTTCAGGCAACCTCTGATTTTGCTTTATGTAGCTATAGATTAGCTTCTGTTGTCTAGACTTGTATGTAATTGGAATCATACAGTATGTATTCACACAGTGCAATTATTTTGAGGTTCATCCATGATGTTGTATATGCCAGTAGTTTGTTCTTTTTGTTGCTGAGTATTCTATTGTATGGTTAAATCATAATTAGTTTGTTCATTTACCTGTTGATGGGCATTTGAATTGTTGCCAGTTTTTCGCTGTTACAAATAAAGCTGTATGAACATTCTTTTTCAAGTCTTTGCATGGACATATTCTTTCATTTATGTTGGGTGTATAAGTATGAGTGGAATGGCTATACTGTATAGTAGGTATATGTTTAACTTAAGAAATTGCCAAACTGTTTTCCAAGGTGGTTTTACCATTTTGCATTCCCACCAGCAGTGTATCAGAGTTCCAGCTTCTCCATATCCTTATCCATCTTCTTGGTATGGCTGGTCTTTTAAATTTAGCTGTCCTAGTGTGTAGTGATAGTTCATTGTGGTTTTAATTGACATTCCCCAGCAATAAATGATGTTGAGCATCTTTATTTGCTTATTTGTAATCCATGTATTTTCTTTGTAGTATCTGTCTGGATCTTCTTCCCATTAAAAAAAAATTGGATTGTTTTTCTTCCTATTATCTAATAAGAGTATTTTATATTTATTCTGGATACAACTCCTTGTTAAATACATGTTTTGTAAGCATTTTCTCCCAGTCTACAGCTTGCCTTTTCATTTTTTTTAACATGGTCTTTGGAAAAGCAAACATTTTAAATTCTGATGAAGTCCAATTTATCAGTTCGTTTTGTATATTCTTGCTTTTTATCCTATGTAAGTAATGTTTGGGAAGACTAAAGTCACTGTGATTTTCCTCTGAGTTTTGTTTTAGGAGTTTTATAGCTTTAAATTTATTTAGGTCTGTGATCCATTTAAAGCTAATTTTTCCATATGGTAAGAAGTTATTTTTTTCTCTACGGCTATGGATTATTCCAGTACCATTTGATGAAAGATTTTCCTTTCCCCATTGAATTGCTTTGGCGTCTTTGTTGAAAATCAACTGCTCATATATATGTGGATCGATTTCTGGAATCTATTCTGTTTAACTGAGCTATACATCTTTACAGTAATCTTTTTACCTTTAATTAATACTGCTCAGTGCTGATTTGTATAGCTTAATAAGTGATGAAATTCCATAGTGTAGTCCTTCAGTTTTGTTCTTTTTCAAAATCTTTTTGGCTATGTTAGGTCCATAGCACTTCTACCTAAATTGTTGAATCAGCTTTTCAGTTTCTTCTAATGTGCCTGCTGGGGTTTTGATTGGAATTAAGTTGACTATATAATTTAATTTGTGGGGAAATGACATCCATCCATTTAATTTTTAATTTTGGTTGTATTTTTTATATCTAGAAACTTTATATTTTCCAAATCTGCTTGATCATTCTTATAGTTTTTTACTTGTTCCTGAAAACATTTTTAAACTTATCTTTTATTTCCTTAATCATACTAAGCATTATTATTTTGCAGTCTGTGATAATTCTGATATCTAAAATCCTTACAAGTCTTATTTCTGCCATCTGTTGTTACTGCTAGTTCTGCTTTGTTTCCTTTCCTGCTCAGTTAATTTTTATTGAAAACTCCTTATTTTCATGGACTTTGTGGGAATTCATTGAGGCCTGGATTGTGAGTCACTTCAAAGAGGATTTGCATTTGCTTCTGCCAGGTTCTGGTAGACACCACCAGTTTGTGATCACTTAAATTCTCGGCTTGAATTTTTTCCTGGCCATCCAGGTAGTGTGAATTTAGGCTGCAAATGAGAGAGATGGCTTATGGTTCCATATTCTCATCAGAGGTTTCTCCTGTGACAAGATTTGAGATAGTCCATTTTCATTGCAATATTCTGGGGTTAGGGTACAGGGTATACTTTGACCCTTATACTTCAGGTTTAACCCTTTGGGATATGAGCTTTATATGTGGGAGAGTAGTTGGGGGAAATTATTTGTTAATACCATCTTAGGTGGACCCTGGCTTTTGCCTTCTAATCCTCTAGTTCTGTGAAGCTCTCTGAGGCCATAAAATTTACCTGGTTCAGCAATGCCCTCAGGTGAAAGTCAGCTTCAGAAATCAAGGTTCCCATGTTCTTTTTTTCTTTTTAGCTTGAGTATTTTTTTTTTCTTGCCAACTCACTGATGCATTTAAGAAGATGTATTATATCTAGTATGTTTAGTTGTTTTCAGTAAACTGTTGATCCAGGTAGCCAGTCTTCCCTATTACTGTCAATAAGGAGGTCACTGCTTGATTTTCTACTTTTAATCTACTTTAAATGTAAAATTTGATGTTTTCAGGCAGCAAAGACATAAACCATAAGGGAAAGTTAGAAGATGATCATTTTGAATCATCTCAATGTACACTTTTTGGTGGGGGGGATGCTGCATTGTGTGGCTTGTGGCAGTGAAAACGCTGAGCCCTAACCACTGGACAACCAGGAAATTAATTCCCTCAGTTTACACTTTTGAATTAAGAATTACTTGCTTCTTTTACTTGTTTCCTCTGGGTGTGAATACCTGTGAAACATGTGCATGACATTGTTCTCTGTCAATTTAATAGTTTTGTTTTTTTTTAAGCATGCTCAAACGAGTTTTGAAAAATCTAGGAAAATGCAAAAAGGAAAATAAAACTAATTTGTAATTCACCACTCAGAGAATGGTATTAATACTTTATTTTATTCTAGTTATTTTACTTATGTATTCATTCATGCAACAAATATTTATCACATGTAAATGATTAATTGAATGAGGTAGACTCAGTAGAGTACAAGAAGAAGAGTTTTAATTTCTGTCCTACTCGGTAGTCATGTTTGTAGTTCTTTTCATCCTTGGCTGAAATAATGGAGAGATCTCAGCTTCTTCATTTCCTTTTAGTCATTAAAACAGTCTCATTTTAGCAATCAAAGTATCTTCTCTAGTGTAATAATCAAAGCTCCAAATTTGAGATAAATTCCATGTCACTTTGGGAAATACTGCTGTACTGTAGGGTTTTGCAAGGGGCATGTTTAGCTTCCTCTTTCTTCCCTTCGTGTTATTTTTCTCTTCCTCTCCAATTCACTAGCTGAATTTTCTCCAAGTTTAGTCCTCAGAGTTGAGAATAGGGAAAAGAATCATACTCTTACAAAGTGGGGACAGTTGCAGTCTGAGAATAGAGTCCTCTCAGTGGCCCATTTACCATTGCTGATTCATTTTTCCATGAGGTGTTTTGAAAAACTTTTTTTTCTATTTTCTGAGGTTTTCACCAACAGAATCATTGAACTGCTATCCATGTGACTTGGCAGATATCTTCTCTGGCTGCCTGGTTATGACTCTCCTTCTCCAGACCCAGGCTTCAGGCAGGTCCCTCTTCTCTGGGTCCCTTTGCTACTCGGTCCTCTTGGACAGAATCTCTTTCAGGCTACCTCCCACTTCCTCCTGCAGGCCCACTTGGTTCCTGCATCCTTGCCTACTCTGAAAGGGGGATCAGCAACTTATCCTTAGTGCAGCTCTCCCCCTGTTTATTCTCTTTCTCTCCTATGCTTGTTCTTGCATCTGTTCTCTTTATGTTCACATATTTGCCCTGGTGAAGCCCCATCACTTGGCGTGGAGTGAGTGTTGGGGCAGCCAGAGAAATGCCACAGCATTCCAACAATCTTCATAAAGAAATTGTCTCTTTCAGCTCTAACTCCCTCCTGTCCCTCTCCTCAAACACATGCGCATTTTATAGGATGAAGTTGGAGGGTTGCTAATGTTGGCAAACAGGCTTTTGGGACTTTAGCCAGAACAAAACCATCTCATGTGCTCTCATACAATCAGCAAAGTACTCTTAGTACCCAAACTGTATGGCAGGCACAGTGTTCTGTGCTGGTGAACAAGGCAGACAAGGTACCTGCCTTCTTGAAGGCTTTATTCTAGTGAGGAAAATAGATGAAAAGATAAGTGTGTGTGTGTGTTTATATACTGTGTCAATTAGTGCTAAATTCTATGTAGAGAATTAAAAGCAAGGTAAGGGGATAGAGGTGAACAAGAAGTGACATTTTTTGGTAAATACAGATATAACAAATATTCTTCTCTTTTAGTGACAGGAGTTCTCTTTGTGTGGTATGGTATATGAGATATATTTTAAGGGAACCACACAGGCTGAAGGGAAGCGTGATGAATTTATATCCTCATTTATCTACATTGTCTTCATGTCTTCATTATCCTCGTCTTTTCCGTGTCATATGAGCTCTCTAGGGCCGTGTTTTTCAAATTGTAGGTTGTAACCCGTTGGTGGAAGGTGAAGGCAATATAGTGGGTCCCAACAGCATTAAACAAAAATTTAAATAGAGAAGAATAGAAAACAGAGTTAATTTCATATAGCAAGACTAAATATTATTTCATGAATATTTGTTTTAGTTACATACATGTATTGTGTACTGGGTTGAGATGTAGAGTGTATTTCTTATTGCCAATTCTTTTGGGTTCCGTGACCCAATTTCAAGCAGTGCTCTGACACCAGCTGGGTGTCCTGCTATTCAATTCAGTTCTGATACTGTCTACCCAGAGATAACATCAGATTCCACAGGTTAAGGGCTTAGTCCCACAAGACTGTAAACTCCCCCTCCGCCCCCCTTCAGATGCCAGTCCCAAGCTCAGGTTGTCATCTGAACTTCTAATCAACTAACTGGCTATAGATTGGCGTTCCCAACCACTGGACCCCCTCCCCAGGTTCATTTAATTTGCTGGAGTGGGCTAGAGTGGGCTAGAGTGGCTCAGAGAACTCAGGAAGACAGTTTACTTACTTAACTGGTTTATTATAAAGGGATATGATACAGGATACAGATGAACATTTAGAAGGAAGAGATGTGTAGGACAAGGTGAATTAGCTTTAGAACTGGGACAGCCTAAATTGTTTTTTGGATGTTAGTTTGATTATTAAGCTTAATGACAAGTTAAGGTGTTACAGTATTTGTTTCACTTCTTTCTATAGCCGTGGCTTGAGAAAACATGCTGTGATATTCTAGGACTTTGTTGTCTTTCACCTACTGATATTCCTTCCTCCATTTCTTTGACTATTATAAACACTAGACTCTTGTTTATAAGGCTTACTTTCTGGGATGTTTGTGGCATTAAGTAAATTTAAAAATAAAATTGTTTTGGGCTTCCTAGGTGGCACAGTGGTTAAGAATCCACCTGCCAATGCAGAGGACAAGGGTTCAGTCCCTGCTCCAGGAAGATCCCACATGCTGCGGAGCAACTAAGCCCGTGCGCCAAATAAAATAAAATAAAATAGACAAGACTGCCTTAAAAAAAATAAAAATAAAATTGTTTTTCAACCAATATGATTTATGTTCATTTTGTTGAAACAGCCAGAATATTTTTTAAAATATACCTGTATAAGTAGACCATTTCATTGAGGTATGTTGGAAAGAAGGCATAAGGAATGAATAATTTATGGGGTGTGTGTGTGATTTTAAAATACTGTTTGGATTCAGATTCAGTTTGACAGTTTTTGATCAAAATAAAATATGTTTTAGCAGCTTGCAACCCATGTGTTTCTACATCCCCAAGTCCAACTTAAGTATCTGCAGGAATTACCCCAGCCTCCCTCTCCCTGCCTTAACTCTTGCAGATCTTTGTTTATTGACTTAGATTAGAACTGGCCTACAGCCCAGTGATGGTCATTTCACGTCTTAAGGTTTTCAGTTACAAATCTGCTTTTGTTGCCAGATCCAATAAAGATTCTTGATTGTTTTTGTTAGTTTTATTATAAGTTCTTGCCAAAGATACAATGTATTATAACCAAAACAGATGTTCTGTTTAGACAAGTGTATTTGCTATAACAGAACCAAAAATGTAAATTAAATATGTTCAACATTAATTTAAGAATTGATGAACTTTGGAATGTTATGAGTGTTTTTGATAACCTTTACAAATAAGGAACAATACCTTATTTTGAGCAATTGTTTTACATTTTTTCTCCGTCCATATCAGTTTGTGTATGTACAGTCATATTCTTAGATTCTCCTCTAAACTGATATTTTACTGTAATCTTGAAAGTACAGTGGAGTTCACCAATTTCATATATACATAGTTCTGTTATTTCTTAAAGTATACACATCAGATTAACGCTATTTTGTCATAGACACATCGTTGAGTAGAAAAAATCATTTTTAAGATTCTAATGCTTATAAATAGGTAGATGAAATAGTTACACATTGATCTTTCAAAAAAACTGTGTATTGTGTGAAGTTAGCAACCATATTATAGAGTTGTAGTGTAGATATTTTGGAACTGTAAATAACTGTCTCTGTGATTAGAGCCCAGTGCAGTCCTGATTTATGCTTAGTTCTGTGTTACAGTGAACACAGATGTATAGTGCACACAAGAAGAATGCATTTGTAGTATGCAGTTTTACCTCTTTTTGTGACCATAGTTCCTAGAATAAATTAGATGTGTAAATGCATTATCAACAAATTACTAATGGAATGAGTTGTTACTTTGTGATTGTCAACTCCTCGGCCTATTCTGATTCATGTTTTTCTCTTTTCTTTGGCATTAAACAGCTTGCTTCTCTCCCTCACCTTTGGCCAGCACTTTAGAAAATGTATTCAATCGATTATTTGGGAGCATTACATTTTTTTTTTATTAGAAGAACTGTTTGGGTTGTGCAGAATGTTTCATATTTTAGTTGCATTAGAAAAATGCAAAACTGTGAAATTCTTTGTTGTTGAGATCTTTTTCATTTGGTTGTATAGAACTTGTAGATTCTGGGGCCAGAAATTGGTATTTGTAAATGGTAGTTTTTGAATCACCTTATTTGTTTTTTATATGTTTGTTTGTTTGTTTTTTTGAGGGGGTGCCTTTTGATTCTAATGTATTTTATGTGGCTAAATCTTTGTGTTACACTCTCCTAACTTATTGAAATACCACTTTCAAGTTCCCCACATCTGTACATTTCTAAGGTTACACGCAGCCTAATTCCCATTACTTTTCTGCTTCACAGCACTTGCATTTTGAAGGGACCCTAACATTTGGGTTCACATTATGATAATTAGGTTTCAGGGGCATAGGGGATTAAAGATGTCTCAGGTCTAGTTGCAGAATAAAGTTCAGAAGCACTTGTAAAACTTGTCTGATTGGTGGGTAGAAAAGCTTTTATTTATTCACTACTCATGCAGCATTAATCCGTATTTCATCAGGTACCTACAGTGCTGTAATTCTAGATGTGACCTTAGGACTTGATTTACTTCAGCTCCGTTTTCTTTATTAATGTGCCATGAAAGAGGTACATGAAAGATAGCCAACATCAAAGTACCTTTTAAAGTAAAATGGTTGATAGGAATTCCCTGGTATTTAACACTGTCTGTCAAACGTTTCAGCTGGTTTGCATCCTTTTACAAGCTATTGCTTGCTGCACTAAAAGAAATTTAAAGCAGTTGTTTCCAGTGTTGGGAGTGGGGGTGGGATGTGTTATGGTGGCGACGGTGGTGGTGGTGGTTGGGTGACAATGGTTAGCTAGAGAAGAGAGTAAATGAAAAGTTAAGGACATATTTTTTCAACTGTGCTCCTCCCAAGATGGTTTGTTTTTGTGTTTTCCTTTGGGTTGGAGAGTGTTTAGTCCAATGTGGTGCTTATGATCAGTGATGAGGCACTCATCTGGATTATAAGAACGCTGAAGAGGGTGACCAAAGAGAATTCATCAGACCTCTGTGAAAACAAGAATAAAAGGCAATGTCAGTATCTTATTCAGAGATTGTTTAACTAATTTAACTTCACAGCCTGTTTATTCTTTACTGAGCCATCTGAGAAAAAGCTTTTAAACATAGTAATGTGGGAAACTGAGTCTTAAGAAGAACAAAGGAAACAGGACTCAGGGGAGGTTTGCCATATGTATTGTGGAATATTTATTTTCCTGTAAATGCATGTTTTAGAGGCTATTTATTGTCTCTGTTCTAGGCTGAATATATGGGGTAGAACTTCTTGTAGCTCAGTTTTGAAACTGATTCCTTCTTTGTTTCACAAATATTTGTTGGATATTTCTCCTACTTACAAGAGAATATTTAAAACCATTTTGCTTTTTAGATAATTGCAAGGATTGTCTGTGGATCTGTTTCTGTCATCTTTACCATAGAACTATCTTAACCAGAATAGTGAAGGATAGAAATTACCGAATGTTTTATAAAATGAAATTTACTTGTTTTCCAATTTATACTTTATTTTCAACTTATTAACATAACCTTGACTTGTGGAAGTCTTTTAAAATCTATTGTAATAAAAACTCTTTTGTAATTAGTATCTGTTAAAATGTATTTGTGTAGTATTAAAATGCTTTTAAAATAGCATATTCTCTTGATATTCTTTAATTTTGTTTGCATTTACATGCTTAACTAACTTTCTATTCATATATGATGGGAAAATAAATTTCAGCCCAGACCTGATCTTGGTGATTTATTGAAATCACCGAAGTGTTTGGCCTATAAAGTATAAGAAACTAGCACTACAGCTAACACAGAGTAGTTTGGTAATGACCTTTTCTTTTTAAGGAAAGCAGATATTTGAGACAGACTGTCATCACAGAATGAGCTACAGAGGTCTCCTGCAGGAAAATAGTTTACTTAGTCTATGTTGGAAGTGAGCAGTGTATTTAGTTTGTGTGGTATTTGAGCCTGTGATTAAGGAAGGAGGTGGGAGAGGTACATCTTGCCCATTTGTTGACTGAAGGAAGTGGAGAACTTGCAGCCATTGCCATAAGCCATATATGGAAGAGTGGCCTCTGGGGTTGAGAGAGATGAATATTAGGAAATAGGTAGTAGAATGAAAGCTGGAAGATGTATAGCTTTCCATTCGTGCCACAATTTTCTTCAACCCCTTATGCTTTCCTCCTTCACAGTTAACAGCATCTTCTTTTGCATATATGATCCTTTAATAATTTGACATGACTCGTCATGGTCATAGGGAATTGGGAGACAACAAAGTGTGATACTGCCTTAAAAAGTCATCAGGATCTTTTTTGGCAAGCATTTTAGCTTTCCTAAGGCAGAGTTGTGGAGTCCTTTGGTTGACATAGTGACGCATGCTTTGACTTTTGTTTTTTTTTTGTGGTTTTATGTATCCTATCTAATTTAGGACCAGTATAGTTAAAAGCACAAGATTTGGCCCTACTATTGCATTTATGATTATTCAATATTATGCATAATATTCAAACTTATTAACTGTAAGTTAATGTAAAGCTTGATTGATAAGAGTCAAAGCAGTGAAGGGCCGTAAGTGACATTTATTAGTTACTTAGTGATAAGTAGTTTAATCTTGTGAGTCACCAGCTTAGCAGTTGATCAGTATATTTTTGACTGATTTTCTTATGTTTGCTTAGTTATCTCATTTACCCCAAAACTTCTACTATTCTTAGAAATATTTTTATTTTTTCTTTCAACGTAATTTTCATGAACCACAGAAGGGACCACAGAAGTTAGACTACACTCCCAACTCATAACAGGTTTAAATTAAGATAGTTCCGTGGTTTAAATCATGATGCTGCCATCGTTGTCATTGCCATATTCTATTTGATATTTTATGTGACAGTAGTCATATATCATGGATCTTTCTGGCTCAGAATTAGATGCTGGTGTGGCCAAAATGCAAAAACTTTGAGGAAAGATATAGATGTGAAGAAGCTGCTATAATGTCTTCAGTGTATAATGAAAAGTATTTTGAGGATGTTCATTTCTATTCAGGCCACATGCTTTAATTTCTAGGATTCAATGAGTTCTTTCTCTTCCAGGTCTTAGACTTATTTCGAATTAAAATTCACTGGTTATATAAGAAGAACCCAGGTATCTATTTTCTTTCTTCTCTCTGCTGCTTTGTTAGGGAACCCCTACCTCTTAAGCCTTTTGGGAGATTCTATGTCTGATTCTAAATATGAACTCCTCGTGTAGGTGGTTTAGACTTTGGTGGGAAGAGTAATAATTAAAATTTCTATGAAGAAATTGGTCTTTTTTCTATTTTTATAAAATTTTGTTGGGTGTGGAAAGACTGGAAGAATGTTAAGGACCTCTGCTCAAATTTTTCAATTTGAGACTTGATATTTTTCTCATTCATGGCTTTTGACAGGCAGGTATGAGAAGTAGATAGAGAAAACTGACCAGAGAATCTCTCAGGAACATGTTGGACTTTTGAAGTATCTTAGATTTTTCAGGTTTGATTTCTTCTACTCTTTTTCATTTCATTTCATTTCATTTCATTTTATTGGCTGTGCTGGGTCTTCGTTGCTGCACGTGGGCTTTCTCTAGTTGTGACAAGAGGGGGCTGCTCTTCCTTTCAGTGCAAGGGCTTCTTATTGTGATGGCTTCTCTTGTTGTGGAGCATGAGCTCTAGGTGCACAGTAGTTGTGGCACGCAGGCTCAGTGGTTCTGGCTCGCGGACTCTAGAGTGCAGGCTTAGTTGTGGCGCATGGGCTTTAGTTGCCCTATAGCATCTGGGATCTTCCTGGACCAGGGCTTGAACTGGTGTCCCCTGCTTTGGCAGGTGGATTCTTAACCACTGCGCCACCAAGGAAGTCCCCACTCTTTCATTTTCTTATTGCCTTGTCTTGCCTTGTCTTGTCTTGTCTTGTCTTGTCTTGTCTTGTCTTGTCTTGTCTTGTCTTGTCTTCCTTCTGGCTACCTTTCCTTAGTAAGAAGTGACAGGTTTTTGATTTTTGTTAAGTGGTAAAATGTAAACTGTATCTGTTCTGTTAAATTTAATATCTCAAGGGAAAGTTTGTCTCCAAAATGTGGTGTATGCCCGGCATCCTTTTTTTTGTTGTTATTACATAGAAGTGAAATATTTCATTTAATATTTGGCTGAGCTCATCTGGACTCCTCCTCAGTTTCATATACTGATACTTCTCCCACTGCTTTTGAATGATCTTACTTCTGCTTTTGGTAGTCATCCTTTCTATGCACGCTTGCACCTGTTCTTTGCTCTTAGTGCCCAGATATTTTCTTCATTTCCTTCATCTTCTCTATGCATCTTCTTTTCCCTGATAATTTCTCCATCCACTTCTGGGATTTCATCTTTTGCTTCTTTGGGTTCCAAATTTACATCATTAGTTTCAAATTCTCTCCAGAGATCTGGCCTCAAATTTCAGTGGCTTGCCGCCAGTCTCCTGAGTATCCCTCTGTTGCAACCAAACTTAACTCCTTGCTTTGGCTTCCAATCCCAATTTCCTTTATGTTTTTTTGTTTTGTTTTGGTTTGGTTTGGTTTTTTAAGTCCCTCCTTCGTTGACGGGCTAGCAATTCCTTGGGCGCAAAATTGGTAATCTTTGCTTTCTTTTTCTGCTACCTACTCCATTCAGACTGTCAGCAAGTCCTGTCAGTTCTCCCTCTGGATTGTTTCTCCTGTTTTTTTCTTTCAGCTTCTCCTGTTTGTCAGTCTTCTTCCGTTGAAAGTTTAAGCTTTTCATGAGCTGGCCTCAAGCTACTTTTCTAATATAATCTCTTCTACTCCCTTTCAACCCAAGGCATGATATTCATTATTCAAGCATTTGTAATCCAAGTCGGCATGGTTATTTTTTTGTTATGCCATTGATGCCATTCATTAAGGAATCATGTAATTTAAAGTTATAATCAACAGTTGATTCATTATAAGAATTAGCACAGCTATAATTTATAAGCCTATATTTTATTAAATGTAAGCTAAAATATATCCATTTTCAATATTTTATTTTGCAGAGTAGTCTCATTTTAGTCCTCCCCTGATCTGCTCCTTTATTTACAATGATATTTTGGTTTCTGTTTTCAGTGGATTCAACTTAAGTGCCCTTTCTCCTCTTACCAAGTATCCTCAGTTATCAATAATTCTTATATGCCAGGTAAATTGGAATATTTGTTCTTTGAACATGAGTGGGTTTCTTTTTTTTACCTCCTTTGTAGTTAAAAGAACAGGCTGTGGAGCCAGATTCAAATTACAGCTTCATTTCTTACTGCCAAAATAAGTTATTTAATCTGTCTCTTCATCTCTAAAGTGGAGATAATACTAGTATCTACCGTAGGATTTGGTTAAGATTAAATGGGGTAATACATTTAAAAATACTTAGAACAGCAACAACAAAAACAAACAAACAAAAACTTAGAACAGTGCTTGGGACATAGTATGCAACCAATAAATATTAGCTGCTATTATTTTTATTATAACTACTAAAAAAATGGAATACCCTTTCCTCATCTTCTGCCTATTACAATTTTACCTATGCTTCAGGGCCTGTCTGAGGTGCCACACCCTCCATGAAACTCTTGGGTGTCTGCGGTTGGAATTAATCTTGTCTTCCTTCGTATTCTCATAAAACTTTCTGTATACTTCTACTATGACACTTAAAATGTTTGTTCTTTGTATTGTTCCTACTTGTGTAACTGTTATTTGGAAAATTGTTTGTGGCTAGGGAGGCATTGTTGTTCATGCTTTTAGAAGAGTACCTTGTTCAGTGTTTTGCCTATGTTGGTACTCAGAAGTGTGAATTGATTTAAAACTGGTTAACCCCTCCCTCTACCTGCAGGTATATATGTGGAGAGTATGTATCTATATTTATGTGCATGCATAATTCTTTTGGGCATCAGGTACTCTTGTAAGGGCTGTGGAGGATACAAAAAATACAAGGTGTGTTTTCCAGATTAGAACCAAATGTTATCAATACATTAAAAAATTGTTTGAAAAAATGTACCATACAAACAAAAGAAAATATATAATTTAAACAATAGTGATTAAATGATTTGTGTGCTCACCATTCAGCTTTTAAGACACATAACATTATCAGTGGTTTTGAAGCCCACCTCTCTGTGCCTCCTTCAATACATCTCCTGTATCCCCTTCCAGAAATAGTCACTCTACTGAACTCTGTGTTAATAATTCCCTTCCTGTTTTTCATGGCGCCTTTATAGAGATAGAATCCTACTGCATGAATTCTTCTGTGAGTAGTTTTTTCTTTCTTACTCGAGGTTATTTCATAGACTTGTTCATTTTGATGTATATATATAACTGTGATTCATTAATTTTTAGTGTTCATTGCGTAATTATACAATATTTTTCTGTTTTAGAGTTGATAGACATTTGGGTTCTTATCAGTTTTGCTTGTTGTTTTTGGAAGTCTCAATTCATTTATTTTGTTTAAATACCACCTTTATTGAGATATAGTTCACATACCATGGGCTTTACCCATTTGAAATGTATAATTCAGTGATTTTTTAGTATATTCACAGTATGTGCAGTGATTGCCAGTGTCAATTTTAAAACATTTTGCCATCTCAAAAAGAACCCTGTTCCTTTAGCTATCAGTCCCCATGCCCCTCCTCCCAGCTCTAAGCAACCACTATCCTACTTTTTGTCTCTATAGATATCTCTGTTTTAAACATTTTGTATGAATGAAATCATAGAATATATGGTCTTTTATAACTGTCTTCTTTCACTCAGCATAATGTTTTCAAGGTTCGTCCATGTTGTAGCATGTAACAGAATATCATTCTTTTTTATGGCTGAACAATATTCCATTGTATGGATGTACCACAGTTGATAGACTCATCAGTTGATGGACATTTGGGTTATTTATATTCTTTGGCTGTTATGAATAATGCTGAACATTCATGTTCAAGTTTTTTTTTTTAATTTATTTAGTTATTTAATTATTTGTTTTAATGGCTATGTTGGGTCTTCGTTGCTGCACATGGGCTTTCTCTAGTTGTGGAGAGCAGGGGCTACTCTTCATTGTGGTGCATGGGCTCCTTATGGGGTGGCCTCTCTTGTTGTGCAGCATGGGCTCTAGGCAAGTGGGCTTCAGTAGTTGTGGCACATGGACTCAATAGTTGTGGTTCACAGGCTCTAGAGCGCAGCCTCAGTAGTTGTGGTGCATGGGCTTAGTTGCTCCATGGCATGTGGTATTTTCCTGGGGCAGGGATTGAATCTGTGTCCCCAGCATTGGCAGGCGAATTCTCAACCACTGCGCCACCTAGGAAGTCCCATGTACAAGTTTTTGTGCGGACATGTGGGGAATTGCTCTGGTGACTCTATGTCTAATTGGTTGAGGCACAGCAGACTGTTTTCGAAAGTGTTGGTACCATTTTACATTCCTACCAGCAGTGTATGAGGGTTCTGACTTCTCCACATCCTCACCACACTTATTATTTGACTTTTTGATTATAGATATTCTAGTGGGTGTGAAGTGGTATTCAGTGTGCATTTCTTTCATGACTGATGGCATCCAGCATCTTTTCATATATATATATGTCATTTGTATAAATTCCTAGGATACATATCTATTCAGATCCCTTGCTAATTTTTTTTTTTTTAGATTATTTGCCTTTTTATTACTGAGTTTTAAGAGTTCTTTATAAATTTTGGATACAAGTTGCTTATCAGATGGAAGATTTGCTAATACTTTCTTCCATTCTGTGAGTTGTCTGTTTACTTTCTTGATGATCACATTTAAAGCACAAATATTTTAAATCTGTTGAAATCCAGTTTATCTTTTTTTCTTTTTTTGCTCGTGTTTTGAGGTCATCATATGTAAGAATCCTTTGCCAAATCCAAGGTCATATGTTTTATTCTAAGAGTTTTATAGTTTTAGCTCTACATTTGGGTCTTTGACCCATTTTGAGTTAATTTTTGTATATGATATAAAGTAAGAGTCAATTTTCAGTTTTTTGCGTGTGGCTATCCAGTTTTGCCTGCAACATTCATTGAAAAGACTGTTCTTTCCCCATTGGATGATCTTGACATCCTTATGGAAATCATTTGACCAAACAAGTGTAAGTTTATATGTGGATTTTATTTCATCCATCTATTTGTCTATCCTAATGCCACTTATCACACTATCTTGATTATCATTGCTTTATAGTAGGTTTTAAAATCAGGAAGTGTGAGTCTTCTGCTTTGTTCGTCTTTTTCAGGGTTGTTTGGGCTGTTCAGGATCCCTTGCAATTCCATATGAATTTAGGAATCAGTTTGTCAATACAAAGCAATCAGCTGAGATCCTGATAGGGATTATCGAATGAGTAGATCAGTTTGGAGATTATTGGAGATTGTTATTATTTTAACAGTAAGTCTTCCAAACCATGAACATGTCATGTGTTTAGTATTTTTTATCATGAAAGGATGTTGGATTTTGACAAATGCCTTTTCTTTTTCTATTGAGGTGATCATATCAATTTTGTTTTTTATTCTCTTATGTGATATATTGATTGATTTTATTAATTGATTTTTGGGTGTTGAACTAATCATGCATTCTTGGGGTAAATCACTTGGTCTTGGTGTATAATTCTTTTTATATGTTGCTAGATTTGGTTTGCTAGTATTTTGTTGACAATTTTTACATCCATATTCATAAGAGATATCAGTCTGTAGTTTTCTTGTGCTGTCTTAGTCTGGTTTTGGTATCAGGGTAATACTGGCCCCATAGAATGAGTTGGGAAGTGTTCCTCCTTCTATATGGAAGAGTTTGTGAGGAATTGGTGTTAAATTTTTTTTTTTTTTTAATGTGTGGTGGAATTCAGTCATAAAGCCATCTGGGCCTGGTTTTTCTTTGTGGGCGGTCTTTTGATTACTAACTCAACATCTTTATTTGTTACCAGTCTATTCAGATAGTCTACTTTCTTCTTGAGTCATCTTCAGTAGTTTTTGTCTTTTCAGGAATTTGTCCATTTCATCTAAGTTATCTAATTTATTGGTATTTTTCTTATTATTCCTTTAATGTCATTTTTATTTTTTTAAAGGTGGTAGTAATGCCCTCTTTCCATTTCTAATTTTAGTAATTTAATAATCTCTTTTTTTCTTGGTCAGTATAGCTAACATTTTGTCAATTTTGTTGAGATTTTCTAAGAACCAACTTTTTATTTTGTTTAATTTCTGTATTGTTTTTCTGTTCTCTTTCTTTGACTTATGTTCTAATCTTCATTATGTTCTTCCTGCAGTTTAGTTTGCTCTTCTTCTTCCAGTGTCTTAGGTGGACATTTTTTTTATTTGCAATCTTTCTTCTTTTTAATATAGGCATTTATAGCTGTAATTTTTCCTCCAAGCAGTCCTTCAGCTATATCTTAAAAAGTTTGGTATGTTTTGTCTTTATTTTCATTCAGAATACTTTCTAATTTTACTTTGACCAGTGTATTGTTCAATTTCCATATATTTGTGAATTTCCCAAATTTCTTTCTCGTTTCTAATTTTATTCCATTTTGGTTGTAGAACATACTTTGTGGTGTTTCTCTCCTTTTAGTTTTTACTTATTTGTTTGTTTGTTTATCACCAGCACTGCTTTAAAATTTTGTTTACTTTAGTAAAGTATGTATAACATGTTATTTATCATTTTAATCATTCACAAGTGTGCCATTCTGTAGTATTAAAGATATTCACAATGTATAACAATCACAACCATCTGTCTGTATCCAAAACTTTTTCATCATACCCAACCCAAACTTTGTACCCATTAAATGATAATTTGCCCTACCACCTTTCTGCCCACCTCTGGTAACCTCTTTCTTCTTTTGTCTCTGTGAATTTACCTATTCTAGGTACCTTAAATAAGTGGACTCACGTGATATTTGTCCTTCTCTGTCTGACATCTTTCATGAGCATATTTTCAAGGTCCATCTGTGTTGTATCATATATCAAAATTTCATTCCTTTATATGGCTGAATAATTTTCTATTGTATGTATATACCACATTTTGTTTATTCTTCCAACTGTTGATGGACATGTGGGTTGTTTCTGCCCTTTGGCTATTGTGTATAATGCTGCCTGTGAACTAATATTAGTGTACAAATATCTGTTCAAGTCACTGCTTTCAATAATTTTGGATCATATGGTAGTTTTATGTTTAAACTTTCTTGAGAAACTGCCAAAATGGTTTCCACGGTGGCTGCACCATTTTACATTCCTACCAGCAATGCACAAGGGTTCCAGTTCCTCCACATTCCTGTTAACACTTATTCACTTATTATTTTCTCTTTCTTTTTAATTTTTCTTTTTCTTTTTTTTTCTTTTTGATGATTGCAATCCTAGTAGCCATGATGTGGTATCTCATTGTGGTTTTGATTTGCATTTCCATAATGAGTAATGATATTGAGCATCTTTTCATGTACTTATTGGCTGTTTGTATCTCCTCTTTGGAGAAATGTCTTTCAGGTCCTTTACTCATTTCAATAGACTTGTCTGTTTTTTGTTATTGAGCTGTAGGAGTTATTTATATATCCTGGAACTGATGCTCTCTTCCAGTGCTTCTTGAGCTCTTTGTGGCTTTTTGGCTGCATCCTGGTAGTGAATGTGGAGATGTTGTAGCTGTCATCAAAGATGCCAAAAGCAAACTGCTCTTTGGCAGTGTGAACAGGTTGTGAGTTTACTTTCTCACAATGTATCCTGGGCTGCCGGGGGTATCGCTTCCAGATGCTCTTCAATAAAACCAGATTCATAACGAGCAGGTATACTTCTCCAGGCATGGGCCTGACTGAACCTAGCAATAGCACAGAAGTACCACTGGGGTCATGGAACATGCTGCTGCTGATTCTGCACTGCCCACTGCTGACTGCTTTTGAGCCCTCCTTGACTGATGTCTGAAAATGCTTTCTTTTGATTAGTAAATGCCTGGGATGTAATTTTCCATTCTTTTACTTTTGTCCTTTCTGTATCTCATGTTTTAGGTGTATCTTTTTTAAACAGGAAGAGCAACTTTATAAGATTGTTGCAGGAATTGAATGATTAAGTATTTAGAAGAGTACTCCACTGCTATGTAGCAAAAGCAAATTCCATACTCTCTGGAGGGAAAACATGTTAAACTCAGGCATCAAAGATTTTCTAGGGTTAGAATTCCAGAGAAAATTAACACACACGTTGAAAAAAAATCACATAATGTGCCTGAGTTAGCAGAAGTAACAATTTGCTTTTCAACCAACGAACATGCAGTTGCTGGGATTATCACATAAAGAATATAATGTACATATGTTGAATGTATTTAAGGAAATAAAAGAGTATGATGGAGGGGAGGGAGAGCACAATGAAAATCAAGCTTAATCAAAGATAACCTTGTAAACTCAAATAGCCATCTGGGCCTTTGGAAGGTAACAGGCCAGATGAACTTTTTGTTTCTTTTTGCTTTGATTAAGGTGTTCCTTTCCCTGGGCCTGTAGAAGCCAGAGTTTAGTTTGAAAGAGATGTGATGTGAAGTGAGCTGGTGGTGAGGGCAAAGGGGTACCCTTGTTGTATAGTTGAGCACCCTTGAGTATGGGAGTTTGGTAACGACTATAAAGTTGTTCCCTTTGTCTTTCCAGGAATAACTGATAGTTTTCCTTATCTGTATTTGAGAAAACGGAATGTTTTGTTTCCTTTTTCTGTGCCCTCCTAGGGTCCATCCATTTCTTACCTTGTTCTTTTTCAGGAGCTCACATTGAGAAAGTCATACAGAAAGCCTGACTCTTGTCATTTCTCTCTGAGCAAAATGAGATTGAAATAAATTTTTTTAGTTGTACAAACAAACAAAAAAACCCACCGGCTTGGCAATTTGTAAGTTGGCTTGTTAATGTGAACAAAATCAAATCAGATGTTTGTGTTTAAAGTGATTTATTTGCTTGAATACAGCTATGTTCTTCATATAGAAAAATTGGAGGTCATTATTCTGTGATCTGTTCTTTTCCAAACTGTTCCTTTATAGTGTGTCAAAAACATAAAGAAGATGTTTCCTTGGTTGATTCTTAAGAAAGCCCGGGGCACATTGTAAAAATGCAAAGTGGAAGATTACCACCTACCTCATCCTTAGCTGTGGTTTTCCAAACAAGGTGCTGTGGATTAAGGTCATGAGAGGCATGACCTGGGGCTTCGAGGCCTCTGCCAGTCCCTCAGTTCTTTCTTTCTTCTCCCACTCTGCTCACAAACACCTGGTTGACTAGTACTGCCAGCCTTCTTTGGAAATTACTACATAATATTGTTCTGCTCTTCATTCCACTCAAAATAATCTCATGTAGCAGGGCTCAAGTGAGTTGGGAGGTGTTGTGGTAATTACTTAAATACTCGGTAGATTCTTTGGAGGGTCAGTATTGCATAGAAGAGTCAGGTTAACTTTGATATTTTATTAGTTTTATATACTTGGTGATTTATTTAGCCTTTCAGTTTTCCTACCTGTAAAGATATTCATGATGACACTTAACTCATAGGGTTAATGTGGGGGCTAAATATATTATTGTTTTTTAATGAATCTAAGGTGTTATCATTTTTAAGACACACCATTTTTTATGTACCTTTAAGAAAAAAAGTGACTATTAAATGATGACATTGTGCTTTATCATCACATAGAAAGAGCTTTTTGAATTACCTAGACTTACATTTTTTTACCATGTTTTACTCTTGTATGTACATAAAAAGTAAAATATCAAATTGATCGTTATTTCTGAAACTATATTCAAAGACTTAATTGAGAGTTAACTTTTATGTAATGTCAGTGGGAAATTTCTGACAAATTAATGCCCAGTGAATTCACTAGATCTACTCAAAGCTTGTCACACCAACCTCTCCTTGCTCTGAAACAGCTGTCATCTATTCTGAGAGATTTAGCATTTTTCCTGCTTTTAGTTGCCCTGCTGTAACCTACTTATTTTTTAGACTTGTTTGTTATCAAGATATGTTAAAATGAAAACTCTCACTAATGTAAAAGTCAAGTCCTACCTTGAAATTCCTACATTGCAATTAAACATACTACAAAGCACTGTGACACTACAAAAACAGGAATAGAGATCACTAAATACAATAGAAAATGCCAAAACAGGGCTATCTAAGAGATAAAATAAGCATAGCAGAACAATGAGAAGAATATATATTTTCATAATGTTTGAATTTATCTTTTTAAATTTAAATAATACTTAATGCTGATGAGTGTGTAATGAGATAGATGTCCTCATATGCTGTGTATGAATTAGTATAACTCTTCTGGAAAGCTATTTGTGGAAATTTGTATTTTTTTTATTGCTGTGGTGTACTATGACTCAATATCAGTATATATGTTTTTAGCTATTGAGCTTTATACTTTTTCAATTTCATAATTAGAAAATATTTACTAACGTATAAATTCCATGGGCACAGGGAAGTTTGGCCATCTACTCTTATTTCCTCCAGATATGGGGCAGCGTTTAGCACATGGTACTCACTCGTGTATTCTTTACATGTTCAGAGAAACTTCTCTAGTAACGAGCTGTAGAAATGATCCCTGAAAGTATAGGCTTTCATGTATTCTTGACTAAATGGATTCTCTATAACCGGAACTTATGGGTTCTAGTATACCTTATTTTGCATTTACATTAACAAAATACCTTACCCTATAGAACTATTTTAAAATTCTTTACAGCATATATATGGTGAAAGTACTTAGTAATTTTTTTTAGATTAAGGCTTTATTATTATTATTTTTAGTGGTTTTAGGTTTACATTAAAATTGAGAGGAAGGTACAGAGATTTCCCTTATTCTCCCTGCCGGTTCCCCCCCACCCCCCACCACCACAGAGACTCCCCAGTTATTAACATCCTCCACAAGAGTGGTATATTTGTTACAATTGGTGAACCTAAATTGATACGTCATGATCACCTAAAGTCCAGAGTTTACATTATGGTTCATTCTTGGTGTTATATAGTCTGTGGGTTTGGACAAATATATAATGACCTGTATCCATCATTGTGGTGTCATACAGAGTAGTTTCACTGCCTTAAAAATCCTGTGCTCCACCTGTTTGTCTCTCCCCTCTCCCCTAACCCCTAGCAACCACTTATCTTTTTACTGTCTCCATAATTTTGCCTTTTCCAGAATATCATTTAATTGTAATCGCATAGTATGTAGCCTTTTCAAATTGGCTTCTTTCACTTAGTAATATACGTTGAAGTTTCCCATGTCTTTTTATGGCTTGATAGCGCATTTCTTTTAAGCAATGGATAGTAGTCCGTTGTCTGGATGTACCACAGTTTATCTCTTCACTTGTTGAAGGATATCCTGGTTGCTTCCAAGGTTTTGGCAGTTATGAATAAAGCTGCTATAAACATCTGTGTGTAGGTTTTTGTGTATGTAAGTTTTCAACTCCTTTGGGTAAATACCAAGAAGCATGACTGCTGGGTTGTATGGTAAGAGTATATGTAGTTTTGTGAGAAACCATCAAACTGTCTTCCAGAATGCTATACCATTTTGCACTCCCACCAGCAACGAATGAGAGTTTTTGTTTCTCTGTATCCGTGTCAGCATTTGGTGTGGTTGGTATTTTAGATTTTGGCTATTCTAATAGTTGTGTAGTGGTATCTCTTTATTCTAATTTGCATTTCCCTGACGAATGTGTAGTATCTTTTCATATACCTAGTTGCCATCTGTGTATCTTCTTTGGTGCAGTGTCTGTGAGGTCTTTGGCTCATTTTTAAAGAGTTGTTTGTTTTCTTATTATTGAGTTTTAAGAGTTCTTTGCGTATCTTGGGTAAAAGTTCTTTATCAGATAGTTTTGCAAATATTTTCTCTCAGTCTGTAGCTTGTCCTCTCATTCTCTTGATGTTGTTTTTCACAGAGCAGAAGTTTTTAATTTTAATGAAATTCAGCTTATCTGTTGGTTTTTTTTCATGGATTATGCCTTTGGTGTTGTACCTAAATACTGCCATTTCCACACCCAAGGTCATCTTTCCTGTGTTATCTTGTAGGAGTTTTATATTTTTATATTTTATATTTAGGTCTGTGATACATTTTGAGTTAATTTTTGTGAGGGTGTAGGGTCTGTGTTTAGGTTCACTTTTTTACATGTGGAAGTCCAGTTTTCCTAGCACCATTTGTTAAAAAGACTATCTTTGCTCCATTCTGTTGCTTCTGTTCCTTGTCAAAGATCAGTTGAATATATTTATGTGGTTCTATTTCTGAGCTCTCTGTTGTGTTCCATTGATCTATTTGTCTATTCTTCACTAATATCCACTGTCTCTATAGTAAATCTTGAAGTCATGTAATGTCAGTCTTCCAGCTTCATTCTTCTCTTTCCGTATTGTATGTGCTGTTCTGGGTCTTTGCCTCTCCATAAGTACTTGACCCTGGAATAGTGTAGGCATTAGGGGCACCAGCTAACCCTACAAAGTGGAAAATCCATGTATAACTTTTGACTCCCTCAAAACTTAATTATTAATAGCCTACTGTTGACCAGAAGCCTTAACATAAACAGTCAGACGACACATATTTTGTGTTATATGTATTATATACTGTATTCTTACAATATAGTAAGCTAGAGAAAAGCAAATGTTAAGGAAATCATGAGGAAGAGGAAGTACATTTATAGTACCGTACTGTATTTATTGATACTATATGTTTATGTCATCTGTTTCTAAGATGAATCATCTGACAGTATCTACATCAATATTGTCTTATATGATATAAAATACTGTAGATGTTATACAGATAGTATTACTAACACTAGACATCGAAAGCGAGAAGGTAATATAAAAAAGAAATTCATATTTATAGGTATAATGATTCAAGCATTGGTAATGAAGAAGTAGCAGTATGATTGGTTTTTGGAAGCCTAGTGTAATTGATGTGATTGCTTAATGGTGGCCTAGCCTATACACTAATGAGCGAATTGTTATAAAATTTTTGTGGCATATGGTCTTATAGTCATATTTGTAATACAGTATCAGAAACCCTTACTTTTTTTTTTTAAACCACTTACCTGTGATGGTAGGCTGATATGCAGTTTCTCCAATTAGGAGAAAGAGAGGCATACTGTACAGTAATGAAATTCTGTGAAAGCAAGTTAACAAAACAGTAAGAAAATGAACACATTATTGATTTTATATTGAGTATCACTCATCTTACACCTATGTAAGGCTAGGCTAGCTACTTCAATACAAGTCTTGCACACAGTGTCATAAACAGTGATTTCTTAGGTGGTGATGCTGATAACACAAAAATTTCTCAAACAGTTTTGCTCCACAGTTACTAGATTTTCATACAAAGACACACATACACAAAAGATAAACTTATTAAGTGTATAGCATAATGATTATTTACTATTCGTTAAGTGGAAGTGGATGATTATAAAGGTCTTCAGCCTCGCGTCTTCATGTTGAGTAGGCTGAGGAGGAGGAGGAGGAAGAGGAGGGGTTGGTATTGCTTTCTCAGGGGTGGCAGAAGCTGAAGGGTGGAGGAGATAGAAGGGGAGGCAGGAGAGGCAGGCATACTCAGTGTAACTTCACCGAAACATGTTGTAATTTCTGTCTTTTGCTTTTTCATTTCCCTAAAGTGTTTCTATATGGCACCAGTCCCTCTTCCACTGTTTGCTTTAGTTTCAGAGCCTGTATCATAGAAGGTCAATGTTGTAAGAGGAGTCAAAAGCAGTCTTGAATAATCGGAGCCCTTATGTCTGATTGTATAACGTCAGTTTTCTGGTGCTGCTTCTTCTACATCTTCTTCCTTGTTGTCTGGCTCTGGGTGGAACCACTCACTTCCATCAAGTCATCTTCTGTTAACTCCTCTGGTATGGCGTCTCTTTGCTCTTGAATTTCTCCAAGATGCATGTCTTGAAACCCTTCACCCCCAACCTTTATTTTTGCCATATCCAACAATCTCTTTCATGATGTCCTTGATCGGCTCTGTTGTAAATGTGTGAAGTCATGTGCAACATCTGGACATAGTTTTCTCCAGCAGGAATTTATTGTTTCATGGCTTTTTCTGTAATAAAGTCATCTTCAATGGTGTCACCCTTCCAGATTTTCATGATGTTGTTTCTATTGGGGATCACTTCCATAGTGCTAACAGTCCTTTCCATAGAGTATTGTGTGTAATGAGCCTTAATGGTCGTTACAGACCCCCTGATCTGGAGGCTGGATTAGAGATGTTGCGTTTGGGGGCAAGTAGACCACTTTTACACTTGTGGTGTTGCACTCATGGGGTTCTGGGTGGCCAGTGGCATTGTCCAATATCAAAAGAACTTTAAAAGGCAGTCCCTTACTGGCAAGGTACTTCCTGGCCTCAGGGACAAAGCAGCTGTGGAACCAATTCAGAAAAAGGGTGCTTGTTGTCTAGGCTGCCTTTTTTGTACAACCAGGAGACTGGAAGCTGGTGATTATCTTTTTCCTTCAAGGCTCAGGGGCTAGCAGCTTTATAGGTAAGGGCAGTTTTTTTGCACAGAACAGTAGAGTTAGCCTATCCCTTCCTGCCTTCAATCCTGGTGCTTGCCTCTCTTCCTTACTAATAAATGTCCTTTGTGGCATTTTTTTCTCCAGAATAGGGCATTTTGGTCTGTATTGAAAATCTGTTCAGGTAGATATCCTTTCTCCTTAATAATTTTCTTAATGGCATCTGGGAACTTGTCTGCTGCTTCTTGGTCAACAGAAGCTACTTCTCCTGTTACCTTGACATTTTTTTAAGTCAAACCTCTTTCTAAAATTATTAAACCATCTTTTGCTGGCATTAAATTCCCTCTTTCACCTTCCTTTTGCGTTGTCATATAATGACTTCATTTTGTTCTTGAATCTTTTTGGAGTCTATAGGTATGCCTTTCTTATGGCAATCCTGCCCCAACATAAAAGCTGCATTTTCAATATGAGATAAAAAGATATTTTGGAAAAAGTGTAAGGTTTTTGTGCCTGTTGGTATGGCTGCATTGATGGCTTCACACATTTCCTTTTCTTTGTTTACAGTGGTCCTTATGCTAGATTCCTTTATCTTGAAGTAGTGGGCAACCATAGTTGCAGACCTCAGTCTATGGTACAGATCAAGCAATTCAACTTTTTCTTGTAAACTTATGACTTCTCTGCTTCTTGGGAGTACTTCCATCATCACTAGTGGTACTTCATGTGGGTCCCCTGGTATTATTCAGTTTTTACAGTATTGCACAAAACACCATGAAACATGTGAGAATCATAAGAGGTCACTTTTTACTGCAATACACAATTTACTAGAGAAATGAACTGCTCAAACAGAGATGATTAGCATTACACAGTGTTTTAAGCAAATACTTGCAACACTTGAGCTTAGCGCAGTAGCAACAGGAGGTGGTATGTAATTATTACAGTAGTAGAGCATGTACTGCAATTAATTTTACATAATGATTTAATACTACATCTTTACATTTGTTTATATTTCTCTTGACCAGGAATAGCACCATATACAGTCTGTAAGTGTTTGTGTGCATAAGTTTTGATAAATTTTAACTTTTCATAATAGATTTGTGTATATTTTATGGTAATAAATGATAAAATAGACTAGTATCTACATATATTTTATGCATTTATGACATATCTAGCTTTTTCTTAATTTTTAAAATATTTCTAGGCTATGCAGTTCATCTTTGAGTGTTTTAAAATTGTTATAAATCTCCAAAAAAATTTTCCAGTATATTTATTGAAAAAATTGGTGTATATGTGGACCTGTGCAGTTCAGACCCATGTTGTTCAAGGGTCAACTGTAAACTGTAAATTGTTTGTCCATATCCATAAAATAACTTGCTGAGATTTTGATTGAGATTGTATTGAATCTACAGATCAAGTTGGAAAGAACCGACGCTTTGACAATATCGAGTCTTTTTATCCATGAACATGGAATATCTCCCCCTTTATTTAGTTCTTTGATTTTGTTCATCAGAATGTTGTAGTTTTACTTACTTGTACATAGATCTTAGCATGTATTGTTAAATTTTTACCTAAGTATTTCATTTTTTGATGGTAATATAAGTGGTATTTTAAAAAATTTATCTATCTATTGTTGAAGTATAGTTGATTGGTTACAATATTATTTTCAGGTGTACAATATAATGATTCAATACTTTTATAGATTATGCTTCATTTAAAATTATAAAATATTGGTTATATTCTCTGTGCTGTACATTACATCCTTGAAGTTTATTTTATACCTAGTAGTTTGCACCTCTTAATCCCCATCCCCTATGTTGCCTCCCCCCACTCCTTGCCCCTGGTAACCACTGGGATGTTCACTGTATCTGTGAATCTATCCAGTTAAAAGACTAGGGTGACTAACTGGATTTAAAAAAAAGAGAAAGGACCCATTTATATGCCTATGAGAGACTCCTTTCAGAGATGAAGACACATAGATTGAAAGTGAGAAGATGGAAAATGATGTTCAATGCAAATGGAAACAAAAAGAAAACTGTTGTAGCAATACTCATATCAGACAAAGTGGACTTTAAAACAAAGTCTATAATGAGAAACAAAGAAGGGCATTATATAAAGATAAAGGGATCCATACAAGAAGAAGATATAACATTCATAAACATACATGCACCTAACATGGGAGCATCTAAATATATAAAGCAAATGTTAACAGATAAAAAGGGAGAAATTGACAATAATATAATAACAGTTGGGGGACTTTAGCACCCTACTGAATGATGACCTTGCTGCATAGACTATGCTAGATTTTCAGGTTTTTTTCCTTCCATCAGTTTGAATATATCATGCTACTCCCTTCTGGCCTACAGAGTTTCTGCTGAAAATCAGCTGATAGCCTTATATGAGTTCTCTTGTATGTGACTTGTTTTTTTCTTGCTGCTTTTAGAATTCTCTCTTTAACTTTTGACATTTTAGTCTGTCTTGCTGTGGGTTTCTGGATTCATCTTGTTTGAGACTCTCTGTGCTTCCTGTACCTGGATATCTGTTCCCTTCTTCAGGTTTGTGAAATTTTCAGCCATAATTTCATGAAATACATTTTCTACCTTTTTCTCTGTTCTACTGGGACCCTATAATGTTAATGTTAGTATGCTCTCTGTTGTCCTAGAGGTTTCTTTTACATATATACACACACACACACACACATATATATAAATTTATTTATTTATTTATTTATTTATTGGCCGCATTGGGTCTTCATTGCTGTTGCAACGAGTGGGGGCTACTTTTCATTGTGGTGCACGGGCTCTTCATTGTTGGGCTTCTCTTGTTGCGGAGCACAGGCTCTAGGCACGTGGGCTTCAGTAGTTGCGGCACGTAGGCTCAGTAGTCGTGGTTCATGGGCTCTAGAGTTCAGGCTCAATAGTTGTGGTGTGTGGGCTTAGTTGCTCCTCAGCATGTGGGATCTTCCTGGAGCAGGAATCAAACCTGTGTCCCCTGCATTGATAGGCAGATTCTTAACCACTGTGCCACCTTGGAAGTCCCATAGAGGTTTCTTAAACTATTCTCATTTTTTAAAAAATTTGTTTTTCTTTTTGCTGTTCTGATTGGGTGATTTCCATTATTCTATCTTTCAGATAGTTTATGTGTTCTTCTGTATCACCTAATCTGCTGTTAATTCCCTTTAGTGTATTTTTCATTTCAGTTATTGTATTCTTCACCTCTGTCTGGTTCTATTTTATAGTTTCTAGTTCTTTGTTAAAATTCTCATTGTGTCCATCTATTCTTTTCCTCAGTTCAGTTACTATTCTTACTACTATTGCTTTGAACTCTTTATCAGGCAAATTATTTATCTCTGTTTCATTAGGGTTTTTTTTAAGGGTTGTTTTTTTTTTCTTCTTTTATTCTAGACATATTCCTTTCTCTTCTCATTTTGTCTGTCTTTCTCTGACTCTATGAAATTAGGTGAAACAGTTACATAGCCAGGTCTTGAAGGTGTGTCCTTGTGCAGGAGTTTTCTTCTGCAGGATATGTGTGCTCAGTGGCTTTGGTGGGAGAGCTGGATGTGACGTAAGCACGAGCTGCATCTTCTCCTTGAATGTGCTGGCAGCCACCACCTTGGTGGAAGGTAGGGCTGGAGTTGGAGGGGCTAGAGCCAGAGCCAGGTGCAAGCCAGGGCTTTCCCTGAGCTCAGTGGCTGTCACTGCCCAGTTGGGGGTGGATTCAGGCCCAGTGGATTGGAGCAGGAACGCTGAGGGGATTGAGTTTCTCCCGGGTGTGATTCCGTCATGCCACCTCAGTTGGGGGTGTCCAGGGCCCGAGGGTTGGGGCTGTACTTCTGAGCTATTTCAACTTTTTCGCCCGGTATATGCACCTTGGTTAGAGGCCGCGTTGGGGCTGGAGAAGTTGGAGCTACACTACTGAGCTGGTTCTGCTCCTTCCCAAGCATGTGCTTGGACATGGCCGGGTGTACTAGCAGTGACTGCCTCTGCCCTGGTCATAGGCAGGGCTGTGGCCTGAGCCAGCTCTCTTCTTTCCAAGAGTGTGCACTACTGTTGGAGTGGCAGCCTCTGCCTTACAGGAGAGCATCATCAGAACAGGAGGATCTGAGGCCATCCTGGCAAGCTGACCAGAGCACCAGGCAGTTTTCAATTTGCTGCCTCTGTGCTAGGACTGGGAACAAGTGTGTCTGGGTGAGTGCTCTTTAAGAGCAGAGTCTTGATTTCTTACAGCTCTTGGGTAAGCTCCACTGGTTTTCAAACCAGCTAAGGGAGTTTGTTTTCCTGGCATAGGACCCCAGGGCTGGGGTGCTTAATATGTGGCTTAAACACCTCGCTCCTCAGGGAGGATCCTTGATCCTGTGATATTCCCCCCTCTTCTGGGTCACCTGTTTGGGGTGTGGGTCCCAACTAGACTGCTTCTCCTCTCCTCTTACCAGACTCTGTGTAGTTCTTTCTTTATAGCCTTGGTTGTAGAAGAGCTGTTCTGCTAGTCTCCAGGTCATTTTAAGTGAGAGTTACTTTATATGTAGTTGTAGGTTTGTTTTTTATTTTTGTTTTTGTTTTTTGGGGTTTTTTTTGGCTGTGCCACATGTCTTGTGGGGATCTCAGTTCCCCAACCAGGGATTGAACCCATACCCTCAGCAGTGAAAGCATGGAGTCCTAACCATAGGACCACCAGGGAATTTCCTGTAGTTGTAGTTTTGATGTATTCATGAGTGGGGTGAGGTCAGTGTCTTGCTACTCTGCCATCTTGATCCTGCCTCCCTGCCATGGTATATTGTGTTTTTAATTTCAAATTTAACTTGTTCATTGCTAGTTTATAGGAAAGTGATTGACTTTTGTACATTAACTTTGAGTCCTGCAAGCTAGTTATAAATTGCTTATTTGTTCCAGGAATTTTTTTGTTGATTGTTTCAGATTTTCTACATAGACAATCATGTCATCTCTGAACAAAGGCAGTTTTATTTCTTCCTTTCCACTCATGTCATCTGTGAACAAAGACAATTTTATTTCTTCCTTCCTACCCTGTATACCTTTTTTTCTTTCCTTTCCTTTCCTTTTCTTTTCTTTTCTTTTTTCTTCTCTTCTCTTCTCTTCTCTTCTCTTCTCTTCTCTTCTCTTCTCTTCTCTTTTCTTTCTCTTTCTTTCCTTTTCGTTTCTTTTCTTTTCATGTTGTATAAGGTAGAACTTGCACTATGATGTAGAAAGGGAGTGGTGAGAGGGGACATCCCTGTCTTGTTCCTGATCTTAGTGGGAAAGCTCTAGTTTCTTACCAGTAAGTATAATATTAGCTATAGTTTTTTTGGTAGATAATCTCTATCCAGTTGAGGAAGTCTCCTTCTATTCCTAGTTTACTGAGACTCTCATGAATGGGTATTGGATTTTGTCAAATGCTTTTTCTGCATTTAGTGTTATGATGGTGTGACTTTTATAGCCTGTTGATGTGATGGACTATATTGATTTTTGAATGTTTAAGCAGCCTTGCATTCCTAGGATAAATTCTACTCATGGTGTATAATTCTTTTTATACATTGTTAGATCTGATTTGCTAATATTTTGTTCAGGACCTTTGTATCTATGTACCTGAGAGATGCTAGTCTGTTGTTTTCCTTCCTTGGGTGTTTTTGTTTGGTTTTGGTGTTAGGGTAATGCTGGTCTCATAGAATGAGTTGAGGAGTATTCCCTCTTCTATTCTCTGAAAGAGATTTAGAGAATTGGTATTTTTTCCTTAAATGTTTGGTTTTAGTAGGGGTTTTTTTAACCATCTATTTTGTGAAATTGTAATGTGTCTTCTATACTTATACACTAAACACTGACAAATTAAGAATACTTTTATTGTTTTTGTGTAAATATGTACTCCTGTAAGCAGTTCAAACAGTATAGAGTAGTCTAAAGAGCAGTGTAGAAAATTATCTGTACTTTATCCAAAGGTCACAGTCATTATTTTGTTTAACATGATTCCAGATATATCTGTGTAGTGTGTGTATATGTGTGTATGTTATACAGTTTAACATTAATGAATACCTATTTTTTTCCCATTCTTTTATGTGTTACAGATAAATATCATTTTTTAAGGACTCCTTATCATTTTTAAGGAATGTTGAATGGCATTTTATTGTGTATGCATATTTTATGGTTCTTTTATAGAATATGAATTTTTCTTTCCAGGGGTATTGTTAAACACACAGCTCCCACCTGTGAAAACAACTCCAGCTACTAGTTACCCCTAGTACTTATTTTTGAAAAAGAATAGTGTACTGTCTTTTAGTTTTGTTTATATGTTATAGTGTCTACTTTGCTCTCTTCCTAAGTGTAAAAGATTCTTATTTTAATTCTTGGCACAGTCTGTATATTTAGTAGTGTATCTCAAATCCTTTTATCAAATTGAACACACTAAGTTCTGGCACTTTCAAATGAGCTTGTTAGATCTCTTCCTTTCCTTTTCCCTATGTTTAGAGTCAAGGCTGAGTACTTGATTAGGAGTGTTTTTTTTTTTTCTTCAGATCCTTATTGGAGTATAATTGCTTCACACTGCTGTGCCAGTTTCCACTGCACAACAAAGAGAATCAGCTGTATTTATATGTATATCCCCATATACCCTCCCTCCTGAGCCTCCCTCCCACCCTCCCTATCTCAGCCTTCTAGGTCATCACTGATCATCCATCATCGATCATCAAGTTGATCTCCCTGTGTTAGGCGGCACCTTTTCACTAGCCATCTGTTTTACATTTGGTAGTGTATATGTGTCAATGCTACTCTCTCATTTTACCAACCCCCACCCCGACCACACCGTGTCCTCAAGTCTGTTCTCTACATCTGTGTCTGCGTCTTTATTCTTGCCCTGCCATTGGGCTTATCAGTACCATTTTTTTAGATTCTATATATATATGCATTAGCATACAGCATTTGTTTTTCTCTTTCTGGCTTACTTCACTCTGTATGACACACTCTGGGTCCATCCACCTCACTATAAATAACTCAATTTCGTTCCTTTTTAGGGCTGAGTAATATTCCATTGTATATATGTGCCACATCTTCTTTATCCATTCATCTGTTGATGGGCATTTAGGTTGCTCCCATGTCCTGGCTATTGTAAATAGTGCTACAGTGAACATTGTGGTGCATGTATCTTTTTGAATTATGGTTTTTTCAGGGTATATGCCCAGTAGTGGGATTGCTGTGTCATATGGTAGTTCTCTTGTTAGCTTTTTAAGGCACTTCTATACTGTTTTCCGTAATGGCTATACCAATTTACATTCCCACCAGCAGTGCAGGAGGGTTCCGTTTTCGCCACACCCTCTCCAGCATTTATTATTTCTAGATTTTTTGATGATGATGGCCATTCTGACCAGTGTGAGGTGATACCTATTGTGGCTTTTATTTGCATTTCTCTAATGATTAGTGATGTCGAGCATCTTTTCATGTGTTTGTTAGCCATCTGCATGTCTTCTGTGGAGAAATGTCTATTTAGGTCTTCCACCCATTTTTGGATTAGGTTGTTTGTTTTTTTGATATTGAGCTGCATGAGCTGTTTGTATATTTTGGAGATTAATCCTTTGTCAGTTGTTTCATTGGCGAATATTTTCTCCCATTCTGAGGGTTGTCTTCTTGTCTCGCTTTTCATCTCTTTTGCTGTGCAAAAGCTTTTAAGTTTCATTAGGTCCCATTTGTTTGTTTTTGTTTTTATTCCCATTATTCTAGCAGGTGGGTCTAAAAGGATCTTGCTTTGATTTATGTCATAGAGTTTTCTGCCTATGTTTTCCTCTAAGAGTTTTATAGTGTCTGGCCTTACATTTAGATCTTTAATCCGTTTTGAGTTTATTTTTGTGTATGGTGTTAGGAAGTATTCTAATTTCATTTTTTTCCATGTAGCTGTCCAGTTTTCCCAGCACCACTTACTGACGAGGCTGTCTTTTCTCCATTGTATATTCTTGCCTCCTTGGTCAAAGATAAGGTGCCCATATGTGCGTGGGTTTATCTCTGGGCTCTCTATTCTGTTCCATTGGTCTATATTTCTGTTTTTGTGCCAGTACCATAGTGTCTTGATTACTGTAGCCTTGTAGTATAATCTGAATTCAGGGAGCCTGATTCCTCCAGCTCCATCTTTCCTTCTCAAGATTGCTTTGGCTATTTGGGGTCTTTTGCATTTCCATACAAATTGTAAAATTTCTTGTTCTAGTTCTGTGAAAAATGCCATTGGTAATTTGATAGGGATTGCATTGAATCTGTAGATTGCTTTGGGTAGTATAGTCATTTCCACAATGTTGATTCTTCCAGTCCAGGAACATGGTATATCTCTCCATCTGTTTGTATCATCTTTGATTTCTTTCATCAGTGTCTTATAGTTTTCTGCATACAGGTCTTTTGCCTCCTTAGGCAGGTTTATTCCTAGGTATTTTATTCTTTTTGTTGCAATGCTAAATGGGAGTGTTTCCTTAATTTCTCTTTCTGCTTTTTCGTTGTTAGTGTATAGGAATGCAAGAGCTTTCTGTGCATTAATTTTGTATCCTGCTACTTTACTAAATTCATCAATTAGCGCTAGTAGTTTTCTGGTAGTATCTTTAGGATTTTCTGTGTATAATATCATGTCATTTGCAAAGAGAGACAATTTTACTTCTTCTTTTCCAATTTGGATTCCTTGTATTTCTTTTCTTCTCTGATTACTGTGACTAAAACTTCCAAAACTATGTTGAATAATAGTGGTGAGAGTGGGCACCCTTGTCTTGCTCCTTTTCTTAGAGGGAACACTTTCAGTTTTTCACTCTTGAGAATGATGTTGGCTGTTGGTTTGTCATATATGGCTTTTATTATGTTGAAGTAGTTTCCTCCTGTGCCCACTTTCTGGAGAGTTTTTGTCATAAATGGATGTTGAATTTCATCAAAAGCTTTTCCTGCATCTATTGAGATTATCATATGGTTTTTATTCTTCAGTTTGTTAATATGGTGTATCACATTGATTGGTTTGCGTATATTGAAGAATCCTTGCATCCCTGGGGTAAATCCCACTTCATCATGGTGTATGACCCTTTTAATGTGTTGTTGGATTCTGTCTGCTAGTATTTTGTTGAATATTTTTGCATCTCTATTCATCAGTGATATTGGTCTGTAATTTTCTTTTTTTGTGACATCTTTGTCTTATTTTGGTATCAGGGTGATGGTGGCCTTATAGAATGAGTTTGGGAGTGTTCCTCCTGCTATATTTTGGAAGAGCTTGACAAGGATAGGTGTTAGCTCTTCTCCAAATGTTTGATAGAATTTGCCCGTGAAGCCATCTGGCCCAGCACTTTTGTTTGTTGGCAGATTTTTAATCACAGTTTGAATTTCAGTGCTTGCGATTGGTCTGTTCATATTTTCTATTTCTTCCTGGTTCAGTTGTGGAAGGTTGTACTTTTCTAAGAATTTATCCATTTCCTCCAGGTTGTTCAATTTATTGGCATATAGTTGCTTGTAGTAGTCTCTCATGATCCTTTGTATTTCTGCAGTGTCATTTGTTACTTCTCCTTTTTCATTTCTAGTTCTGTTGATTTGCGTCTTCTCCCCTTTTTTCCTGATGAGTCTGGTTCATGGTTTATCAATTTTGTTTATCTTCTCAAAGAACCAGCTTTTAGTTTTATTGATCTTTGCTATTGTTTCCTTCATTTCTTTTTCATTTCTTATCTGATCTTTATGATTTCTTCCCTTCTGCTAACTTTGGCTACTTTTTGTTCTTCTTTTTTTGTTTTAGGTATAAGTTTAGGTTGTTTACTCAAGATTTTTCTTGTTTCTTGAGGTAGGATTGTATTGCTGTAAACCTCTCTCTTAGAACTGCTTTTGCTGCATCCTATAGGTTTCGGATTGTCATGTTTTCATTGTCATTTGTTTCTAGGTATTTTTTTAATTTCCTCTTTGATTTCTTCAGTGATCTTTTGGTTGTTTAATAGCATATTATAGTTTAGCCTCTGTGTGTTTGTATCTTTTACAGCTTTTCCTGTGTAATTGATATCTAGTCTTATGGCTTTGTGGTTGGAAAAGATGCTTGATACGATTTCATTTTTCTTAAATTTACCAAGGCTTAATTTGTGATCCAAGATGTGATCTATCCTGGAGAATGCTCCGTGTGCACTTGAGAAGAAAGTGTATTCTGTCATTTTTGGATGGAATGCCCTATAAATACCAGTTAAGTCCATCTGGTGTAATGTGTCCTTTAAAGCTTGTGTTTCCTTATTTATTTTCTGTTTGGATGATCTGTCCATTGGTATAAGTGGGGTGTTAAAGTTTCCTACTGTCGATTTCCACTTTTATGGTTGTTAGCATTTGCCTTATGTGTTGAGGTGCTCCTATGTTGGGTACGTGGATATTTACAATTGTTATATCTTCTTCTTGGATTGATCCCTTGATCATTATGTAGTGTCCTTCCTTATTTCTTGCAATAGTCTTTATTTTAAAGTCTAATTTGTCTGATATGAGTATTGCTATCCCAGTTTTCTTTTGACTTCCATTTGCATGGAATATCTTTATCCAGCCCCTCACTTTCAGTTTGTATGTGTCTCTAGGTCTGAAGTGGGTCTCTTGTAGACAGCATATATACAGGTATTGTTTTTGTGTCCATTCAGCCAATCTGTGTCTTTTGGTTGGAGCATTTCATCCATTTACATTTAAGGTAATTATTGATATGTATGTCCCTATTACCATTTTCTTAATTGTTGTGGGTTTGTTTTTGTGGATCTTTTCCTTGTGTTTCCTGCCTAGAGATGTTCCTTTCGCAGTTGTTGTTTGTAAAGCTGGTTTTTGGTGGTGCTGAATTCTCTTAACTTTTGCTTGTCTGTAAAACTTTTGATTTCTCCTTTGAATCTGAATGAGATTCTTGCTGGGTAGAGTGTTTTTGGCTGTAGGTTTTTCCCTTTCAACACTTTAAATATATCCTGCCACTCCCTTCTGGGCTGCAGAGTTTCTGCAGAAAGATCAGCTGTTAACCTTATGGGGGTTCCCTTATGTTATTTGTTGCTTTTCTCTTGCTGATTTCAATATTTTTTCTTTGTGTTTAATTTTTGCTAGTTTGATTAATGTATGTCTCAGCATGTTTCTTCTTGGATTTATTCTGTATGGGACTCTCTGCACTTCTTGGACTTGATTGACTATTTCCTTTCCCACGTTGGGAAAGTTTTTGACTGTGTCTTCAAATATTTTCTCAGACCCTTTCTTTTTTTCTTCTTCTTCTGGGACACCTATAATTCGAACGTTGGTGCACCTAATGTTGTCCCCAGGGTCTCTGAGACTGTCCTCCATTCCTTTTATTCTTTTCTCTTTATTCTGCTCGGTGGCAGTTATTTCCACCATTCTATCTTCCAGCTCACTTACTCGTTCTTCTGCCTCAATTATTCTGCTATTGATTCCATCTAGAGTATTTTTAATTTTGGTTATTGTGTTGTTCATTACTGTTTGTTTGCTCTTTAGTTCTTCTAGGTCCTTGTTAAATGTTTCTTGTAGTTTCTCTATTCTGTTTTCAAGATTTTGGATCATCTTTACTATCATTACTGTGAATTCTTCTTCAGGCAATTCGCCTATTTCTTCTTCATTTATTTGATCTTGTGGGTTTTTATCTTGCTCCTTTGCCTGCAAGATGTTTCTGTTTTTTCATTTTGTATAATTTACAATATTTGAGGTCTCCTTTCCCTAGGCTACCTAGTCATAATTCCTGTTGCTTCTGTTCTCTGCCACCTGTGGTGGGGCTGGTCCAGTGTCTTAAGTAGGCTTCCTGATGGGAAGGACTGGTGCCTGCATTCTGGTGTGTGGATCTGAGTCTTTTCCCTCTGATGAGCAGGGCTGTGTCAGGTGGTGTGTTTTGGGGTGTCTCTGAGCTTAGTATGACTGTAGGTAGTCTGTGTGCTGATGCGTGGGCTTGTGTTTCTGTCTTGTTTGTTGTTTGGTGTGAGGTGTCCAGCACTGGGTGCCTAGACTCGGTGCTCCCACCCCAGAGCCTCAGGCCTGGCTTTTGGTCGAGGAATCAAGACCCTGATGGTTGCTTGTCCCAGCAATAAAGGGGGTTAAAAAAGACTAACCAAGCCCCAGACTAATAGTAAAAAGTTAAATCAAACCAACAAATACTGAAACAAGAAAATACATACATAAACAAGAAAAACAAAAACAGAACCAAATAAAACATAAAGCACTAGAACAACCAGACAAAAGAACCCCAGGACAAAATCAGACAATTAAAAAGAAAACCAACAAAAACTCAGAAAAAAAAACAAACAAAACCAAAGCAGAGTGCCAGCTGAAGACTGATGCGAAGAAATAAAAAAAAAAAACCTCAAGATTGATAAAACAAAAGACAAGAATGATTTAAAAAAAAGAAAAAATTAAAATAAAATCAAAAAAGGGAAAGGGGAAAGAAGACAGAACAACAGAAGAGCAACATAGAAATGGAAATATATTAAGAAAATTTTAAAAGGAAAAGAAAAAAGAATTTAAAAACGACACACAAAACCCCAGAGAAATGGTGAAAACAAAATGATATCAACAGAAATAGAAACAAGGACCAAATATAACAAAGAGCAAGAGAACAACCAGATAAACTGAGGAACCCCAAAATGAAATCAAACCATTAGAATTAGAACTAAAATATACACAAAACCTAAAAACAAAAACCAAAGCAATGTGTCTACTGAAGAATAAAGCAAGGAAACAGAACAGACTCATAATAATGATTAAAAATAAAATAAGATAAAATTAAAAAGTGATAAAATATAGAACAACAGAAAAGTATAAATGGAAATATAAAAATAAAATAAAATAAAAATGTATTAAAGAAAAAGAAGAAAATAAATATGGAGGAAAAGAACACAGCACAACAGAAAAGCCAACTAGAAATAGAAATATATAAGAAAATAAAAATAAAAAATAGATTAAAAATATGTTATAAAACACAAAGATCTCATAAGACTAAGATCGTAATTTAAAAAAAAAGCCAGAACTAGCAACAGAATGAATCAAAACAATAGGATTAATAATAATAATTCTGTTGCCTTGAGCCACAGGCCCCCTCCGCCTCCCCAAGAGGCCCTCCTCTACCTCTAGGTTGGACTCTGGACCTGTTGTGGGCCCTGTAGGGTCCACTTAGGCTCTGATCTAGCCCATTTCCTGTGTATGCTTGCCCCCAAGTCCACAGCCGCCAGAGCCAGACCTTTTTCATTTGTGGGAATATTCATTATCTACTCAGATATCTCAAAGACACAGGGTCTACCTAGCTGATCATGGGGCTTTAATCTGCAGCTTGTACAGCTGAAGGAAAGATTTTTAATCCTTGGCTTTAGTCCCCCGTCCCTGGTGTTCAGCTTTGGTTTTGTCCCCAGCTCTGCATGTGGTCCAACCACAGGAGTCTGGTCCTGAGGCTACCTTGGAGCTCTTGGGTCTGCTTCAGTACGGGCTTCTTTTGTTGTTTGTCTATCGGCGCCCATGTGTGGGGAGAGAGAAGCTACAATAGTGACTCCTCCCCGCTGTGTGTGAATCAGCAGTAGCACGCTGCTTGGATTGCGGGAGCCCCGGCGATGGTGGTGCCATATGCACAGGGAAGCCAGTGGTTGGGGATGTAGGAAATCTGGCCCTCGTGAGGGCTTTACTGGTGCCTAGCGTAAGGCACATAGGAGTGTTTTTTGAATGGAGGAAAAGATGGGTGACAACAAGGACAAGACAAGGTTTCCTGAAAACATCACAGTTACACCCAGGGATTCCTTGTAGTGTGTCTCTGGAATCGTCATGGAGCGAATCAGCTAGCATGCACAGTGATTATGGAATGGTGATTTTATGTTCTGCCTCTTGATGACATATTAAAAAATATTGGTGATGATTTTTCTGAATATAGAGATGACTTAGAAATATCACAGTACTTAAGTGATGTTTCAGGTCTTTCTTGGCTGCTCATTTTCCTTCTTCATGTAATTTGTTTTGGTTTTTATACCTGCCCTTTTATGTCAGTGATTGGGTGAGCTATAGGAAGATAAGTAAGTATCACAGGGGTTGGTGAGGGGTTGTGGTGGTGGAGTCAGTGCCTCCTTGGTAGGTGATACATACAGTGCTAAGTATGAGAGCACAGACTTCAGAGTCCTACAGTCCTGTTTTTGAGCCTCAGCTCTGCCCCTTGCTAGCCATCTGACTTTGGGCAAGTTTCTTAATCTCTCTGAGCTTCAGTTTTCTACTTAGTAAAATGAAAATAATAATACCTGCCTCTCAGGATTAGGAAGTTTAATGAGATCTGTACTCTGCTGAATATAATAGATAGCTCAAAATACTGTTTAGGAGTATGGGCTCTTGAGTCCGACTACCTGTGCTCATATTATAATTCTGACCTTACTAGTTGCATAACCTTCAGCACATTAGCTAATCTCTCTGTGCCTGGGTTTCCTCAGTTGTTATATGGGATGATAACAGGGTGGTTGTGAAGATTAAAAACATTAATATGTATGTAGCACAACAGTGTCTGACCCTGTAAAAGCTAACACTCAGTGGCTAATAATGTCTTCTTTCATTCTGAAGGGGTTTTAAACTTTATGTTCAGTAAGATAAAATTTCATCGACTTTCTTGTTCCCAGATTCTCACTGAGTTTACTGTTCTTGAGCGTGAAGCACAATTAGTTTCCATGTCGTATTATTTAGCGATACGTTTTCTCATGAGATTCAGAAATTCTTTTTAAAATTAAAGAGTGACATACAGTGATTAAAGGAATGAATAAGGATATTTGATAAAAAATATGGTTTGTCATAGCTGGTCATAATCTAAGAATGACTTGGAGTTCTGGTTGAAAATGCCTTGAAAATTATTTGTGCTATAAAATTTGAATGTATGAGAGTTGTTAATAATTTTAAAAGCAGTTTAAATGAGAATTTGAACACTTTGAAAAGCATTTGCTCCAGAGAGACTGTGGTAAAAATAGATATTTCCTCTGGAAACCCTGAGTCAGACTCTTCATTGATTTCCAAAATGATGGAGCCAGAAGGTCTCAGGTAGTCCCAACACCTTCCCTCCCCCATTCCATTTTATTCTCACTGAGAAGGGTCCAGAAGTGTGATGTGTATATGTTTTCATTTCAGTCATGGATTGTGTAAGCACATAAGAAAATTATTTTTCTACCTAATTTTACCTTGAAAGTTAGCTAAAGTAAGTCATGGTTAACTTTTCTGTGTTGGGATATGTTTTTGAATGGTGTTTTTGCACTTTAGGAAATAAGGTGCGATGGTAAAGTAATCTTTTTTCCTTTTCTTTCATAGGTGAGTTGCCAGATAAATTTTATTTCTCATATTTATTTTTGTTGAGATTCATACCCATTTACTTGCAAAGTAAATATATTGTATTATTTAGTACTGCTGATTATCCCGCCTGCTACCTCTCCACAGTAAATTATCCCAGCTTATGTGCGTTTATCAATAGGTCACTGACTTATAGAATGTGATTTCATAAACTGGAAATTTGTGAAGAATTAAGTTATAGGAATTAAGACTCTTAGTAAGAATTTAAAATAGTTTGTTTTTTGTAAAGGAAAAAATGGGGGAGAGAGTTACTCCACTCAAAACTCAGGAACCTTGCCTTCGAATATTGACTTTAGGAGTTTCACTTGGGAAGTATTTTTACTTTATAGTAAATCACTTTGTGTTATGTATTTCTAACTTAAATCATTATGTACTCTTCTTAAAGTTGAATAAAAGTAGTTTTTTTTTTAATTTTTTATTTTATTTACTTATTTGTTTTGTGCTGTGTGGCATGCAGAATCTTAGTTCCCCAACCAGGGTTTGAACCCATGCCCCCATGCAGTGAAGACATGGAATCTCAACCATGGGACTGCCAGGGAAATCCCAAAGCAGATTTTAATAAATTCTTCGATTCAGAAATTTTTGTTATAATGTCCCCTGTATTTACTACTGCTTATCAAGTGCCTTTATACTTCTTTTTATTTATCTCCTATAGTAAACCCCTGGCTATATTATTCACATTTTACAGGTTTAGGACCTGAATTTCAGGTTGATATGAATTAAAGAATTAGTAGAATGAGGACTCAAGTCCAGGTTATCTGATCTTAGATCTCATGCTATTTCCAGCATATGTGCTTTTTACCTCTCTATTGGTTAAGTATGGAAGGTGTTTCCAGAAATTTGACTTAAGAAAATAAGCATGCCTATTTTTAACACTCTTAATTTTACCTTTCACCTTGATTGTTCATTTGGGGATGGTGGAGACATTTGCAAAAAAAACTTCTTAACAGAATTGAGTTTATATTCAGAGTAATCCATTTTCATCAGTTTTTAGCATTAAGGAATTTTTCTGTCATACATGATATAGTATTGGAGGCAGAATACCCTCAGAGATCTAGTTTAACAACCCATGTTCCAGAAAGGACTTGAGACTGAGTGATTGAGCCAGCCAAATTTTGTTTTTTGTGGGCCCTAAAACTCTTTCAGATAGTTTTTGTAAAAGTAGTGAACTGTTACACCTCTTTTGAATTTTCCACCTTCTTCAACTTTTAAGTGTTTTTAAATTCAGCATGAACTAAATTTGTCTCAATGGTAAGTTGAAACTAATTACCTATTTTATTAACTGGGCAGGTTTTCTTTTAAAAGGGAGCATTCTGGAAGACTAGAACTTTCTGGGGGTAAGCTTCCCCTGCCCCCCGTTATGTAACTAGATCTCAGAAGGTGACAGGAAATAATCACGGAGGGATTCCCTTTGGCCTAATGTAGTTTCATATGAGGAAGAAAGTGGAGTAAGAAAGATCTCTCTACCACTTCTGGTATGCTGTCCTGTAGTGTGACCTTGCTGGAGCAATGGGTTAAATGTTATCGAAAAAGAGTGGCATGACCAGGAAGGGAAGAGTTTGAAGATGGAGCTTGATTTTTGCTTTTGTAGGGGAGGAGAAACTTTTCTTGACTCTCTTAAGGTTCCTGGCTGGACCTGAAAATTAAACTGACAAAGGCAAATTAACAGAGGAAAGCATACAAATTCATTTCATTATGTTTTACGTGACAGAAGAGCCTTCATAAGAAAATGAAGATCTAAAGAAACAGTTAAGCCTGAGCGTTTTTATACTAGGTTTGATGAAGGGTAGAAAGTTGTGGGAAAACACGATGGGAGACATAAAGGATATGAGTTAAGGGCAGCAAACTGGGAGAAACAGTGATGCCAGTGCTTTCGTATTCCTCTCAGTATCCCCCCATCTTTGGAGATAAGGATGCTCGGTTCCTCCAAGTATAAGGAGGACACCTCTTACATGTGAGTATTATGACCTGCTTCAGGGTAGAAAGGGAAGGTTAGGGAATCCTTCCTATACCTACCGTTTCTCAGATTCCTTCAGGTAAAAATAATTATTCAGTCAAAGTGGCATATTTTGGAGTCACATATCCTGATTGCCTTCCCTTTCTAATTTTGCTTCCTGTTAGCTGAAGAGTGTACTCCAAGGGTAATTTGTGAGTGGTTGTTGTATTCTTACTTGGTCCTTCTCAGTATGTTTTTACCTCTTCCCAGTTCCCTTGGGAATGTAAACTAGATGTACGTTAAGGGGATAGACCTGTTTCCTCTAACAGTAGAACATAGAGGTCCATGTTTCCATGATTAACATAGGTGTAATACAGGCTTAAAGAAAAGTATGATTCACTTATACAAATTCTAAACACAAAATGACAAGTTAAAAGCTCATCATTGAAAGGATGATCAGTTGCTTTACCAGTGAATTCTTTGCATTGTAAAAAGTTCACTTTGTAGTTCCTTTAGCTCACGAGTTCTCTTGTTGCATTTAAAATACATTTAAAATGGAATTTGACTTATGAAAATTAGGTTAAGAACAGATTTTTTTTTTTTTTTTTTTGGCTGCATCAGGTCTTAGTTCCCGCATCATGTGGAATCTTTTGTTGTGGTGCTTGGGCTTCTGTCTAGTTGTTGCATATGGGCCCTGTAGTTGTGGCATGTGGGCCCTGTAGTTGTGGCTTGTGGGCTTAGTTGCCTTGTGGCATGTGGGATCTTAGTTCCCCGACCAGGAATCAAACCGGCATCCCCTGCATTGCAAGACGGATTCTTAACCTCTGGATCACCAGGGCAGTCCCAAGAACAGATTTTAATAAGTCCACCTACACATAAAGCAGAATTGTGGTTTTTTTGTTCAAAGCCCCAATTGGTTGTTATTTGGAAATAGTAGAGACTTAGATATGTGCTCTTGGTATAAATGCATGAATTTGGCTTGCCAGGAAATTGTATTGTTCTTTGAAATTTAAAAATATCTCCTCAAGAGGTAAGTATAGTTTGTTGATAGTATTATTCTGTGTAGATTCAGGTTTTCTTTACATTGGGTTAAGTGATGGGCATTCTTCCTGAATAGACAAGACTGAAAGTTTCTAAGTCCAGAATTGTTCTTGGCAATAAGGCTCTGTAAATTAAATATACTGAGGTCATGCAAATGTATGTAAACTAAGGAAGTATAGTCTATAGATAGAGAGCTTGGGGAAATGAGAGTCAATTACCTTAAAAATTACTTTTTCCTTTCTTTAAATAGCCTTCAGGTAGAGAGGCATATTTAGAAAAATGTTTTAACCATGAAAACCGCATTGTCAAGACTTAGGTCTTGACAAAAGCATATGGGTCAGCGTGTTACTTTGCATAAGAGATGGATGATAGTGATGGGGGAGGAGAGAAGGGATTCAAATGTATTTCAGCAGCTTTGCAGGATAAGGCAGAGAAAAGAAAATAGCCATGCTGTGTGTCTCAGAGGGCCCTTGTGTGGGTATTTCAGCTTGAAAGGGGATTAGCAGTGGAAGTCTGTGATCATGTCAAACATTTGTAATTGAAGGTGGCTGTTGAAAATAATTCTTAACATAACTGGATTCTAGCAGTCTCGTTGATGGTGAGGTAAGTGGAGGGAATAGGAAATGATCTGTTTGTCATCGCTTGAGCCACAAAGCCAAGTAACTTAGTGTCTGGGAATGAAGACTTTAAAAAGCAGCAGTATTGGGAAATATTTGATAATTCAAATCAAAGAGGCATTTTGTGAAAAGTGCAAAAGGACTGTATACATGGGAATATATATATATATATGAATTTGTGTTTTTAATGTTGTCCCTCACCACAGTTAAAATTGAACCTTTTGATTACTTCAGTAGCCACAGGTCACATAATGATTTTTGCCAAACTGTAAACCTAGGCAGCTTAAGTACAGGCCTCATGTAAGCAGTCTTATTCTGTGAGCTTGTTCGTCTTGTTGCTTATATTTCTGTCCTTTGAAATCAAGCTTTAGAACCTTTGGGGGGAAGTTCGTGGACAACCAATAGCTCTTCCTAGTACATGAACATGGCTCTCACTTTTGTGGGTAAATTACAGGTGTTGCACTGTATAAATTCATCTGGACTGTCAGGTGAAAAAAACAATACGGTATGATTTGGCTGCCAAAGAACATCTATTACATCTGTGTGCTTATGCTGCTGCTAAGAATGAACACTTCAACAAGGCAGCCTCTGAGAGATATGCAGGTTTTGGAAAAAAAGACAAATGAACAGGAAATGTTTTTCTTAGAGGATTTTAATAGAGAAACATTAAATGATTTGTGGTGGATTTTATTTTCCTGAAGCACCTTCTACAACCTGAAATTCAATCATATATTATGCTAAGGGATGGGTGCACTGACCTTGTCAAAAAGAGTGAGCAAGGATTTCATTTGACTTTGATTTGTTTGTTCACAATACTTATGTATATCTGAATCTCTAACCTTGGCTTTTTATTACTCTGTAATCCTAGGCAGTCATTCACTATGAAAACACTTGTGTTTCTCTTTTTTCTTTGTATTTGTTCAATTGAAAAGCCTTTCAAAAGGAATTGCAGCCTGCACGTGATTATAACTATCAGTAGCACTTTAACTGCTGAGATGAAACTTTTCTTTGGGGGCCCTGCTAATTTCAGATATCAGTAGAAAAAGAAAAATTTTCCCCATTAAAAGACCTGACTTTACTAATTGGTAGCTGCTCTTTGGGTTGAGCTAGATTCCTCAGGGACAGCATTTGATAGACTATTTTTTGACACTTTAATTTGACAAAAAACAATTCAGGGAGACAACTTAAGCATGTACCTGAAGTCTTCTCTTGCTATGATTGTGATACTCAGTGCAGGGAATGCTTTGAATGTCTGCAGCACTTGGTAAACCCCATAATCCATTTAATATGATATATATAGCTCAAGCCCCTTGGCAGGTATTTCCACAGGAGCTTCACCTAAAATACTCCTACCCAGTTGAAAGAATTTTTTTATAGATATTAGGATGTGGGGCTAATGCCATAAATACTAATCTTTGTGGCAGAACAGTGTTCCATAAGGACAATAAGTTTAGGTATAAAATGTGTAAATTTTTTGGCCTCTTTAATTATGTTATAGTCTACATCTTTCTAACTCAGAAGTATTATTTACTTTACAAATTTTCCTCTTGGCATTTGAAAATGGTGGAAGAGACTAATTTCAGATACAAGTTATTTGGTGTGTATGTCTTTCTGTATAATGGAAAACTTACATTTTTAATGGAGAAGTTAAAGCTTGAAGCAAATACAGAGTACATACACAATACATAAGCGTGCATGCTAGCTTATTTATGAAAAATTGTCTTAGAAAGCTGCATTTCTCCAAGTATTTTGGAGACTATTTAAAGGGCCAAATTGAAACCAAAGCGTGTGTTTGAAAAATATCTGCTGACAGAAGCCTGGTTTCTAAGCCTGGGAAATATGTGAAAGAACAGAAAGGAGTGCTTTTTAAGTTTCTTCTGTGTGTGTGTGTGTGTGTGTGTGTGTGTTTCTAATATGTGAGGTTTTGTTTTTTACCCAGTAGATAAGGTTGGAAATGGATACTCTCGAACCTGCTCATGATGGTAGTGATTTATTCCAGGTGAGGAAAATGCATTCATTTCACTACCAATGTATCCCCCAGAGAGTGGGGTGGCTGGATGTTTTGGAGAAATAGACTGCTTAGGGTTGATTGGTTACGTTTTGTTATTTCTTTACAAGTCATTAATACTTTCTAGTCTACATAATTTAGTGAAAAATATTTTAGTGAAAAAAAGTTTTAATAGATTTGCCAGTCATATACGTTTCTGTGTGCACTTGCCCACTCTCTCTTTCCTGAAGACATTTATCTGTTTCCCTTCCCTTGCCTTCCCTCCCTCCCTTTCTCTCCTCTTTTTCTTTTCCCCTCCCATTTAAACAGGGAAGAAGAAGAAAAACATCTTTCATATCATTGCGTAAGAATGCCTATGACTATAAATAATTTGTTTTGCTTCATGAAGACTTGTGATTTAAATCACTTTCATATCTATTTTTAGTAAAATCACTTATCATATCTAGCAATTCACGTTTATAATTTCTCATAAAGAAGAAACACCAGTATTCAGTTTTCCTCTAGGAATAAAAAGTCAAAGTTACATTAACACATGTACACTTGAGTTTGTATTAAAACATGTTTTTGTTTTTTCTAACTTTCAGATAAAAATGATGTTAGAATATGATGCCATGTGTGTGATGTGAAACATTAATATTACTTTAGAGATTGTAATTTTACTTATAATTGTCCTAAGTTTGAGTTATTAAACTAGAAATTAACAGGAAAAATTTGTTAGCACCCTTTGATATAAAATATATTTTCAGAACATCAAGTCATTTAAAATTTACCTTGGAATGGAAACTTCATACTTAAAACAAACTTAGGGGAAATGAAATAGTTTTAAAAGTTCTTTCAGCCATTGTGCACAGTTAGTGTTGGATGTGATTGCCAGCACTGGGGAATCAGGAAGTCTGTAGTTTAAATTCTTCAGGATCAGATTATATCACAGATTTTCTTTACACGTGGTGTTAAGTACATATTAAGTAACCTCTATAACTTTCTTTTCCTTTCTTACCTTTGGGAATCTCAAGAACACAGCTTCAGCTTTCTTCTTGTGTGTGTTGTCTTTATGTTTGTTTTTAATTTTCAAGAGTTTATACCTTGAAGCTACAGCATGACTAAGTATCCGAACAACCATCTTTCTTTAGTATATTGTGTTTTAAAAATTGCATAAATATCTAGTTGCCAGGTTTTAAGAATTTGGGGCAGGAAACTTTATGAAGAGATAGGGGAGATGTCATTACTTTTAGGTAAGATTAGACCAGGAGGTAATGTTTTTTTCATTTGTTAGTTTTGGGATCCTTTTCCCCACTGCTTATGATTTCATCTTAGCATTGAGCATTGTTGAGATAAAATACATTTGCCCAAAATAAGGCCTAACAATTAGGATTTAAAATTGCCAGGGATAACAAAAGAGATATTAGATTTTAAGTTTTAGAGAATGTTCAGTGACTTTAATAAGCATAGACTTAATTTAAAAGGTTGCGGTGTCATTAACCAACTAACATTTAAGTGCCCTAGCTTGTACTCTTGCTTTTTTGTGGAGTGAAAAAGGCTGATGACTTAATATGACTCTTTACAATGACATCGCAAATTATGAGATATCTGTTTCTGGCTTTTCCTAGTTCTGCTTTTATTTTAGTTGAAATATATACTAAATCTGATGCCAGCACAAAGCTTGTCCATTTCATGTGTCTGTTTATCATTTGCGTGATTTTGAGCAATAAACATTCCTTGACAACAGCATCACACTTTGTTTTTACCAACACTCATCTTTACTCCAAACATGAACACAAATTGGTTTTTATCCATGTTAATGAAAAAAACAAATCCTTCTGTTTCAATGAGTAAAGCAGAAAAACATGAGATGCTGGGAAGTCTGGAATCAATTAAGTTAGCAAAGTGTGTAGGAAAAAGACAGCAGACATGGAAAATGACCGTATCAAAATGACTTGTTTTATAGAAATAGAAACTTGGAGACTAAAAGGTAAGAAATTAATTTAGGAAATTTCCTTTTATTTAAATTTTATTTAATTTTATTTAATACATTTGACTTTCAAACTGTAGAATATGTATGTGAGAATACTCTTAGTCCTTATCTGAATGTGGGTCTGTGTTAATTTTTACTTTTATCCTTTCTTTGCTGTGTATGTTAATTGGCTTTAGAATAAGATCTGAAACTATGAATATGAGAAATTACTTGAGCCAATTGCACAGAGTTGAAGAACAGTACCTGCTAATTGCTTAGAAGGCAAGACAAGATAATGTAGACTCCGGTGAATTGTTGTAGTTTGAAAATATGCACAAGTGTGTGGCAAATACATTTCAGTGGTGTAGCCACAGGGAGTAAAATGTTGAGGAAGAAACCAATTTCTTTGGGCAAGAATTGGAAGAGCATGCTTGTTCTAGATGCTTCCAAAGGTCTTCACTTTGGCACTATTTTATTTTAAAATACTACTAACTTGAATCCAAGGAAGTCCTGGCTCTTGTTTGTGCTTTGTCTTTTGAGGTGTGGGAGGAAATCAGGTGTTTTGAGATATCAACCCTTGGCCAAGGGATCCCTTTGTATATTCCAATAAAGTATAAAAACCTAAATGATACTGAATGTTCTTTTCCATGGATAGTTATATCATTAACTGTGTACTGCTCATCTGAATGAATCCTAATTTGTTTAGTTTCTGATGTATCTAACCAGATGACTTGACAGTGAATGCTCCTCCCTAAATAACTTGTTCTTATGCTTCTCCAGCATCTCCTGCTTTGAGTTTTCCTAAGAAATCATTACTTTTTCTTAGACTCAGCTCTGAGGAGAAATAAAGTAGACCATCATGCCAATTATGTTAACCTCTGGGAACAAAAATGCTTATTGATTGACCTTCACAAACAACTTTCAAAAGGCTCCAAAGCTTTCTAATTATTGGAAAAACCTGTGAAAAGATGATTGGGAGGTGAGAAGTGAGCAGAGGGTAGGTATCTAAGAAGAAAAAGGCCTGGACTAATAGACCAGAGGCCAGTTTTTCCTTTTTGAGTCTTAGTTTCATATGATCTTGATTTAATTTTATTTACCTCTTTGGTTCTTTCTAACCCCACAAGAAAAATGAAGAGGGTACTAATTATCCTGACTGCCTTATAGGAGTTAGTAGATCTTAAAGCGCTTTTAGAAAGCTATAAATATTATGGAAAGGCAGGAAATTCATATTTACTTCAGATTAATGGAAAATGATGTTGAAGAAATAATTAATACTCACTTGTAGACTAGGTGAAGAATTCTATGGCCATTTTTCATCTCTGCATTGAAGGAGCCGGTTTGAGCAAATGATCAGACAGGATATGGACAGGTGCCTTTTGCACTCAGCTCTTTTCCCTTTTGTGAGAGCCCTGAGTTGAATGTTTCTCTGGGCAGCTAATCCTTGGCACCGCAGCTTTGTTCTGAGAGTGGCATCTGGCAGCAGATTGATTTAACCAAGTCTGAGGTTTGCTCTTTTCAGAATGTGCTCTCTAGGCAGCTTCTGTGTGGCTCTGACATGACCACATACTACTGCTGCTGCTTTTCCTGCCTTAAAGCACCACATGTGAGGCTAAGGCATTCTGACACCTGCCATTTGGAACCTTTACTTGCTGAAAAATGTCAAGATTTTCAGACAAGATAAAGACATATAACTGATCATTCTTCCCTTTCTCAGGAATAGGCTGAGGGCATTTGTTCATAGATGGATGAATTGCTGAAGTGGTACAATTCTGTTAGTAGTACAATTCTGTTAGTTTGGAGAGAGGCACACAGATTTTGTACAGAAGAGTCAAAGGTGTTTGTTCATCTCTTCTTATTCTCCTTTGTACCTATTTGTCATGATATTAATTTGCTGTTTGTATAAGCAAAGTTTTTTGGGTTTTATGGGATAAATGGTGGGAGTTGGGGGTAGGGGGTGCAGTTCTTGCACCTTATTGTTATTAAGAACCTCACTAGGAAATTGCAGATTCTGGAGGATGGGCTTCTGTTCTGATCATATTGTCATACAGATAACACACACTGATGACTGTCAAATTTTAAACGGCCAGGAGTAAGACCTCCTGTTTGAGGTTTTTGCTGCTGCTTCTTCCCTTTTTTTTTTTTTCCATTGAGCCTTAGTTTTCTAAAACCAGAGGACTGAATGGTAAATAAGGACAGGAAAAGTAATGTAACCTGCTGAATTTGTTTTTCTTAGTAACTAGTATCTAACTGGTTGAAGAAGGGACTTGAACACTGTTATAAAATGAAGGCTTAAAAACTGTTATTATTTTGCTATTCTTACCTTTCAGTCTTATGGGTAAATTATAATTGGTTTTATGCTATTGAGTAGACTATTTCTTATATCTTGATCTTTATCTTGGATCTCAAGTCCAGTAACATCACAGAGATGGTGATAGCTTAATTTTGTGTAATTGGGGAAAGATGCAGTGACTCTAGTTGTTTTTGAATTGCCAAAAATGTAAAGAGGTTGGATGAGATGCCCTGTAAGTTTTTATTTTAGGAGCCGGACCATATTGAGAGACTGTGGATCACTTGTGAAACTGTATTCTCTGATATCTCTTTGGACAACTTCTTAGGTGGCTTTGAGTGGCTCAGTGAAAAAGGAGAATGAGTATTGGTCAACAGGCTTGTTCCTTGTATTGTAATTTATGAGGACTAGTAGAATAATAAAATCCACCCAGCAACTGAAAGGCAATGAGGACTAATGGCTCATGTTATGAATAGAGTCCATGAATTAGAACATAAATATCTGAAAACATTTTATAGTAGATGCCTGGGAGTTCTTCAGTGTACAAAGCTTATTTCTTTGGGTTCTAGGTTGATTTGAATTATATAAAGAAGGATTCTTGTTGCAAATTTAAATGGGTTTTCTTTATCTTTTAACTGGATCCATATTGTTCGTTTTTCCATAAAATCACAGAATCTGTATCTTAGGTCATAGTTATAGAAATAGCATTCATATAAGCTTATCTTATGATTTGCTTTTTTTGGACATGGATAACCATCAAGAAGTAAACATGTAGTAATTTGGGTTTCACCCTGGAAATGAATCATCTTAATATTGCTTCTACCTGAATCAAACATATCCTGTATATTCCTGAAGTATGTTTTACACATTTGCAAGTTATGGTCCTAGACAAGATGTGAATTTTAGCTGCCATCTTTGGCTCCTCTTCATTCAAGATAGAGTAAATTTTCAACAAAGAAAGGGCTGTACTGATATATGAATTATCTTAAAATGCCCTGACATGAAGACTAATAAAAATAGACAAAAATATCCAAATAAATCAAATGTATTTTTCAAGTAAATATTCTCTTTTTCTATAATATCTTCCATGGTGCACCATTTATCTTTATTCCCATTAGTTTGTAAGGTGGACATATTTCTTATATTCTTAAGAATGATGTCAAAAGCCATAGACTGACCAGTGCTTCTGAAAACACTGACACAGAGGTCCATGTTCTTTAGTGCCAACATGCCATCCAGTGTTCCCAGGTGACAGCTAGGACCACCTGCAGCTGGATTTATTCATTTCATAATGTATTAAAGCCAGTTAGTTGCAAGTTCTCTTTTCCCTCTCTCCTAAAAAGAGTAAATATGTTTAGGATGATAGTTATGATAGGCTTTGCTAAAACAAAACAAAACAGAAAAGCAGATACTATGAGTAACATTTACATATTGCTTATGCGGATGGAAACCACTTAAGCTTTCACATTTTTCAAGGCTTTGCTATTTCTTTTGAATTTTTGAGGCTTTTTTTTTCCTCGAGAAAAGCCAGCATAAAGCACTTTTATTGCAATAATAAAACTTGAAACTCATATGTAGTGCAGGCGTGGGGATAGGGGTAGGGGAGTAGCAGTAATTTCTCCCACCGGATCACTCCACAGGACAGCAGAGGGGTGAGAGGGAGAAGCCAGGAAACTCTGAGATCAGCAGGACGAGCTGAGCATCAAAACACAGGAGATGCTGAACCTGTGATGACCAGCATCATTTTCTTAAGACAACACTCAAGGATTTGTCACGATGGCTGGGCTTTCATGGGTGTTACGTATCTACAAACAGCACCTTCAACTTAACTTTCAATTGGAGTTCTTAAAATTTAGTACGTGGAGCTTGGATAGCTATGAGATTACAAAAATCCTGAATATCCATTAGAAAAACCACAGGATGGGGAAGAAAAAAAAAAAAGCTGGCCGTGAAGAAGGCTTTAGAGGTCCCTGCTGGCCCGGGGACAGACACGTGTAGTGTCCAACATCTCAGTGAAAACAGTCTGCTGTCAAAAGACAGAGGGCTTAAGGGGAGGGTGGGGGTGGAGGCCAAGGCTCTCCCTCTTGCCACTTTAGTTTTGGTGGGGCTTTTAATTCAACCCGAGGACACCTCTCAACATGGAGAATGATTCTGCCCTCCAAAGCGCCTCGAATCTGCTATGGCTTTGCACTGCAGCAGTAAGAGTGTTTAACATATCTAATAGATAAAACTTCCATCCAAAATAAAATAAGATTCTTGCACTTGCCCACCCACCAATTCCTATTCTGAAGTTAACCCATTACTTGTGCTGTTAATACTTGACTAACGCTTAACTGGAAACCTAGATCCAAAGGACTGAAACTCAATCTTCACCCCAAAATGAAAAATAAAATGAGTAACTTGAGGTTTATGTAATATAATATAGTTCAGGTCAACACACATATGAGGAGAAAGGGGAAGAGCAAAGCCGGTGACAGAACACATTCAGCCAAGGAAGATGCTTATACAAAGAGTGTAGTGGAAGCACAGGAAAAGCTCCGCGTGGACTTTCTGTGCGCATCTGGAGGCACCAGATCCTTCCATGGCACACCCAAGAATGGGGAGCTCAGGTAGGAGGCCGTTCCTGTGATTTCAGTTTTAGACGCTCCACGCCAAAGACGAGAGTGGCATTTGGTGGGATGACGCCTGGGTGCCCAGTGGCACCATAGGCATAGCTTGGGGAGATAGCTTGGCTCTCTGACCAGCGCTCATCTGGGCAACCCCTTCTTCCTGGCCTTGAATCACCTGCTTCTTGCCCAGCACAAACTTAAAGGACTTGTTTCTGTCCCAAGAGGAAGTGAATTTCTTTTCATCTTTAAGCATCCCAGCGTAGTGCACCACTCAGGTCTGACCGTGCTTTGGGAAGGTGCGGCCATCTCTGCGGGAGATGGTCTCCAGCTGCATTCCCACGGTGGAGGCAGCCGGGCAGGCGGCACGAGGGGCGGCGAACAGAGAGCAGACCTGGCAGCGGTTCAGCAGCTCTGCCTACCCGCCGCCCCCCACCCCCCAAACGGCTGTGCACGCGGGCACCTCTGCACGGCCCCCTGAGGCTTTAGAACACTGGTTCTCTAAGTGTAGTCCTAGACTTTGTCGGAATTTAAAACTTGTTTTTCAAAAGACCATTAGGAAAATGAAAGGACAAGCCAAAAATTTGGAGAAAGTATGTGCAAATCATGTATCTGATGAAGGGCTTGTATTTAGAATACATAAAGAACACTTATAACTCAATAATGAGACAAGCCAAATGAAAATGGACAAACATTTGAATAGATATTTTGCTAGAGAAGACTAGGAAAGGCCAACAAAGACACTGAATAAATGTTCAACATCATCAATGGTTAAAAAATGTAAAATAAGCTACAAGTAGATACCACTTCATAAGCTCTAGAACAGTTGTCAAAAAGGCAACAGCAAGTATTGTCAAGGAAATGAACAAACTGGAGCCCTTATTTATTCATTGTATGTAGGCAGTTTCTTAAAAAATTAAACATGAATTTACAACCTAGTATTTCCACTCCTGGGAATCTATCCAAGAGGAATGAAACTATGTCTACACAAAGATTTGTAAATGGATGTTTATAGCAGCATTATTCATAATACCAGAAAACTTGGACCAACCCACAATTGTATCAACTGGTGAACGGATAAACAAAGTGGTATTTCTAGAACAATGGAATACTATTCAGCAATAAAAAAGTACTGACACTACAGCATAAATGAATCACAAAAACATTATGCTAAGTGAAGAAGCCAAACAGAAAAGACCACATATTTTATTATTCCATTTATATGACATGTCCAGAGAGGTGAGTGTAACAAAAGTGAGTTAGTGGATACCTGCGGTTGGAGATGCGATTGAGGACTGCAAATGGGCGCAAGGGATCTTTTTTGGATGGAAATGTTATGAAATTGGATTTTGGTGATGGTTATACAATGTTTACTAAAAGTCATTGAATTATATACATAAGATGGGTGAATTTTATGAAATGTAAGTTATTCCTCAGTAAGACTTTAAAACCTATGTGGTCCCAGCAGCATCAGCATCACCAGTGAACTGGTTATAAATGCAAATTCTCAGCGCCAGGGAGGCAGATACTCTGGGGGTGGGGCCTGGCAATCTGTGCTTTAACAACCTTCAGCAGATTCTGATGCAGGATTAAGTTTGATAACCACTTGAGAATCAAAGAAGGTTAAATGGAGATGTGGGTAGTTTTGGTACAGCTTATATACGTTCAATCTACCCTGTTACTGTAACTGTAGGAAAGGTTTGAATTAAGGACTGTTGTAGTAGAGTTAGAGAAAATTACAGGGCAATGGGAATAAAAATAAACTGGCCTTTCATGTTCTTGATATGCCCCTATGAGAAGCTTTATGATTGTGATGTTTGTGTACCACATATATTAGTAAATTCCTGTGTTCTTTTAGGCTTGCTATTACTTAATGAACATCGTATAAACAGGTTCATTTGCCATAACGACAGTGGAAGTTTAGATCCTTGAAAGGAATTATTTCTCCTAAATATTTACACAGTGTAATATAGCAGAGCCAGAAATGTGCAGTGATCCCAAAAAAGTAAAGATCTGACCATAGACAAAGAAGTAAATGGAGCAGCCAACTGAACTGAACAACTCATTCTCTCCATCTGTTCAATGTACTTTTGAAAACCACCATTAGAAAAAGTGGCTGATCTAGAGCCGTCATCTTACATTTGGCATATGCTTTCAGGGTTTGTGTGGTTTTTTTTTGCCCCCTGAGCATTATCTGGGTGGCCAAAAGAAATTCTAAAGTTTGAGGCTGCCCCGGAAAAGGGCCTGATGGTTCAGACCAGAGGGTGCTGGTTGGTGAATGAGTTAGGTGAAGTTTGTAGATAGGGTCTCCCCTAAATCGGGGTGTGTGTGTGTGTGTGTGTGTGTGTGTGTGTGTGTGTATGTGTGTGAGAGAGAGAGAGAGAGAGAGAGAGATGACTTCTGCAGATGTATAAGTTCATGTCAGAGCAAAGTAGAGGTTGGCAGGTGGAGGGTGGGAGGCGAAAAACAAACATAAGACAAGGGAGAAAAGGAGGAATGAGTAACTGTGAAAACTGATAACGTGTGTGATTTATTAGTGGAGTTCACTGAGATTTCTAGCAGTAGCATTTGGGAGAATAGTAGGGAATGCAGCACAAACCATTGTTATTTCCAAAACTTTATTCAACTGTAGGTAAAAAGAGCTGGGCTATCCGTTGCTGGCAGAGTGTATCTTGGCTTCTGTCTCTATTTTATTTCTCATTGTCTTTCACCTTTGCTTCTCTCCCCTTTTTTTTTTTTTTTGTTCTTTCTTAAAACTTTTAATAATTCATATTGTATTATTCACTTCTTATTAACAAAATATTAGAATATTATAGCCCTCTAAGTTAGTAGTTCTGATTTTGAGTTCTGTTATTGGATGGGTAATAAAGGAATAAAATATCTTGCAGTAAGTTTCATTCTGAAAAGTCTATGCCATAGCAGTCTGAATTCCACATATTTGTTAGTGGATAAAGTCCCATAGATGTATTTAAGCTAAAAAAAAAAAAATAGGGCTAGAAAAGAAAAAATAAACTTCTCCCTTTGTAAGAAAACTCTACAATTCATACTCTTAGATTTATATCTAAATGTAAAATTGCATTTGAACAAGAATAAACAAACAGATAATCTGTTATCATATGAGTAAAGACAAATTGAGCACTTAAAAATTTGGCAGTTTTGGAGTTAACTGCACGAATAGGAGAAGCATACTTTTTGGTTTGTTTGAGGCAGTAGGGATGGTGGGTAGGTTGACATCATGTTCTTTAAATTAGGACATTTCAAAATGTTGACCAAAGCACGGTTTAATTGTAAAATTAGATCAGTATTTCTTCCTTGCCCTCTTAGTTTTGGAGATTTGTTAGTAGTGAACATGGAATGTTTACAGTACTGCTGCAAACAACAGCCTCTTCCACAGTTAGTGTTCTGCCCTTTGAGCCTGCTTTTCTTGTCCTGGTGCAGCAGGGCCCTTGTCCTTGTGCCTAGTCTAACACCACTTAGGCATCACACCTTGTGGTTGGTTGCTCCTCTGACTGTTTTTCCCTTGAGCTCCCTTTTAGTGGTATTGTGCAGTACTTGTAACAGCTTCATGTTAGACAAACATAGATGGGGGAAAAAACTAAAGGAGGGATTTTTTTGAAGAAGGAAAACAGAAGACAGTGAAGGGAAGGGAGAAAGAAAATAAAAGGAATGCTCACCCTGGAGAGAGGTGGAGACTGACAATTTCTGCTGGTTCCGTTCTTTATCAGAAACTGCTTCTACCTCAGCAGAGGGACTCTACCCACAAATAGAGATAAGCTCTCCATCTTCTTTCTCCTCAGTTTGTTGATTGGCTTTCCCTGTGATGGCATTTGAAGATACTGGTGATTTTGTCATCTCTATCATTGAATGGCCCACTGACAGCAGTGACAGTGATTTAAGTGTAATATTTTGACACATTGTGGTACATTGTAGCAGCTCAGCATCATTGTGAACATAAACCAGAATCAGATTCTCATGTGGAGCGAATACTATTGTTGTGTTTATGGCCCAGAAGAGCAGGTAGCTGTTACTTTTGAGGAACCCCAAATTCCAAATTACAGTTCTATTTGGTAGTTGCTAATTTGGATTTGTCCTTTTTAGGTTTCTTTTGTGGCTAGAAAGTGTTCATCTGATATAGTAACCAAGGGAATTCTGTATTGTTGAAATACTGCTGTGGATGTGATAGGATGTCCATCCCAGAGTACACTCACCCTCTGTTTGGTAGACATTTTAAGTTCTCACAGGCTTGTTATGGGTCCTCTGTGAAATTACTGTACCATTGCTAGACTCCTTCTCTTTGGAAAATACTCATTCTTTGAAAGACAGCTTAGCATTTTTCTTAAAAAATGGGTAGTTGGAGAATTGCTTCTAACCGATCTTCCACCAGATGGTGCCAGTGTTACATATCTACAGGTAAAATTCCTTTAGTGCCATTGAAATGTTGAGGTTGTGTATTTCTGCTCTTTTTCTGTTTCACCACATTTTGCCTTTAGTATTCTTTTTCACACACACTACTTTCCTTGTATACAACTGTGTCACTTCACATCTTTTTTGTTCTGGGTAGTGAATTTATTGTGCTATGGTGATCATGAAGGATAACTTGGGGGATGGATTCACAGGCCAAGGACTAAGTACAACTTAAATATATATGATGTGTACTTTCTTGTAACATTTTTCATTGTGCATTTACTTCTTATATGACCTGTATGTACAACTTGAGAGTTATTCTTAACTTTGCTGCTAAGCCACTTTTCTTTCATGTTATAAAACAATATCATAAAACATTATTGTTTGAGGTCTCCTAGGAGTCATGTTTGGAAGTTATTACTAACAAATGGTATATTTACCCACATTTGAGTTCAAAATAACTTTGATAACTTTAAAAGAAAGCTTGGTTAAAAAAAAAATTGGCTATTATATGATATCAAATCTGGCCAGTAAACAATGGTCATTTGAAACTTAAATTTTAGACTTTTTCTTTTTACAAATAAATATTATAGTTATTGCAGAAAAATTTAAAGAAATAAGAGTGCATTTAAAATAGTAACTCAGAGTTAAGTACTATTAATATTAACATAAACCTTTTTCTTTTGTATATACCTATATTTTAAAAATATCAAAGTTGGTCTCATGTCATAGTTTTATAACCAGCCTTTACACTTAATACTTTACAACAATAATTTTTAATGACAGTATAGTTTTTCATTAAGAACTCTTTAATGATAGGCATTTTGGTTTCAGTTTCTTTCAGTTAGAGCTGTGCTGTGATGAATAGCACTGTTTAATTTTTTGTGTAAATTAAAATTTCTTTCATATAAAATTTTTTTAATCTTTATTGGAGTATAATTGCTTAGAGAAATGCAAATCAAAACCACAATGAGGTATCACCTCACACCAGTCAGAATGGCCATCATCAAAAAATTTCATATAAATTCTTAAGTATAATAGATCAGAAAGAATGCATATTTTTGTGACTTTTGGTCTATATTTTAAAATTACCATCCAAAAGAGTTTTACAGTTTAAACATCTTTAACAGTATAGGATTTTGTTTTCCTGCATCCTTATCATCACCAGATTACCTTAGTTTTTGTTTATTTTTTACTTTTTACTTTTTTTTTTTTTTTTTTGGCTGTGCACATGGCTTGTGGCATCTTAGGTCCCCAACCAGGGATTGAACCTGTGCCCCTTGCAGTGGAAGTGTAGAGTCCTAATCACTGGACCACCAGGGAATTCCCACCTTAGTTTTTCAAGTGACTAGGTATTGCTCATTTGAGACTCCCTGAAATGACAATTCATCACTAAATAAAGGAATTTAAAATTGCTTTGATTTTTTTTTTTTTTTTTAAGAAATAAATATTCTTTAAACATTAAATCCTAGAGCCCCTTTTATTTATGGTGGTTTGGTTTTTGGCCTTGTCTCCTCTTCCAAGAATGCAAACAGCTATCCTTTCATACTTCAGAACAAGTTATATGCAGAGCAAAGAATTAAGATCTGTGTTGATTAACTTTTTTATAGCACTTTCTGTTACTTGTTCAGAAACTTAGGTCATTTACCTACTGTCTCTTCATATAAATGTTTCTCAGTATGAAAATTTGGAAGAACTATTTTTAGATAAATTATTTTTAAACTTTAGTGAAATGAGCCATGCATTTAGCATCAGAGCTTTTTACTTTTTTGGTGGGCAGAAGGAAGGAGGAAGAGGAAGTTGCTAGATATTGATAAGTCTTAAGGAATTCTAGTATACTTTTGTAAAAAATTAAAAACACATCAGTTTTTATTAGTTTAAGCAAATATATCCTGGCTGATTTTTGATATCTTACTAAGTATTAATTGTGTTTTCATTTAAGTACATTAACTTTGAATTAAATTTTCTTGTTAACTTAGGAAACATGCAATTTATTTTAAAATAAGAAAAACAAAAAAAGCTGTTTTCATATTTGGGAAATAAGAAGAGGGGAGGAAACTCATACAGAGGTTTCAAGCAACCTTGTAAATGAATGTGAAAACTATTAGCCCAATTACTTAACAAAAACAAGCAGCTAGTTTTCCTCTCTCTTGGAAAAAAATTCTCCCATCTCAATTTGGCAAAAGAAATTGGCATTCTTTTACTCTCAGAATGAACAGTCACTGTAAGAAAAGTACTTACAAATGTGGTTTTAAAAGATTCATCAACATACAATTTATTTTTGTAGAAGAGATAAACTGGAGGTATAAAGTCTGTGGCTTAAACATTTTTTTGAAATAAAATAATTTTGATAAATGATCAGATTTATGTAACAGCATTGAATTTTACTTGGGATAACAAAAATTAGCATTTTTAAGTTATAGAGTTTTTGTTAAAATTTTTCAAATGAATTTAAAAGCAAATGCATCTATATATTGTGGGCATTTCACTTGTTTTTTAAGTTATGAGTGCATGGTTTATATATATATATTTAATTAAAAAACCTAAAAAGACTCTAGAATAGTGCTGAATTAGATAAAGTGCTTTAAAAATTATCAATTTAAGTTTAGAGAATTAGCACATTAACATATAGATCTGGTAAAATGTAAGTCTAGTGGTAGCTTCTGAAATGTACTTTCATATATTTAAAGTTTGAGATACCATATGTATCTATTTAGGCATTTGTCTAAACAAGCAATTTGAAAGGGCTTCAAGTGCTGTAATAATCTCAAAACCTTTGGATTCAGCTAGAACAGTGTCAGTTAAATCCACCCCCCTGCCCCAATTTATAAATTTGGCTCAAAGTCTGGTCTGCTTTATGGCAAAGCAAATAAAATAATCAAATTGCTAAGATTATGTGCCTAATTAGTTTACACCCGAGTGAAATTTGTTTTGTGACATATAATATGCATTAAATGTTAGATATCTGGATTTTGTGCAAAGTTTACTTTTGCTTTCCTCAAAATATGCTAGAGATAATTGGAATAATTTTCTAATAGTTTATTGAGAAACTTCCTAATAAACAGAAAGTGCCTTGTAAAATCTAGCATACTTGCTACCTAATGTCTATCCTTGAACTCTAAATAGGAAAGAAAAAACGGGAGGGGGGGGAACGTTATAACTTTTGTTTTTAGCAGCTTCTCCTGGAAAAAATCATCACCACTCCCAGCTTGATTTATTTCACTTAATTCTTGCCACATATACTTCTTAGATCCTTATACGTTTTATATTGAATTAATCAGTGTTGAGGTTTTTCTGTTCATTTAGATTATTTAAGCATTCTGATCTGTGCTTAGTACTGAACAGTTTATTGGACCCATGCTATCTGTAACTAAAGCGTATGAAATTTACTACATTTTGTATTGATTTAATATTAATGTTAATCTAAAATCTTTGGGTGCAGCGTGTCACATCTGTTTTGTATTCCTCTGTTTAAAAGAAGTGGCAGTATGGTATTTGGAGGAATATTTATTATCTGAGTGTTTTTCTTTGCGACAATTTCCCTCAGTCTTTTGAGAATTATAACTTCCAAGAGACAGTGAATCACCCAGCAAATTCTCAGGTACCCAACAGCTAAAGCCCACAGTTAATTGGAATTTTTATTTACCATTTAAGTTCCCTTTGCTCAAATGATGGTAATTTTGGAGGCTTCTGGCAATGACAGAAAATAAATTATTGGTAAGATTTTTTAAAATATTCTTTTCTCTTAATAATAGGTCCAGCTTGCACTTCATGGATACCCTGGTTTTTTTAGGGGGAAAAAATTGTTAAGCTGAGTGTTCATTTGTGTTTGAAACCAAATTTTCCATGGCTGGTGACTGAATATTCTTATTTATCCTAAGTTTCCTAAAGGGATTGCTTTGTGCTTTGTCTATAATATGCACCCCTTATTGTATCATGATGGTGTTGATGAGGAGCAGGATGAGCAGCCTTGCTTTTCAATTGCAGAGTGTTCATTTTCCCCATTATGAAATTTGGGATAGTAGATCTTGGTTGCAAAAAATATAAATCTTCTCGTTGCCCCAAATAATCTTCTCAAGTCTCAATGGCTTATAATTGTTGTCAGAGTTCAATCAAGAGCTCTTCAAAGAACTCTTTGGAGTAGCAAACTAACTGTTTCACATTTTACTTATCAGTGTTGAGTTGTTACAGTGGGGCAATATGTTAAAAGTTATCTGCTCAATGTGTCTCATAATTGAAGTAACTACTGAAGAGCAGAGAAAGGGAGAGGTTTCTAAGAGTGGATTAAAAATTAAGCACCAACACGTTTCTGCTTTTGAATCTTGACACCTAGATGGTCACATGGTAGAGAACCAAAGGTATTGTAAATTCTTAAAGTAGATGATGTTTCTTTACATGTTATATCATTAAGAAAGCCTCTAATTTTAAAATGTTTGATAAACTGTACAAAAATGTTAACCACTATACAACTGTCATCTATAAGAGAGTGCTGTCATTGTGGTTTGTGAAGTATATGGAGCCACAGAAGAAAGTAAGAGGACAATATAGGTGATGCTTTGATTAAATAAATGTTGAAGTGAAGTAGTTTAACACCTGCCTGAAGTGATATGTTTCAAGTTCACTAAAAGGATGATTTCAGACCCTTCTGAAAAGAAGTGGGGTAATATCCTGTCTGATACCCTTCCTTTTCACATTGTGGTTGTTAATTACAACCAGGTAATAATAAGGCAACGTTTATGGCAGTGGTTTTTGTGTATATCCACATACGCATATATCCACACCCATGTCTTTGCTTTCCAAGATGCTTTAGAATGATTAATTCAGAAGGGAGTCATAAATGTCAGTTAATAATGGATTATAAACACAAGAGAAGCTAAGTATTCTGAAAATTTTGACGTTGGCATCATGGAGGAGTATCCATTGTGTTCATTTATAAACTCTCTCTTATTACTACTGACAGAAAATGACTGAATGAATTCATTATGGATTTAAGCCTGTGTATTTCCTATGTGAAGAAAACTAGCATTGCTTAATCACTTCATGTTAATGTAAAATTAAATAGTATAGGTATCACTGAAATATAAAGAGAGTGCTTTGCCCTGCAACTTTCTTTTCTTACAATACCTAGTCTCATTCCTTTATTTTCTTTGGGCAGGCAGAAAGTTTGGAAAATGATATTCCCCTTTTCTTTCTTCTCAGTATCGTCAGTGAAGCAGGAGCATCAATCTACAGTGTCAGCCCTGAAGCTAACAAAGAGATGCCAGGACTGGACCCTAATTTGAGAAGTGCAGGTAAGAAACTATGGGCCATCACAAAAGTGTGTGATTTTGATATTTTGGACTTGTAGCAAGCAAAATATTTAAATATCCAAGAAATTTTAGAAGATATGTTTATGGGCATGTTAGAAAGAAAGTGTTTAATTGGAATACTACTGAGAATTATGGAAAATAGTGGAAGAATACTGCTTTTAAAAAACATTGCATAGTATTCTAGAGTATAGTGAAAAATTAACCCAAAATGTCTTTAGTTAAAATTAAATGTTAGAGAGTTAATAGTAAAAACAATAAAATACTCTCAGCTCTTTTATTATTATTACAAAATATTACTTATTACAGCTTTTTGTTGGAGACCAGTAATATATTAACATAAAAATATTTGAAGTGCAAATGTATAGACATGCACAGACTTTCAGTGTATTGCTAAATATTTTTTAAATGACGAGTTAGTTTCTCTTATCTTGCTAATAGGAATTGTCATTAGTGTATTGTTTAAATTAGCCTGATTTGACATTAGTTGTATAAAATTGCTTTGATTTCTGTGATGTGGAATAGTTTAAATCTTGTGTGTGAAGAAATTAAGATATTTTGATACATCTAATGAAAGTAATTGGTATCCCAAGCAAAATATAGATCTGGTCAGAGCATTTTTCTGTGTAATAGGTGGATATTTAGACTACTTTGTTAGAAATGGCGTGTGTGTGTGTGTGTGTGTACTGATTTATTATTATTTTTTAATCAAAGTATAGTTGATTTACAATATTATATTAGTTTCAGGTGTACAACATTGTGATTCAGTATTTTTACAGATTATACTCCATTAAAAGTTCTTATAAGATAATGGCTATATTTCCCATTGCTATACAATATATCCTTGTTGTTTATCTGTTTTATGTATAGTAGTTTGTATCTGTTAATCCCCCTATTTGGGGAAATTCCAAATTAGGGGAAATAGACTTTTTGTTTAATTTTTTTCCTTAAATATGCTCATCAGATTTCATTGACTGTTCTTGAAATCTTTACCTGGAGATCTGTATCGGAAAATTTTTGCATTAATCTAAAGTTAAAAACTTCTTTTTTAATCCAAAAGAACTTGTAGTTTCCCTTCAGTTGTTCAGTCCATGACACAATCCCATCTAAAATGATCATCTTTTCAAATTCAGATCCCAGCCCCAAATCTTGCTTCTTCAGTGAAACTTTTCCTTGTCACACCAACTCGGTGTGGTCTCTGCCCTCTTGCCATGTTCTCTTTTGGTACTTGCCTTGTAATAACAATAGTAATAATAACAATAGGAGGAGGAGGAGCTACAGTAATCATAGTGGGAGCTGCTAACACTAATCTTTTTAAAGCACTTAATATATGTGACACATGGTGGTAAATACATTACCAGGATTATTTTATTTAATCCTCGCAATTGTCCTGTGAGTCATTTATTATTCCCACTTTACAGATGAGGAAACCAAGGCTTAAAGAGGCTGCATAGCCAAGTAAGTGTGTACATAATATTTGTGTGCTTAACTTCTTAAAAGTATCCTTAAGTATCCTTAAAAGAATACTTTTCTTTATAAAAAATAAAATTCAGAGCCTCCCAAGTTGGCATTGAAAGGTAATCATCCAACAGGGCATTAGAAAAAAATATTACATAGGAAGTGGCAGTCGCTCAGACTTCCCTTTGCTAAGGGGGCTGCTGTTTCCTCTTCACCACTGGCCCATGTCAATGCATAATTGCCACAGTATTATAAGGGACCAAGATCACAGCATTCTAACAAGACTCTATGAAAATAGGAAATAATAGAAGGGGAAATTGGTATATAATCCTAATGCCTCTGATTTCAAAACCTAGCTGTGTCTTCAGTTTGTGATTCACTGCATGTGTGCCATTTTTCTCTGTCTTAGCTTGTTTCCACAGCAATGTCTATGTTTGATCCATATTAACTCAAAACACCTACCTAGACATTTTGAGTCTTCAAAGCCTGGTCCTGGAAGCAAATATTGAAAGAAACTGAGAGTCTCCACTCTTGGCTTTCTAGGGCCGACTTGCTTTTCAGTTCCTGTTTTCTGACTGGGAGTCTTTCTCCTTCCTAGTGACTGCTACCTGGGGTGACTTTATACTTCATTTGAGACCTAACCTACCTATGGGTGTGGGTTTTACCTTTCAACCCCCCATCAGTTTACTATATCAAATGTAACAGAACCTCAACATTCATACAAGTGTGAAACATATGTAAGAAAATGACCTTTATCTTACTACATCTTCTTGACCAGTTTATCAGCTTATTGCAAACAGAAGTTATCCTTATATATGCTTACATTCCCCTCATAATAAATTCATTGTACTGAGACAATTTAAATTGGATGGATAGAATAGTGGATAGTTGGTATTAAAATGTTTATTTGGTTTCTGATTTAAAATGAAGATTAAATATACCTGTTACCACTTCACTCCCCTCTGAAATCTCATTAAAATGACAGTAACTTGATAGAATGAAAGTATAGACTTACTAGGACAAGGAGAATGGGAGAGGAGATAACAGCAACAATAGTTTTGAAGCTGGAAACCAGATGAGATCTAGCCAACTTGAGAAAGTAGACTACTGAGACAGCATTATAGAGAACAGAGCTAACCTGAACTAGGTTGTAGAAATCCTGAAGACTTAGGAAATGCACCAAGCACCTTTAGAAGTATCTTGGGAGGGCTGAGAATGGGTCTAAAATAAGACGATTGATTGAAAGTCTGTTTAAAAAGTAATGAGATCAAGTTAAACATAGAATATCATATAACCCAGCAATCCCACTCCTAGATATATACTCAAAAGAATTGAAAACAGGTACTCAGCAAATACTTGTACACAGATGCTCATAGCAGCACTATTCACAATAGCCAAAACCTGGGAACAACCCAGATGTCCATCAGCAGGTGGTTAGATACACAAAATGTGGTTTATCCATATAATGGAATAGTATTTTCAGCCACAACAAAGAATGAAGTAATGATACGTGCTGCAACATGGATGAACCTTGAAAATGTGCTAAGTGAAAGAAGCTAAACCCAAAAGGTCACATATTATATGATTACATATATATGAAATGTCCAGAATAGGCAAATCTGCAGACACAGAGCTGATTGGTGGTTGCCAGGGGCTGGGGTGAGGGGACAAAGAAGAGGCACTGCTTAATGTGCACAGGGCTTCCTTTGGGGTGATGAAAATGTTTTGGAACTTGATAGAGGTGGTGGTTTGCACCATGTTGTAAGTATACTAAATACCGCTGAATGGTACACCTTAGAATGGTTAAGTTTATGTTATGTGAATTTCACATCAGTAAAAAAGAAGAAATGAATTAGACCTCCCATTCCACACAGTTGAATAACTGTCCTTCCACTTTTGCAGAAGGCTGGAGAATTGTTCTCTAGAGAGGGTTAAACCGGAGGTTTCTACACTGGAGGACATGGGTTATAAGTGAGAGTGGGAATACCTACTAAAAAAAAAAAAGGGATTAAATAATTATTGACATGCTGTTGCAGATCCCTTAGAAAGGACTAAATCTTCCATGCAGGAGATTAGGGGATTCTGAACAACACAAGAGAAAACACCTAGAGGAACCGAGATCAGAGATTTCACAAAGACATGGCTAAATTACCCTGTAGTGAAGCCCACAGTTGACAAACCTCACCTTTGAGCAAAGCACTTACAGTCAGCTTTTTAGTACCCTACTCCTTATGGAAAGTCTAGGGTCACTTAACGTGTAAGGAAAACTTATACTATTAAAGACAGATGCCAAAATATGGGGTGGGGGGTGGAGTACACTACATGAAAGAAATAGAGACGATGCAGAAAGAGGAAAAATAAAGAACAAGTTTGCTATCCTTAGAGAAAAGATATTTCATTCATTTAAAGGTATATTTACATAAAGCAAATTTCATCCTTTTTAGGTACACCATCTGTGAATTTTGAAAAGCTTGTACTAGTCAGGTAACCACAACCACTGCAGTCAACATATGGAATATTTATATCAGGTCAATAGATTTGTAAGCTTTCAATTACATTGAAAAATGTAATTACTAATTAGAGGATCAAGATTATAATAAACTTGCATTAAGAGCATTAAAACTACATTTTAATAAGCACTTTAGTGAAAAAAATTCTAATTTGAAATTGTTGAATAAAATAAGACAGCATGGGGATTTACTTATCTTCCTCTGTTTCTAATAGCAAGGGAAAGTATAAAAATGAAGTGAGTATTGGACTTTAAAAATAAAAATTTCTATTTTGATATTCTTAGATAACAGAATAAGGAGAATTTTAAGAGAGCACAGTTTAGTACAGCTTTTTAAGTGATACATTTATTTGCTATAGAAGCTTTAAGATTCTAGATGTTTCATGGAACTGAAGACCAAAACCAATAGAACCCCTTTTATCCTTTGGATGTAAGATACCGTATGAATGGGACTTCCTAGGTGGCACAATGGTTAAGAATCCACCTGCCAGTGCAGGGGACATGGGTTCGAGCCCTGCTCTAGGAAGATTCCACATGCCACAGAGCAACTAAGCCAGTGAGCCACAACTACTGAGCCTGTGCTCTAGAGCCTGTGAGCCACAACTATTGAGCCCGTGTGCTACAACTATTGAGCCCGTGTGCTACAACTATTGAGCCCGTGTGCTGCAACTATTGAAGCCCATGCACCTAGAGCCCGTGCTCCACAACAAGAGAAGCCACTACAATGAGGAGCCCACGCACCACAATGAAGAGTAGCCCCTGCTCTAGAGAGCCCGGAAACTAGAGAAAGCCCGTGTGCAGCAACGAAGACCCAACGCAGCCAATAAATAAATTAAAAAAAAAAAAAAAGTATGAATGAGGAGGAAATGTTGTTTTCAAAGCTACTGCATATGGCTGTAGCTCTGGTTGCTTACCTTTTAGGGTGATAGTCTTCACTCACTATGGGCTGCTTTTCCTTGCTTTTGGTGTATCTAACATAATTTTTTCCTCTAATGTTTAGCTTTTGCCTCAATATCACTTACTGTCTTCTTTTGCACAATGTGTTTCATTACCATCTAACAAATTACCATTTATTAAAAATGAAATTCCTATATGTACTTTTTCCCCTTTTTCCTTGGTATGTCTAGTGTGCTACAATGCAGGACTCTTTCAATTACGGTGGCTTATAATATGACTTGCCTTAATCTTTTTTAAATTGCATTTGTCCTATGCATTTCTTTCTTTTTATTTAAACTTTTAGAGCCATTTAATTAATATTTTTAAAACTCTGTAGAAATACAATGAAATTCCATTAAATTTATACCTTCATCCAGGTTATGCACATTTTATTTTTCTTACACGCAATACACACACACACACACACACACACACACACACACACACACACACACACACACACACACACACAGTGAATGGATCCTCTTTCATGATATTTTCTTATTGGTTGTTGATGGCATGTGGTGGAGCATCAGTTTTTGTTTGGGTATCTTGAAACTAGCCAATTGATTGAAATCTTACTAGTTCTGATATTTTTTTCAGTTGACTTGCTTGGGTTTTCTAAGTAGATAGTCATCATCTGCAAATAATAATAAATACTCTAGTTTCTGTCTTTTCAGTAATTATACCTTCTTTCTTTTCTCTTCCAATTGCATTAACTAGAAGTTCCTGAAGACTGATAAATAGTCTCAATGATACAGAGAAGTGTTGACATTATATGTGGGCAAAATAGTCAGTATTGGCCATACATTTGGACATACTGCATTTAAAAAATACATAACAGCTTCATTGAGATATAGTTTACATAGCATACAATTTATCCTTTTAAAGTATGTCATGTTTTTAGTATAGTCAGAGTTGTGTAACTGTCCCTAGTATCCAATTTTAGAACATTTTCATCACCCCTAGAAACCCCATACACGTTAGTAATCAGTCCCCCTTCCCCGCTTCTTCCCAATCCCCGGAAAACTCTAATGTACTTTCTGTGTATATGGATTCGCCTATTCTGGATATTTCATATAAATGAAGTCATTACAATATGAGGTCTTTTGTGATTGGCTGGCTTCTTTCACTTAGCATAGTGTTTTCAAAGTTCACTATGCTACAGCACGTATCAGTACTCCATTCCTTTTTATTGCCAAATAGTTTACCATTTTACAGGTATCCACATTTTGTTCATCCATTTATCAGTTGTTGGATATTTGGGTTGTTTTCACCTTTTTGGCTATTATGAATAATGCCACTGTGAACATCAACAGATGTTTTCATTTCTTTTGAGTATGTACCTAGGAGTAAAAACCTGTGGGCACAGGGTATCTCTATGTTGAACGTGTTCCAGAAGTCTTTTTGACTTCTTTTACTATACTTTCCTCACCATTCCTTCTCTGTCTCTTTCACCATTTCCTCCTCTTTTCTATCTCAAAATGCGAATGTGCCCCAAGTTTCAGGCTGTGACATTTTATTCTCTCTTCATTTTCTTTATCACATCTATTAAACTCCTTTTGCCTGAACTACTTATCTGTCTGTTACTTTCAGAAATCTGTTGTCAGCCTGGCCATCATTATTACTGTTTATTGCATAACCCTTCTCTTGGTTATCCTGCCAGCAGGAGGACAGCACCATCTTCTCTCCAAAGCCTGAGCATACTACTTTCCGAATTCTACTTTAAACATCGTTCATCTCTCTCCCTCCTCCTGCCTCCCATCTCTTCCATGCTTGGGTTTTTCCTCTACATAGAATGAACAGCATCTGAAAGTGCAATGTCAGTTCTAGAAATATTAGATCTATGTCAAGGGCTGTTTACTGGGTACACTTAACTGCAAAAGCCATTGGGACTTACTGTAGAATTAATATGTCATTAGAAGCCATCATTTTCAACCCATTGTTGTAATATTTAGCAATATTAGGATGAACAAAGGATACACTGGCAGTGAACTGTTAGAAGGGAATCCAGTAGAAAATAGTTTAAAATCCTTTTGTGTATTTCATAAATGTTAAAATATGGGATCTATTCACACTTATCAAATTATACGACTGTTCTAACCAATTTCTAAGTTTAGGTTTTCATAATGTGGGCTTTCCTGACAGTGTAAATTTGAGAGATTTACCTATTATTGATATATTTTTATTGAATTTCTAATATTGCCTTCGTACATAGCAAATGTTCTGATACCTATTACCTTAACTTGGTTTACTGTTATGGTTTTTTTTTTAATCTGAAAGTACTTTGGCAATGTATGTACGTTTTTGAAAATCATTCTTATTGTATTATATAAGGGCTAGAATAAAGAAATAATACAGTAGTCCCTTGATATCCACAGGAGATTGGTTTCAGGATCCCTCTCAGATACCAAAATCCAAGGATACTTAAGTCCCTTATATAAAATAGCATAGTATTTGCATATAACCTATGTACATCTTCCAATATACTTTAAATCATCTCTAGATTACTTAATAATACCTAATACAGTATAAATGTTATGTAAATAGTTGTAAGTGCAATGTAAATAGCTGCTGAGAACATCAAATTCAAGTTTTACTTTTTGGAACTTTCTGGAATTTTTTTTTCGAATGTTTTTGATCCATAGTTGGTTGAATCTGTGGATGTGAAACCCACAGATATGGAGGGCTGACTGTATTTGCTTTTGGAGGATGTCAGGTATTTCTCTAGTGACATATATTTTCAATGTGTCACTATAAATGTGGTTATTAGAGGAAACCATTTCTCCTATAACCTGCCATGCTTGCAGTAATTAACTTTTTGTGAGATTTGATGAGAAAAGTGTATGTGAAGGCCCAGGAATCCCCATCTCTTCTGTGGGAGAAATAGGCAGATTGTAAAACACCAGCTTATTACTCTCTAAGCTTGCTTTGCAAGCTGCCATTGTCACTCTCTGTTAGCAGGAATAATAAAAGATATGAAAAAGACTTGAGTGACTGTGCAGTGCACTTGATGTTCACAGCAGATCTTATCTCTGATGAGAGGTGGCACAAATCAGAGACTGGAGAATCTGATAGTCACTTCTAAGAAGTGGCTTCTTTTACCAGACCCTGAACAGTTTAACATGAAAACAGGTGTGGGATTTCCTTTAATGGCCTTAATGTTTTTATTTAATGAATTTATATTTCATCCAACCTTCTCTATGAGTAGGTGACACTGACTAGCTTTCATGTGTTTAGAAAATGAAAGTTGTTCATATGTAAACACTCAATGCAACTATGCTACTTGGGGGGGAAAAAAAGAGCTGCCTTAAGTATCCTTAACATTCATATTAAATTTCTTACTCTCAATTTATCTTATAAGCTAAATTAGTTATGAGATTTTGTTAACAACATTTGGCTTTTAAAAAGATGCTAATAAATGATGGCTAAATAAAAATCATGACACAAATAAAGAAAGAGATGTTTGAAGTTAACTCTCAAGTCTCTTAAAAATGGAATGTAATGTTCAAGAAAGGGCTATAATTAGGACTGTGCATGTGTCAGGAACAAGCAGTTGGGACACAGATCACTTCTCAGACTAATCTTGCAATCATATTCAAGGTGATACAAGAGTATCCCCTAGCCAACTAACTTGAGCTCTGATCTCAGTAAGATGTGATTCTACCATTTACTCGTCACTGTCAGGATCTAGTCCCAATAAGCGAATTTAATGTACAAGTGTGTGTCATGTTTATAGTGATGCAGGATTATTTACAAGTAAAACAAGTATCCACTTGTTCTTTAAGGTGTGAGGTGCCCATTCTTTACTGTATATAAAGAATGAACAGGTAATTGTCTGAATATAGCAACTAAGTGTTTTATTTGTTTTTCCAAATATATAACCCTTTCAATGTGTTCGTGTTCAGGAATGCCTAGGAATTCTGGTGACGTAATTAATCCTGAAATTTTGCATTCACTTTTGTGTGGAAAGAAAAAGGAACTTTGAGACTTGGTTAAATTGTTGGTCTTTCGGGGGGGAAGAATAAAGAGGGATAACTACTTGCATTATGAGGAACTAAAATAATAATTATCTGGATACTGCTTTTCACATTAAGCCATACTTGTTTTCTGATTCTTTTTTTTTTTCAGTTTCCATAGCAAGGCGTGTACAAGATCCATTAGCTGAGCTAGTGAAAATTGAGCCAAAGCACATTGGAGTTGGAATGTATCAGGTAAAGCAATGTGGATCATTTAATTTATGAAATCCATCAATACAGAAAGCAGTATTCAAACTTGGCATAGTAATTGTCCGTGGAAATAAGTTCCCATTTTCAAAGGTTATACAGTTTGTGGGAAGGTATTTAGGTGTTATAAATTATTCAGGAAGGAGGGAATTTTTTTCCCTGGTGTTTATGATTTTGATCAAGACTTAGAATTGACTGTAATCAGTTTAAAGACTATTAAAATATTAGATACAACTAGTAACAATCTGAATAGCCTCTCCTTTTAACATTGTTATAAAAATGGAGGGGGTATGGAGAAAGGGGGTTATGTTGGCTCTTTCTGTAAGCCAGTATGACTATTGATCTTTATTGATCTTTCAGGAAGAATCCTTTGGTACCTACTGTGATTTTTTTTTTCCTGTTTTTCATTCCTACTTGACTATTATAGTTAGTTTTTGGTCATTACCCAGTATGAACTAAAACCTTTCATTTTTGTTACTGTATGGTAGTATAATGGTAGTAATAGTGCTTATGGGTATTGCTACTGTATTTTCAATTCTTGAGGTTGTGTTCCTTAGGCAATCGGGGGTAACACTAAATCTTGGCAAAATGAATCCATATTGGCTCAGGTGGTCTCCAGAAATCTCAAGTTGAATTATTTTTTCTTTGATGAAAGTTCTTCTTAAGCCTGAAATAGAATATTACCCTCTGTATAATTTTCATGAGATTTGAGTGATAGGTACTGTACTTTCTCTGAGGAAATATTATATTAGCTCATGGAATCTGTGGCCACTAGAAATAGAAGAGACCTTTGAGATCATACAACCCTACCTTCTTCATTTAACAGGAAAAGAAGCTATGTCCTAGAGTACTTAGGATTTTTACCCAGGCTCACACTGTCAAAGCCTGGACTAACGGGTCATATATTGGAACTTAACTGGAGTTTTCCCGTTTTATAGCAAGTTAGACTAAGAGGCATCCAAACCTTTAACTGGATTTGTTCATTGGCAAGGGTGGTTCCTAAAGGGATTGATCTAGCTACAGATAGATAAAATGCCTAGTAACTAAAGAGTATACCTCTTATACCAGTTTTATGATATAGGCGTCATGGTTAAGAGAAATTATAGTTATATTAATTCAAGGTGAAGTTATGGAATACCTCAGCAAGGTAGTAGAACAAAGAGAAAGTCAAACTTACAGAACTCAGGAGGCTAATAACCTATTGGCATCAAAGAGGTCTTTAAATAGATAGCAGGGACCTAGTCTCCAGATTTAGATTCAGAGATAGAGTTTAATGTGAAAAAGTTTGGAATTTATTCCAACGGCAATGAGAAGTAATGGAAGAGTTTTAGGCAGAGAAATGATGTGATCTGATATGTATTTATAAATGTTGACTCTGACTACTCCAGGTGAAAGATGATGGTGGCTTGGACAAAGTTAATGGCAGTAGAAATAGAAAGAAGTTAAATCTTTTTTTAGGAACTACTTGGTGATAAGTGAGGGGAAAGGAGTTGTGAAGAATTTGCTCCAGGGGTCCTGAGGATGCCTGAGTGGAGCAGATTTGGTGAGGATAAGATCAGTAATTCTGTCTTGAACATGTTAAATTTGAGGTGCCTGTAAGAAATACAAGAAAAGATGTCAACTAGGAGTTGGATATGTGAGTCTGAGATTGAGAGATATAGCCATATTAACATTGAAGTACAGACTACTTAGCAAATAATGACACAAATAATGACACTGAGAAAATGATCAAGATGGTAGGCAGAGCTCATGATATTCTAACTACATTACCACCACCACCAGCAGCATATCCACAACTCCAGATGCCATAAGATGACAGAAAAGGTGTACAAATATATCTGTACCTATATAAACACTCACTTATATGAATCAATTAATAATAGTCTGGGAAAACAAGGAAGGGTCCCATCATTGGATAGAAATTTCAGGAATTCTTGAAAGATATGAAGCCTGAAGAATCACAGCCACAGAAAAATAGAACATGGTGGAGCCACACCCCAAAATATATAGATCAGTAGGGTTCTCAAACCAGTGTCATATTCATGTAGTGAGGAGGGGACCTGCAGGATGAGATAAAGAGATATGTATAGAGTGGCTAGCCCTGTGATGACCCCACCTCCCTCAATATCCTGTGAATCCCAGCTAAGGCACCGAGTATAGCACAGAGGCCAGAGAGGCTGGGTGATCCCTCAAGTAGCTTTTGATTGTCGGGAAGCTCAAGGACAAACTCCTGACATGTACATTGACGCCTGGCATCATATCCCACGTTTCCCACATTATCACTCGCGGCACATGGTGGTAAACAGAAACAGCATACACCAACAGACAGAGAGGGACTCTGAAATGATCTTGCTGCCAAGAATCACTAAATGTTTGAGGAAAACCTATGATAGAAAATGAGGCACCAAACTTAAAAAAATGACACCCAAAGAAACAATGAACAGGCAACAAACTCTGAAATAAGTCAGATTAACATTCACAGATAGATAAGAGGTTATTGCATTTCTAAAACAAATATGGGATAGAAAGAAATTAAACCAAGAATTTAAAAATATGATTGTTAAGATTAAAAAAACCCACAAAAACAAGGGAAAGAGTGGACACAGCTAAAAGCAAATTAATGAATTTGAAGATTGAGCTAAGAGATTCTTTAGAGTGCAGTCTTAAGCTGAAAAAGGTGAAAAGTATGAACAAAAAGTCATATGATATAGAGCTCCTTCTAAAGCTTCAACATTCATCTAACAGGAGGTTCAGATAAACAACGAGTAAAGAGGAGTCATAATCACAGAAATAACAGAATGAAATTTCTCCAAACCGAAGACAACAAGTCTTTTGAAAAGGCCTAATGAATACTAAATAAAAGAGTAACAAAAGCTTACACTTAGATGCCTTCCTGTGAAATTTCGGAATGCTAGTAATAAGGAGGAATTGACTAAAAGCTTCCAGAGAGCAAACATAGTTTATCTGCAAAGGAAAGAATCAGGTTGACATCAGTTCTATTATTGGGAAAAAGCAAGTATTAGAAGACGGAAATGCAGTAGTTTTGAAGTTGTGAGAAAAAGTTTATTTTGAACCCATAATTCTATATTCAGGCAAACAAGCAATTCAGTGTGAGAGAAAAAGAAAAACATTTTTGGATCTGTAATGATTCACCTTCTCTGATTGTTAGACAACCTTCTTTAAAAGAATTATTTATGGAACTACGCCTGCCTAAAGTATGGGAGGGTGGGGGACTGGTGGGGGGGGGGGGATGGAGGTTCAAAGAAGAGACGAGCATGTCGGGAGGAAACAGTATCAGGGTAAGGAAATAGTGGAGAGCTTTACAGTACACACATGCCCAGTAAAGTGTATCTGTATTGTTGAGCCTCACAGTTTTGTTTTGTTTTTTAATTTTTTAATTTTATTTTTTAAGCTCTTTATTGGAGTATAATTGCCTTACACTGTTGTGCCGGTTTCCACTGTACACCAAAGTGAATCAGCTGTATTTATACATATATCCCCATATCTCCTCCCTCCCATGACTAGTCTCATAGTTTTTTAACTATAATGTTCATCTTTAAATATATTAGTCTGGATCAGATCAACTCACCGTGGGAGGGTAGAAGAAAAAGAAGTGATAAAGTATTAGGATTCTTTTTCAGGAAAAAAACTGAGATATAGATTAACGCCACAGTTTAAAAAAAAAAAACATAGTCTGAAATATATGAATAATAACCACAAACAGGACATTTAATATAAATCATGAGAGTAAAAAATAAAGTTTATCATTCCAACCAAAGGCAGAGAAAAGAAAATAAGGAAGTATAGTAAATAAATAAAATATATGATGACAGGAATAAGTATCGTAATAGGTAAAGGTGAAAGGGTTAGATTCCCCTATGAATAGAATCTCAAACTTCTAAAAATAAAATATAGCACTAAGAAGTATATGTGCAAGAGGTACTTCTAAAGAAAAAAGCAACCTTGATGTTTGAAATTTGGAGAAAAGTATTCCACATGAAGGAAAAAGTCAGCAATGTTAACATGAGATGAAATAGAATTTAAGGCAAAATACATTAAACAGGTCAAAGAGGGATATTTCATATCAATTACCGATATAGTATCCTAAGAAGTTATAATTGCCCTGAGCATTATTATAGAATGCTAACAGCATGGCTTCAAAAAATATGCAGTATTAAACGCTTCTAAAAATTAGAGCAAGAGACAAGTTCACTTTTTGGTAGGAGCTTTAATAGACCACAATATAGCAACACATACAGTTTAAAAACAGCTTTATTGAGATATAATCACATATTGTACATACATGCATACATAAATTCACCCACTTAAAGTGTACAAATCAAAGATTTTTAGTATATTCAGAGGGACTGTTACCACTGTCTAATTTTTGAACATTTTCATCACCCCAAAAAGAAGCCATTAGCAGTCACTCTCCAGCACTCCCTCCTTCCTCAGCCCTTGGCAACTACTAATTTATTTCCTGTTTCTATTGATTTATCTGTTCTGGATATGTCATATAAATGGAATTAAACAATAAGTGGCCTTTCATGACTGGCTTCTTTCCTTTAGCATTATATTTTCAAGGTTCCTCCATGGTGTAGCACGTATCAGAACTTTTTATGGGTGATAGTATCTCCTTGTATATATATATCCACATTGTATTTATCCATTTGTCAGTTCATGGAAATTTGGGTTATTTCCATTTTGGGGCTATTATGAATAATGCTACTTTGAACATTTGTGTACAAGTTTTTATTTTATTTTTATTTATTTTATTTTTTGGGGGGTAGATTTAGCATTTTATTTTTATTATTTTTTTTAATTAATTAATTTATTTATTTTATTGGCTGTGTTGGGTCTTTTTTGCTGTGCGCGGGCTTTCTTTTTTGTTGCGGTGAGTGGAGGCTACTCTTCGTTGTGGTGTGTGGGCTCCTCATTGCCGTGGCTGCTCTTGTTGCGGAGCACAGGCTCTAGGTGCGTGGGCTTCAGTAGTTGCAGCACATGGGCTCAATAGTTGTGGCTCATGGGCTCTAAAGCTCAGGCTCAGTAGTTGTGGCGCACAGGCTTAGTTGCTCTGCGGCATGTGGGATCTTCTTGGAGCAGGGATCAAACCCGTGTCCCCTGCAAATTGGCAGGCAGATTCTCAACCACTGCGCCACCTAGGAAGCCCCAGCATTTTATTTTTTTAATAGATATTGGTTAGTAAGCAACAAGAAATTACCATTAGATATTCAGTTCTTAGGTGAGATAGTATTGTGTAGTGGATCCATCCAAAACTAGTCTATTGGCTTTATATCTGAAGAGATATGAACATATAGTAAAACTGTGTACAAGTTTTTATGATGTATGTTTTCATTTCTCTTGAATATATACCTAGGAGTGGATTTGCTGTGCTATGTAACATAAGTTTAAAGCCAGATGATGAAGTAGGGACGTTATTGGCCACAAATGTATATGTATGTATAACTAGTATGTATTTTATTATTAGAGTTTGGTATTTTCTCCTTGATTTGTACACATTTATATATTGGTTTATACAAAACGTTTACAAAAAATTTACAAAGAGCCTCTACATACCATTTACCAGGATAAAATATAAATTTCTCTCTTTGTCAAACAAACCCAAATTACACAAAGGGTTATTTCAACCTAAAAATTGAGTAAAGTTGTAATAAGTGATAAATATCTGTGCAAGTAAAAAGGACACAGTGAAATGAGCATTCACAAACACTGCTGGTAGAAGTGTAAATTGTTATTTCTAGCAAATAGTCAATATCTATCAAGATGCACTTTAAAAAAGGCATCCCTTTGATCTGGTAGTTCTTCCTTTAGAAGTCTCTTCTAAGGCAGTAATGAGAACTATTTCTAAGATTCACATACAAGTTTGCAATTACAGCAAAATGTTGGAAGCAGCTTCAATAGGAAAATAGTTAAATGAGTTATAGTATATCCACCAGTTGAAATATTATACAACCATTAAAAATTCAGGCTTTCAAGGCCAATTTAATGACATGAGAAATTGCTCTTGACATATTTTTAAATTGCAGTAAAGTTGTTGATGAAGAATAAAACCAATTTGTATTTTAAAACTAGAGGTGTGCATTTACACTGAAGAAAAAGGTAACTGGCTGGTGACTGATATTTATCTTTGTTGGTGTGATTAGGGATTTTTTCCCTTTCCTTTTCCTTTCTTTTCTTTCTTTTCGTTTTTTTTCTATTTACTTTTTTTTTTTTCAAACTTTCTATAGTGATTATGTACTAAGAAAAATGTGTTGTAAAACAAATATCTATTTCTGTTTCCCAGCCAATGGGCCACTTAATTTTAAGCCTTCATACAATAGACTTCCAGTACAACCAGAGTGGGACTGGATTTCTTTTTAGTTGGGACTTTTAAGTGCTTTTAGTATAAATTTAATACTTATATTTATTCTGATTTAAATTATGACTAGCTGGACAAACATTGCTAATTTTAAAAATTAAAGCTGCTCAAAGAAAATGTTAAATAATTAGATGAAATAATAGAAGTTATAATATTATTATTTCAATAGAAACTAAAATACTTTTGGTTTAATAACAGCTAAAATGCTCAAGGCAGCACTCCAATCCTTGTCTTAGAAAATGGGGAGAGCTGATTTCAAAAACACATGCCTGTCATTATTTCTGGAGAGAGAGACAGCCAGTGTGGTCGAATGACAGCATATCCCTAACTGACCCCTAAAGACTTTGCTGGAAAGTGGCTTGGTGTTACTCCCAAGAAAACACTCCAGGGTGAGAGCAGGATGATGTAGGGTTGGCTCTGTTGAGTTCTGTGGGACATGGGGAATGATGGTTTAGCTTGGCCTTGTCATGTCCTGAGAGTACAACTTGAGTAAGTTGCATTTACTTGCTATTTCTTTCTTCTTTGGACCATGTTTTAGATCCTTCCATGCTCACTAACACCTGTATTTGTTAATGAGCATGCACGGTAAAGTAGGAAAGACAGGGCAGTCCCCTTTCCTCCTTTGTGCCTCTCTGTTAGATCATTTGATGATATTAGAGAGTGAAATGATTTTCCAAAATGAGTTTCTGGAACCCTTAGTGGATTTTCTATATTCAGGCCATCTTTATTCCTCATTATAATGTATAATGAGGAGTCACTGTAAAAGGAAAATCATCTTCCCAGCTGCAGTTTTTCGTGGTAAAACCTCAAAGGTGGGAATTTGTATTTTACTTCCCTACTCTCTCTGGGGGATCAGTTCTGGATAAAAACAAAACAACTGAAAAAATTCAGCTCTTCAGTGGTGACATTACTCTGTTAAAACCTATTTTATAGTTAATATTAAGAGGATTATGAAATGTTTTAGTTTAGGTATGTAAAAGGTAATGAGGATTTTCATCTGTCCTGTATTGTTTGTCCAAATCTTTTCACACATTTTAATCCCTTAATTATGTGTTATTGTAGAGTGGGATATAGAAAAGAGTCTGTCTCATGGATACCACTTAGATGACTTTACCTGGATTTTGCCCCCTATACTAAAGTAATATTTTGAAATGGATAAAACACAAAGGTGAAAGAAACATAGAGGAAATTGTTCTAGAAATTAGGCATTATTCACATAGATGAGTTCCTTGACAAATGTTTTTACAATCTTGTCCCTTAGCTGTAAATCCCAGGATACGGGCTATACTTGAATCTCTGATTTACCAGATATTTATGCATGAAATTCAAACGTAGTCTTGCAGTTCCCATATTTCATTTATTTTTGACCAGTTATGAGCTGTTTTATAATTGAACAAAAGCAAGTAATTGACCTGGACTGGGAATATGAACTCATGTATTAGAATTTTCTAGTTATTCATAAATTTAAAGTTTTAAAACTTCTTTTCTGGGTATTTTTTTTTTCACTTCTGGGTGAATTATGCTTCCTGTGTTGAAATATTAACTGTAGTTTTCTCAGGTTCTTAGAAATCACTGACGATGTAATAAGCCATGTACATACATCCTAGTATAAGACCACTACTTATCTTTAAAAGAAATGTGAAATGTTAGTGTGGTTTGAAAAACCTTTTACTGATAGTATCTTAAATTATTAACAATGAAATATCTAATTTCCTTTATCTTTTGTTTACTTACTCTTTGTATGTCATTGACCTTGGACAGTGAAACTAGATCAATTTCAGTTTCTACTTAAGTTCACCTTCTAGTTTCATACATCAGCACAAAAATCACTTTTAGGATTTCTAAAACCTTAAAGTATTTTCACAGTATTTAAAACTAGGTTTATCACGAATGATTGGAAAAAAAACTACACATGACACTAAAGGCACTACCATAAAGGAAAAGATTTTTAAGTTCTGCATCAGAACATAAAACATCTCTGAATCAGAAAACAATACATAGAAAATCTACAGATAGGGAGAAGGTATTTGCATCACATAAAACCTATAAAGAATCCATAATTTATAAAGATCTCCTACAAATTAAGAGAAAAAAACCAATTCAACAGAAAAACAGGCAAGGGACGTGAATAGGCAATTGACAGAAGAGGAGACACACACACGCAAAATAAAGATATGAGAAAGATGATCACTCTGTCTAGTAGTTGGGGAAATGCAAACTAAAATCATGATGGGAAACCTTTCAGTTTGTCAAAAATTCATCTGACAGTTTAGATGTTAGCAACAGTGTGGAGCAGTGTGAGTCTTACCTGTTATTTGAAGAAGTATAAGCTGGTACAACCTCTTTGGAGAGCAACTGGAAACCAGTAAAGTGGGAGATGGGGATTCTCTTCAACTTAACAGGTTTTTTTTTGCTAGATATTCGTAGCCTTGAAAAATTCTCTTGGTGTGCAAAAGGAGATATGTACAAGAAGTTCACTGAAGCACTATTTATAGTAGTAAAAATTTGGAAACAGTAGGTCCCTCATCTGGAAAACAGGAAAATAAAGTGTGGTATACTCAGATGGTAGAATATTATATAGGAGCAAAGATAACCCAATTAGAGCTACCTATGTTAATATGGATAAACCTCATAAGATATCATAGTAAGAGGAAGCAAGTTGCAGAATATGTATAGTATTTTATGATTGGTATAAAATTTTAAAATATGAAAAATAATACTACATACTATTTTTGACTACCAGTATATATATAGTAAGAATATAGAAATAAGTACTGGAATCTAAGGTAGTGGTTACCTTGAGTGGGGCATGAGATGGGAGGGGAATGGGGACTGGGAGGGATACAGCAGGAGTTTCAACTCTGTATTGTATTTCTTGAGCTGTTGGGTGGGTGCATGGTGTCCGTTATATGACACTCTATAACTTTTTGTTAAATCAGTCAAATTTTATAAAAAGATGCAAGAAAGCTGGGTTGAATGATAAAGGTGTTTTATCTCAGGAACTTTGGCTTTCAGTTGGTTTTAATATCTGACATACATTTGTGTGTGTGTGTGTGTATTTTACAGTGAGGGTTTATGTGATCAGAAAAATAATAAACCTATTTTCATTTTCCAGTGAAATTGAAAAAGTGCTTTTAATATTAGGTTACATTTCTCTTCATAATATTCTTTCAAATTTTCATCTTTAAGACTCTAATTTTGCACCAAATCAAATACTCTTTAATGCAGAGTCTTAACACTATCTTTAAATTTTTTCATTTCACAAATATTGGATTCTTCTCTGTGAATTTTAAGAATTAAATATTATTTGTTTTGCTTCATTATTTGAAGTAGGCATTTCAAAGACATGGCCTAGGACAAACCTGTAGACTGTTATAATTTCTAGTGTTTATTTACAGGGCAGAGTTAGGTAGAACAGATGTTTAAGGAGTTATAGTATAATGTGTTGTAATAATATTACCATAATATGACTAGTATTCATCCTACACTATTTTCTTTTCACCACTATCTGCACCCCCCCGCCCCCCCCCAACACAATCCTAAATTACCTAAATTAGAAACTTTAGGCAGGGGAGCTTTAAAAAAATCCTAGCCTAGACCACATCCCCAGAGATTTTAGTTTAATTGGTCTGGGATGGGCCCTAGACATCAACAAACGTTTTAAAATTCCACAGGCAATTCTAATGTACAGGCAGGGTTGAGAACCATTGGTTCCTAAAGTACAGTCCCTGGGCCAGCAGCATCCATATCATCTGAGAACTTGTTAGAGATGCAAATTCTTGCTCCCCCTTCCCAGACATACGATCACAGATTCTGTGGGTGGGGCACTGGAATCTGTGTTTTAAAGGCTAAGGGTTGAGAACCTCTGGTCTCTAATGCTTCTCAAGCTTGAATATACAGTAAAAAATGCTTCTTGAGGTCTTGTTAAAATGCAGATTCTGATTCAGTTGGTGTGAGGTGGGGCACGAGATCATGCGTTTCTAATAAACTCCCAGGTGTTACCAGTGCTGTTCGTCTGAGGATTACACTTTGAGAAGAGACCCTACTGAAAGCCTCTTGGAACACTGAAAAAAATAAAGGTCGGAAAAGAATTGAAAATGTGTCTTTCACGTTTTATTTTTTTTTAGTGTTGTTGGTGATGCGAACAAAAATAATTTCGTTGGAGTAGTGGAGGCAGAAGTCAGATAGAAGTAGATTGAGGACTGAATGAAAGGTGAGCACTTTGAGACAGGTGTATACAGATCTTTAAAGAGGAGAGTTTTTAAAGGAGGTCAGGATTTAAATGTGTTTAAATGTTAATAGGAAGGAAGTAGAAGTAGAGAGGGAGAAGTTGAAGATGCTAGAGAGAGAGGAAGCTAGATGCCTGAGGTGGACATGACATCCACAGCTTATCTAAGAAGTGAGCTAAGGAGGGACGTGGACAAGAGTTCAGAAGAGAGGCGCTCCTGGGGTGGTGGGTGGCTGGGAAGAACTGGAAGAGAGAAGGACTGGAAGGGGTTTCTCCCCACCTGGAGAGTTTTATTTTCTTTGTGAAGTGGGAGCCTACTGTTTTATACCCCTCATCCCCTGCCCCAAAAAACAACTGCTAGTTTTAAATTTTCCAAAATCTTAGTATTCTTTTGTTTACTGTCCCTCCTCTAATGGGATGTAAACTCTCATATGAGGAAGAGGTGTTTCCACTTCTGTCCACAGCTCCCAGGACCTGGCACACAATAGATATTCAGTACGTGTTGCATTTGCTGAATGAATGAATGAATGGTAGATTGTCAGTATAGTTGCTCATTTATTATATTTTTAACTCTATTGTGAACACACCATAAACTTTTATAACCTTTCACTTAAAATTTTTGTTTGGTAAACCTGAAATGTTGGTTACTAATATTTTTTTAATGAATCTCTTTTCGGGAAAAGTGAGAATTGAGGAGCAGAGAGCATTAGAATAGCCATGTAGCTGGGGTGAGAATGGCTATGGAAAGTAAGGGATTGCTGAGGATGAAAGAACTAGTCTTTATAGCACATATCTCTTCATTTCTTTCTCTCCCTCAACAACACATGCCCTTTTCTCTAAGGAAATAATTGTTACAGGGACAGATCAGAGGGAGCACTTATATAGGAATGTTCTTTGATTGTGATTAAATTACTAAATCAGTTTTTCTAAGGATCTGTGATTAATACAGTATATAATATCTTTATCAAAGAAAAATCTTTGTTGCCACTGGAATAGACTCTTTCCTTTAAAGTGAAATTATCTATTAAAATGTAAGCTTATGGAAATTCTCTATAATTTCATCTTTGTTCTCCACAGAGCTCTAAAGAAGTTTTTAGTGTCTGGTTAGGTCTGATATTGGTTGTGTGTGGATGGATAGTCTATAGATTAAAAATAGTGGAATACAATTATTGCAGAAATGTTTAATTCTGGCATTCGTGTGGATATTATTTATTTTGCTGAATATTTGTATATAATTATGTATGGGTAATTGTTTGGCATACTGAAGAGAGAACTTGAGATGTAATTCTTTACTCAGTGCAAAAAACTATCTGTATAACATTAATGTTCATATTAAAAAGAATTATTGAAAACTCAAATATAAGAATGTGCTAGATAATTATAGCGATTGGGAAGAGAAATAAAATGTGTAAATATTAGGAAGGCCACTTCCGAGAACTTAAAAACTATACTCTGAATATCTGATATTGTTTAGGAATGTCAGTCAACTCATTCCTCTAAATATGTGTGTTGGGTGTGTGTATTGATCGTGGCCTTTTAAGAATAGCATGGGTAAATTTAATTACTAGTAAGATTATATTTTAAATTCAAGGGGAAGGTTTCATCATTATCATAGTAATAATATGCGTTAAATGTATAATCCTTTAGAAACGACTGTGAGTTTGATAGAATTTAGTTCAGAAATGAGCTGCCTGCAAAGTGATGGTAATGTGGTGCAGAGAAGGAAAACTGGCCTTGTTGAATTATGGTTAGAGTTCACTCATGACACATTTGTGCCCCCGATCTCATGCTGTGGACAGTTGTGTTACAGTGTCTTTCTTCTGGTGATCGTGGAAGGGAATGCTAAGAGGAAAAGTCTGTACTGAGGAAAAATTATATTGATGAGAGGTTTTTTCCCCTGGGTTATTCTCAATAATTTTAAATAGCATCACAGGTAAGAAAAACTAACTTGCCTGAATTTGTATAGGATGAAGATTGTTTCTCACTTCCACAGAAATAAATACGTGTTGTTTTCCTTTTTGAACAACTAACTTTAGAAGATATCTTTGGTTTTGGGTAAGATAGTAGGCTAGTTGGCCACCTTCTTTGTGTACTGTTAACTTTGGTGATATATTTTCTTTAATAATCTAGCTCATGCTACCCAAGCTATTTATTGTACAGTATTATTAAAAGAGATGTATTTTCTTTTCATATGTATAATTGAAAGGGAGAATTTTCTCCTGCCATATACAAGGCTTTTGTTTCATTATTTATTTGGAATAAATGGGGCCAGAGAGTATGAGTGCAGTTAGGTTTTGTTGGAAGGGTCTTGCAAAGACTTTTTGAGGCATGATGTGCAAGTGAGTGTTTTTAAATCTCAGAGGTGTGATTATGTCATAACAGCCATAACCTCTGGGCTTGCTTTATTACTTTTATTAAAACAAATCTGTATGGGGGTGCTATGTATATTTTGGTGATGAAGGAAATGAGGTGGTTAATTTATTATGTGAACAGCACTTTCAACTAACCACAGCGTGATTCACTGAGAGAGCAGTGGAAAAGCCTAGCTCTGTAGAAATGACTGCTTTTTGATTTGTGGGCCTTAACTTTCGACACCAGAACATGAAGTTTATCTGCAAAATGGTTCCTTCTTTTTTTTTCCCTGTAAGGTTTCTGTCCAGTTTTAAGCTTGAAATTTTTTCCTTTATTTTATTTTGGGTATTTACTGAATGTGAATGATCTAAATAGTCCTGCAAGTCAAGGAGGAGGGGAAAAAAAGAAGGGGGCCCATGCATTAGGGCATTAGGGAAGTGGGTAACAGTCTTTATGATTTCCAGGTAGCCCACGCATACCTCAGAGGCAGACTCCATAAATTTAGCAGTCTGCTAAACCCTCCACCAACGAGGAAAACTATCTGGTATCAGATATGAGTTAAGAAAAAGTGAGGCACCTGTCGTTCTTTCCTTTTGTTGGATGCATTTATAAACAGAAGCTGTAGTGGAAAAGAAAATCAATCTCAGATAAAACAGTCTCTGAGAAATGTTTGTTTGGAAGTGGGACATGATTATGGGAGAAGATGAGGATGTCATGCCGCCTAGAAGTACACACACTCTAGAATGAAATTAAAAGAAGAGCCATCCACCTAATGAGTTTGTAGGGGTATAGAGCACTTGTTATACACTCATAAACAGCCACTGAGAAACCAGGAAAAGGTTGTTTTCTCTGGAGTTGTGCCATATCCAGCATCATCTGGTGATGTGAACATTATGGAAAATAGGTCATCCTCCTGGCAATATTTTTGAAAGACCCCTTCGTTTTCCAGATGTGCCAAGTACCAGCCACTTACAAACAGAATGACTCAAAAATCAATCAGTCTTAACTGCTAAGGATTCATTAAAGCATTTTATACCTGGCATATTACAAGGCTCTATGAAAGTAAGGATGACAATTAGTTTTATATTTTATCTCTGCTTCTTTGGAGTGACACACCACATATCTCTTCAGAGCCCTAAATTTGCCCTAAAAATTATGTCATTCCCTCATAGAGCTTCCCCAGAGAGTTGGCTAAGGCCAGGAGAAGCATTATTTGTATAGTTTAGAGACAGTGTAGAGGAGGGCGGTCCAGGAGGGGGACCTCCTGGTTTATGTAAACAGGGTGGACTGTGGGGGGGCACTGGTGCCCCTGGTTAGGTTGTTATTTAGTCATCATGTGCTGTCAGTCCTGGTGAGAACGTGTCCACTTTGAGACCGATTCAGCCATGGTGATTAGTAATGACTATCCACAGTCCCAGACTGTGACAGAAATTTAGTTTTTAAAGAAATTGTGCTGTAGGCAAAACTTAATGACATTGGTTGGGCTTCTCAAACTTCTAGTTGTCCTTACTAGTAGAATGAATATGTGTTGGACATTCCAAGAGACATTATGTTGGACACCATGCAGACTTGTCTTTGTCATGGTTTGGTTACTTTTTTAAGAAATTAAGATTCTTGGGGATTGGCTTTTAAAAGTCTGTGACTCTTCCTTCTCCTCCTGAATGCCCATCTCAAACCAAGGTGGAACATAACAGTTATTTTAAAAGGGAGGATAATGGAGACGCCTTCATTCCAAGTGTGCCCTCCATTCTTCTCTGCTTCCTCAGCATTTTCTCCTGCTGTATCCTCTGGCTTATGTGTCTCTTTCTTTGTCTCCCTTCTACCCTCCTATGAGCTGCTTTTTGAAGAGGCAGTCTGTTCCCTAGTCCCTTACTCAGGTCCCCTCTCTTCCTATAGTGTGAAATACAACCAGACTTTTTAAAAAAGGAATTCTACCCTCGTTTATGTTTTGAAACCTACTCAGATGTGTGTTGATAAATTTAAGCAACTTTATGAGTTTTCCAAAAAACAAATTTATGGGCATAATACCAGTAGTAGTAACTGAACATAGACCCCCACTATGGCCGCAGGACACAGAAGACATCCAGCCCATCTGCTAGGTTAAGGGTGTGGTTTTCAATAAAATGGAACACTGTAGTTGAGGAGATACCTTCTTGTAGAGAAATTCTGTGTTTATCATTAATTACGTTTACAAAAGAAATTTGAATTCTCTATTAGAAATACTTGGTGAGTCATACCTGGGGCACATAACTATGCTCATCGACATATGCCCCTCCTTGCAGCTGGGTAGTTATAATTCAGGGTGTGTTTAAAGCGAACTTATCTTAAACTGAAATTGTGTAAAAGTTCTCACTGGTCCTTTCCTCATTTCATTGTGGTTCAGTGAAATGGAACACAAAGCCCCAGGGCACCAAAGGGAGCTGTGGTCTTATTTTGGTTTAGCTATATTTGCTTCATGACCTTGGGAAAGTAATTTTACTTCTTCATGCCTTGTTGGAAAATAAAATGAGATTACGTATATGGTTTCTGAAAGAGTGTTAAAAGGAATATATATATTTCATATATATATGAAAATACCTGAAGGTGCACTTTATTTCATATGATGGAACCATCAAATAAACAGATTCCATTTATGTTGGTGGGTTTTTTTTTAACCTTTTGTGTTAAGGTTCTATTTACTTCTATTATTTATTCATATGCTCAGCGTCTCAAGTATTCCTAGAATCATTTAATTTCAAGACACAAGGGACCTTAGACGTCATTTAGTTCACACTGGCAGGTATAATCATGTTCATTGCCTTCCACTAAAAGGGAGGAGAGAAGAATCTGCAGGGAAAGCTTCCAGAACAAAGGATCAGAGTGGCGGCATTGCTGTGGTCATAATCCAGGAATGAGGAAACAGGCCCGTTGCTTGAGCTGCCTCATATAAATAGTAATGACAGGACGTGTTGCACAGGGAAAGATAGGCATTTGAAGTTGAATTGGAAAGTACACTTTAAACTTCTGTTAGTTATTACCTAGAGAATGTTTTGTAAGTCTGTAGTGCTTTGCTTCTTATCCTTGCATATCTGATTCTTCTGTTGTGGTTCACATCTGATGTTTAAATTGACTCAGTATTTTGGAGGTGGGAGGGGAAGAGGGTAGAACAGTCAAAAACAAACACAACAGCAACAACAGAAACAAACTCCTCAGTTGGTTGGGATGCACAATCTGGTTATGGGTTGTCAATAAGAAACAGCTGTTTGTTTGTTGACAGCCTGCCTTGCCTCGCCCATAATCAAGCTGTTTCTCATCATATAATTACCAGGTCTTTAGTATTTGAGGTTTGTTGTAGATTTATAGTTGGTTATATAGCATTTGCCAAAATGTCATAGTTTAGATAAAAAATTAGTGATTCCCCTGTAGTGATTCTACTGAAATATGAATGTGGGTTGTAATAAAAGAAAGATGCCTAAAGAGATTTCTGAAATTCATTTCAGACTTAAGGGAATGTTGAGGGTGTTTTGTGTGTGTATTCTAACGAGGTCAGTGTAACTTCCCTGTCTTGTAGACTCTACTGCCAATCAGCAAAGGGTTTTGTGTTCTCTCATTTTTTCTTTCTTCTTTCTTTCTCTTTCTCCCTTTCTCTCTCCCCCCTCTTTCTTTCTCTCTCTTTCTCCCCTCCCTCCCTTCTTCCCTTCCTTCCCCTCCTTCCCTTCCCTTCTTTTCCTTCCTTCTTTCCCCTCTTTCTTCCTTCCTTTCCTTTTCCTTATCCTTCTTCCTTTTCTCTCCTGTGTTCTCTTCCTGAGTGTAGTTAGGCAGCACTGATGTGGGCAGCAGGATAGATTTTGTTCTGGTGCAGAAGGACATGGTTTTGTTCTTTTGTTCCTTCTTTTTCTGTCTTCTTACAACCCTGTTCCAGTGTCGAAGCCAAGAATAAAAGGAAAGTTAAATTCTCTGAGAGTCCAAGGTGATGTTTCAGCCTCCTGGGTAGCTTTACTAGCTGGGGGGAAAAAAAAGCTGAATGTGCCTCTTACCCTAAAGAGAACCTATCGAAGGCATTTTATAAACAAACCCCTTTCAGCTGAGTGAGTCCATTTTGAAATAAGAGTAACCCTGGGTTTTGGGAAAACAAGCCAGAAAGGTGAGGTTTCTATTACTTCATTTAGTTTTATTCTTCAAAATAGAGCAAAAATGTTTTCTAATCACGATTAAATCGCAGCTTCTCTAGGAATGAAAAGGTTTCTCTCCTTAATGAATCTTTTCACAGTACAGTTACTTAAAAAAAAAAACTCTTTAAAAACTACAGTGCCACGAATTTTTATTTTCATAAACTCCAAAGTAATGTCACAATTTCTTCTTCCTTTGTTAGGTTTAAAATTAAAATGGAATTTAGAATATTTTTAGTAATTTTTTCTCCTTGATCTCAAAGGCATTACATAAATAATAGTCTTTCTCTAAATAAATATGCATTTTCAAAGATAAAGTAGTGTGGGAAGAGTGCTTGTTATAGACGGTGTGACTATGAAAGGAAATACTTTAAAATTTGTAAAAAGTAAAATTTTGAGAAAAGTATATGTATATATGTATAGTTTTTATTTGTTATTTGCGTGTGTTTATGCTCTTTCATTAGAAATCCACATATACTTTTTTTCTAAAAGCATAAATCATAGAAAGAGTTTACTTTAAAAGAAATGTGTCAAAATCCTTGCTCTCTCATAGCCAAATGATCCCAAATGTCAGTGGGAATTTGACTAACAATGATTTAACCAGGTGGCTAGTGGTCAGTACTTAAGATTATTCCCAGAATATGAAATGTTCTGATTTTGTGTGTGTTTTAATATACCATAAGAATGACATTTCATTCTCTAACAGCTACTTTAAACTGTTTAATCACAATTAGTATCAGGGCAAGGCTTAATTCTTTATCTTAACACATGAGCTATACCATGAAGTTGGAGTCCAAAATTAAAAGGTTATGTCTGGCTTAATTGGAACAGGTAGGACGTGGTGGAGTATAAAGATGAATATTTTTATATGTGCAGCTGTGCATATATTCTTAGGGCCCTATTAGCCAAAATCTGTTGTCTTAGTAGTACTCAGGTACATAATTCAATCAAATGAATCACAGATGATCCATTTTAGAAGCACTTTACTATTTGGGTGTCAGGGGAAGAGAATTTAGTTGTAATTTTAAGAACTTCATCCCCAAATTATTTAATGGTATATTTAATTTTAACTGCCCAAAATCTATGTGAACAAAAATTATGGTTATAAATAAAAGATGTGCAAATTCTTATCCCAGCTACCTTTTAAGGGAGGAAGGGAGAGATTTAGGAGATGTTACAGGATATTATTACAGTTTTTTATTTTGTTTCTCTGTGTTCGGTGAAGCTTCCTCAAACACTATGCTGAAAATCCATTATTATAGAACTATTAAAATTACTGTTTTATTACCCAGTGATTAATATCCATGACCTTTATTTTTGGATCAGCTTCATAAATATATACATTTTTCTGTGTCAGTCATTGTCTAGAATTTCATTTTTGTTCTGCTTTCCATTACATACCATGAATTATATGAAATTAATTTAATCGCTACTACAAACAGAAATTAAATGTGCCCTAATCCAGAGTTACGTTGTTTGCTTTTACAACTGTAAGTCATAAGTAATTAATTTTCCTTGGAAAATTAATTCACTTACCATTCCCAGTAGCATCATATGTTGACACAGGGTTATAGATAGTTTTTTCTTCAGCATGCTGGCCTCAACTTTAGAAGACCTTAAAGGAAAACAAATTAAAATTTACTCAACTGTATATAATTTGGAGTTATTTAAAGTGTGTTGTTGTTATTGCTATTATACAGGTGATGACTCGAAAATTATATTCAAACGTTACAAAATCTCCATTAGTATATTAACAAGTCTGAAACAAAATATTTCTTAAAGTTGTTCATATGACAGTAGCCATTAAAGTTTTTGTTCCTCAATTCTGAATGAAAGTTTACATGACAGCCATCTGACAGCAGTAGCATGAAGAGTTTTACCATCACTTAATTGATGGGAAAGCAAAGCGAGTAACTTATTTGCTGAACGTTTTGACCACTTAAGATAGCAAGCCATCATCTCTGATTCTTATAGAGCTTATTTTCAATATTTAGCCTCAGTCAGTAGAAAGATTTCCATCAAGCTCATCTTAAAACCTAGAATATGAAACTATCTAGTTTTAAACCCTCAGATATTTTTTATTACATTGATTGCCCTTCTCTACTTCTTTCATCCTTTCCTGTTTAACACTTTTTTCCCCGTGCTTTCCAGAAAGGCTAATGTGGAAAATGAAATAAGCAAAAGTCTTTCAGTTAAATAAGTTAGGTTTCCCCTAGCTTATATTCTGGGAACTCAAAAAAATATGGGCAAACCAAATTTAGCTTTTCTTTTGCATTTGCCAGGAGGTTATTTTGTAAGGTGATTTTTTTTTTTTTTCTGTTTCATAGAACTCTATAAAACATATAGTGTTTATTACTTTATTTATATTTATTTAAGTCACTAAGGTGAAACGCTAGTGATGGTGGCAATGTTACAGTTTTAACAAGTGGGGGCTTATTTTATAAATGTGCCTTTGTGGCCATAGCTTTAAAAAATGCAGGGGGTTAGCAGTGAAATGCTCTTTATGCCTTTTGGAAAGAAAATTTGCTCTGTAATTCCAGTATAAAAGTACTACCAGAATACAAAATCACCACTGTTATTTTTTTGTTACCATTCATTGTCATACTCAGTTTTTGGATTTGTACTCTCAGGGTTGAACTATATATATTCCAAAGTTGTATCGGGAAGAAAGTGTTTTTCTTGATACTTCTGTCATAAGGAGGATGGCAGAGGAGTCTCCTTCCCTGTGCTTCAGAGGGCCTCTCTGTCTGAGTGTCCTTCTGAGTTATGATAATGATTTTCTTTTTTATCATCATCAGACAAAATTAAAAAACTACAGGTGTCAAGTCATGTGCATTTATGTTTGTGCTCTGACCCAAATATGGATTGTTTCACAGTCAGGTTTAAGGGAAAGCAGGCTTTCAAAAATAATTTAGGTAGGCATCCCAGGCAGTGGTTATTTTTAAAAACTTTATCCCTAAGTCTACTACCATATACCTACAGTACAATTATATATAAATATATATGATAATTCTGCATGCGTATTTACACAGTTCTTAAAAATGCCTCTCCCTTCTTTCTGAAATGAACACTGCAGCTTTAGTTTATCCCTGTTTTGAGTGGAAAAGTAAATGTCTTTACAGAAAGTTGCTGTTATCAATGTGCATTTTATTTCACAGTATATTTTCTCAAAAATTACATTTAAATGAGAATTTTGTCCCATTGTTCTTTATTACCTTTTATTTTGTGTCAAAATCAATATCTTAGAGAAACATTTCAGTTCATAGTGAGCTAAGAAATGTAGAGGGGTTGTGTATATGGTGTATGTACAAAAGAGGGTTGCAAGGTTGTGGAGAAAGAAAGTGTTGAACTTAAGCTACATGGTATTTTACCCGCAGCTGGCAAAGGAACATTTTGTGTTAAAATATATAAAAATTATGGGTTCAAGAAACAAGAGTTTGGAGAAGCAAAATTTTTTATTTTCCGTGATTATTTTGTTGATTCTGATTATAATAGAAATGATAAGACTTTGTGATAGAAATATGGATTTTTAAAAATTGTGTAATGTGGAAATAGTACAAAGTTTATAATTTGCTGAATAATAGTTGTGACATGCATTTAATAAAAACCATGCTGTTTGTGAGAAGTAGACAAATAAGTGCGCGTGTCTCTGAGGAACTTCGAGCAGACTCTGGTTTGAGTTTGGTCAATGAGATTTTTTTTTTTTTTGGTCAATAAGATTTTATTTTTAATTTTTAAGCAAGATGTAAATAATCTTAGTTATTCCTGAATAGCTCCCTGAAGTAAGGTAAAAGAGAGGTTTGCAGATTGATACGTATTGAAGAAAGATACTGATGTTTTATAACATGTTACTATTCAATAGGGTCCCTAGCAATGCCACTGGGCAGAAAAGTAAATTAGCACCTAAAGAAATGTACAACTATTAATTTGCATTCTGTTCCACACTATTCTTTCAAAAGACTAAATTTAAATTAGTTTGTACTTCTATTCACAGAGGTAATAATTAAATTAAGGTGATATATAGAAAGGTAAAATGGCAATTTACCACCATCTGAGAATGACAGAACTCTCTCAGGTCCTTCAAAGTTGAAATCATGCTCCGAATCATTATCCCATGTGACCTTAATCTTACACATTGACAGTGAGATAATTTGGGTTATATTTTTTGCTTTTACTGGAAACTCAAATCAAATCATAGTCAAGGTAGGGAATACTGCATTGGAATATCCTGCTTTTATGTTTCTGTTAGGTCCAAACATTAACCTTTGGCTATAAAAAACAGCTCACCTAAATGCTGGCCTTTTCTTTTTTAGCACCATTCATAGTTCGGGGCTGTTTTCAGTCTGATATGTAAGAACTGTGCTTCAAAAGATGGTCTGTCTGTATAAAAATGTGAAACAATTTAATGGTCCTTTTTTGATGAGTTTAAATGAACTGTTAATTGTGGTGGATGGATGTCCACCTTTGTCTTTCTAAACCTGCTAATCAGAATATGAAAATGGACAGGAGAACCTTTAAATAATGACCTGTCTCCAAATTGTTGTTTCATGTTTCCATATTAAAAAAAAACCCAGAGCATTTTTCTCTAGTATATATATTAGAAGAATCATTTTTGAATTGAGGTTTTTATTAAATTTGCAAAAACTCAAAGAACCTCTTCTCAATAAAGATTTACTACATTTAAGTTTATCATTTTAGAAGAAAGGAACACTAGTTAAAAGCTATTTAATTTTTTTGAGCTTTAGTATTTACCAAATTTATAGGAACCCTCAAAACATTACTGTTTTATATTTTTTCCCTCCATACATGTAAACAGAATGAAGTCAAAATTAACCAGTAACTCCACCTCTGGAGTGATTGAAAGAAAAATAATGTATTGTTATGTCTGCTAATAAAAATCTGGACTTATTTTGAAGTTATTGTACATTCTGTTATGCTATAATGTGGGGGAAAATACTCAAGGAATAAGGAAAGAAAGACTTTTCTAGCTAATAAGAGAGCTTAATTCTAGAGAGGCCACCAAGGAGTCTCGTGATTGACAAGCATTCTAGTAGTCTTTCTTCTCTCTCTCTCTCTCTCTCTTTTTTCCTATAGCAGTGTTGAAGTCAGTCAAAGTATATATACAAAGCTGAGTGAATACCAGTTTCCCCAGCACAGGGGCTATTTTTTCAGGAAGTCTAACTCAAACCAGATGTTTTGCCTAGACCCAGAGTTTGTTGCTGCCAAGCATCTCATCAGAGGTCAGAGTTCTGGGCTCGGGGCCCTGCTAGAATTCTTTCACAAATTGCTATTCGGTGAGGTTTTAATCCTAATGGAAAGAATAATGTGCTTGTAAAATCTGCAGTTATTACAAACACAGTATACATATTGTGGACTTCAAATGACTACATATTTCATTCCCATAAACAGGGAACGCAGATGAATGCCTTGTGTGATAGCTTTAGACATTCTAACTAAAATCTAGTATACAGTTTATACCACATTAACCATTTGCATTTGTAATACCCCAATAAAAGTAACTGTTATCTTTGGGTGACAACTGGTAACCAACTCATGCCCACCCCTACCCCGCCCAACAATTTTTTTTTAACAAGCTCTACAACCTCATACAGCTGTTTGAACACAAGAATTAAAAGCATTTGGAACTAAATATTGGATGTTCTCTTAGGAAGACCTGTGAATGCTATAGCACTAAGTGAGAAAGTTCTGAAAGTAAAGCAAAAGTTACTATTGTGCCAAGGCTTAACTATCATATATTTGGAAACATATGTTAAAACTGAATTCATTTACTCAAAATAGGTTAAAGAGTATGTATTTTCTCTTTATAATGGAGAATGTGAGTAGTAATATAGCTGAACATGAGTGTAGCCCTTTTGGAAAAATTGAGAGATTAGTGTGATTTCTTATATCTCTGCTTAATTTTATATACAAGTTTTGTTAGATGTTTATTTGAAGGCTTTGCTGTTGTTGAATATGAGCCCAGGAGAACTTCCCAGGTACACAAAGGTGAGTGAAACCAGAGAATCACAATTTGGGCTAGAGATAAGTATGTTAATGGGACCATACCTACTAAAATTAAATAAATCTGCATTTGGGATATATGTGTGTTAATTTTTATGTCAACAAAACACAGAAAGTCCAAATTTCTGAAAATAAGAGACATTGAACTTTTTTATGAAGTAAAAGAAGACCGATTCTAGTGTCCCTGAATCATCCCATACCATATGAAGGCACTTTTTGGTTTGAACAGTTTGTAGCATTTATTTGGCCTTGGGAAGTCTAATTTCTAAGTACAGCTTTTTTTGATTTCATCTTTAAGTAGCAATAATATGGGGTACAATAAATGAACAAGGCTCAAACAAGTTCTCTAAATCTTATAAATAAATAAAAATTGGTCAACTGTGGGAGCCCCCAAAATTATAATAGAACCTTATGGTATGGGTAGTGCCTTTTAAACTAGTTTTGATTTTACCTTTCGTTTCTATAAAAGAAAATCAACATTTATATCATCTCTACTGCACAGACAGGCAGTTGCACTGGTTTTGAGAGGAGTCATCATTTCTATGAACTTAAATTCTCCTATTAGCTGCCAACAAATTTTAAAAAAAGATGTGTTGAAGAGTGTGATGTAAAAAAGAAAATGGAAGATATTTGTGTTGTATCACTTTCTTCAAGTTGTGGAAGAATTTTTTAAAGTTACGTTCTGATTCATCTTTATGCTGTCTTATGCCTCTGGAGATCTAGCATGGTGGCAGATCTGCTGTAGAGTCTTATTTTCTAATGTGCATCTCCCTGAGTAAGTCCTATCTCCTTTCTGTATAAACTCTCATAGTATATCATATTTACTACTCTATTATTTAGTTTCACTTTATTACATCATTGCTTACAAGGGAATTTTTCTTGGAAGAAAGGTGCAATATTAATGCATGGTATTTTTTATAATCTTTGACATTCTGAAAAGTGAAATAATGTTTCTTTTTATTTGTTCATAAACTATAATTGGTGGATTTTTCCCCCATAAAGTCAGTTGATACCCTCATCAATTTCTGTAAAGACGTTGAAATAAATGTCAAAACTTGAGGCTACATTTCATTCTGTATGGCGTAATCATTCAAGTGCAATTAAAAGAATAGTCTGAGGCTGTGATCAGTTAATGAGAAACAAACAATTTCATATTAATGAGTTCCCATTTGCCAATAATTCTGTCATTTGTAACTTGAATCAGTCATCACCCCTGCAAATAGCCCTTTCAAGACATTATTTGCAATTTTGTCCTCTGTTTTCTGTCCTTGATGTTGTGAAAATGGCCGTCTACTGTTACAGGAATGAAAAGAGATCCCATTCAAACATCTTTTGTGTTTCCACTTTCAGTGAAAAATGTTTTTGAAACCTGCAGCTGGTTATTTCTGCAGGAGTTCCCACTTACGCTCAGATTTGATTGACATTTTGAAATGGCAGCTTTTCATGAAAAGCTGTTAACTTGTAGAATTCGGTTATGGTACTAAGACAGACTGACTTTGTTCTGTGGCTGGGACCTGTCCAAACTAAATAGAACCCTGCATCTGAATTTAATAGTGCTACTCAGCCAAGATAGGGCGCTTTTGCCTTTTTCCTCCCCCACTAAAACTCTGATGCTTCTTATGTGTTCTAAAACTAGCTTGATGCGTATTCATCCCAACATCTTTCTGTTCTGTAATTGCTTTAATTGACATATATAGTCATTCCCTTGTTCCCTCCGTGGAACATCTAATGGACTAGGACAGTGCTTTACTCTATGATGCTAATTGAGAAGAACTTATTTTGCAATTAATGTTACAGAGCACAAAAAGTTTAGAAATATTGCAGTTGTTTCTCCCAGTATACAGGATCTAACATGTTTGTAAACATGTTGCTACTAAGACTTAAAGATTCATTCATGTGAAAATATTTTGAAAAACATTTTTGCATATGATACTATACAAATATAATTTATTAATAGTATTTATTAATTTACTTAACAAGTAATTATACCTTCAATTTCAAGGGCAATATGCTATAAACCATAGTAATCACAAAATACACCTTTAAGGAACTTTGAATTCAATATCTTCTTATTATAGTTAACTGTAATTAGTGCTTCAAAATGCAACAATTTGTTAACATCTAATGGTAATGATTTTTAGTTTTTCAAATGCCTAGCTGTTCTTGTATTTGATTTCCATATAACAGTCTTATGAGATGAATAAGAAAATTTAGTATCCTCGGCCTGTGGGTTTCTTCTGGTCCCATGCTATCTGTTGGGAAATGTTAAAACTCTGGTTTCACTTCCAGATTTTTGGGCACTACTCATTGTGCTGTGTGGAGCTATTAACCCTGAACATCTATATGTGATACCTGGTTTCACCTATCTTAAGACAGATAGCTGAGGCAGATAATCACTATAGATCCTGATCACTTTTATGAAGCCTTGATCTTCACCATCTCAGCTCATACTGCTGCCCATTTAATTTAAATAGCTGACTCAGGATGATTATAGTTTATGTTAACTGTAGCCGGCATGTTGCTGCTGCTTTACTTTTAGGTAGATAGACTTTACATTCTGTAGCATATATACAAGAGAGTGAGCTAGTGCTATACAGTATGCCCTCTGAGAATGTTATTATAAGATTCAGTGCTTTAGCTTATTCTTACAGCTCTGAAACAGAGAGAAATTCAGGGTTGATATTGGTTGAAAATATTGGATAAAATGATAATTTTGATACTATCCCTACACTTCAATATCTCACCCTGGTTTTGCTCCCCAATAACTTAGATAATTGAAATAAAATCATACCATATCTTTTGTATTAATTTCAGAGGATTTCAGAGCATCAATACATTATAACATTATAGTAAAATAATAGAACTTTGAAGTCATAGTGGCCTTAATTTCAGAATGACTTTTTAAATAAGAGTTTATATTCATTTCCCCTATTTTGATGTGAAAGGAACAGTTTTGGAATCTTAATCTGACATATGTGTTAAGAATACCCATAGACCCATAGTTGGTGAACAGGAACCCAAAAAGGCATTCCTCTATCCTTCTGGGGGAATGTCAACCTTTGTAACTATTTCAATGTGTAGATTGATGCCATATATAAAGGATCTTAAGCTATCCTTTTTTATTTTGAACAGTTTTTTTTTGGGGGGGGGGGAGGGATTGTATCCCAAGGAAGCAAGTTAATTTAAAATTTTAGGCATAAACATGTTCTTATAGTATCACCTATAATTGAACTGCGAAAGAAAAGGAAAATGTTCAATTAAGGAAAAAAGACTCAATTAACTAAAGTGTGTCCCTATAATTGAATAATCTACAATCATTTAATGTTGTTTCCAAAGAATCTTAAATAAAATCTTCAACTATTCAGTCAAAAAGTTGGGTTCGTACTTGTATTATGTAAGAAAAATATGCCTGGGGAAAAGTTGAAGGGAAAATCCCTAAAAGTTGAGTTGCCTCTGAGTGATAAGATTGCGTATATTATTTTCTTCTCCTTTATGCACCTGTGCACTCTCCTAATTTGCTATAATTAAAACATGTCACTTTTATTCTCTGGGAGAAAAACAGGTTTATTAAATGAGAAACCTAGAAAAAATAGTAGTGACACATTGGAATCTAGGAATCCTGTTTTCTAATTTCTTTCAGGGCAGCTTGAGGGCTTGAATAATGGTCCTAGTTCACAAGGTGAAAAGCAATCACCTATAGGCCATATTCCACCAGCAGAGGATTTTGCTTGGCTAGCAGTGAAATTTCAATTTTTTTAAAAAACTTTTTTAAAAAAATATTTACTTATTTGGCTGTGCTGGTTCTTAGTTGTGGCATGCAGGATCTTTAGTTGCAGCATGCAAACTCTTAGTTGTGGCATGTGAAATCTAGTTCCTGGACCAGGGATCAAACCCGGGCCCCCTGCTTTGGGAGCATGGAGTCTTAGCCATTGGACCACCAAGGAAATCCTTGGAATTTTAAAATAATTTAAGTTTGGATGCCTTTAGGAGAGGGTGCAAGTCTCTCCAGCGTACCACCAGCCCCTACCCATCTCTCTCTCATTCCTGGCCTGATTCATACGTTTATGTAACCTCCCAGGCCTCTGAGATGCAAATGTTTTATTTGTACAGCTTTGTGCCTAATCCTGAATACTTCTGTCAGTAGTAGAAGGTCCACTTCAGCGTCTGGGTTTTGGTTTTGGTTTTGCTCACCCAACACATGATAATAGTGGCGGTGGTGATGATGTTGGTCATAACGGTTACCATTTGTGGAGCCCTTAGTATGTGCCAGTGTTATAATAAAACTTAAATCCATCGTATAATCTAATCTTCACTGTTTTACAAGGCTAGGTGCTATTTTCCCTCCATCTGATTAATGAAACAACTGAAGCTCAAAGAGGTTAAGAATCTGTTAGTAGTAGAGGCAAGATTTGAAGCTAAGTCTACTTGGATTCAAAGTCAGGGCCCTTAATAGTTAAGTTGTATGCATAGTGATTAACATCACTGCACATCTTTAGTGATGCTGCTTATATTATTGAGGAGAGGCCTCTACAGTAACATTTGCCATTCTTGTTTATGCATATCACAAACGAAAGGAGAAAGCGTTTTTAGTATTATTCTTGATACTTTATGAAACAATAAACCATGTAAATTCATTTTTAGTTTGTAATTGTATATTATGTGTTAAGATATAGAGGAAATACTGGTGTATACCATGGAAACTTGGTAGAAATGTTATTCTTTGTCCTAGGGAATAATATACCTATTTATTATATAAAATTATGTTGACTTCAAATATGTAATTCTGATATACTCAGTTCCTGCTATGTAACATATTCAGGAACATAACATAACCCCTACAATAACTGTATAAATGTGTAAAAACAAAGGTCTCTGGTAGGTACTTTAATATACAACTTTCACAGTCCTATATGCCTAATGCCTAATATCTTAAATGTTTTGTTTTACCCTTTGGTTTTCTTTTGGCAAAAGAAACCAATGTGGGGGATTCTGATTAGAGGTAGAATATTGGTTTCTATATGGAACAAAAATACATGCTCTCCAGAATGTGTAATAATCTCATGAGGGTTAAGTCACTTAACTCTTCATATCTGAATCCCATTTAGGAAATGTGATGTGCCATTTAAAAACTATTTACAAGTGATGGGAAAAGGAAGAAAATCGCAGAAGTAACCTCTGCTTTAAACTCTTTAGGGAAAGAGTGTTCATTAAGCAAATACTTTTATAATAAATATAACAAATACATTTATAAATACCTTGATAATAATTATACCATAATTTATAAATTTATAAATACTTTGATAATGGATACATTTATCATACTAGTAGTACATGGAAAGTTAGAAAAGAAGACAAAGCAATAAGTAAAATCCTACCACCGTTGGATAACTGTTTAGAGGTGTTTAAGAGGTAAATGTTCTGAGTTTGTCCATGTTGAACAGGTATTTTATTTGTATACTTGAATAATATTTTCACAGGGTGTAGACTTTTAGGTGGTTGAGATAATTTTTCTTCAGAGATTGTATTGCATCCATTCTGTTGTATTCTGTCATCTGGTGGTATTGCTGGTGATCTGAATCTGATTTCTTTGAGAGTGACCTGTTTTTTACATCTCTGGAAGGTTTTTTGCATCTTCCTTTATAAACATAGGTGCTTGTCTTTTTCCATTCATTGGGCTGGATGCTTTCTTGTACCTTTATAATCAGAAGGTGTCCTTCAGCTCTGGGAAAACATTTTGTGCTCTGTTTGATTTCGTGACCTTTGTTTTCTCTAATTCCATTAAGGTAGAGATAGGACCTTTTAGGTGGAACCTCTCTGATTTTCAGCTCTTGATTTTTGTCATTGTTGTTGCTCTGGTGGAGCCCTCAATTTTATCTTCTAGTCATTTTATTTTAAATATTTCATTTTGGTAATCATTTTTAATTTCTAAAAAATATTTTATTGATCTCTAATTCCCTTTTTACGTAATATTATCCTCTCATTTTTTTAAAATCTGTAATATTGTCTTTAATTTTCCTAAGAATACAAACCAAAGAGATTTTCCCTCTATCCGTTTTCTTCTGCCCCCCCCACCCCCCGCTTTTTTTTTTTTTTGGTCATTTGTTTTATTTTTCTGTTTGTTACCTTGATATCTCTTAGGACAGAGACTTTTTCAGTTTCTTGGGAGAACCTTGATGATCTCTTCCTGTGTAAGAATATGGCCGCACAAAACTGAATGGAGCTTTGCTATATGAAGGTAGAGTTTGTTTTATTAGCAGGTTTTGCTTTATCATGATCCCTTGAGGGAAGGTAGCTATTCTTAACCTGGGGAATGTGTACACGCCGCATTTCAGAAGCCTTTTTCCTTGGGGCAAACTTTTTAGTTTCTTTAGTGAAGAACGCTACAATTTTTTCTTTTTTGGTGAGAGAGGGTGGAGTAAATATTTGGCTGGAAAGGTGGAATAAATATTTTGGATGCTGCTTGTGGTGAATTTGGAGGTGTACTGAGTAGGGTTGAGTAGTGTCCCCTCAAAATTCATGTCTACCCAGGACTTCAGAATGTGGCCTTATTTGGAAATAGGGTCCTTGTAGTTATACTTAGTTAAGATGAGGTCATACTGGGTTAGGGTGGACCCTGATCTAATGGCTGGTGTCCTTGTAAGAAGAGAAAACAGACACACAGAAAGAACACCATGTGAAGGTGGAGACAGAATGTGAAGTGATGAAGCTGTAAGCCAAGGAATGCCAAAGATAGCCGGCAACTCCGGAAGCTGGGAGAAAGGCAGGGAACAGATTGTCCCTCAGAGTCTCCAGAGGGAACTAGCTGCCAGCATCTTGATTTTGGACTTCTACACTCCACAACTGTGGGAGAATAAACTTCTCTTGGTTTAAGCCACCCAGTTTGTGGTCATTTTTTCCAGTAGCCCTATGAAACTAAAGCAGGTGTGTAGTAAACAAGCCTTAAAGACCTGATCAGCATACTCACCAGAGCTTTCTTTGAACAGCATCTGTTGCCTCCTAGCCTCTTGGATTTGGGGACTGTACAGAGGAATTTCAAAGGACCAGACCACACACTTGAAAATTAAGACTTGAGAAAAGGATTCTCAGTCCCTAGGCTGTGAGATTATAGGTGTAAAGAGTAGATCATCCCCTCCTCTGGTATACATAGGGCCTGGGGAGGCTCAGTCATGGTAGAGTATGGAAGAGCTATTGTCTGCACTCTTGTTATGCCAGCTGGCATTTGTGGTTGGGGGACCAACAGCCCATCCCTGGCATGATAAAGAGGACTGGGCGCTCAGGACTTCCATTTTCAGCACTGGGGATGTTTTGAAGTAGTGCCCTGATTCACCACCCCAGCTCTCTGTCAGGTTTGTCTTAAGCACTGGGCTACTTCTTCCGTGACACTCTGTGCTGAAGGCCATCTCCTTTTGTGTGAAGTCAGCCTGCTGGGAATCAGTCTATGGCATGTTAACTCCTACCTTTCTCAGAAGGCAATTGTTTTATAGTCTAACTTTGAATTAACGCCCCAGGTTTTATACAATGTGATCTCTGACATATCTCAGGACAGAGCCTCTCTAGAAGTTCTGCCTAACTTAGGGCAACTCATAAGTCCCCCTCAACTGTGTCTCCTGCATGAATGCATCAGCTTGCAACTTCTTCCTTCTGCCGAAAGACACCTTGAGGACTACGTTCTCTTAGCCGTTGAACTTTCTTTAATAGCAGGTACATCACGGAGGCATAGGAAAGGGAAAAAGCCCTGGCCTTATTTCTTTTTTAACCACCTTTCCATTATTGTTACATTTTCCTGTAACAAAAGTTGTAGAACTCACGCCTTTAAATTCAGTCCCTGTTGAGACTGGAAAAGTTTCTTAGATGAGTTATCAATAATTGAAAAGTATGTCTGGCTTTTAGTAATAGCCATTATTAAAACAAGCAGGGGCCTGGGCATGGATTGAAGTCACTGACAACACGTGGTTTTCTATGCCGTCTGTGTGTTGGTTTCTATAATGTGTTTCTAACTTCATGCTGTGGCTTGACTAGCACTAACTCCTTTTCTACCTTTTCTTTACTTCTAGGAAAGTATTGCTTCTGTAGATTTCACATTGTTGAGAGAAACTCACCTCATTGTGACCCCTAACCTATGTAGTAAATCCTCTGAAATTAATTTTCTGATCTGTGCCCCCACATGACTCCCCCCAAGATTTCATTATTAGATTTTGACAGCCTTTTAAATTTGTAAGTGCCACAAATTTGTCACTAGAGATGAATGGGTAAAAAGAAAATTCCTTGCAGTGGAGGATATGGGTAAAATATTTCAAGTGACAGATCTGCATCAATAATGTTAATGTTTATAGGGTGATGAAAACCGTATAAGTCTTAAGCCAGAATCTTGTTTCAGCTGAGTCCCAGAAATTTTGACCACAGAAGCCAAGGCACATTCCATTTATTCCAACAACTGTTTTTTTCGAGTTCTTTCCAACTGTCTGAAAGACAGTTGTCACTCTTGAATGCCTGAAACCTTAAATGCTTTTTCCTACTGTCTTAGTTAAAGGCAAGGGAAACATTGTCTACTATTCCTGAGATGCCTTTTGTCTTCCTTAAAGTTCCTAAAGTGGAGAGCAACTTTGGCAATGTTATTTTGCCCCCTATTTTTCACGTTCATCCTCTAGCAAGGGTTTTGAGAAATTTCACTTCATTGTTTCTAACTGACTTCTGTGGCCTTGCTTTCATGTCAGAAGGTTGCCTTTACTGAACTTGAAATAATCACGGTCATAGATTTTCCTTGTTTCTTACTGGTACCAAAGGAGTTCCCCCAGTGGCTTCTGTTTCTGGTGTAGAAGAGCATTAAGTATCTGGGGACATGAGAAGGACAATCAGAGGAAAACAGAAAAAACATAACAAGTGATTCTGAATATGATTACAGTTAGCATATGTATATTATTATTATTATTTTAACTAAAAGAAAAAGATAAAAGAACTTTAAATCATTACAGTATGGTCTTTGGTCCATTTATTTGCATAATATTTGGTATTTTTCTCAAAAAAATTTAAGTATTAACTGGAAAAAAGGGATTTATTAAAAACTAAGCTATTATAAAGTTTCCCTGCAAAATTAAAATTAGTTCTTAGATTAGGAAAGAGAAGAAAGGAAAATATAGGAAGGAAAAATACTAAGATTAAAAATTACCACTACACCACCTCCATTTTAAGCCTACACAGAAAGTTTCCTGGCTGTTGGTGTTCTTTACCAAAGTCATCTGGAAGTGATACCATAACAATATAGTAAGCATGATGATTTTACAGTGGAAATTTCACATTACAAGAAGCATTATTTTATTGCAAGTTGCTGTGAAGACAGGTTTCATAGAGTGGGCCGTTACATTATGTTATTCTAAGTCAATAATAATAAAACTGTTAATTACTGTTTATGAAGTACTTAATAGGGATAGGATGATATTATCCTCTCCTTTTTTACAGTTGATGAGAGTAAGGCAGCAAGATGTTATGTGACTTGCTTGGTCTTCCTCAAGACCTTTGATTCTCATTTGTTTCCTGAGGTTAGGATAGCATAGGCTCTGCAGTCCAGCTGCCTGAGTTCAAATTATGGCTTCACCATTTCCTAGCCTACTGACCTTGGGCAACTTATCAAGTTTGTCATAGTCTTTGTGATTGTCCTCGTCACCATCATCATCATTCCTAGTGTAGAACTGTAGTATGTTAGCACCGAAAGGTATCTAAGTACTGTCAAACCCACCCCCCTTAGTGTCTAAGGAAACTGAGCCTAAAAAATTAAGTGACTTATCCATCACTAGCTAGTGTTTTACTTACAACTAGAACAGTAATCTTTTAACTTTTATGTCCTTTCTACGCCAGACAGTTTCTATACTTTTGATTTCAGGGACTGGTAAAATAATTTTTGAAAACATTTGTGGTTCTGGCAGCCAGTCTTCGAGATGGCTCTCAATAATCCCTGCCTCTTGGTACTAACACTCTGGTGTGATCTCTTCCTTCATTGTACTGGTCTTTGTGACAGTAGAAGATGGCAGAAGTAATGGTATATCATTCCTGAGACTAAGGTATAAAAGACACTGTGGTTCTCTCTTGGATGCTTCTGTTCTCTTGGATCACTCCCTGTGGGGGAAGCCAATTTCCATGTCATGAGCAGCTCTGGTAGATACTGATATGGAGAGGAATCGAGGCCTCTGGCCAACAGCATATGAGGAGCTCAGGTCTTCTGCCAGCAATGACGTGAGTGAGCATCTTAGAAATGGATCCTTCAACCCACTCAGGTCTCCAGATGATTTCAGCCCTAACTGAGATCTTGACTGTAGCCTCATCAGAGACTCTCACTGAGAGTCAGAACTACGCAGCTGAGCTGCTCCTGGATTCCTGACCCTCAGGAACTGTGTGAGATAATAAAAGTTTGTTGCTTTAAGCTGCTAGATTTGGGAGTAATTTGTTACACAGCAGTAGACAACTAACGAAGTAGAGTTATGGAGAACGGACGTTTCCAGATTTTTTCCTTGTCACAAGCAAGGAAAAGGGAAAGGACTATTTTAGTACCAAAATAGTAGGAAAGCCGTAATTCTAGAGTAAAGGACAGTTGCTTGGATTGGCTACATTGATCTTGTTCAAAAACTTTCACATTGTTCTTTTTCCCATTTTGTTATTGACCACTGAAAACCTTGTCATGAACTGATATTTGGGAACCATTGTACTTCGTCGTAGTGTGTTTCAATTAGTAGCTTTCAACTTTGCCATTTTTTGTGTCCTCTGGTGTTAGCTGAATAAAGGAAAATTTGTTGTCTTTTGAAATGTGGCTATAGAAAAACCAAACTGAGGAAACTCAGGTTGTAGTCCTTTTTCATGGCAGAAGGTATACTACAGATAAAGTTTATCTGGATTTAGATTTTCTCATCTGTGAATAGATGGGTTATATTATATATGATCTCTTGTAAACCTTTCCAGTTCTAAAATTTTGAGATTCCAATAGAAGACCTTTGGACATCATTCTTTTCTCCTGCACTGTTTGCCAACAGAAAGGAGGTGGGTAATCATAAAATCTTTGCTTTCTCCATTTCTAAAAATGCAGTTGCTTACAATCAGAATTGGACCTTGATCAGGACTAATATCATTACCCAGGAGAAAGAAGGAAAACTGCCAGTGGCAGGGACATACTCCTTTTCCTCTGACTCTGACATGAGCATACTTATGTCCCAACCTCTGTACTTAGTGTGCTGCCGCTGTGAAGGAACCACGCAGAAATGGAAATGTCTCAAAGTTTCCTTTGAGAAAGAAGTGCATCTGTCATTCATAGCTGAGCTGGTTAGGTGGCAAATCATAATTATTTTCAGTCTGTCAAGTAAAATGCTGCAATGAATCCTTCTTAGTGACAGAAGGATAGAAAAATTAGAGGGAAAGGGAACAGGAGAAAGTAAATTATAGTTTCATGATAGAAAAGACTAGTGTTCTGTCAAAGCAAGTTGCCATGTACCTTCTTCAGAAGTCTCCTCTTTTTTTTCTGTTATTGGATAGACACTGTTACCATTTACATAAGATTTGTAATAAGAACAATGTGATACAGAATTTTAAAAGCATGTCTGTTTTGTCAGAACATTTTTAGTCATGAAAAGCCTTATGAATGAAGAGAAAATATTATCTGATAAACAAAAAAAAATGTTCCTGATTGTTACAAAACTTTCCCTTAAAAAATAAAATAGCTGAAATCAACGGGTTTTCTTTGCAGTCCAAGTAAGAGAGCTGGAATTTGCAGTGCTAGATCAACTGATACTATTTTACTTGTGGGAAACAGGGGGGCATAGTCTTTAGAGCTCCAGCTCAAAAGAGAGACCTTTTGCGTTCGACTCTACCCTAGCAGTGTAACTTTGGGCAACTTACTTAACCTCTCTGTGCCTGTTTCCTCCTCCTTAAAATGGAAATAATAATAATGTAACAATATAACAACCACAGGGTTGTGAGGATGAATTAAGTTAGCATTGTAAAATTCCCAATACCTGTTAGCACCCAATATAAATATTTTCTGGTGTTATTACTGTAAAATGGGTTTTCTTGTATGGGGATTTTGAAGGACTTTGACAGCTTAATATAGCTTCTCTGTAACACTTTGTATTCTGCCCCCTCTTGGTAATAACAACTGCACCAAATTATGAAAATTCAACCCTGTCACAGATATTTACTGTGGAGTGCCTGTCATTAGCGATTATGCACCTCATCCAATGAAAACGACTACCTGTACATAAAAAGGGTTCTGGAGGCAGCATTCTTCATAAAACAAGCAGGTAGCTACCACCTCCTCCTTTTTTTCAAAGGTGAATTTCAGAATTATTTGCACATAGGAACTGCAAAAGAGTTGTATTTAGGTTTTTGTTTATTTAGCTATTTACAGTATGCACGTTTGCACTTCTGTTCCTTGATGTTGCTAGATCCTCTCTCTACACTCCGCCTCCCTCTCAGGGTTTTCAGTGTTTATTATGTTCTACCCATTTGCGTGCTAGACAGTTCATACTTAGAATGCCTCACCACAGATCTCTCCCTTGAACTCCAAACTCCATTTATATCCACCTATCAACTGGAACTCTCAATTCGGAGGTCTAGTAGACCTCTCAAACTTAACGTGTCTAGAAAAGAACTCTTGACCTCCCTCTACTAACCTCCCTGCTCCCCCAAATTTGAAAAACCACTAACCTGTTTCTTTTTCATCCTACCCTGTTTCTGTTATGGCATCATCATCTACCCAAATAGTAAAGCTACAAACCTGTTCTCATTTTTAAAAATCACTTTTTATTAAAGTCCTGGATCCTTCCTTTTTTGCTTTATCACCCAATATTAATTTCCTCTACCTCTTCCCACCCCAACCACCTGACTCTAAACAACCACCATCTCCCTCTTGATATGCTGAAAAGTCTCTTACCAGGGCTTCCTATTTTCACTTTTGCCCTTTTTCAGTCCATTTTCTACAGCATGCTTTTTTGAAAATGTATGTCAGACCCTGTCTCTGTTCTCATTGTAGTTGGAATAAAATTCTAACTCCTTGCCATGGGGCCTATATGATCCTTGTCTGCTTCTCCAGCCTTATTTCTGACCCTTTTTTTGTCCCCATTGTGTTCCAGCCACACTGCCCTCCTTTCAGTTTCATGAGCACTGTAGCTTGCTCCCATCTCAGGGCCTTTGCACTTGTTTTTTTCAGCCTAGATTAATCTCTCTGGCTCTTTCCATGGCTGGCTCCTTCTCATTCCTCAAGTGTCAGTTTTACTGTATTTCTTTAAAGAGTCCAGTCCCAATCACCCCACTAGCCACCTCTAACTCCTTGGTCTATCATGTTACTCTGTTTCCTTTATAGCATTTATCACCAGTTATCATTTTTATTTGTTTATTTAATGATATTTGCTGTCTGTTTGCTGCTGTATTCTCATTAATTAGAAGAAGGCCAGGTACAAAGTAGACACTCAGTAAATATTTGTAATGTTTATTGAAAGAATGAATGAATGAATGAGTTAATTCTTGTAAGCATTAGAAAGTTTATTTTTTTATTTGCTTGCTTCGAGTCTATTCAGGGCACTTCCAAGCTCATTCAGATTGTCAGCAGAATTCATTTCCTGGCTGAGTGACTGAGGGCCCCAGCTTTTTACTAGCTGCTGGCTATAGCCTGCTGCCAGGTTCGTTGCTTGCTACATGGGCTTCTTCAGCATGATGCTTACTTCATCAAGACATTAGGAGAATCACCTTGCCTCTGCAGCGTAACCTAATCACTGGAGGGACATCCTATCACCTTTGCCATATTCCACAGCTTAGAAGCAAGTTCCAGGTCTTGCTCACACTCAAGGTGAGGGAATTACACAAGGAGTGAACACGGGGGTCACCTCAGGGTCTGTGTGCTACAGTAATTAATGATAAAGTGTTGGTTTTCTTAAGTGTAACCTGGGTCAAAATGACTTTTAAAGAGTGAAGCTTACTACTCCTTCCCATTGGAATGAGAGACTTTGGTTGATTCTGAAATTTTCCATTCAAAACAGCAGATATTTATTACAAATCTACTCTTCTGAATGAAAGACACTCCTGCCTCAAAGAGAAGGAAAGGAGTTTTGTTAAAATATTATAAAAGGGAGGCACATAAAGAAGGCAGCTAGACTGCCTTTTCCTCCCATTTCTTCTCAATATGAGAAAGGAAAAAAAACCCTTTCACACTAAAATGGAAATAAGTTGCTAATTCACTTTAAAACCCAAATTTATTTAAAATAAACTGTCAGTTCTAAACTGAGATTTACTCTGACAGAATAGTCCCCTTGGTGGTTTGAGGAATGAATAAGATGGATTATTTGCACTCTCGTCTTGCTTGCGTAGCTGATCCTGTAAGGACCAGTGTTTAATTTTTATGCCGTAGAATTCTTTCCTTGGTAGAGAGGAGTTAGGAACATCTGTATCCCTCGTCTAAATTTTAGAATTCTCTAATTTGTGTTTTCTTTAACTTTATAACCTAACCCTTGTCCACAGCCTACTTACTCTGTGGGTCAAATGGGTTTGATTTTGTCCAATTCTGCCATGAATCATAGAGATATTTTGGGAAAATGAGTCATTATACTACATTGAGCTTTAAAGAAAAGGTTATATCTAAATGTAACATTTTCGTATCAAGAAGTATTTTCTTCCCCAGACCCATTAGTTGTATCAAGGTACATATGGAAGTGTGCTTTTTGACCTTCATGCTAGAGGTGCCTAATGGTTCCTAATCATGTTGACTATGAGATTTCTGTGGTAAATGGAGTCCCATGAATGAGTCTCACAGGTCTTGACCTGGGAGATGGCAAGTCAGGACTTTCTTCCTAAGCATTTCTTTGCATTCTGGGTCCAAATCTCCCAACTTCCTTGGTCTTCTTTTACTGCATGACAGGACGCTTGTACTTTAGCTCATGTTCAAAATGACAGAAGCTTAAGTTTAACTTAATTCCCAGGAAAATAAATACTTAAACTTTTCTAATTAGAAGCATCAGCGATTAGTCTGTGAGTAAGGTCTGAGTTAACAGGACTCTGTTGACCTAGAAACCTACCAGAAACTATTTGCCAGAGGATTTGGTGGCTTGGAGTAGGGGAGACTGTGGCCATGGTCAGTCTTAACATGTTATGTTAGGGCATCTTAGATTTCATTTTAAAATATCACCTTCTGAGCTTGCCATTGACTGATTTCTGCTAAAAAAATTTTTTTCTATAATATGAACTTAAATTATACTGCTGTAATGCCCTAAAGCAATTCCATGTCACTAATATCTCCTTTTATTTTAAGGCAACTCTTTTTCTTAAACCAAATTCCCAACTTCAGCAAGAAGAATCCAAAAGAAAAATTTGCCCCTGGTGTTCCTGCCTTTATCCAATTAACTTGTAATTTTTTGAGTACCTACCGTGTGCTGAGAAACATGGTGTTAGGAAGTGGGAATGCAGAGAAAAGTCTAAACGGCCAGAAAACACACAGAGATCCTCGGTTAAACCAGTTTGCAAGGAAATACACATTAAAACAGTAGTTGGATTGAGTGCCTACTGTGTGCTAAGATACAGCAACGAACAAAAAATAAATATTAACTTAGACAACAAACCTGTGTGAAGCAGATGATAATTCGTACTATGGATAAAAATAAAATAGGAAATGGGGATAAGAATGGGGTGGGGGGGGCAGAGTTTTGGATCCCTGTCTTCACTCCCTCCAGTACAGGAGCCTAGGTATGGAGTAATCATTTCACATTTCACGGAGCTCCTGGGCCTTCTGTTGTCATCATCATATAGAGGCAGGGGACTTGCAAGCAAAAGAGAACCTTGGACTTTCTAGGTGGCGTAGTGCTTAAGAATCCGCCTACCAATGCAGGGAACCCAGGTTTGAGCCCTGCTCCAGGAAGATTCCACATGCTGCAGAGCAACTAAGCCTGTGTGCCACAGCTATTGAGCCTGTGCTCTAGAGCCCATGTGCCTCAACTACTGAAGCCCATGCACCTAGAGCCCATGCTCCGCAACAAGGGAAGCCACCACAATGAGGAGCCTGCGCACCACAACGAAGAGTAGCCCCTGCTCGTCGCAACCAGAGAAAGCCCGTGGTGGCAGCAAAGACCCAACACAGCCAATAAATAAATAAGTAGAATTAAAAAGGAAACATTTAAAAAAAAGAAAAAGAGAGAACCTTACCTTACCATATTAACATTCTACCCCATGGAAGCACATTAATGTGGATCCTGTTCTGGTGGTGTCAGTCTCAGGTGTAATTGGGGAAGATTTACTGTCTGTAACATTAATGGACTGGAAGCCAGTTCATATCTGGCTGCATGTGTGGCCACATGAGTATATCTATGTGTATTTGGGGAGAGAAATGTATCTTTAGAACTACTACTGGCAATATTAACAAGGAACCTAGTTTCTACCATTTGCGCAGGAAAAAAACCTTTTTTGTTACTTTGCATTACTGCCTCCTTTTAACCCTAACCTCTGCCCCTCACCCCCAAATAGTTTAAACACCAGGCTGTCAAAATTACTGTGCACAAGGATTTCTCTCCCTCTCTTCTATATGCACCACACAAACAATAGTTTCAGATCAGACTTTCTTTACACCATGTTTTAATTTATTAGAAGGGAAATTTCCCTCTTGTGGCTAGTCTTCGCACCCTAAATTTTTCTGAAGTCCACGTTTTTGACTAAGTTATAAATCTCTATAAATAGAAATTTACAGTGGAAATGTTGACTCCTTTGTATTATTTTAGGTCAAAATGTCTAGCTAATTGGTATGCATTTGTTCAAGCATATGTCATAAGCCAGGATTATGTTTTAGCCCAGGCCCTATACGTGACCACACATGGGACAGATATGTGTGGCCTAAGTTAGGTGTGTTAATGTTTTTCTTTGTTTACAGTAAATTAGATGGTGTGAGGCACTGGTTTGGAAAAGTCTGTGGGCAAGGCAGACATTTAGGATTTATGGACCTTATAGCCAGTATTGCCCCCATCTTTCTTCCATCATGTCGACCTGTATCCACTAGGGGACATAGGAGCACCTACTAAAAGACAGAATGAAAGCCTGACTAGATTAAAATTTAAACACTGGGCTATTATGATAGCATATGAAAAGATTCATTTTTTAGCTTTGTGATTTGTAAAGAAGTACACATTTTGTTTAAATTTTAATCATCATGGGAAACTTCTTAAGGCAGGATCAGTATCTTATGTTAATAATTATGGAATGAGAAGCAAACAAGCAGCTAATTAGCATGCTTGTGCCATTTAACTAATACTTTTATTCATTAATTAAGTTCCCATGTGGTCTACTGAAGCTGTGCTGAGAATGATTCTGGCTTTGAAAATTACTGTATATAGAAAAGAATTACCTTTTGGGTTCATGAGGTAAGCTATCTGGGGAGGACATCTACTATCAAATTCCAAAGAGCAAAACTCCCAGATACCTGCTCTAGAGTTATGAATCCTGAGAGAGATCTGTAGTTAAGGGCATCACTGATCCCTCCTAAATGATTATCTGGTCTAACTAGTTTCTAGTTCAGAAACTTAGGTTGGATTTTGGTTTCTTTATACTTTTTTTAAGGTATCATTTACATACAGAAAAGGGGAAAGTGATACACTGCAGTGAGTTTTGACAAATGCATAACCCGCATCTATGAAGATGGACATTTCTGTCAGCCCAGAAATGTTGCGCCTTCCCACACACAGAGCACTGTTCTGATTTTTTTCAGCACACATTGGTTTTGTCTGTTCTAGAATTTTACATAAATGACAGCATACAATTTGTATTCCATTGCACCCAAGTTCTTTCAATTCATCCATGTTTTTGTACATATCAGCAGTTCTTTTTTGTTGCAGAATAGTATTCCATCATATGAAATTACACATTTTAAAATCCTTTCTCCTATTGATGGCCACCTGGGCTGTTCCTAGGCTGTTCCTGGTTGGCTATTCATTAATAGTCAAAAATTAATAGTTTTGACTATTATTGAATAAAAATGCTATAGAATTCCAAATTTTTGTACTAGGTTTGGGGGGCATATTATAAAATTTTTCCCTTAAATTAGCATTTAGCAGTTGAATTGCTGCAAGTGTTTTGAAGCTCTGTAATTACATAATACATATTTCCTTTTGTTGAAGTCTTTTTTTCTGATATTAATATAGCTGCTTTAGTCTTTGTAGTCTTAATGTCTGTGGTAAATTTTTTTCCACTCTTTTAATTCCAACCTATTTGTTTGTTTGTATTTACTGTGTCTCTTTGGGACAGTATATAGTTATATCTTGATTGACAATCTTTGCCTTTTAATTGAAGCATTTACCTCATTAACCTTTAACATAAGTATTAATATAGTTGAATAAAGGTCTACAATTTTGCTGTTTCTTTTCTTATTTGCCCCATCTACTTTTCTACCTCTGTTTTTCCTTTTCTGCCTTATCTTGGCAGAAAATCAAATCATTTTTAGTTTTCCATTTTAATTCTTCTATGGACTTTTCACCTAGACTTTCTTGCATTTTTTTTTAGTGGTTACTCTAGGAATTACAATTTATCTTCTTTCCTTTTCACAGTCTATTTAGAGTTAATACTATACCGCCTCACCACCCTCCATTCTTTGTGTGATTGTTTTCATATATGTAAATCCAAAATACAGTGCTATCATTTTTGCTTTAAATGATCATGTCTTTTAAGTATAATTAGGATATATATACACACACATACACATGTGCATAATCACATATTTATCCACATATTTACCATTTACCATCTGGTATTAATTCTTTTTAGCCTGAAGAAGTCCCTTTAACATTTTTTGTAGTATAGGTCCTTTGGCAATGAGTTCTCGTTTACCTGAAAAATGTCTTTATTTTTCCTTCATCTTTGAAAGATGCAGGATATTGGGTGGATAGGGTTTTTTTGTTTGTTAATACAACATTTAAAGATGTATTCATTGTGTCTTGACCTCTGTTGTTTCAGATAAGAAGTTAGCCATTTCTCATATTGTTGTTACTCCATATGTAATATGTTCTTTCTTTGTCTGCTTTCATGATTTTCTCTTTATCTTTGTTTTCCAGCAGTTTAACTCTAATATTTCTAAGTGTGGCTTTCTTTGTATTTATCTTTTTTAGAATTCACTGAGCTTCTTGGATCTATACATTACATTTTTCAAAACATTGGGGAAATTTTAGTCACTACTTCTTCAAGTATTTATCTACCCTATTCTCCCTTCTTCTCTGTTTACACATATTAAATATTTTGATATTGTTTCGCAGGTCACTAAGGCTCTGCTTCCCCCCTCCCCCTTTGTGTTTTAGGTCTGTTCTTCAGAAAGGATGATTTCTCTTGTCTCTCTCTTCATAGTCACTGACCCTTTCTTCTACTCCTCTCTAAGCCACTGTTAAACCCTTCCAGAAAATTTTTCATTTCAGATTCTATATTGTCAGATCTGGAATTTCCATTTGGTTATTTATTATAGCATCCATTTCTCTGCTGCTATTTCGCATCTATTCATTTATGACCATGTTTTCTTTAAGTGCTTTAGAGTTCTTATCTGCTATTTTCAAGATATGGGTTATCCTACATTGGTTTCTTTTGACTGGCTGTTCTTCACTTTCACTCTGTTATGGGTCATATTTGTCTGCTTCTTTCTGTGCCTACTTATTCTCTTATTATATGGTGGACATTGTGGATGTTATGTTCTTAGGAGTGCAAATGTTGTCTTCTTTTAAAAGAGTGTTGAATTCTGTTCTGGAAATCAGTTAATTTATTATCAGGTCAGATTGAATCTTGTAAGGATTATCATGTCTTTCTAAATAAACTTTAAACTTTTTTTAAACTTTATTTTTAGAACAGTTTTTAGGTTTAGGACAAAACTGAGTGGAAAGATAGAGTTCCCATTACCCCTTGCCCCCATATATGCACAGTCTCCCCCACTACCAGAATCCCACAGCAGAGTGATACATTTGTTACATTCAGTGAGCCTATATTGACACATCATTAACACCCAAAGTTCGTAGTTACCTTAAGGTTTATTCTTGGTGTTGTACCTTCTATGGATTTTAACAAATGTATAAGGATATGTACCCACCATTATAGAACAGTTTTACTGCCCTAAAGATACTCTAAGCTGTGCTGATCCCTTCCTGCCTCCTCTCTGCTCCAGGCAACCACTGATCTTTTTATTGTCTCCATAGTTTTACCTTTTCCAGAATGTGATAGAGTTGGAATCATATAGTATGCAGCCTTTTTAGATTGGCTTCTTTTCATACATTAATATGTATTTAAGGTTCCTCCATGTCTTCCCATAGCTTGATAGCACATTTCTTTTTAGTATTGAATAATATTCCGTTGTCTGCTTTTGCCACAGTTATTTATTCATTCACCTGCTGAAGAACATCTTAGTTGCTTCTAAGTATTGGCAATTATGAGTAAAGCTACTTTTATCTTCTGGAAGAGATTATAGAAAATTGGTATGATTTTTTTTCCTTAAATGTTTGGTAAAATATACCAGTGAACCAGTCTGGAAAGGATTGTTTTATAAAGTTTGTTAGGATGGGTGTAGAACAGCCCTTATTCTAGGACTAGAATAGACTAACTTCTAAGGCCGGGCCTTTCTGGGGTATCAGCAGAGCATCTGGGTGATTGGTGCGGTCTCCCCGCTGTGACTGATAGGACATCCTATGTCTCCCAGCTCTGCAGTCGCAGGAATCTCTGCATCGCCTCAGACTCCCAGACAGCTATTTTTTGCCTGGTTTGTAGAGTCTTGCCCTGGTGCCCTGGGTATGTGTAGCTTAGTATTTAGCTAAATATATTAGGGGGTCTCATACAAATTTCTGGAGTTCTGCTCTTCAAAGCTCCATTCTCTCTGGTATACTGCTCTTTAAATTCCAGTCACTTCAGCAGTCTTGAACTCTAGTCTCTGCTTCCTCAGCTCAACGGCTGTGCTCTGCTTCCGCCACCTCCCTGTGCCACAGTCTATAAAATCTCTTCAGACAGAGATTGTGGGCAATTGTGGAGGCAGAACTTAGGTAGTTTCCCTCTCTCTAGAATCATAGTCCTGCACTGCCCATTGTCTAACATCTCAAATTAGTGCCAAATATATTTTGTCCAGTTTTATAGTTGTTCATGGTGGAAGAAGTACTCTGGTACCAATTACTCCATCATAGCTAAAAGTAGAAGTCTCATTTGTTTTTTTCAAATAGGTCTTTGACCACATATTAAGGTGCACATATGCAGGCCAAGACTCCATAAGGCCAGCACATAAAAACTGCTGAAGTTTTGTGCTGCATGAAGATTCCAGAGGTTATACAGTGTCCTATAAACAGAAATTCTGGTCATCCAGAATGGAGAGACCTCACTGAACAACTGTTGGGACTCCTTTGAGACCCAGAAGATATATGCCTTAGGAGTGGAGCCACTATAGCCCCAGAGTCAGCTTGGAAGGTTGATTTTTTCTAAAATAGTTTCCATTTGTCTTCTGCAGAACAGAGAAGCCAGTCATTATCCTAGGGCTCTTTCTGTCAGGTTAGCTCAAATAAATTGATTTACATTAAATGGTATAAGTTAATGCAAACTGAGTGCCTAAATACCAAGTTAGCAATAAAGGGGTCTTCAGCATACTTTTCATATGCTTTACCAGAGGAGGAGGATTTACAAAGAGGATCTCTTCCCATGTTGTTTTTTCCTGATATGACCACTAGCCGTACTTTAATCTGTGTTTCCAGATCTTTCAGAAAAGTACCTCCAGTGCTGAAATGCCCTTTGCCATATTAATCCCAGGGCCCCGTAGGCACAGTGAGTTGTTCATTGTACCTATAGTTTATTCATTTAAAAAACAAAAATGTTCTGCTAGTGTTAAAAGAATTTGTTTTTAAAAGAATGTGCTTATGAAGAAATATTTTTAGTCTTTTTCCAGACTTTTTTCAAGAATATTTGTCTGTTACATGTAAATATGTAGGATCCAGTAGAGTTAGAACACATATGTTTTTAAAAAGACATTATGAGGAAAATATGGAACTTTGTTTAGTATTCCCTCTCCTAAACATGTATGATTTTTACTTTTAGAAAATAGTGTTAAATACAGTATTTCTATAGTGCTGAATGCTGTCTTAGTCTTTAAAGGGAGTGTATAATGACCTCTTGTTACTGGATTTGAAGATTCGGAGGAGGAGCTACTCTTAAGCACACATATTCTGTTTTCTCAAATGTTTTCCATTCTTCTGTCAGTCTGTCTTTCATGGGTCATTCAGCCCACACACCTCTGGATGACTCTTTTAAACTGTCACATGTCAATCAAAGAAAAGTAGATTTAAGATGAGGAAATAAACTTGCCTTATTTGAAATTAGCTAGACTTTTCCTGGAAAGCCTTTTTGCATCTTTAGTTTCTAACTGCATCTTATATTTTGGCAATAGTAAGAGATAGGAAGGGGCACGAGTGAGTGATAATTGCTAAAGAAAATACTCAAGAATATTGCATCAGAAAACCACTTGGGAATAAACCTAAAGTTTATATGGAATATGCAAAGTGAAATTTCGTTGTTGTAGTCCACAGACAACGTTTCATCTGGAAGGATTTTTTAAAATAATTGTGAGATAATTTTAGTGCTTAGGACCAAAAAACAAAAAAGAGCAGTTTGGATCAGCAGTTCTTTAGAAATTTGTGGTAGAGCAATAATAACAATGTGGATTCTGACCTCAAAAAAGCTGACTAGCGTAAATGACTGCTTATATTTCTTTTTAAAAATCTCATAAATTTTAGGTAAAAATCTAATGGCCCAAATAATATTTCTTTGAATTCGAAACAGACTAAAATTCAAATAACTTGCCCTGAAATTCAGAGTTAGGTGGCTTTTAAAAAACGAAACAATTCATCTTTCCTGGCGTCAAGTCTTTGGCAATTAGCACAATCAGTCCTGGGGTCCTCTTGCCTCTTGTACTCATGACTGCCAGTAGAGTGATGTGTCACAGCCCAGCTTTCAGCAAATGTAAACTGAGCTTCTTGAAGACATGAAATTCATATGCTTTTTCCTGTACTTTCAAACACTGAGCACAACCAGCACAGTGTCTGGTACATAATAGTTGCTTAGAAAATGTTTTTAGAATGGCAAAATCAGTGCTGCTACTTTAATGTCAAAGACATTATTATGAGGACAATATGGAACTTTGTTCAGTATTCCCTCCCCTAAACATATATGATTTTTGCTTTTAGAAATACTGTTAACTCTTTGTTACTTTTCTAAGCAAGAAGTTGGGGAAGAATGTAGGCAAAACGCAGGGTTATAGATGGCGGCAGAAATTTTTCTCACGTGAGTCTAGCTGCTAGAGGAATTAAAAAGCATTTCAACTCAGTATGTTGTTATCTTGGACCTTTTTTCTTACAGGGCATTTTGGTAAAATAGCTGTTTTGCCTTATGCTTTTTAATGACTTCATAATAGTTCGTGTTGTGGTTGTTCCCTAATTTATTTGTATCAGTACCCTCTGGGGGAATTTTCAGATTGTACACACACACACACACACACACACACCCCTTTGCACATTTGTCTTGCTATTTCCTTAGAATAAATTCGTACATATGAAAATGCTGCAATCGTACACACACTTCTTATAATTGTTGTGAGGATTACATTAGATGCTATTATAAAAGCCTTGTCACAGTGCCTGCCAGTAAACTCTCAGGGCTTTGGTAGTATGGTTACTGTTAGCTGTTGTTGTTGCGTTAGTCTTCCCACTAGACTTCAAGCCCCTAAATAAAATGACTGCCTCAGTGAGAAAAACATCAGAGATCCCAACTCCAAGTGGCTTGAATGATAAGGAAATTTATTATTCTTTATTAAACAATAAGGAAATTTCATTACTAGAAGGTCGAAGGAGGAGTAAGTACAGAACTTGTTGGTACAGGATTTTAGGAGTATCAAGAAGAACCAGAGTCTTCCCATGTGTGCCACCTGCCATACTCAGTGAGTTAGCTTTGTCCTCAGGCTGGTGCCAGTCACATAATATAATGCTTACTCTGGCTGCAGGAGTCATACTTGAATGAAAAGAAGAAAAAACCAGCTCTTCATAACAGTCTGTATTTAAGAGAGTGAAGGTTCTTTCTGAAGGCCCCAGCAGATTTACCCTCACATTTCATTTGCCGTAATTGAATAAGTGGAATGGGACTCTACTATGATTGGCTTAGACCATTATTTTTCATACCTTTTGATCATGATGCACAGTAGGAAATGCATTTTATACCATGATCAAGATACTCATCACACATATATTTGTGTGTATGTATATGTCTCTCTATACGGTTAAACATTATGCAAAATAAAAGCTTCTCAGTATAATACTTATCCTTACTACCTATGATAAAATTAAACACTATTTTATTTATATTTAAATATAAGGTTTTTTAACCCTCAAATACAAAAACAGAAAGATTTAATGTATAGTATAAGCTGCTCATGAATTTGTCCCAGTCCAGAACACAAGGACAATGAGCCTATTCTTTTAAATTTTGATTGAGTCAAGATAAATACTTTTTCACACAAATACGTAATTGTGAGTAGTAAAATAATCTTAATAATAATTGATATAGGCAAGAATCATCAATGAATTCTATACTGAAGGAGACAGGATACACAAGTGCATGAATACCAGGAGTTGGGAATTATTGGGCACCATCTTGGAAGCTGCCTAGCACAGAGGATAGAGAGATAAGACAACTAAATGCAGTGTGTGACCCTGGACTGAATTCTGGACTAGGAAGAAAATGCTGTTAAGTAGAAATGGGACAATTGATGAAATTTGAGTATTGCCTATACATTAGGTAATATTACATTGATGATAACTTACCTGATTTTATTTATCATACAAATGGTATGTAATACAGTGTCCTTGTTATTTGGAAATACACAATGAAGTATTTATTTGACGGAAGGCTATAAGGAAATTATAATACTCTTGCAGGTTTTTTCTAAATTTGAAGGTATTTCAAAAGTCAATTTTAAAATGCCAAGAGAAATTGTTTATCAGCTGTAAAAACTATGTATCTAGTTCTTGAGTTTACAACCACTGAATGCATGATATGTATTGTATGTCATAGTGTTTAATCCTTTTAATACATTGTTGGATTTGGTTTGCTAGTATTTTGTTGATTTTTGCATCTGTATTCATAAGGAATATTGGTCTATAGCTTCCTTTTCCGGTGGTCTCTTTGGCTTTGATATCAGAGTAATTGATCTCACAGAATGAGTTAAGAAACACTCCCTCCTCATTTATTTTTCTAGAAGAGCTTGAGAAGGAGTAGTGTTAATTCTTCTTTAAATATATGGTAGAATTCATTAATGAAGCTATCCAGTCCTAGACTTTTCTTTTTGGGGAGATTTTTGATAGGTCTGTTCAGATTTTCTTATTTCTTCTTGAGTCAGTTTTGGCAATTTCTTTGTTTCTAGGAATTTTCATTTTTTTATTACTTTGCTGTTTATCTAGTGTAATTTATATTGAACAATAATGCATTTTTACATTATGTACATATGTCTGATTCAGTTTTATGTGAAGTTATATTTAATCCATACAAAATAAATCCCCTATACAACTACCTTGCCTTGCATATCTGACCTAACATGCATTTATCATGATGATATTTTGAGCATTCCAGATGCTTCACATCCTTATCAATGCTTGGTATTTTTTATTTTTTTTTTTTTCATTTTAGCCATTCTGGTGGGGATGTTTTTGTTTGGTTTTTAATTTTGAAGGTTTTAAACTGTCATTATTACCAATGATGTATCTGGGGTCTGTCATTTTTATTGTTTTGTGTGTTTGTAAAATTGTTTTAAAAATCAAGTTTGATTGTTTTTTCCCATTCAAAATGTGGTTCAAATCAAGTCAAAGACTGCTAATTGGAGTCAACATTTTCTCTCAATTTTGTCACTGTTGACACTTCCAAAGGTGGTTGAGCTTGCTTTATTATTCTTTTTTTCTTCAATGTTTAAAAGATTCACTTTAAAGACAACTTGTACTAACTCAGTTTAAATATTACAATTGCTGATAATTTGTAAAAAGTTATACTCAATAACATCCTTTCTGAAAACTACACTGAAAGTGTATAACTAAACCTGGTTGAAAGAATAAGCACTTTGCCAATAGATGATAAATTTCTCATACTTTTTAAAACACTTTGCTTCATAACTCTGTAAAGTTACTCCTTAACTTCTCTATCAGTCAGTGGTCAAAGTGACCATCATTTATCAAAAGATCAAATGAGACATTAGTGAATAAATGACATGTTCCTGGCCAATTTATGTATTCTTCTCACCTGATAGTCTCAATTGGCTGCCTTTTTTATTACACCATTCATTCCACGTTAAGGATATGTGTAACATGCTTGATGTGGTCTATTCTATTTCTTTATTGATTTTTTTATGCTGGGTGGCAAGCCACCAAAGTAACTTTATGACCCACTAATTGGTCACAACCCTCAGTTTGAAAACCACTGGTTTTAACCAGTCGTTTATCATCTGCTGCAGATGGGACCAGCTTCCCTAAAGCAAATGGCCTTAGAGAGGTAGGGTAGATGCATGAAACACAGTGAAGCTTCTATTGGGAAGAGGTAAAGGAGGTTGGAGACTAGAGGTAGGATAGGTAACCAAGATTGTCTGCTATAGGGACTGCTGCTCATTTAGATATCCTAGCATCTGGTGTGTTTGGAAGTATGTGGAATTGTTTGTATTTATTCTAGTGACCCCTAAGTATTACTCATAGTTTTTCCTATTTGGTTAAAGTTTTGACTCTTTCCTCAAATATTTTTTCTTACTGCTGTACTTGCCTCTGTGGTGTCACTCATCTCCTACCTTCTCATTTTGTAAAGTCCCCTTTTCATTTTTCTGATTCTCATCTACTTAGACAAAGAAAAGACTATCCAGCTTCTTAAAAGCTGTGGCTCATGAATAATCAGGTTCTTAGTGAGCTCTTGGGTTTTACTTTATGATCTTTTTCATGATTATATTTGCTTATTAGATTTTTATAATTGTGTCTATATTTTTAAACTGTGGCCTGGGTAGTTACCAACGAGGTTATCTCTAAAAGACAAAAACAGTCTGCCAGATCAAAAACTTCAGCTGTTATTAAATGGTAATAGTGTAATCACAATGCTTGGGGAGTCTGTTTACTGTATTGTCTTGCTAAGAGTTTAAGGTTATCAAACCCACCCTTGATTGTAAGACATGTGGAGAGGAGAGGAATGCTGACCTACAGTTTCATATCTAGAAACAACAACAGAGAATCTTTAATTTTAGAAATGTAAATAACATCAAATGTTTTAAACTATTCATTGTGGTGATCTGGCTTCAATTAGCCGTAACAAATATTTACTTTCAGATACTGTATTTCATCAGTTCTAGGATGCACATTTTCTCACATTTTAACACTTCTGATATTAGGATGCATCTTACAATTAATGATGTCCTCTGGTTGCTGTTGGCCCTATGGTAAATCATGGTGTGGTGTCTTTGTGAATTTGATTGTGTATCCTGGAGACATGACTCAACTGCAGATTCTTCACTGTTTTAGTCAATAAACTATTGGACAATAAAACATTTAAGGACCTTTAAGGAAAGATAGGAGTTTTGTTGCTGTCTAAAATCTCTTGTATTGAGATTAAGGCAGGACTACAGAATGAGCACCTGAAGCTTGAAAGAAAATCTCAGAAACTATGGAGTATTACTCTTTTAAGAAATGTTGCATTACCTGGGTGCTAAGTAGCATAAAAGACAAAATGCGTGGAAAAACTTGGACATCTATGACTCTGACTTTAAGAAGTGATTCAGAAAAGTCAAATGCTTAATGTGAAGAAATTTTAGGAATACCTTAACCAGATTAAATTGCTTATATTTTCCTTTTTATCATATATCTGATATATGATTTTAAAACTTTCTAAATAAGTCTAAAAGAGCTCTTTTAATATTTAAAAAATAAAAATTCTGAGTAAAAAGAAAGCAGTGTGTCATGATTTAATTGGTAGTATATCATCTTTCTTAGTTGTATATAAAATGATGGTGCTTCTTATAAGCAATAATATCTTCAATTTCATGAAATATGAGTTAGGTTTACAGTCAAATTTATTGAGTATTTGTGTTCTGCTTCCTACTATAATTCAGTCTTTCTCTTAAGAATAACTAAGGGAGAGAATACACATTCAAGTGAAGATAAGACTACAAGGCAGTGCGTGAATGATAGTGACCAGTATGGCTCAAAGTGTGCTTCCAGAATCAGCAGCAACAACATTACCGGGGAGCTTGTTAGAATGTAAATTCTCAGGCCCCACCAGACCTACTGAATCAAAGACTCTGGATGTGGGGCCCAGCAACCTGTGTTTTAACAAACTCTGTAGATGATTTTGATGGCAAGCTAAAGTTTGAGAACCCCTGCTCTGGCAGAATTTCAGAAAAGGGAAAAATACTGATGCTGTTATATTTGAGTCAACTGTATGAGTAATTTAGAGAGTAGAACAAATTCCTTAAGTTTAGCTCAGTTACATTGGCTAGCAGTGTGTTTAAGAGAAATGAAGAAATTTACTTTGCTGTGTCTCAGCCTGCTACCAGTAATATAGGTAAAGTAACAGAATTGTCCAATAACTGCATGTTCTTTACCTTTGACTGATGTTTGATCTTTGTCTTTTCAGCACGATGTGTCTCAGACTCTACTCAAGGCAACGCTGGACAGTGTTGTAGAAGAATGTGTCAGCTTTGTGGGAGTAGATATTAACATCTGTTCAGAAGTTTTGTTAAGGTGAGACAAGAAGTCTGTGGCTGAAGATCACAGAATCTTGAGTTTCACTGGCTATCCAGTTCAGACTCAGCTAGAGCAAGGGGATACATGTATAAAGTTGTCAATTATAGAAAATCTATGAGTTTGTACATTGCTTTAGGTAATCAGTCAGAGGGGAAGACATCATTTAAGAAAAGAATTGTAACAATTCATATTATCATTTTTAATACAGAAAATCTAAAGTGAACAGCGTATGGTAACTGTTGAGTGCATTAATGTCACTAATAGAATTTAAATAAGGTTAACATGGAAAAGAGCTGTTTCCCATCACATAAAAGTAGATATTTTTCACTAGTTCAGTCTCTTGCTTACATCTGTCAAAGCTGGCAGTCACCAAAAGATAAATTCTGAGGGTTCAAGGTATGATTACCATATTTTTACCTCATTGTACTATAGTCATATCTTGTATGCTCTTTTCTCCCCACCATGGTTATAGAAAAGCTGCTTTTTTTGTTGTTGCTCCTAGTCTTGCATTTATTATACAACTCTGCTGATGCAGCATGAAATTCTGGACCTCTGGAAAAAATCTGGATCTTTCTGCTTTGAAATTGGAATAGCAGAAAATATCCCTTGCGTTGTAAGGTGTTGCTTTCTCTCTTAGCGACAAACATTCCATAATTCCATATATGGAATTCTATAATAGAATTAAGATTCTCTAATTAACTCCAAGCCAAGTACCTAATGATAGAGTTTTTATATCATGGATGAGTACTTTTCTATAGTTCAAGTCTTTACTAATGAAAACAGACTAATCAAAAAAAATAGGGTAGTACAGTGCAGCTGTAGGTATTGTAACTTCTGCTGCTAACTCACTTTGTAAGCTAACCAGGAATAGGCAGAATTATTACTTGATTCAGAAATACAAGGAATATCAATAATGTAGAGACATATGACAACCTTTGCTTTTATGATGCAAATGTTTTATATCATTGTCTTTTCAGATGAGATCTTTTCTTTCAGTATTCTCAGAACGATTACATTGGTCACATTACTCATTTTGTTTATTTCTTTAGGCATATTGCTGGACTCAATGCCAACCGAGCCAAAAATATTATTGAATGGCGTGAAAAAAATGGGCCATTCATCAACCGAGAACAGCTGAAGAAAGTGAAAGGGCTGGGTCCAAAATCTTTCCAACAATGTGCTGGTTTCATCAGAGTCAACCAGGATTATATTCGAACATTTTGCAGGTCATTATTAAAGTGAACACTGTTGGTTCTGTTATCCACCTCCTCTCTTACTGTTACTCATCCTTCTCACTGGCATAAATCCTAGCTGCCTGTGTGTTCATTCCTTCATTCAATATGTCAACTGTCTAATCTTTGCTAGGCACTGAGAATACAGCAGTGAACAAATCAACAAATTCCCTGGCCTCATGGAGTTAAATTTTAATGTATGAGACAGACAATAAATAAACTAGTAAAATAAATAGTTTCAGATATAAGTGTTATAAAAATTAAAACAGAGCAATTTGACACTGTCTTGTGGAGCAATGAACTGGTTTATATGTTATTCATTGAAAAGTTATTTGAGCTGAGTTTTGAATGAAATAAAAGAGCCAGTCACACAGGGATCAGAAGGAAGGATTCCAGTCAGAGCAAACAGTACATGTGCAACATCCTAAGGTAGAACCAACTTTGATGTATTCAGGAAATGAAACTAAGACCAGTGTGATTGGAGCACCACAAGTGGGAACGACTGGTATGAGATGAGGTGACAAAGAGGACTTCGCGTTGGCCGTTTCGTATTGACAGCTGTTCCCCTAAGCATAGTTGGGTTTCCCCACTCCTTCCTCACTGAAAACTGGCCAAAGCATTTATCAGATGTGTAGATTAATAGCTAAAGTCTTGCCTTCTAATTCTGGTAGCACAAAAGCAAAGAAATTGGGTAAAATTCTTAGCGTTTTGTAATCATGAAACAATAACTTTTTAAAAAAATAATTTATTTATTTATTTACATATTCATTGGCTACATTGGGTCTTCATTGCTGTGCACGGGCTTTCTGTAGTTGCGGCAAGTGGGAGCTGCTCTTCATTGTGGTGCATGGGCTTCTTATTGCAGTGGCTTCTCTTGGTGCAGAGCATGGGCTCTAGGCATGCAGCCTTCAGTAGTTGTGGCATGTGGGCTCAATAGTTGTGGCTCTTGGGCTCTACAGCGCAGGCTCAGTAGTCGTGGCGCACAGACTCAGTTCCTCTGCGGCATGTGGGATCTTTCTGGCCCAGGGATCAAACCTGTGTCCCCTGCATTGGCAGGGGGATTCTTAACCACTGTGCCACCAAGGAAGCCCAAGAATAGCTTCTATGTATTTGGTGCTTTGGGACTACCTGATTCATTCATGTGTATTTTTTTCTTTTGACAAAGTTGTGATAATTTTTTTTTCCTGGAAAAGACTAAGGAATAACCAGCCTCACTGTATAGTAGAATATACTATAAAACCATAGTAATTAAACAGTTTGATTTTGATGTAGAAATAGGTAGAACAGAATAGAATCTGAAAGACACCAAAACACAGAGGGAATTTAGTTTATGATAAAGGTGACATTTCAAATAGTGGGGAAAATTGATTAATTATCCATAAAGTGGCATTATGACAACTGGCAGGAATTTGGTATGCATGGGAGAAGCTGTAGTCCTACCCCATACTTTATACCCAAATAAATTCTAGGTGGATCATACGCTTAAATGGAAAAAGTAAAACTGTAAAAGTACCAGAAAAACACACAGGTAAATTTTGCCTACCATTGGAGTGGTGGAAGTTCTTTGTAAGTAGACCACCAAACCCAGAAACAAAAAAAATTGGGAATAAAATAATCCCATGTTTCTTACTTTATGTTTTTTGAACACTTGGTTAGAAGATTCAAATAGTATAAGAAAAGAATAAAATGAAAAGGGCAATTCAACTTGTCACTTCAACATATTTTCTTATATATTGCTTCCTGAAAATAAATTTGTATTTATATAAATTGATAACATTTATTATTTTTAAATGCATGCATAAGGAATCATGCCATACAACTATTTGAAACTTGTTTTATTTGTTTCAGTAGTGTATCTTGGATCTCTTTCCAAATATTACATATTGATTTATATCATTCTTTATATAATACCTGCACAGTATTTAATTTATAGATGGACTATAATTTAATCTAATCAGTGCCCTGTTGATGAACATTTAGGTTGCTTTAAAGCCTTAATTTTTTCAACTGGTGATGAAAGACTTGAAGATTCATGACTGTTCTGTCTCCCTGACAGGTCATCTATTTATTTGGAATGATTATTGCTATCTCATTGAATGCTTTTTACTTTGAAATCGGTTTTGTTTGCTGGGATTATTGCTATATCTGCCTTCTCAAAGTATGCTTGGTAGTTTTTATTTTCAGTTCAGTTTTTTGTTTTTTTTTTTATGGCGGGGACAGGCAGTGGGGTGTGGCATGGGGTTTGGCTTCGGCTCACGTGCTGGTCCCTTTCTGTCTGCTGCCCCTCCCCTGTCTTTTTTTTTTTTTTTTTTTTTTTTTTTTTATTGGCTGTGTTGGGTCCTTTTTGCTGTGTGCGGGCTTTCTTTAATTGCGGTGAGTGGGGGCTACTCTTTGTTGTGTTGTGCGGGCTCCTCATTGCCGTGGCTTCTCTTGTTGCGGAGCACGGGCTCTAGGTGCGTGGGCTTCAGTAGTTGCAGCACATGGGCTCAATAGTTGTGGCTCACGGGCTTAGTTGCTCTGTGGCATGTGGGATCTTCCTGGAGCAGGAATCAAGCCCGTGTCCCCTGCATTGGCAGGCGGATTCTCAACCACTGTGCCACCTAGGAAGCCCCCAGTTTTTTATATGACTTAAAAACAAATAGATTTCTGGTTTTGCTCAGTCTTATTAATATTCACACTTATTGTATTTATTGATATGTTTGGACTTGATTTCCCATCTTATTATATATTTTCTCTTCATGCCTCCTGATTCTTTTCGTTTCATGCTGTTTGTTGGATTTATCAGTTAACACGTTTTCTCTCTGTTTCTCTACTTGTCTTCCTTACTCATCTTTATCTCCCCTTAGTGATTTCAGCTTGTATATCTTACTTTTATTCTTCTGGTGATGATCTTTAAATTTGATTTGCATTGGTCTCTGGAGTTAATAGGTGTCTCTGTCCTCCTGGAGAAGACTAGAACCTTAGGTCTCTTATCAACCTTCCTCCTTTCAACACTGTGTCCTGTGGTGAGATGATCTGCGATTTTAGTTTCAGACTGTGTCCTTTTAATATATTTTTTACATTATTCATGAGAAGTTATTTAACCTAATAATTTTTTTATGGTTTCCATGCGCATCACTATTTCTTGTAGCCCACATTATCATTTTTCTTGAATTCATTGTTTTTGCTGGAGTTATGTACTTAAGAAATTCTTTTCAGAGAGGGTATATTATATGGGTTGTACTTCAGTCCTTACATGCCTGAAAGTGATTTTAATTTGAATGCTAGTTTGGCTAGGTATGTGATTCTAGATTCAAACTCATTTTGTCTCAGACTTTTAAAATATTCCAGTGTGTTCTGGCATCTGGCGTTTATCAGTGAGAAAACTGATGCCAGTCTGATTCTAGTTCCTTTCAAAGTAATCTGTTTTATTTTTCTCTCTTGATTTTTAAAATTATATTCTAAACTTTCCCTGTGGTTTATCAAATAGGACTCTTTTTCACTCTTTTCCCATTCATTCTGTTTTATATTCAGTAGATTCCTTTGGGGAGCTTGTGTTTTCCTTCTGCTCTGAGAAATGACCTTCTTCTTCTCCTTATCTAATTTATTTTCCTCCGTTTTTCTCTGTTCTCTCCTAGAATGCCAATTATATAGGCAGAATCAGTTAAGAATGTTTTTGGCTTTAAGTAACAGAAAACCCTATTAACAGCGTTTATACAAATAAGTGGTAATTTCTGTGAAGTGAATGGTCAGAGTTTGGTTGCTGTTTGTGTATATTTGTGTAGCAGAAAAATAAGCACATAATTAATTAAAGACTCTTTTCTGCCCCCCCCCCCCCATATTGTTTTGAATGGTTACAGTAGTCAGCAAACTGAATCTGCAAGCGAAATTCAGGGAGTTGCTGTGACATCTTCAGCAGGTGTTGAGGTCACAAATGAGAAGCAAGGCAAGAAGAAGAGCAAAACTGCAGTGAATATTGTACTAAAGCCAAATCCTTTGGACCAAACTTGCATTCACCCGGAATCTTATGACATAGCAATGAGGTAAGTCTGAGGCCCATGTGAGAATTCTCTGTGCCCAGGGTGAGTTCTTTACAGAAGTGGCTTTTGTTTTGACATAATGGAGACTTTAAAAATATGACCATGTTTAACATGACAACATTTTTCAGAAGTTCCGCATTGCTGAGTTATGTGGCACATTATTTTATTTCAGTGAGGAATGAAACCATTATTCCTGGAGCAATGTCAAGCTAATAAACCCTGGTCCTAATGGTGAAGTGTGTGTAATGGAAATTGCATGGCACTCTCCTCTGTTTGTTTTGGAAATTAACAAGACACAAATGACTAGCACCTGGCTTAAAGCTTGTGCTTATCTAAAGATAAAGCCCTTTAGTAAACAGCCAACTCTCAGATTTCTTAAGAAATATTGCCCTGCTTAGTTATTATAGAGTCTCAGAAATGATGCACTTTTAATGAGCATACATTAATTAACACAGGTGGAGGTTTGAGTACATGGGAAAGTTTAATATTAGACGTTAAAAGAAAAACAAACTTAGTACCACATTTGATTAGTTCAAAATTTTTAATTAGTTCAAAAACAGTGACTTGCTGCATAACTAAATATTTTAAGGCTTTTAGTGAATTAAATGATGGTGAGTTTAAAAATAGTGGATGTTTTAATTTTCATTGAATCTAAAGTAAGATTTATAACTCGTTTTAAAATAATTTATATTTGATTATTTTAAGAAATGTAATTGTAAGTTATTTCAAAAATGTTTGATTGTAAAGACTATCGCACATTATAGAAAATTTAGAAAACAGAAAAAAAGAAGTAGAAAATAATATTCTGTCATTATCTGTTTCTCCCAACATTTTATTATGAAAATATTCAACATAGAGAAAAGTTGAAAAAATTTTTACAGTGAATTCCTGTATACCCACACCTAGATTTTATCATTAACATTTTACTGTGCCTGTTTTTCCACTTATCTATCCATCTATTTGTCCATTAGCCCATCTCTTTTTTATATATATTTTAAAAAGAAAATTGGAGACATCAACACTGTCAGCCAATAATCATTAACTAGAATTCAGTAATTCTTAATTTTTTTTCTTTTGAGGTAAAATTCATATACATTTAAATTTTAAGTGTACAAGAGCTGAATTTTGGCAAATAAATATCTACATCTGTGTGACCCAAACCTCTATCAAGAGAAAAAACATTGCATCATCCTAAAACATCCCCTTGTACCTCTTCCCAGACAATCCCTGCCTTAGCCTCTCAGAGCTAACCACATGCTCTCATTTTTTCAGCCAAAGATTAGTTTGCCTCTTCTTGAACTTCATATAAATGATATCGTACAGTTGTACTCTTTTGCAAAAGGCTACTTTCAACATGTTTAGAGATTTTTAATTCATGTTGTAACATGGGTAAGTAGCTGGTTCCTTTTTATTGTTGAGTAATATGCCATTGTATGATTATACCATGGTTTATTCTCCTTATTGAGGGAAGCTTGCCTATTTCCAGTTTTGGGGTTTTTCCAGTTTTTGGCTATTATAAGTAAAGCTGCTATGAACATTCTTGTATAATTTTTTGTTGTTGTTGACTTTTGTTTTCATTTATCTTGGAAAAATATTTAGGAGAGGATTTGCTGGGTCATAAATCAAGTGAGTGTTTAGTTTTCTTAGAAACTTCTAGATTACACTCCAGTGTATTGTACCATTTTACACTTCCACCAACAATGTTCTCTTTGCCATCATTTGATGTTAGTCTTTTTAATTTTAGCCATTCTAGTATATATGTATATGTGGTAGTAGCTCTTTGTGGTTTTAATTTGCATGTCCCTGGTGACATTGAGCACTTTCTCATGTGCTTACTAGCCATTTGTATATCTTCTTTTGTGAACTATCTGTTCATATCATTTAGGCATTTTCTAATTGAGTTGTTTACCTTTTTTATTATTGAGTTGGGATGTTAAAAACATATTCTGCATATTAGTCCTTTGTCAAATATACGTTCCACAAATATTTTGTCCCAGTTTGTGGCTTACCTTTTTATTTTCTTACTAATGTCTTTTGATGTGCAGAAGTTTTTAATTTTGATGATGTCCAATTTATCCACTTTTTTCTTTTATATGAAGTTACTGCTTTCTATGTCCTAAGAAACTTTTGCATACCTCAAGTTATGAATCTGTTCCTCAATGTTTTCTTTTTAAAGCTTGATGGCTTTAGCTTTTACGTTTAGGTCAGGGATATATCTCAAGTTAGATTTTGTGTATGATTTGAAGTAGGGGTCATGGTTCATTTTTTTTTCTTCATTATGAACATTTGGTATCCCAGCACCATTTTGAGAAATAACAACAACACAACTTTCCTTTACCTATTATTTTGTACCTTTGTTGAAAATCAGATGACTGTATAAGTGTGGGTCTATTTTGGACTCTGCATTGTGTTTCATTGATCTGTTTGTCAGTACCACACTATCTTGATTACTGTAGTTTTATGCTAAGTTTTGAAGTCAGATAGTGTAAGTCCTCCAACTTTGTTTTTTAATGTTGCTCTGAGTATTCTAGATGATTGATTTTCCTGTAAATTTTAGAATGAACTTGTCAATTTACATTAAAAAACAAAACCTGGTGGGATTATGATTGGAATTACATTGAGTCTGTAGGTGAATTTCAGAATAGTTGATGTCTTCATAATATTTATTGAGTTTTTTGATCAAGAACTTAATTAATCTTTCAATTTATTTAGATCTTCTGTCATTTCCCTCAGCAATGTTTTTAGTTTCTAGTGTAGAGGTCTTGCATATGTTTTATTAAATGTATTTTATACTTTTCAGCACTATTGTAAATGGAATTTTTAAAAATTTGTTACTAATTTTTTGCTGATAATATGTAAAAACTATTGATTTTTTTGTAGTAACCTTGTTTGCTGTGGCCTTGCTAATAAATTCACTTACTAGCTCTTAGTAGGTGTTTGTAGATTTTTTAAATTTCCTACATAAACAATTATGTTATCAGCAAATAGATGAAAGCTTTACTACTTCTTTTTTTTTTTTTTTTTTTACAACAAACTGCATATATTTAGAGTGTACAATTTGGTATCCCAGTCTCCCAATTCATTCCCCACCCCAATCCTCCCTGCTTTCCCCACTTGGTGTCCATATGTTTGTTCTCTACATCTGTGTCTCTATTTCTGCCTTGCAAACCGGTTGATGTGTACCATTTTTCTATAGTCCACATATATGTGTTAATATACAATATTTGTTTTTCTCTTTCTGACTCACTTCACTCTGTATGACAGTCTCTAGGTCCATCCATGTCTCTAAAAATGTCCCAGTTTCATTGCTTTTTACAGCTGAGTAATATTCCATTGTATGTATGTACCACATCTTCTTTACCCATTCATCTGTTGATGGACATTGAGGTTGCTTCCATGTCCTGGCTATTGTAAATAGTGCTGCAGTGAACATTGGAGTGCATGTGTGTTTTTGAATTATGGTATTCTCTGGGTATATGCCCAGTAGTGGGAATGCTGGGTTATATGGTATTTCTATTTTTAGTTTTGCAAGGAACCTCCGTACTGTTTTCCATAGTGGCTGTATCAATTTACATTCCCACCAGCAATGCAAGAGCATTCCTTTTTCTTCACACCCTCTCCAGCATTTACTGTTTGTAGATTTTCTGATGATGCCCATTCTAACCGGTGTGAAGTGATACCTCATTGTCATTTTGATTTGCATTTCTCTAATAATTAGTGATGTTGAGCAGCTTTTCATGTGCCTCTTGGCCATCTGTATGTCTTCTTTGGAGAAATGCCTATTTAGGTCTTCTGCCCATTTTTGGATTGGGTTGTTTGTTTTTTTGATATTGAGCTGGATGAACTGTTTATATATTTTGGAGATTAATCCTTTGTCTGTTGATTCGTTTGCAAATATTTTCTCCCATTCTGAGGGTTGTCTTTTCGTCTTGCTTATAGTTTCCTTTGCTGTGCAGAAGCTTTGAAGTTTCATTAGGTCCCACTTATTTATTTTGTTTTTATTTCCATTACTCTGGGGGATGCATCAAAAAAGATCTTGCTGTTATTTACGTTGAAGAGTGTTCTTCCTATGTTTTCCTCTAAGAGTTTTATAGTGTCTCGCCTTACATTTAGGTCTTTAATCCATTTTGAGTTTATTTTTGTGTATGGTGTTAGGGAGTGTTCTAATTTCATTCTTTTCCATGTAGCTGTCCAGTTTTCCCAGCACCACTTATTGAAGAGGCTGCCTTTTCTCCATTGTATATCCTTGCCTCCTCTGTCATAGATTAGTTGACCATAGTTTATCTCTGGGCTTTCTATCCTGTTCCATTGATCTATATTTCAGTTTTTGTGCCAGTACCATAGTGTCTTGATCACTGTAGCCTTGTACTATAGCCTGAAGTCAGGAAGCCTGATTCCACCAACTCCGTCTTTCCTTCTCAAGATTTTACTACTTCTTTTTTAATCTGTATGCTTTTTATTTCTTTTTCTTGCCTATTACAATGGCCAGAACTTTCAGTATAATGTTGAATAGGAGTCGTGAGAATGGGCATCCTTGTCCCATTCTTAATCCTAGCACATGATTCTCATTCTTTTAATATTAAAAAAAATTGTGGCCTCATAGTATATAGTATTTTTAGTGTTTGTTGTTTGAGAAGATGCATGTGTGCACATAGATTTCTTGCAATAATTGACGTCACTGTGGGTACTAAATCAACATTTTGCTATATGCAAGCCACTGTCTGTTTTTTAATGTACATTTTTGTTTGTTCTATGATGTAGTTCTAATGTGGTTTACAAGTTTTTCAGTTTGCTTTCTAATATAAGCATAAATTTTTTTATTTCTGCATATCCCTTTTAAAAAGGCTAAGTAATATTCCATCAAGTGATTGAACTATAGTTTAGTAATAGTAGTACTAGTAGTGGTTCCTTACAGTGGATTCCTAGAAGTAGAATTACTCTGCCAAAGGGTTTGAAAGTTTATGTGGCTCTTAATATACATTGCCAAGTAACATACTGATTTATAATGCCACCAGCAATTTTCAAGCCTGAGAAATCTTGAATTTCTCCTGTAAGACAAGACTTCTCTGCCAGTTTTCACATGGGCTAGTTTCTGCATGTGGAGCATAAAAGCTCTACTAGTGACTTCACCCTTCTCCATACTTCCTTTGGGAGTAACCTTGTCTCTCAGAACCAGGGTACGTGAAGACTTTTTCATGGGAAATTTCTCTACATGAAGTTCAACTCCTGACCTTTAAAATCTGGAGACGAAACTGGTAATTTATCTAATTTTGCTTACCATCCCCATTATCCACTTTGGAACTGTGATAGTCATTTCTTGCTTTCAGGTGTACTTAGTAGAGACATCACTCAACATAGGTAGTTCATACTTTCATATAGTGTTACAAAAGTATCTTCCTGGGGAAGAAAAAGCCCATTACAGATGTGATTAGGTCATCACTGGTTTGACTTCCGTTCTGTAAAAGTAAGTTCCATTGCAGCAAATTTCATTTTTAGTTATATTAGAAAAGCAGTAGGAACATAAATAGCTTTAATGCTACCCTACCATGATGTTACTCCCAGAAACACACCAAAATGTGAAGCTGTTAAATCTTTTTATTTTTGCACTTATGTTATTCTCTCTCACGTTCATATTTTAGAAAACTGAGATCATGATATTTTGTAACCTAAATTAGTCATGTAGTGATTTTAAAAAAAAGTGTACTTTTTTTTTTTTTAACTATTTTTATCATCTATATTACCGAAAAGTTTTATTTACATGTAGGGATTCTCTATTAAATATTGAGGTGTTTTGTTGTATGGACTGAAATTTTTTCTAGTTTGTTTAATTTTACATCTGCTTATAATGCTGTTATGTTTTTGAAATATGAGTGTTTAATTTTATGAAATAAACCTTTTATTCTTTTTCTTGCTTTTGTGCAAATTGTTTTTTTCTTAAGATACCTGATTTCTAAGATCAATTCAGTGTTCTCCATATTTTTTCATGTTCTTTATGGTTTCAGTTTTTACTCTATGCATTTTATTGTTGATGATTTCATTCACCACTTCAAATGTACAGAGCACTGTAATAGGGCCTGAAGAATATAAAAATGAGTACAGGTGATTTATGGTCCCGAGGAGCCTACCAAAATAGGGAGGATGAAACTTATTCACAAATAATCATGATAGAGGTCAATAATTACTAAGGGTCCTTTGTGAAGCACAAACTTGTTCACAGGAGAAAGATCTCATTTCCAGATAGGCGTTTCTTACAAGATTTCATGCATGAGGTGACATTTGGGCTAGGTCTTTCAGCCAGTAGAAAGAGGAGGAGAGATGATTAAAGGGTTGGAGACAGGAAAATATAGCACAGGTCAGATTTGAGGCATAGTTAATAGTCCAATAAAAACAAACATTCATTGAGTGTTTCCTCATTACCAGGCGCTTTCTTTAGAAGCATCGTTTTATTTAAACCCCACAGCAATCTAATGAGGTTAGTACTATTAATAGTCTCACTTCTTTAAGTATACAAAGTCTCAGATGGGTGAAGTAAATTGCCTACGATAATTCAGCTGGTGGAACCAAGATTTGAATCAGATCTGTGACACTCCAAAGCCTGAGCTCACAATTAAAAAGCTGGTTTGGAACCAGATTTAAATGTAATCATAATGGTCTTTCAGATTAAGGGAATCATACCCTTAAAGACAGTCTGCATGCAGCACAAAAATGTAACAAGACTTGTGTTTTGTGTGCTTCTTAAGGAAAGAGGAAAAAAAAAAAGTATCTGTAATACCCTAGCTTTGAGTGTTATTTTCTGTCATCACATGGCTGAAATTATACTCTCTCTTTCCTCTGGAGAAAACATTACCTCCTCCAATAAAGGAATCTTTGCTATTTATTTTATTAAGGGATCCGTAGGAAATAGATTCTTCATGTAGAGTATGTATAATTTTATGCTGTTCTGCTGCAGATATGATGTTTCCTGAATATTGCACTGAAAAGAACTCCTTTCATTGTGTTTTTTCAGAATGAGACATGTACATTTCAAAATAAGCAGCTTGATAGTGACCACATTTGGTGTCTTCTCATTTTAAACTAGAAAGAGGGTGAAGAGCAAGAGTAGCATATTCATCCTAAAATTGTACTTACCTCTGCCAGAAGATGTTTTTAAGTAAGAGAGAAAGAGTAAGGAATAATTTGAGGTCTTTAGTAAATGTCAATTTAAAAACATAGTAAGAAAATCCATATTATACAATACATAAGGGGAACACGGGGTTAAGAAACCTACTATTGCTGCAGATAGGATTTATTTCAATAGTCCTTTGAACACATTCTGTTCTCAATCTCTTGTTTCAGGATCTTCTCACATTAGTTGATTACATTCTATTTCACTGAAAAAATTCAGAGCTACCTTCCTTAGATTGTCTCCACATCTTTTACTCATTGTCCCACACTTCCTCTAGCTACCCTTCCGTATTTTGATTCTGTGACTCTTTCCACTCTTGCTTCTTGCTGGTTGCCACTAAGGACACTTGACCTTGGCATTCTCTTGGTCTCTCTGAGTTGCAGCTGCCTCAACCTCTAAAAGTTGGCGGGTGGGGGTGTTGGGGAGTGGCAGCCAAGTGAATAAGATCCTTTAGCTTTATAAAATGCTGTGACTGTCTCTGTATCTTCAATGTCTCCATAATTTATTCCTTTTGTTTTCCCCCACAGACATATTGCTGCTCTGATCTCCCGTTCTTCCCTCCCTAAAAGCTAAAAGCAGCAACCACTTTTCATCTTACTTCCTCCTAGAGCTTCTATCTCAATCCTCCTTCTTTTCATTGCCAAACTTCTCAGAAGAGTTATCTGCCTCTAATATTTATTGCTTGCTTTCTCTCAGCCTTTATAGATTGGCTTCTGTCCTTACCACTCTTCTGCAATTACTGTCTCGACTAATGACCTCCTGATCGTCAAAACCAGTGGCCTCTTTCTGTCCTTAAACCGCTTACCCATTCTGCTACATTTGACACCATCAATTTACTGATCTCCTTCCATGACTGTTTTCACATTCTGTCTTCTCTGACTTTTCTTCTTCCTCTGGCCCTCTAAATGTAGATATTCTTCAAGTTGTTACCTTCGTCACCTTCTTCTTTTATTCTGTATTTTCCCCTGAATGACTGCACCCACTCACATGACTGTCTTTATCTCTCACTCCTCCACTGCTAATTCCAATCCTACATTTCATCATCTCTAGTCCAGGCCTTTCTCCTAAGCTCTAGCTCTCCCTTTCCATTTGCTTGTGAGAGATTTTCTCGTGAATATCTTCGCAACTCAAACTCAATATACCTAAAACTAAAACTTGTATCCTCCTTTCTCTCTCCCTTTATAACTCCCTCTTCTCTTCCCATTAGTCCTCCTCATCAACCCCATACAAAAACAAGACAGACAAATAAACAAAAAGGCTTGGTCTTCCTCTCCTGTCCCATGATGAATGGTTAGGGCACTACTATCTTGCCATTAATCAAGGCTGGAATTAACAGATTATTCATTCATTCATTAAACATATACCTGATTCTCAGTGAGTACCTGCTGTATTCCAGGTACTGTTCTGCAGTCTTGGAATTCAAAAATCCCTGCTTTCAAGGAGACAGACAGTATACAACCAGCATAATAAATAAATTGTGTAGTATGATAGAAGTGATAAGAGCAGTGGGAAAAAGAAAGCAGAGTAATGGGGATCAGGATCCCCAGGGTTATGGGTAAGGGCTTGCAGATTTAAGTAGGGTGGTCAGGGTCGACCTAATTGACAAGGTGACATTTGAGCAAAGTCTTGATGGAAGTAAAGGAGTTAGCTGTGCAGATATCTGGGGGAATAGTGTTCCAGGAAGAGGGACCAGACAGTGTAAAGGCCCTAATGTGGGAGCAGGCCTGGCATGGTCAAGGATAGCAAGGAGGCCAGTGTGGCTAATGCAGAGTGAGCAAGGGAGGGAAAACGAGATCAGGTCAAAAGGGCATTCGGAGGCTATTATGGGACTTGGCCTTAATTCTGAGTGAAATCAGGAGCCACAGCAAGCTTTTATGCTGAAGAGTGACATGCTCTGACTTACATGTTAAAAGAATCCCATTGTTTGCTGTATTAGGGAGAGTAACAGGAATAGTGGTAGAAACAGGGAGACCAGTTAAGCTAAGTGCAGTAATTCAGGTGAAAGATGGTGATGACTGAGACTGAGATGATAGAAGAGTTGGTGAAAAGTTGTCAGATTCTAGGTATAATTTTAAAGAAGAGTCAATATGATTTGCTGACAGATTGAATGAAGGGTATGAAAGACAGTAATTGTGGATATGAATGACAAAAAATAATGTGAATACCAGAGACACTGGAGGATGAAGTGGAAACTCGTTGTAATAGAGGGGAGTGGGGAAGAGAAAAGTTAAAGAACTAAACTTTGATCACCACTCCCCTCCTCCCCCAGTGGTGTCTTCTAGTCTCGTGGCATTAGGACACAGACTGATATGGCATAATTTGTTTAATGAAAGAATAAATGATAGAAATAAAGAATGAAAGATGACTACATAGGAGAACACTGAGGAAACGGAACTACTTAGTAATTAACAATTTTAATAGAGCAAAATGAAGTCTCTAGCTTTACTCCAATTCAAATATTTTTTTCTATAGTCTAAATTGACTGAGGTCAATGCAACTGTGTAAGCAAAACTGTTGGTAGAACATCTTGATCATCCTTTCTGCCATTGTGTTGAGTAAGTGCTTCTTTCAGAATCCTTTGTGGATTGAAGGGATTTTAGGACCTCCTCAAATTGAATCCCAAGCCTCCACAGAGTATCGTGTCCAGAGTCCAGGCCTTCCTGGATTTTATAGGCTAGAACACAGAGGCAGACCATGAAAGAGGATTATTTCCCATTTTCTGCCATCATCCAAAAATTGTCGTGATGTCTCCATGTGTGAGTGATTTCATTGTATTGGCTATTGTGGGCCATGAATAAAATTGCTGCTGTGAGTAGAATGAAGTCCAGAAGCAGCCTGTGTGGAAGTAGCCACTCCCCCACATCTCCTCAGTTTTTGTCCCACCATTCTGGTTGATCAAGAGAGCCAAAGGCAAGTATCAGATTTCCCCTTTTGCTCGAATAAGGAATAAGGTGCCGGGAGGCAGTGCTTTGTGCTGCACATTATGCTGATTTGTCCATGTCACAGTGAGACCTGGCACTCTCCCAAAGAATCTGCTGCATTAAGAATTTGATTCACTCCAGATAGTTAAGCTTGAAAGCTGTTATGTTCTTGATTTAACTTGAAAAATGCCAGGAAATTTAATGTCTAGATTGTCACTCAGCACTCATTTTGATAAAGCTTTAGCTAGTATTTAATCGTTATTTCTGTTTTGGCCATCAGGGAAATTTTTTAAAAGATTAGTTTCTAGAAGTGGCTAACAACCTGTGTAGCAAGAATATGACATGCAGCACCAAAATGATGGACTAGGTAAGCTGTATGTCAAGGGATGATTTATATCTGTATCTGCACTATTGTAGTAGTAATGTGGTATTTCCTTTATTACTGCTGATATACCTATTTCTGACCCTTGGAATCAATGTGGAGAAGTATGTTTTCAGAGAGTAAACAACCGTCAACTTAAAATTCAGGTCTGGAACACGAGTAATCATATAACCTCACAAAATATTTTCTTGGAGACAGGAGATCTACTATACAAAAGCCAAGCAATGTTTATTCTTTTTTTATTTTATTTATTTATTGGCTGCATTGGGTCTTCGTTGCTGTGTGGGCTTTCTCTAGTTGTGGCAAGTGGGGCTCCTCTTTGTTGCAGTGCACAGGCTGCTCATTGTGGTGGCTTCTCTTGTTGTGGAGCACGGGCTCTAGGCACGTGGGCTTCAGTAGTTGTGGCACGCAGGCTTCAGTAGTTGTGGCACGCAGGCTTCAGTAGTTGTGACACGCAGGCTGTAGAGTGCAGGCTCAGTAGTTGTGCACGGGCTTTGTTGCTCCGCGGCATATGGGATCTTCCCAGACCAGGGATCAAACCTGTGTCCCCTGCACTGGCAGGCAGATTCTTAACCACCGTGCCACCAGGGAAGTCCCACAGTGTTTATTCTTAATTTATGAAAAAACTTGTGTCAGGTTTTTAAGACCAGAAGTTGGTCAAAGGGCACAAACTTCCAATTATAAGATGAATAAGTTCTAGAGATTTAATGTACAGCATGGTAATTATAGTTAATAACATTCTATTATATACTTGAAAGTTGCTAAGAGAGTAGGTCTTAAATATTTCACCCCCCAGAAAGAAATGGTAATTATGGGACCTGATGGGGGTCTTAAGCTAATGTTCTGGTGGTAATCATATTGCAATTATAAGTGTATCAGATCAGGCTTCCTAGGTGGCGCAGTGGTTAAGAATCTGCCTGCCAATGCAGGGGACACGGGTTTGATCCCTGCCCCAGGAAGATACCACATGCCGCAGAGCAACTAACCCCATGAGCCACAACTGTTGAGCCCATATGCTGCCAGTACTGAAGCCCATGCACCTAGAGCCTGTGCTCTGCAACAAGAGAAGCCACTGCAATCAGGAGCCTGCGCACCACAATGAAGAGTAGCCCCTGCTCGCCATAACTAGAGAGCCCATGTGCAGCAACGAAGACCCAACACAGCCAATAAATTAATTAATTAATTAAAAAAAATAAGTGTGTCAGATCAACAGGTTGTACACCTTAAACTTATATAATGTTATATGTCAGTTATATCTCAATGAAGCCTGGGAGGGACCCACAAACGTAGAATTAACCCAACAAGGATTCTATGTTTAGATAGATGAATATACATGGATCCCAGCTGGTGCTCCTGGGCTAAAAGCAGTTGGGGGCCTAGAGGGTGGAGAGTCCCTTTGGAGGTCCTGCCTTGCTCTCTGCCATGGAGCTAACATAAGTCAAACCAGACTGTCTGGTGGCCCATACTGAAGACGTTTAGTGACTGAGCAAATCTCAATCTCTGTTTCTTTCCCATTCCTGTTCAAGGATTGAGCACCTCTGAACTCTTTTTTCTTTTTAAGCATTGCTTTCAGAGGTTTTATCACATTCTTCCCAACTTTAGCTTTCTACCCAGCAAGAAGAAAAGCCTTCTAGCTAATAAGCAGCTGTAATACAGGAAGTTGAGTTTGTTTTTGTTTAAAAAACAAAACAAAATGGCAGCAGTAGAGCATTGGTATTCATAGTTTCAACTGTGAACAACTCAGAAGGCCAGTGACTTGTGGTGATTTGTAACTTTTCTGAGGGGTAAGTCACTTAGTCTAATGAGTATGTCTAGCGCACCTCCCACATCTAAAATTCACCACAGCTTGATTCCGCATTCGTGTGCCAACTAACTTCTACAATGATAAAAACATATTTCTTTGTGAGAAACTTGCCTGAAAAGAAACCCAGCTACAAATGCTGTAAAATAAATGAAGATTAGGTAAACAGACCTAAGAAGTTATTTGCAAATTTGAAAGATCTTAAATTTTTCTGGACTTGCCTTGCAACAGTCGGCAGCATTCAGATATGATAATTAAGGCAGAATCTTTTCTGGCTTTTGATAAGTGAAGTCTTAGGATGTGTATCAGTTGGTTTCCACACATTTTCTTCTGTGAAGCTATGATTAGATAATGTTAGATTGCCTTTTCATAAAGAGACATGGTAGCATAAAAGAGACCAAACCTAAAATATAAAGATGATAAAAGTACGGATTACTAAAAGTGACTTTTGGTGTTTGTTTTTTTCTTGTTAGTACTGTAGTTGAAAACCCAGCCAGCTTACTATAATTTCCAGGAAGTAACATTCATCATATTTTTGAAAGTGCTTTCACAAAAGAGAAAAATGATGAAAAAGATTCTACCCACTTGAGAATCAGGTGACCAGGGTGTGGGATACTTAGGAACTGATTGTCATATCTAATGTCTTACACACTGTTCTAACACACGCCACACAAAGTTTTGGGCAAGGTTGGTAGAGGTAAATAGGAAATTTAAGAATCCGAGATGGTACCTAACTCCGCAGTACAGTGCCAGACTGCCTGGATTCAAATCCTGCCTATTTGATCTGGGAAAGTTATTCAGCCTCCCTGTACCTCATTTTCCTTATCTGTTAAATGAAGATAATAATAGTACCTATCTCATGGGATTACATGAGTTAATATACATAGAATTCTTAGCACCTGGGAGAGAGTAAGCTATTGTTATTGCTATAGTCATTGCTATTATTTTTGTTGTGATTGAGAAGGGACTGTCAAGCGGAGTCATAAAAGAAAAAGGTGGGGGGTTGATTTACAGCTGTTAGTTTCCCGGGAAAAAAAGTTTTGCCTTGTGATTCAGATATAATTAAATTATAATATAATTTAGCATTGTTAATTAATGTTAACACTGGGTCCTAGAATTGGAGAAAACACTGATTTCTCTCCTGCATATCTGGTGTAGCCTTGTAGTAGATGAAGTTGCTGGCCGGCTATAAAGTTGTGCTTGCTTCAGTCTCTTCCATCTTCAGAGTTTTTGCCCTTCTCCTTCTCTTCTCTTCTTCAGGTTTAGGTCACTCAGTCTGGAGCCTGAAACTCAGTAGGGTATTGATTTAGTCTCCCATTATCTTCCTGTCCCCACTATAGCTATGGATTTTAATCTTAGCCTGTCTTCTGACTCTGTGTGACCATAAGCAAATTACTTTGACCTCAATTGCCCACCCTTTAAATGGAATAAAATGGCTCTGCTCATTCAGAGGACAACCGGGGGCGGGGCGGGGTGGGGGGAGATTTATGGAAATAGCAGATGTTAAGCATTTTCAAATTTCTTGAAAGGAGGATTTCTTGACAGGATGAAATTCATAGTAAAAAGGCTATTTCCCGAGGAAAAAAGTTCTTTATTCCAGTACATAGGCTTTATCCCCTAGTAGTGCCAGAGCTGTTTAATTTCAGCTCTGCTATCACTAGCCTGTATGTTTTTGAATACTACTTTTTTATTTGCCCTCCTCTTTCAAATATTCACAGGCACTAATCCACGTTATGGCTTTACAGACAGTAAATTAAATTATATGAATTCTGAACACAGTGTTTTTGAGCTGTAGAAAGTCTGCAGCCTTTGAAACCACTAACTTAATTTTGTACAGCTCTTATTCGGTAACTCAAAAAGAGCAAAACTTTTTCCTTTTGAATTTGGTTTAAAAAATAATAATAAATTGCTCCCAGGCAGTGGTCCTGGGTGCCAGATTTTATCTGGGATCTAAATATTCTGTCTATATTGAAAATCTCCCAAAGTTAAGGGGTAAGCAGTGCTAATGAAGACGTGATATATGACGACTTTTACCTTATCTACAACCTTGTGGTCTCAGCTGTGTGACTTTGGGCAGGTCACTTAATCTGAGTTTAGATTTCCTTATCTGCAAATCTATATCCACAATAAATTTTTGAGAGAATTAAATGAAATCATCTTTATTGAGCACTTTCAAAATATCTATTTATGTGCAAATAAAATCTGCCTCTAAAAGAGCAGAAGCAAGTGGAAGATTGTTTATTCCAATATACTGTCATTATTTAAATTAGACTAAGCTCACTCAAGGCAAAGGCTCTATTATCATCTTTCATAGAGTCTTCTTCCACAGTAAATAAATCTTTATTGAAGAAAGCTGAATGCTTTTCTAAATTACTTTTAATTCACTTCAGCATTTTGTCACATTCCTTTGAAGAGCTTTGATTTTAGCAAATCTTTGTCATTTGAGGATGGGGTGTGTGTGTGTGTGTGTGTGTGTGTGTGTGAGTATGAGCGTGTTTAAAACAACCCAGACTCAATGGAAAGAGGATGATCAAACTGAATAATTGGGTTGTTGGGCTTTTATTCTGTGGGTTTTTTTTTTTAATGGGGGATTATTGTTTTAACAAGTGTAAGAAAATTGATTTTCCTTTGTCACTTGTAAATTTATTTCTAAGGCAATTTCTAAGACAGGATGTTAGAAATCTTTAGCTCAATAATCACAGCATTTCAATACATGATGCCTTCCCATTTTTATATACTTATACTCATTTGGATATATATGTATATACATTTGATTTTTTAAAATTGTAGTTTTAATTATATCATAATCACAGTATATCACACCTAGCAAGTGGTTCTGAAGTAGGAAAAGCTACGTACAAATTAGCGCTGCTTTTTCTTTGTGGCATTTGTTATTATTTCACTAATCTTAGATATTTTGTTTGATGTAACTATATGAGCTATGTCTTCTTCAACTTTTCTAAAGAGAAGATCATGCTAAATCTCATACTTTTAGAGGATGTCTATATAAGCACATTTTAACTGGCTTTTTTTTTTTACAAAGTTAATTTCCTGTACTAAATTGCTAAAATAGAATAAAACAGCTTTCTAAGGTTATGTTCTCCCACATACAATTAATGCAACATGCATCGAGTATCTAGCTTCCGTGCACATATAACAGGCCTTTGAAAGGGAGGAAACATTTACTGTTTTTCAGAAGTTAGAAGCAGGTTAACAGTCTGATGCTTATTAACCAAGTCTTTTGGAAGACAACTGCATTCCTTAATCTATGCAGCTTCTTGTTTTTTTCTGCTGCTCATAGATCCAAGAATGTGTTTAGATGCAGGAAGTGCTCCCAAGACACTGCAAATGGTACCAAGCAATGATACTAAAAGTGCTCCCCTGCCACCCATATAGCTGCATACCATTTAAAACTATACTCTCAGATCAAAGTCTAGAAGGGCTTTCAGAACAACCTGGTTACCCTTTCTGAAAGGGTTACATTTTTTAAAAGTTTATCTGCAATATGTGTTTTCAAAAGCTGCCAAGTTCTTATGAAAAAGTACTTGCTATAACTTTCTGTGGCTGATGATATGCTAACAAAAGCCATTTCTTTATTACCTTCACTAGATACCTACCAGCTTCTAAGCACAGTAGGTTGTTCTTGGGCCTTTCTGTAAATGCACTCTACTTGAATTTACCATTACTTGCGGATTTTGCACCAATGAAGATTTTTAAGGATTTTGGCCCAGTTCAGTTTCTCGGTTTAACAAAGAATTTAGGAGTTTGAAAAGATTCTTTGATGATGATTAAAGTGCAGTTCTCGCCGCCACCCCTTTGATTTGACTGCTGAGACAGCAGATGTGGTGAAGCCACACTCCTTTAAGCAAAACTAAAGTGTGCTGCTGCTACGTGCTCACCTGGGTGAATTCAGCTCCCGGCAGAGAGTGTAAAGGGGTAGCAGGTTTCCCTCCTTTGCCACATTGGAATTTATATTTCATCTTTAATATTAAGAGCAGTAAACTTTTGAATATATATAGAATCTGTGGGTTTTGGTGTAACAAATTATTACCGAACTTTTGTGTCTCACCGCTTGCTCTATAACCACAGTTAAGAAAGCCAGGTTAGCTCTTAGAGTATAAACTCTCTTTTTAAATCGTTGAATGTCTGCCTGTATTACATGATGACCTGCTTTATCTATAACTACTTTTTATAAAATGACTGTGCTCTTGAATTTATTGGTTTGTTGATGTGATTACTTTAAGACTGAGTAAAACCAATGGATAAAAATAAACAAGTATGAAAGTCTCTTTTAAAAGTGTCCAGAGTGGATAGACAACTAGAAGTATTTTGCCCTTGCAGCACGGTTCTTTGTGGAGTCTTAAATCCTGTGTGTTTAGCCCACAAAACACGTGTTAATATTAAGTTGTTTTTAACGTGATGGAGTTGCATCACCATGGTTCTTCTGTGCTCTGTGGGGTATCATGTTGCTCTAATGTAATGAGTCCTGGGCTCCTAAATTTTTTCTCCATGCTGGAAATGATTACATAAAACTGAATGTTCATATCTGAAGTCTTACGAATCTTGAGAATTTCTTATTCTTCAGGAAAAATATTACAAAGACTTTAAGTCTTTGAGGGGGGAAACTTGCTTTTGTAACAAGTTTCTGTTGAAAATATCAGAGATTTTAGGTTATATAGCATTCTGTTTGAAAAACAAGCAGTCTCTCTGCTTCAAGGTCTGTATTTTAACTTTGTGCAGATGTGTGCTAAAAGAACATGATGTGCTTATTTGTTGCATTTATGCTACTTTCTTACTTTAAGTAAGATGGATGAAATTACATATTAAATAAAAACAGCAGCTCAGACAGCAGTCCTTAGCAAACTGGAAAAGCCTTTTAGAGACAGTGGAGAAAATGAGACCACTGTGATTTTAGTAATACATGGACTTTTGATAGAATTGTCTACTTAAATGCATTTATATAATAATTTCTCTGCGGGATTTATCAGTGTTAACTGTCTAATGTTTAAAACTAATCTGCCATTAAATTGTGTTGGTGGAATGTTACCCAAAGTATTGTTTTATATCTTAACCAAATACAGCACTTTAATTTTGACGTAACTGCAGCTATAAACAAACACACACTGATGTGTATAGCATGAAACTCCAGTTAGCAAAAATAGCTGTGTGGCTTTGGGCAATTTATTTAACCTCCCTGAACCTCAATTTTCCCTTTCTGTATGATGTGATACCTACCTTTTAGGGTTAAATGAGAACATGTATCAAGCACTATTTTTTCAGAACATATTTTCTCAGAACATATTCACTTACATTCTAGTTCTAAGCTTCATAAAGTACAATGTGTTTTTATATGGTACTTTTGAGCCAGAAAGTACTTTGCATTGAGTATTTCTTATTATACTCAATTCTAAAATGAAACAGTGTATTGGATATTAACTTATCACACTTGATTCTAGAGTAAAAATTCAGAATAATGTAGAATAGATTATTCTTACTGTATTTAAAGAACATGTTTATTTAGTGGCTGCTGAGCAAAAAACATTGTTTCCTATCATTTACAGTTGAATATATTTGAAATCCAATAAGGGAGAGATCAAACTCATGCTGTTCCCAGTTCATTTTATAGTCCCTCTCCCCTTTTGTTTCCTGTTTTCCTTTTTCTACAACCCTGTTGTAACTTTAAGAAAGTTTTCAAAATAAAAAAATCTGACTTTGTTCCATAGTCATTTAAAAATAGAGTTGATCAATACTGAAGCATTAGCTAGGAGCACAACTCAGTGCTTTTTTATTGATTTCAGTTACCAGTGCCCTCAGGCTTGTGTGTGTGTGAGGATGAAAATGATATATGAAATATGCACCCAAGTTAAACAGACCAATATTCTTCATACATTTGTAACCACTATAAACAGAATGCTTTGTATGAAAGTGACTTTAGTAGCAGTTAGTTATACACACACACACACACACACACACACTTAAAACCTTAGGACTCCAAGTAGCCTCCTGAGCCAGTGTTTTTGTTATTGAGGCCAAGACTTGTACAGTGCTTTGGGAAGTTTCTGCCTTTTAGTTACTTTTATTAATTATAAAATGCTATTCAAGGTTATTATAGAGTTTCAACCCATGAATATACTTTTTTGGCATTTTATCAGTTGCTTGTAAGCCAGAATCTTGGGCATTTGAAAGATGTTCTGCTAAATAGCCAGTTGCAGACCAATCAAGCCAAGAAGGTAAATACCAAGGAAGTCTGCTCAGCAGGGCCTGTATTATTTAGAAAGTTGTGCAAGGAAGTTGGCTGCAGGCAGAAGTTGTCATGTGTCATCTGCCCCATCAGTCAGAGCTTTAGCAGCTGTTCCCTGTCACCAGGGCCCTTATGTGCTACTGCTCATCCATCAACACTGACAGATACCACTGCCTCCCCCTGGGCCAGGGAAGCCATGGACACACAGACAAAAAGTATGTATCTCACTGGCACCAGTTGGGGTGGAAGCTCATTTTAAAAAAGGGAGTGCAAGCACCAACTCCTTGGTCTTTCATTAGACCCTTAATCAAAATATATTCAAGAGAATATTAAATGTTGCTATGTGTAATTTCTGGAGAAACAGTATAAAAACACTTTCTTTTCTTTTATTTGAATGGATAATGGCACCTATGTTGTAGCCATACTCTGTTTTTCCTGTCCTAGTGGGGTTTTATGAATGAAATGGGTCACATACTCAAAAAAAAAAAAGATATATATATATATATATTCAAGAAAATAAATTGAATTTTGGTGAATCTGTTCTTGACTAAAAGTATGGCTTTGGAAATATAGGAGGATTGCACATTCGAACCCAAAGAGATGCCCTGGTTAAGTGAGAGATGAGAGCACTTTCTTCACCAGATAACAGATTATTACTACCAGATAATCACTGAAGAGGCCTTTTCTAGTTGAACTCAACAATGTAAAAAAGGACTGGAATCACAAGCATTGCCTTTGTGATCATGCAGCAACCTGACAGATGGGATACATCCCAATTCTGATCATAGACAAGCCTCCAACAGTTTCCTTTTTCCCTGCTTGTGTTCCAGAGACATTCTTAGAGGAAAGGATTGGAGGGCACTAGTATCACTATCTGTCTGATTACTGTGTTGACATTTTTTAAGAGCCATTCATCGTAGGAAATGGAACTTAATGATGTAGAAAAATACCCAGCCAAGGAATAGCAAGGAGGTAAGCAGCAGCCTAATATTCAGATGAGATTGAAGGGAAATACATCTTAACCCTGTAATTGTTTTTTTCTTAGTTAACTTATTACTGAACTCCAAAGCTAAGTAATTGAGAGGCAGCTGTACAAGCAAGGGAAATGGTAAACATAGCAGAGGGAAATTGAGAATGGCAAATATTTTTGTTTTATAAATATTGCAGCTATATAATAGGTAAAGTATATAAAGTAATATTCATCTTAAGATTATATAATTGAGGGGCTTCCCCGGTGGTGCAGTGGTTAAGAATCCACCTGCCAATACAGGGGACATGGGCTCGATCCCTGGGCCGGGAAGATTCCACATGCCACAGAGCAGCTAAGCCCGTGTGCCACAACTACTGAGCCCATGTGCCACAACTACTGAAGCCCAAGCACCTAGAGCCTGTGCTCCACAAGAGAAGCTACTGCAATGAGAAACCCATGCACTGCAATGAAGAGTAGCCCCCGCTCGCCACAACTAGAGAAAGCCCGCACACAGCAACGAAGACCCGATGCAGCCAAAAATAAATAAATAAATAAATAAATAAATAAATAAATAAGTAAGTAAGTAAGTAAGTCTTTAAAAAAAAGATTATGTAATTGAGGTCTTGCTTGCAGTGCTTCCATTTTGGATTTGTTTTGTTTTATTTTTTTAATTATTTTGGCTGCGTTGGGTCTTCGTTGCTGGGCGCTGTCTTTTTCTAGTTGTGGCGAGTGGGGGCCACTCTAAATTGTGGTGCATGGGCTTCTTAGTACAGTGGCTTCTCTTGTTGTGGACCACAGGCTCTAGGTTCATAGGCTTCAGTAGTTGTGGCACATGGGCTCAGTAGTTGTGGCACATGGACTCAGTAGTTGTGGCTCATGGGCTCTAGGATGCAGGCTCAGTAGTTGTGGTGCATGGGCTTAGTTGCTTTGAGGCATGTGGGATCTTCCCGGACCAGCGATGGAACCCATGTTCCCTGTATTAGCAGGCGGATTCTTAACCACTGTGCCACCAGGGAAGTCTAGCAGTGCTTCCATTTTGGAAGAAAGTTACTTTTACTTTTTCTTTTTGGTAATCCCCTCATATTTTTTCTGTTTACTCTGAATACTTAATGTACTTGATGTTATTTAGTCCATGTGAGGCTTGACTGTTGGTGGAATTTGAGAATTATTAGGTTGAGTGTATTCTTGCACAGGTAACACTATCATCATGGGTACACAGAAGTGAAGAGCAATGATATGGCATATGAACAGAATGATTTATTTGTCAAAAGCTGGCAATGCTTGTTGGATATTTTGCTGGATTTTGGTAGCATCAATTTATTGTTTGCCTAATAGCTAATTTAAATTCAAATAAGTTTTCCTGACTGAGATTTGGGGAAACATGTAGCAGATATAGGTATCCTTATTTGGAAAATGTATATGACACTAAACTCTAAAGAACACTGCAATGTAAAACATTTCTGATGCTGATTCTGAGCAGGTGCTTATTGGAAAATAGCGCAAAAACCTAAAGTCATCCTCTTCTTTTTTTTTTCCCTAGGACACATGATCTATTATGGCATGGGACACATAATAGATTTTCAATGAAGACCAATTGATTGATTGATATATGGATCTGAGATGAATAAGGAGTGACCTGTATAAGGAGATTGGAAAATAAGTAATATTATTAATAATTGGTGGGATTTTTTTCCCTCTACAGGTTTTTGTCATTCGTTGGAGGGACACTCTATGAGACTGGAAAGCCTGAAATGCAACAAAAAATAAATTCATTCCTTGAAAAAGAAGGAATTGCGAAAACTGCAGAAAGATTGCAGACAACAGTACACACCTTACAGGTCATCATAGATGGTCTCAGCCAGCCTGAGAGCTTTGACTTTCGAACAGGTAAACAATTGAATTTGAATAACAGTACCTTTCCCTTGCGTAGCTCACAATACTCGTAAGCCATAGGACTCTCCATTATCCCATCCTATCCGTGAGAAAACTGAAGCATAGTGACCTTCCTTCAGAGTCATTGCAGCTAGTTAGTATCCAGAGCCGAGGCTGAAGCCAGGTCTCAGGCTCCTTGTCCCAGGCTTACTTCCCATCACACTAGACTCTGCATCATGTGTGTGCTGCCATGTGCATGGAGGCACACATTTTTCATGATCCTTTTGTAAACTGTTTTTACTCGTAAGAGTCAGAAGTCCAAGGTAAACATTCAGTTCACAAACTAAAGGGAATCTTCTCCCTAAATTATAGCCTTCCAGGTTGCTGAATTCTATGTCAATGAACACATTGAACAAATAAGATACTATCTCTCTGTTGATTTTCCTTCTAATTAAAAGTCTCTCAGCTTTCACCACAGGTAGATAGTGAGGGAAGTATAACAGCCATAGTTGTTGAGAGCAATGACCCGGTGAGAAGGAATTCAGGTATCAAATGACCTACTTCCCAAGGAAATTTGAATAGGAAACCCTGAGATTTAAATGAATCTGCACTTGTCTCACATCAGTGTTATGACACCATGTTCGTGCTTGGCTCTTTTCAACTGGGTTAGGCTGTGCTGAGGTGGTTACTTTGAAAAGGTTTAAGGGAATCTGTGCTTACCCAGCAAGCTCAGTGTACCATTCCCTCAACTTTTGTGTAAGTTTGAAATTAATTTTAAGGTTGGAGACAAAGGAAATGAAACATACAGTAAGACCTCTGCCAAAAATGTAGGAGTAGCAGCCTCTGGGTGGTCCATCAAAGGGGCTGTTTCAGTAGACAGATCCATCTCCCTTTGTGGGAACTCTTATGTGTGAATTCCACCTAGGTGTTGTCTAGCAGGAATACCAAGTGAGCAGTGGTTTTCAAGCGGGGTGGGATTGGAGGGTGCTATGCCTAGAACCACTACCTTAGAGGGTTGGCAGATATGCTCTGTCCTGGCTTTTCTTGTCCATCTTGTTCTTCCTTCTTGGTGTTGATTGCTCCATTATCCCAGGTACACTATAGACTCAGAGTAAAGATCAGTACTTAAATTATATAGTTCAGTTAAACAACCAACAGCTATGTTGGTCCTTACCGTGATGCCCCTGGTTGAGCAGAAACAGATGCACCTGGGCTCTGAACGGAGCTTACCAGTTACTGCAGTGTTTATCATTGTGACAAGTGAAATTTCAAATAAATCTCTTTGGAACTGACTTTTGCCCTAGCGTAAGTCACAGTTTTCTAGATGTCTGAGAACTTTCATTTTCATACGAAAAACATCCCCAAGAAGGAAGGCAGACAGTCATACTTTTGAAGGGACAGATAGTATTTTGAATGTTTGTATATTACAGTATTTATGTTACATTTTTTTTCTTTTCCCCATTTTCTCAAAATTATTTCCTTTCTTACCTCATTCTTTCTTCATACTCATCCTGTCTTCTGCTTTAATAAATTTATTTATTTATTTATTGGCTGTGTTGGGTCTTTGTTGCCATGTTTGGGCTTTCTCTAGTTGCAGCAAGCGGGGGCTACTCTTTGTTGCTGTGCGCAGGCTTCTCATTGCTGTGGCTTCTCTTGTTGCTGAGCATGGGCTCTAGGCATGAAGGCTTCAGTAGTTGTGGCACACAGGCTCAGTAGTTGTGGCTCGCTGACTCTAGAGCACAGGCTCAGTAGTTGTGGCACATGGGCTTAGTTGCTCCGTGGCATGTGGGATCTTCCCGGATCAAACCCACGTCCCCTGCATTGGCAGGCGGATTCTTAACCACAGCGGCACCAGGCAAGTCCCCTGTCTTCTGTTTTCCCAGTGACACAATCAATTCTATTTTACTAACACTCTGGTTGCTGGTTTCCAGCTTATTAGGTTCATCAGAAACAGCCTGGTGACAGAGGACTGGAATATGTAGCCTTGGCAATCTAAGTGTTAACGTTTGCCTGGTACATGGGGGATCTTCTGATTTCTCAGTGACCCAGGCTGTCTTCAAAAACATGTTAAGTAGTTCTCGACTCTGATTTTCCATGCAAAGTTAAACTAAGCCACCGATCAGGAACCCTTGGGGAAGTTGCCGCAGCTGGACCTCTATAAGAAAGAAAGGGGAAAAAGAGTTTCTAAGCATAAAAACAACGCCTGTGGGGTCTCTGAGACCATCCTATCTCTGACCCTGAGCAACAACTTAGTTTCACTTTGCTTTGACACAGGCATTGTCCAGTGTAATGGCACATTCAATGGGTTCTTTGTTTTTGGAATTCACTGCTGCAGCATCAGGTGGAATTCTACACAATCTATTCCAGTGCTAGCATATGCCTTTTTTATGGAGAAAATGAGATTTCAGGTTTAAAGAGGGTTTTTGTTTTGTTTTAAAGGCAAAAGGTGAATTTTTTTAAAAAGCTTGATTTCAGAATGGTTGGGCTGGGGGAGGGGAACCAAGAGGTGACCAGTTGTTAATACAAATGTAAAGGATCGCTTTAACAAGTGATCAGGATAAAGCCAACAGCTGTGCAGGAAAAGGAACTAGAATGGGTGGAGGGGAAAATGAGGTCTTAGTAAAAGGAGATCGGAGCGTAGAATGTGTTCTTTGTTATTAGAATCAACATTCAGTAATCCTAGGAAAGGGGGCCAAGAGGAGCATTGAGCATGGGTAAGTGGAATCCACAGATAATCCAAAAGCCCCATTTAAATTGTTAGTTGTAACCTTCTCCGCCATAAAACATTTGTTGTTGTTTTTGTTTTGTTTTAACTAAAGCCGTAATGATTCCTTGGCAGACTTTGTGCCTACCTTTGGGGAATGGGGGGTAGTGTTAATGAAAAGAGAAATGTACACCAGCTCAAGCAAGGAAAGAGGGCTGTAAGGAACTTGAGAACAGAGATCTATGCTTCATCTTTGTCTCTCTAGCACCCAGCAGAGTGCCTGGCCAGGAGATAAAAATAGGAGTTAATAAATGTTTTATGAATTGAGTTGAAAGAAGAGAAAGGAGATGAGGTACTAGCTGATCTGTGTTTCTGAGAAATAATCAAGAATCCATAAATTTCAACTGGATAAATATATTCAAAGCGGATAGGAATTGATCCTTGAGCTCGAAATTTGTGGGGAGAAGTGAGAAGAACATTTAAATTTCATCCACATTTGACTAAACACGTACATACGTTCTACCCCCTTTAAACAGTTTGAGAATTCAGGTAGTGGGGGAAAAACTCTTAATCATCCATCTCCAAGGGTCTTATTTTCTCAGTGTTTGTGACTTAGCCTGCATGTTCATTGAGCAAATATACTTTCTCATCACCTCTTCATAAAGAAGAAAATAAGACTCTACTCTTCTTAGTCCTTATGTATAGTGCTAATGTTCACATGTTAGCAAGAGAGAATTTGAGGAGAAGAAAGTGTGGAGTAAATTTTATTGAATTGTTTCAACTTCGTGCATGCCGTTTCTCTAACTAGGATGCCTCCTCTCTGAAGGCAGGCCTGTATCTTCAGCTCCTTTTACGTCCCTACTCAGTGCTTAATACTGGTCTGGGCACACAATCAATATGTAGTCCATACTTACTAATTTATGCTGTGTCTAACAGTGCCTTATTTACACGAACTTTTTTGCCCTTTCCTTGTAGATTTCGATAAACCTGATTTCAAGAGAAGCATAGTCTGCTTGGAAGACCTGCAGGTTGGGACAGTTCTTACAGGCAAAGTCGAGAATGCCACCTTGTTTGGAATTTTTGTGGATATAGGAGTGGGGAGATCAGGGCTGATTCCCATACGAAATGTAACAGAAGCAAAACTTTCTAAGACAAAGAAGAGAAGGAGTCTTGGATTGGGCCCTGGAGAAAGAGTGGAAGTCCAAGTACTCAACATCGACATTGCCCGATCTAGGATTACCCTGGACCTCATTCGGGTGTTGTGAGTGTGCGACTGATGGCCGAACACTGATTTTTATTCCCTCATTTTCTATAGGTTGGCAAGGATAAGTCAGATGTTTGTGAGCTCTAGATAGCAGTTTAGAAAGAATTCACTTAATATCAGAAGTATTTTCAAAACACTTTCCTTATTATTCCTTCTGAATAGAGAGCTAACAGTTTGATTTCTTTTCCCCTTAAAAAAAGCAACTAATAGACATCTTTATGTGGCATTATGTAGTAATGATTTTCTGACCAAAATTTTATTTTTATAACTCCTTTTGCATTTTGTATAATAGATTGTTTCACTTTTACTTGCCAACATGCCTTGCTTGACTTGTGTGGAATTATCTTCTTGGTTTAAATTGTACAATGTTTCTTAACAGTAGGGCTGGCAGTATTTAATCTTCTCTTTTTATAGATTTTTTTTTTTTAAATCAGGCTTTTTGAACTTGACTCATGGTTTTCACTTGCCAAGGAAACCAGAAGTATCCCAATAAAACAGATCCTGATGTGTTCATAACCCTCAAGTGAATAGCTCAAACTGTTTCTCAGAAGGATATATGTATTGATCCCTACAATAAAGTTTTGTGGCTCGTGATCTTGTTTTTGCTGTGGTGATTCAGTGAACGATCTGAGTCGATGTTGATTAAAGAAGATGTGGTACATATTCATACAAATTCCACATAAGCCAACTAACTGTGCCTTTCGGGAAAAGGGAAGCCTCTAGAAATTTGAAGAATGACTTTCTGTTTGACTTATTTCAGGAAGGCATATTCTTTCTTAAGCATTAAGATTAAACTCCAAATGGGGGTAGAAATGGCCCTCCTAAAGATTCAGTATAGATCAGGTGTGAAGGGGCAAGAAAAACAAGTAGATAAAGCCTGTACTCTTAACTCTGTTTTTATTCAGTGGAGATGGTAAATATTAGCATGACAATACAGGGTAAAAATGATTTAAACAGAGCCCACACTGGACTGGTATCTTATCCATTCTGGCTGCTGTAGTTCATTTCCCCGATGGAGGGAGGCACTTGCATGACTGAACGAGTACCTGGTTTTCTTCATGTGTAATGAGTGGATGGTTACTAAAGAGGGTGACCAATCCTGCTTGTTTGCCTGGGACAGTCAGTCTTGGTAAACACTCATTGTCCTGGCATAATTTTTAATAGTGCCAGAACACTTTTTAATTTCTAAAGTGCCCCATTTTGGATAATAAATCATATGATCACTTTAATAGTAACAGCCCCTTACAAAGTGGTAAATCGGACTGTGTTTATTGACAGTTCTGCCTGATGGTTTGTTTTTCTTGAAATATACAGTCTTCCAACTGGTGTACATAGATATTTTTAATACTGTGGGTTCCTTAAAAGTTGTATATCTCAACTCCTGTTTGCCTGATGATTTCATTTCTGAAATGCTTTTTCTCCCCTTCTTACTGGTCTTCAACTGACAATGGATCTTAATGTTGTAACTTGTACAAAGTTGACCTTCCCGCTCACTCCTCCCAGTGTTCTTCCTGGTTCACAGTTTGTAGACCAGCGATGAGTGATATGTACCTGCAGAGTCGTATTCTGATGCCTGCAATGTAATTTCGAGCAAATGCTTTTTTTAAAAATAAAGGTATAATTGGCATATGACATTATATTAGTTTCAGGTATACAACATAATGATCTGATATTTGTATATATTGCAAAATGATCACTACAAGTAGTCTGGTTAACATCCATCACCATACATCGTCAAACAAATGTTTTAGGGGAAAAAGCCATCTTCTTGGGCACTTTGCATACAGGAACCAGAGCAGTCCACAGGGTGAAGCAGCTCTGTTGACCTGGTAGCTAAGCCCTTGGGGACACAAGGAGGACTTTGATATTGCACTAGGTTGCATGCCTTGTCCTCTGCAGCCCAAACATGGTGGTGCTCTGTAAGGTGTAGGCTGGGAGAAGAGGGGCACATCTCATTTTATCTTGTAACCCCAGAATGTATCATGATGCATAGTGGTCAGTATGTTCAAGTAGTTTTAGTCCCTATTCTCCAATAATCCACATGTGCTTTTGAGATGGTATCTCTACTTCTCTGGGCCTCCATTTCCACATTTAAAATGAGGACGATGAAAATAAAGCATTCATTTTTCCAGATCATATTAATAGCCTCCTGTGTGCCAGGCATCATGCTAGACAGTGACCATACAATTATGATAGAAAATTAGAGATTTCCCTGCCCTTATGGAGCTTTAAATTTATTGAGGGAGAATGAATCATTAATCAAAGAATCACATAAAATGTAAAATTACAAGCATGATAAGCAATATAATGGTGACAGCACATTATAGATGGATTGACCTTTTCAGAAATGTCAGAAAGTGTTTCAGTGGGGTTTATCTGAGATGTGACAATGACCAGAAGTTAACTGGGGCAGATATTTTATTGACCTTAACAAGAGTTGTTTCTGATAAAGGGTAGAGATGAGAGCCTTATTGGAGTGAGTTTGAGAGAGAGTAGGAGGAGTTAGATTGGAAATGCTGAATATAGGTGATTTTTTCAGGAGGTTTTGCTGTAAAGGAAAAAGAGAAAAAGAAAAGTGGCTGGAAGGGGAAAATGGAGTCCAGGGAGAGTTTTTGTATTTTTTTTAAGATAGAAGACATAATAATATATACAAATGGAAAGGATCCAGGAAATTTTGATACAGGAGACAAAGAGGAGAATTACTGGAATGAGATGATTGAGTGGATGAGATTGGATAGAATCTAGTGCACAAGTGATTGGTCTAAGATAGGGATACAAAGAGTTCATCCATATTAAAAGAGAGAAGATTAAATATGTGGGCACAGATGAGGTAGGAAGATATGATGATGGGTGCTCATGGAAGGTCTCTTTGTATTGCTTCTATTTTTCTCATTGAAATATAGAAGAAGGGACTTCCCTGGTGGCACAGTGGTTAAGAATCCACCTGCCAATGCACAGGACACAGATTCAATCCCTGGTCCGGGAAGATCCCACATGCCTCGGAGCAGCTAAGCCCATGCCACCACAAGTACTGAGCCTGTGATCTAGAGCTCACGAACCACAACTACTGAGCCTGCATACTGCAGTTACTGAAGCCCACGTGCCTAGAGTCCGTGCTGTGCAACAAGAGAAGCCACCAAACTGAGACGCCTGTGCACTGCAACGAAGAGTAGCCCCCGCTCACCACAACTAGAGAAAGCCTGCACGCAGCAACGAAGACCCAACGCAGTCAATTAAAAAAAAAGGAAAAGAAATTTAAAAGAAGACTGAGACTGAAGATCAGAGCGAAAAGGAGTTGAAAGTTTGAGAAGAAAAGAAGAGGTAAGGAAAAAAGTGAAAAACCTAGGGAAATAGAGTATGATTTCCAGGCAGTGTTAAATGTTCTGCCAGGTTAGTGATCAGTTGAATGTAGGATCAGTCAACTTGGTTATATATTTCTTCAGCCACATCAGCTATGTGTTAGATCCAGATTAGGTAGAGAGATGGATCTAATCAGGTTTGGGAGTTTGTCAAGTGAATACAATAGAAAGAAGGGCAAGGAAGTTGAAGGCTTGTGAACAAAAAAATTATTGACCATGGAATTTAAGCCCAGTAAGAAGAAAAGTAAGAATTTGAGCGGGGAGTGAGGAGCAGTGAGAAAGAATAGGATTGATGGATTGTAGGTCCTGATGGATCAAGTGTAATAGTGAGAATATAGAGGGTATAATGGATGGGAAAAAAGTGGTTGTCTAAAATTGGATGCTTAACTCTGAAATTATAGTTTTGGGGGTAGTTTTGTAACAATGGGTAGGGAACGATCCTGGGAATAAGTAGCAGAGGTAGGGGGACAAGGATAAGCTCATTAGAGAAGAGGAAGTGAAGGAACTGAGAAGTCAGCATTGTATATGTGGGTAATGATTTTTGGAGGCAGTCGCAGTAATGCAGGTATAAAATAGTGGTGACTTGGACCGGAAGGTTAGTGTTAGAAAAGGTGACAAGTGGTGGGATTCCAGATACACTTGGAACATGAAGATATAGTCAAACAGGGTTTCCTGATGTATTGGATGTAAGATGTGAGATAGACAGGAATCTAGGATGGTTTTTGGCCTAAGGACCCATAAGGATGAAATTTTTATCTACTAAGATGGGAGGGAAGTTTTGGTGAAGAAGTTCATTTTGGACGGGTTAAATTTGAGATATTCATTGGACATCTAAGTGGAGATGACAGGTAGGCAGCTGGCTATCTCAGTCTGAAGTTCAGGGGACAAGGCTGGGCTGGAGATGTAAATTTGGTAGTCACCAGCATACAACAGTACTTATAGCCATGAGACTGGATAAGATCACCAGTGGAGCGAGTAGAGATAATAAATAATACGGAGCAGAGAGAGATCCACGGCTGAGCTGTTGGAAATCTAAGACACTCAGGTATAAATTCTTTGAACATCTCTGTAGGGGCAGGGGTTTTATCTTGTCATGGTGGAGCCTGCTGATGCATATTCAGAATTCTCCCCTTCTTCCTAAGGGAATTCTCATTTGAGGGAAGCAATAGTGTGACTAGTGGATGTGGATATGGCCATATGATAGAGCTCTGGCTAGAGAGTATAGGCAAAAGCCACGGAGTAGGGTTCTAGGAAGGCTAGAAAAAGTGGGGAGTTCAGGTTCAGCTATCATGCTTTTCTTATCCTTTGCCCTGGCCCTCCTTCCTGCTTGGAGTGCACGTAGAATGTGGAAGTGCTGGAGGGCAAACAGTGCATCTCCAGCACTAGAGAGCGACTGCTGAAGCAAAAGATAAGAAAAGTTCCTGAATCCATCTTGGCATTGTGGAGTCACTAAAGCAAGCTTGAACTAACTGCCTACTCTGGACTTCACACTATGTGAGAAAAACAAAAGCCTCATACATTCATTTCAGCTATTGTGGGAGGAGGGGTGAGGGGGGCACGAACAGAGGTTTACAGCAAAATGTATTCCCTGATATACATTTGTACTGTAACCTACCCCCTCTGCATAGAAAAATGCCTGACTTGTGATAGGTCCTCACCAAATGTTGACTGATTGGATGATTAAATAGCTAATAAAAAAAGTTCAATAAAATGGTTAAATATAAAATAAGTGTTCAGAAAAATCCAGTTTTCCTTAATCATGTTAGACAATATGATGGAATAAATGTACCTATATATTACAACACTACACTATAAAATATCTAAAAATAATCTAACAAGCAGTGTGCAAGATTAATATGAATAAAAATTATAAAACTTTACTATTGAATATAAAATAAAAGCAGAATATATTAAAGTACACTATGTTCCTTTATATAGGAACAAAGTATATATATTCCTTTAATATAATATATTAAAGTATACTATAGGAACATAGTATACTTTAATATATTCTGCTTTTATTTTATATGGAAGACATGATATTGTAGAAAGATCAGTCTTTCTGGAAGACTGGAAGACATGATATTGTAGAAAGATCAGTCCTCCAAAAATCATAGATAGATAGAGATATAGGTGTATCTACTTTTGGCAAAATTCCAATCATTTCAGTGAACTTTGCCTTTTGTTTGTTTATTTAAACTTAAATTAAAAATTAAAATTATTTGAAAGAGTGTAAAAAAGGTCAAATCAATATCTTTAAAGAATAATTTAATTCGATATGGGGGAATTTGTCCTTTCAGATATCAAAGTATACTCAAAAGCTTCTATCATTTAAATAGTGTGGTACTAGCACAGGAATAGATAAACAGAAGAGTGGAATAAACAGAGAATTCAAAATCGATGGGAACTTAATATATGTTAAAAATGGCATTTCAGATTGCGGCAAAATCATGTTGCCACACTAACACAAAAATCAGTTCCAGATGGATTAAACATAAATAAAATTTAAAAGAATTACAAACAAACATAGAAGGGCTTTGAGAGTTATTAAATAGCCATGTTTGTGGAACGCAATAAAAAATAGAGAAAATGTTGTCTTATAGACCTAAAAGTTCCATTCAGAAGACATGTGTTAGACACCTCTTGTGAGACCCTGTGCCAGGTGCTGGGGATGAAAGATGAATATGGTATCTTGATGATGCCTGTAGCCTAGAGAAGTTGGAATTTAAGCTGCAGCAAAGAATATCTTAAGTTAAATATCATGGGCATTTTGGAGTTAAACCTGGCTATCTGCTTCAGAATATAGTGTCATAGTGTCATCCCATCTCAGTTGAAGCCACAAGACCCTTTTGGAATGCTTAGTTTTGGATTAATGGAGTGCTTGTGTTGAGGTGTCTGTACATCTAATCCTGACCTCAGAGTTAGCACTTGTGTTAAAATTGGAGATGGAAAGAAAGGACAGGATGGAAAAACCAGAAATATATTTAGTTGATCTTTTTATTTTGGCTTCCTGCCTAAAATCAGTCATAATGAGTTGGATTTAAATAACAGATCATGGAGAACTCCTGAATGACTGGGCTCATTGCCAAAGCAGCCCGTTCCACAGGAAGAAAGATATAGATTTCTTCCCACTCACTCATTTTATATTGCGAGGATGATTCTGTGCATGATGGCTGCGTTTATTATTTAGAGGGAGAGTGGGATAAGCAGACTCTTGTCCTGTCAGCACTAAAAATTACCTTTTTAGAAACTAATTTAAAAACCACCCCCGGAAAAGATTTGCTATTCTCTTACCTCATATCAAGAATCTGAATAAGAATTGCAGTATCCCCCCACTAAATATTTTTTAAAGAAAAAAGTCTAACCCTGAAGAAAGGAAATAAATTATTAATCTAAATACTACAGGGAAACCTCACAGATACCCGAGAATTTATCACAACTATATAGCTCATCTAATGTGACAGGTCTGAAATGTTATGTCGCTCAATCCTACAGAAAAATCTAGTTAAAGATACAATGGTAAAGGAAGAAATGGGGTGAGGGAGGAAGAGAAAGCGTTAGAATAGCCCAGCTTTGCTTTGTCTCAAGTTTCAGGTCTTGTTTTATCCAAGCAGTTAGGCCAAGTATAAGTCTCCAGATTTGTTGCAGTATTTTGCAAAAGCAGTCAAGTAGCAGAAGAATGAAAGCCTGCTACTGAAAGTGACCCACTGCAGACAAACTTTCCATCTCCTTATGGCCAAGTCCACAATAACTTGGGAAATTTCCTCAAGGGAGCAAGGCTTTGGATGCCTTTCTCCCATCCCAGTGGCTGGTTCTTTGATCATTTGACATCAGCCCGCCTGCTTCCCAGGTTTAAGTCTCTTGGCAATGAAGGAGAAGGTGGCACCAGTGAAAGTCAAACCTAACATTTGTTCAAATTCTTTGCTTCACAGGGTTAAAATGATTCCATGAAGCTAAAACTCAAAAGGCCAATTGAATCAAATTTGGTATAATTTGCTACTTCAATAACCAAAACAACTAAGATATACTGTCACTTTACCTATAGTAACACCTACAAGAAACATCTGAAGTTATTTTTGGTCATTTTATTATAAATTAAATAAATGTATTTTTTTTCCTGATTTAAAATACATATATTATAAAAAGTATAAATAATGAAATATAAAAGTTGGAAAATAAAAGTCCCTTGTCATTTGAGAAGTAGTTACCTTTTATAATTTATGTATGCCCTCAACATTTTTCTATACATACACTCCTTCATATATAAAGTTTTTTTAAAACTCAGGGTCAGATTATGTATACTGTTCTATTTTTTACAATATAGCATACACATCTTTCCATATCAGTACCCCTGTATCTACCTTAGTGTGTTTCATGATAAGTGTATGAAGCACTGCAAACAGCGGTTTCTATGGTGTTTCTGGCGAGGAGGAGGTAAGTGAATCTGGGAGCCTTATAAACAGGCCCAGTACAGCCCCGGAGCACTAGGACTGAGGATCCTCCCAACTCAGTTAGCTTACATGATCTACTAGCTCATGAACCCACTGTCCCCCATTTCTCCCCCTCTTATCCCTTGCTCCTATCCTATACTTCTGGATCTCAACTCTAACCCAGGCTCCAAGCAAGCCAGCCCCAGAACCTCCCCAGTCCTGGCCTCACAATTTATAGCAGCACCAGGTGACCTAGGAACTAAAAAACCCCTCTGTTTCTTCATTGTTTACAAGGTTCCCTTAGATTACTTCACTCCCACCTAGATCTCTAAGAACACTGAACAGAGGCTGCAGATCCACGAAAGAAAAAAATTAGAAATTCAGAGCAGTGGGGAGATCTCTCTGCCTCATGGAGAGTTTGGCTCCTATGTGATTGATACTGGAAGCTGCTGAAGTTGAAAACGGACATGAGTCAGGGGCCAAGAAAACTAAAACTGACAATTAATTGGCCCTTAACCCATCACATCTTTTAAAGAGGAAAACATACCCTTGATGCCCCACCCCATCCCCAAGATAAAAACATCAAAAACCATAGGAGAGGATATGCAAAACCAGACTGTGTATGTCTAATTTGACATAGGGTTATTTAAAAATAAATTGCTCAAGGCAAAGCACAGATGAAGAGAGTTCCTTTGGGCTTTGGCCAACTCTTCACTAATAAAGTCTGCTGGCCCCAGTGAATAGAGCCAGGACCAAGGAAAATAGTCTGCAATTGAAAATTTGTCTCCGGAAAATTTACCTTGCCCTTGTTTGGATTTTGGTTTTGGTAACAGATTAATTGAGATGTAATTCGCCATTTAAAGGGTACAAATCAATGATTTTGAGTATATTCACAGAGTTCTACAACCATCACCACAATAAATTTTAGAATTTATTTTCATTACCCCTAGAAGAAACCCTGTACTGTACCCATTAGCAGTTGCTCCACACCTTCAGCCCTAGGCAGCCACTGATCTGCTTTCTGCCTGTATGGATTTGCCGCTTCTGGACATTTCATATAATTGAAGTCATATAATATTTGGTCTTTTGTGACTGGCTTCTTTCACTTAGCATACTGTTTTCAAGGTTCATCCATGTTGTAGCATGTATCAATACTTCATTTCTTTTTATTGCTGAATGATATTCTACTGTATGGATATACCACAGTTTCTTTATCCTTTCATCAGTTGAAGGACACTTGGATGGTTTTCCACTTTTGGGCTATTATGAATTATTCTGCCATGAATATTCACATACAAGTTTTTGTGTAGATATATGTTGTTATTTCTCTTGGGTATATACCTAACAGTGGAATTGCTGGGGCAAATGGGAACTCTGTTTAACCTTTTGCGGAACTGCCAGCATGTTTTCCAAAGCAGCTGTACCATTTTACATCCTCACCAGCAATGTATAAGGGTTGCAGTTTTTCTTCATCCTCGTCAACACTTCTTATCTGTATTTTTTATTATAGCTATCCTAGTGAGTGTGAGGTGGTTTCACAGAGTGGTTTTAATTTGCATTTCCCTCCTGGATAATACTATTGAACATCTCTTCATGTGCTTATTAGCCATTTGTATAATTTCTTTGAAGAAATGTATGTTCAGACTCTGACCACTTTTTAATTAGGTTTTTTTTTTCTGTATTGCAGGAGTTCTTTATGTATTCTCAATATAAGTCCTCTATCAGATATATGATTTATAAAAACTTTATCGTATTCTCTGGACTTTTAAAAAATATTTCCTGATAGTGTCCTTTGAAGAACAAAATTTTTAATTGTTATGATGTCCAATTTATTTTTTTTTCCTCTGATTGCTTGTGCTTTTGGTGTCATATTTAAGAAACCAAGGTCATAAAGATTTACACCACCTATGTTTTCTTCTAAGAGTTTAGTAATTTTAGCTCTTACTCTTAGGTCTTTAATCCATTTTGAGTGAATTTGTATATGGATTGAGGTAGAGGTCCAGCTAATTCTTTTGCATGTGAACGTCCAGTTATCCTAGCACTGTTTATTGTGAAGACAGTTCTTTCCCCATTTAATTAGCTTGGCACCCTTATCAATAATCAGTTGACCATAGACACATGGGTTCTATTCTGTAGACATATAGGTAAATTCTATTTCATTGATCTTTATGTCTATGCTTATGCCAATCACATACAGTCTAGAGTACTGCAGCTTTTTAGTAATTTTGAAAGTGTCATGTGAGTCTTCCAACTCTGTTGTTTTTCAAAGTTGTTTTCACTATTCTGGATCTCTTGTAGTTAGTTGCATAAGGATTTTAGGATCAACGTGTCAGTTTTTCAAAGAAGTCAGCTAAGATTTTGATAGGGATTGCGTCAAATCTGTAGATCACTTTGGGAAGTATTACCATCTTAGCAATATTGAGTCTTCTAATCCATAAACATGGGACAGATGTCTTTATATTTATTTAGGTCTTCTTTAATTTCTTTCAACAATGTTTTGTTGTTTTCAGAGTTTGTTTTGTACTTCTTTTGTTAAATTTATTCCTAAGTATTTTATTCTTTTTGATGCAATTATAAATGTAATTGTTTTCTTATACATATTCATTTTCTGAGTGTTTGCTGCAAATGTATAGAAATACAATTGATTTTTATATTGATTTGTATTTTGCAAACTTGCTGAACTCATTTATTACTTTTAATAGTTTTTATAGTGAATTCATCAGGACTGTCTAAGACCATGCCATCTGTGAACATAGATAGTTTTACTACTTCCTTTCCAATCTGAATGCCTTTTATTTTCTTGCCTGACTATTCTGACTAGAACCTCTAGTACAATGTTGAATGAAAGTCGTGACAGTGGAATTCTTGTCTTGTTCCTGATCTTAAGGAGAAAGAAAGTATTGTCTTTTATCATTAAGTATGATTTAGTTGTGAGGTTTTTGCATTTGCTTTTTATCAGATTGAAGTTCCCTTCTATTCCTAGTTCTTTAATATTTTTATCATGAAGGGTGTTTAATTCCATTAATACAGTGTATTACATTAATTAATTTTCAAATGTTAAACCAATCTTGCATTCCTGGGATAAATTTCACTTGGTCATGGTGTACATTATAGGTTGAATTGTGTCCCTGGAAAAATGTATACGTTGAAGTCCTAACTCCGGGTACCACAGAATATGACCTTATTTGCAAATAGGATCTCTGAAGATGTAATTAAAGGTGAGGTCATACTGAATTACAGTGTACCCTAATCTAATGTGGCTGATGTCCTTATAAGAAGGAGAGGTTTGGACACAGACATGCACAGAGCGAGAATGTCATTTGAAAATTGGAGTTACGCTGCCACAAACCGTGGAACTATCAGAAGGTAAGAGAGAGGGCTGGAAGAGATTCCTCAGAAGGAACCAATCCTGCCAACACACTAATCTCAGACTTCTGGCATCCAGAACTGTTGCTTAAGCCCCCCAGTTTCTGGTGCTTTGTTATGGCATCCCTCGCAAACTTATACAGTGTATTCTCCTTTTTATATATTCTTGGATTTGCTCTGCTAGTATTTTGTTGAGGATTTTTGCATCTGTATTCATAACAGATGTAGGTCTGTAGTTTTCTTTACTTGTGATGTCTTTGGAGCTATTTTCTTATTGTTTCTCTAGGCTTACCAGATACACCTAATCAGAACCTACTTCAGATTTATAGAAATTTATTCCCAGTGAGACAGAAACCTTACTCCTATATAACTCTATTCTCTTTCCCCCCTTTTTGTACTTATTATTGTTATGTCACATCATATTATATTATTGTTACACCTACATATGTTACAAACCCAATACATAAGTATAATTATTACTTTGTATAATTTTATGTCTATTAAAGAAACTGATAAAAGAAAGGACAGCTAGAGGAAAGCAAGAAACTCTATTTATAGAGCTTGTTGTATTAACCTCTTTATCCACCATTCCTGGTTCTCTTCATTTGTACCTGTTTTCTAAGGAAAGAGGATCCTCTGAAGATTTTTGGTGGAGGAAAGAGGATAGTGGTCATTTAAATATGTACAGTTAAATTTGAGGACAGTTGCTCTGACAGACACGTATAAATGCATTGGGGTGGTGCAGGGAAATAAGTTAGGTGGCAGTTGCAGCAGTCAAGGTACAAGTTCATGGGAGCCTGGCTTTGGCTTGATTTGGGCTCTATTGCCTTGCATTTTACCTTCTGGAGCTGGGAGTGTCTAAGACAGTGTGAATAGGCACTGACTAGGAGTCGGGCATGGATAGGTGCACTCATCAAGACTTGTTGATGTACTGAGGTCAATCCAAGTATGAACCCAAGATGGGAAAAAATGCCTGGTCTTGTGGTTTGAGGGGCTGCAGAAAGAGACTTTCCCATGGGAAGCCTCTGTGGAGAACATGATGCCTAGCAAGTAAAGCCCATCCCAGGCCATGGTGATAAAGGAAAATTGCCACACAGCTATGTGTGAATGCAAGGCAGGAGTGGGGAAAGAGGAGAAGGAGAGATTCTTCCCCATGCACGTGTCCCTGCAGCTGTCAGGGATGAGGTTACAGACCATGGAAGAAAATGCAGAATTCCCCTTCCCTTTCCCAGGGCAGATGACCTTTCAGAAATTAAAAAAATCAATTCTGTGTCCTCAGAGGAGGCATGTTTGACTGCCTTGATTCAGTGGGCTCCATTGTTTCAGGTGAAGGCAGGTGATTCAGTTCATCACCGATATCCTCGATATCCTCATTAGGAGGTTTTGTCTGTGGATTTTCTTCTGGAATAATTTTGTAAGATCTGGATTAGACATGCCATTACATACAATTTAAACACACACACACACACGCACAAAGAACAAAGAGCTTTCTCCTCTAAGTGCAGAGACAACATTGGTGCTAGAGATCATACGTAGTGATTATTCTAGCAAGAGGTGACCAAGACCTGAATAAGGTCATCGTGATAAAGGTTCACTTGTGGAATGCTCGTGGAGATAATTGAGAGTAGCAAAAAACAACAGTAGCAAATGTTTGGAAGTTTAAAAATAACCCATCAAAGAAGCAATCAAAGTGAGAAGTAGAAAAAATGCTGCTTAGCATTGCTGATTTCATACTACCAAGTGGTCTCAAAATTATTTAATATTGTGCCCCCTGACATCTGCAGAAGTGAACGCAAGTTCTCCAAAGGAGAATTCTCTTAGAAAAGTTCAAGGAATATGATATCACAGTCAAAAATTTAAAACCAAACCAAACAAAAATAAGAAACAAACCACTATGATAAGAGACAGCAGGAAAAAAAACAGAGCCTCCACATATTGATATTATTAGACACAGATTATGAAATAAATATATTTAATATATTTAAATGAAAGAAGAGGTTGAACACAAACCATTCGAATAAGGAGAAAGAATAGTTTTTTAAGTGGTGAAGTAGGTCTGATAAAAGAATTAAATGAATGTTTGGAAATGAAAATATAAGTGGAATTTTTTGCCATAAAGAAAATTAAAATTTTTACAGTCAGATACATCATTTCTGTTACCTTTATGTTTATTTTTTTTAATACTCTATTTAGAAGTTAGTTTGGTATAAGTGAAAGACAGAATCCAATTTCATATTTTCCAGATGGCTACCCTTTTATCCTAATACTATTTATTAAATATATCATTTTACCCCACTGATTTGAAATGCCAACTTTATCAGAAACTAATCCCAGTATTTATTTACATCTGTTTCTGGGATATCTATTCTGCTCCACCGATCTTTCTGTTCGTGTGCTGGTACCAAACTGTTTTCGTTACTATAATGTTTATAATTTTTTTTCAGTATCTGGTAGAGCTAGTCCTCCATATTACTCTTTTCTTGCTTTATTCCCAAAATAATAGTGTTGGTATTTTTCTTGAGAAAATTCAATTTATATATTTATTTAGAGAGGATTGCCGTCATTTTCCATCATCTAAGAATGTGTCTTACTATTTATTCAAGTCTTTTTTAATGACCTTTCAAAGTGTTTCCAAGTTTTCTTCATGTGAATCTTGTACATTTCTTAGATTTATTCCTAGGTATTCCATCGTAGTTCTTGTTTTTGTAAATTGAATATTTTCTAGGTAATATTGTTCATATATTGGAGAACTACCGATTGTGTTTTAACTTTACTCTCAGCAACCTAACTAAATTATCTTATTCTTGTAATGATTTTTAAAGTTGACTTTCTGCCATAACATTATCTCACTGCTAACAGTAATGTTTTTTATCTTTTCCTTTCCTTTCCTTTTCCTTGTAATTTTCCCTTTTCTTCTCTAATGACATTGGCTAGTATTGGCCAAAGTTAAATATTACTGGTAATAATGTGCACTCTTGTTTTGTTCCTGATTTTAATGCAACTCAGTGTTTCACTATAATTTTCAGCATTTGAAATATGTGTATTTTTTCATGTTAAGAAATTATTCATCTATTACCATTTTATTAATAGTGTTTTTCTTAGTCAAAAGGGATATCAAACGTTATTAGATACATTTTCAGCATCTACAGGAATGTTCACATAGTATTTCTCTTTTGATGTATAAGTTGTATTATATAGTAGATTACTTAATATTTTGAGCCATCTTTGCATTTTTGATATGTCTTCCTTCATCATGATATATATATATGATTTATGTTGCTGCTGCTAGAGTCTATTGGCTAATATTTTATTTACAGTGTTTAGGAATTGGCCTGTGTCAGTGTCATGTTGAACTGATAAAAAGATTTTGGAACTTTCCTTTTTGTACTCTGGAACCATTAAATAATATTAAAGTTACGTGTTCCGTAAAGATTTGATAGAATTCACTTATAAAATTTTTGAAAAATTGACCTATTTGTAACTTTTACAATTTTAATAGTTTATATTTCCCTAATTATGTATTTGCATAAAGCTGAACTATATATTTTCTTGTAATTTTTAAAATTTCCCGTGTCCATGCTTATTTTTCTATACTCATTTTTCATATTTATATATGTGCTTTTTTAATTTACATTGTTTGACTAGCTTTGCTAAATTTTTTCCTTTTTGTTTTTCTTTAAGAACATTCTCAATATATGTTTATTTGCTGTATAGCTTCCTATTCTTTAATTGTTGCTTTTATCTTTACTAGCATCTCCTTTCTTTTGTTCTTGAGTATTGTGTTGTTCATTTTCTAATTTATTTAATTGGATACTTAATTATTTACCTTTTTCATTTGTCTTTCAATTGACAGAAGCTATTTTTTGGTAGTTTTTTTACGAAAGATTCCTAGGAACTATGTTCTTTGAGAATTTGTATGTTTGCAATCATCTGCACATTGCCTTTATGCTTAAACCATACCTTGACTGAAACTAAAATTCATGGGTCATAGGATCCCTGAGAATTTGAAGGCAGTAAGTTGCTACAGTGTTGAATATTGCTTTAAAGAAGTATGAAGCAGCTTGATTTCTATGGCTTCCCCTTGAGGTGATTTGATTTTCTGTTTGAAAGATCATATCTTTGAAGTCCACTAACTTTAATAGGATATGTTCTAGTGATGATTAACCTTTGTTGGTTCTTCCTGGAAGATGGTGTGCCTGTTTAAATGTAAATTCAAGTCTTTTATTTCCGAAGAATTTTCTTGAATTACACTTTGAATATTTTTTGTGTGCTTAATTGTTCTGTCTTCTGAATGCATAACTGAACATCCTGTCTTCCATGTATTTTTCCCTATAATTCTTTAAAATTCTTTTTTTTCTTTTTTCTTTTGCTCAGTTTTCTTGAGCCTGCCCTCCATTTCTTTAGCTTGTTTTCAACAATGTGTATTCTTCTTTCTGCAATTAACATTTCTGAACGTCATTACTTTTCCACAACTTTTCTAGGTTCACTCAAGTCAGTTTTATCTTATCCTATATTGTCTTATCATTTCTTTCTTCAGTCCTTTTATCTGTGCTTTGTCCTCTTGATTCATGGAGTCCACTTTTTCACTGAATTATTTGAATCCATAAGAAATACTTTGGTCACAATTTTCAACTATTCCACAGTAACTGTTTTTCTGATGAATTCTGAATTTTTCTTTTCTCCTTTGCCTTTTTCCTGCAATAATTTTGTCTCTTGGCTCCTTCTTTTAAAAGTTTTATTGAAATATAATTCACGTGCAATATAATTTACCACTTAAAGTGTATAATTCCATATTTTTAAATACATTCACAGGGTTGTGAAACCATTCCCGGTTCCTTTTTTGGTTGTTCTCATTTTAGCATACGGAGTCCTTTCGGGACCCGTTATATGGGGAAGAAAAATGTGAGAGAGATGTAAGAGGCTTTGAACAACCTCTGAACCAACAGGACTTTGTCCTAACTTAAAATAAAGCCCTACATATACAAGGTCTAATGGGGTGTATTGTAAGTGTGAGTATATATTCAAACTTCACAAAATTTTAATTGACTAGAATTGGTAGCTTCAGGGCTACCCAGTAACCTTACCTTCTCTATTGTCTCAAAAAAATTTTGCAGAATATCATGTCTGTGTGGTTTCAAAGGGGATCATAGAGAATTCTAGACCCAGTTTGCAAGCCTCAGGCTTTTTTTTTTTCAAACAAGGAACTTGATTTTGCTTCTCAAGGTTTACCACTACCTTGCAAAACTGTAGACTCTGCAACCTACTTGAGCTCTGCAACCATAGGTATCATCTTTTGGAGTCCTTTCTCTGGTCAAATTTTCACTACACTGGGCAACAGCCCTTCTTTATAAATATTAACGTTTAGGTCATAATTGTGGCCTGATTTCCTCCTGAATGGAGTTTTTATTCCATTTTTATTCTTACTGTTTCAGATTGGTTTAAGAAAGCAGATTCACTCTTAGTCAACACCAGCTGCTATAACAAATGCCATATGTTGGATGGCTTATAAACAAAGAAATTTATATCTCACAGTTCTGAAGGCTGAAAGTTTGAGATCAGGGTGCCAACATGCTTGGGTTCTAGTGAGGACTCTTGCCTGGGTTGCAGACTACTGTCTTCTTGTTGTGTCCTCACATAGTGAAAAGCTGAGATAGGAAGCAAGCTCGCTCGTGAAACTTACAAGAGTAATTGCATTCATGAGGGCTCTACTAGCATGACCTCTTCTAACCCTAATTACCTCCCAAAAGCCCTACCTCCTAATACAGTCACGTTGGAAGGTAGGGTTTCAACATGAATTTTGGGGGGACACAACATTCAGTCCATAACAGAGTCAGAGATTTCTTTATTTTTCCATCTTAAAATGAGAGAGTGATCATTGTATTATTAATTTAGTTCTCCCTTTGGTTATTTTTCAAACTTATTTTTGGTTATTTTTCAAACATATTTAAACCTCTATTTTTACCCATCAGTTTTATATGTATTTTGATTCACTGCTCTGTAACTAAGAAAATAAACATATCTACAGTTCCTTCTCCTTTCTTTCTCTGTTTTTCTTTTCCTTCTCTATGTTGCCCTGCAGCATCTGCTAGTATTCCATTATTTGTATGACACTAAGATTTATGGCATTTATATTCTTCTCTGTAAGTGTAATGAAGTGTCTGTACTTTTTTTTTGGTCTGTAAGCTATTCTAAAAATGGAAAAATTAGAAATTGGTTTAAATTATTATGGACTGTGTAAATATTGTGAACTGTGTAGTAAAATAGTATTGGAGCCTCAGAGAAAGAAACATAATTCTATTATCACTAACTTTTGAAGGGGAGTGTTCCAAGTATCATGTCAAATGAATTATCTTTTTTATACTCTGAGAAAAAAAGTGTACTGTATTTTAGTTGCTTCACATTTCTTGTACAGTGCCCCCCACCCCCGGCTTTTAATTACCTTTTTTCTTTTCAATGTATACATTATATACATTACATAAAGATTATTTGTGATACACACAATATGTACATTCACCATAACTTTAAAACATTCATTTTCTTGACCATACTACTTTTTAATAAAATCTACTTTCTTCATGAAGATAACCTTTCTGGGGTCCAATGGGACTAGTTATTTTTTTTTCTTAATTCAGATATAACTGACATATAACATCATATTAGTTTCAGGTGTACAACGTAATGATTCGATATTTGTATATATTTCGAAATGATCATCACACTAAGTCTAGTTAACATATATTAGCACACATAGTTACAATTTTTTTCCTTGTGATAGAACTTTTAAGATCTAGTCTCTTAGCAACTTTAAAATATATGATACAATGTTATTAGCTATTGTCGCTATGCTGTACCTTACATCCCCAAGACTTATTTACTTTCTAACTGGAAGTCTGTACCTTTTGACCACCTTTACCCATTTTGCCCACTCCCCACCCCTTGCCTCTGGTAATCATCAATCCTCTGTATCTATGAGCTTGGTTTTTTTTGTTTTTGTTTATAGATTCCACATATAAGTGAGATCATACAGTACTTGTCTCTTTTTGTCTGTCTTATTACTTTTAGCATAATGCCCTCAAAGTTCATCCATATTGTTGCAAATGGCAAGGTTTTCTCTTTTGTGGCTCAGTAATATTCCATATGCATATATATGTACCACATTTTCTGTATCCGTTTTATTTGTCAGTGGACACTGCAGTTATTTCTCTTCAAATAATACTGCAGTGAACATGCGGATACAGATATCTTTTTGAGTTACTGTTTTCATTTTCTTTAGATAAATACTCAGAAGTGAAATTTCTGGATCATATAGTACTATTTTTAATTTTTTAAAAGTCAGCCACGGCTACAAACACCGTGTATAACACATTTGACCTGACAGATGGCATGTCTGATAATTCTTTGATTGAATGCCAGACATCATATATGAAAACTGTAGATATAAATTGAGGCCCTGGCTAACATTTTCTTCTTCCAGAGAAGATTTACCTGCCATTTAGCAGGCAGTTCGTGTAGGGACAGATCACTGTAAACCAGTCTGGGATGAGCTCATTTGAAGGTGGGTTTCAGTCTTTTGTGCATACTGCTCTATTTCCAACTGATCCATATACCTACAGTGTTATTCTTCCAGAGCCTTAACTGGAAGTCTGGGTTGTATACGAGGGTCCTTCCTCATTGGTGGGTACTGATCTCTATAATTTCTGTCACCCAGCCTGAGAAATTGCCAAAAGATCGGATTGGCTTCCCAGGTTCTTAGCTAACGCTCTTTGCTTTGGTCCTTCCCCTGTTGTACCTGAGCCATTTAAGATCAGCAAATTCATTGAAAGGAAATTTTTACTGTACCACCCTTCTCTTTGGGATCCTTGCCCTTCAAGTCCTGTCAATGATCTCAGCTTCTACCTTCATAAATTAAAAAGAAGAGCAAATGAAAATAAGCAGAATAAAGAAAGTAGTACACAAGAAAAACAAATCAATAAATTAGAAAACAGGAAAATAAAGTCAGTGCAACCAGAAACTGACTCTTTGAGGGAAAAAAGGATAATCTTCTACCCAGACTGATCAGAAAAACAAAAACAGCAATAAAATACAAGTTACTATTATCAGGAATGAGAGTATTAATGTAAACTATAGAGCTTATTCATATTAAAAATAATGAAAGAGTAAAAGATTAATACCAATCAGTTCAACAACTTAGGTGAAGTAGACAAATTCCTTGAAAAGCACAAACTACCAAAGCTCACTCAAGAAGAAATAGATAACTTGAATTATGCTTTATCTAGTAAAGAGATTGAATTTATGGTTTAAAACCATCCTACAAAGAAAACTCCAGGCCTAGATTGCTTCACTGGGGAACTTAACCAAACATTTAATAAAGAAATTATACGAATTCTATACAAACATTTCCAGAATACTGAAGAGGGTGATACTTCCTAACTCATTCTATGAGGTCAGCATTACCCTGATATTGAAACCATAAAATTATGTGGATAAATATAATATTAACATATTGACAACATAAAACATTTATAGTATTATCTTGAGCTGTTTAAAATATGTAGAAATAAAATTCATGACAATAATAGTACCAAGTACAAAAGGTAGGAAGAGAGGAAAGGAAATGAAAGTGTTCTATGGTCCTTGCATTGGTGAAAATACAAATCTGTGTTAGATTCTAGCAAATCAGGATGCATGTTGTAATCTCTAAGGTAACCATGAAAAGAACAGTAAGATAATGTATAATTAATTAGTTAATCAAAAGGGAAATGGAATGATAATTATTTGATTAATCTTTTTTTTAAATGAAAGAAGATAGAGCATAGAACAGATGAGACAAATAGAAAATAAATAGTAAGATGGTAGCTGTAAACCCTAATACATCAATTATTTATTTATTTATTTAGGCCACGTCATGCAGGGTGCAGGACCTTGGTTCCCCGACCGGGGATCAAATCCGTGCCCCCTGCAGTGGAAGCATGGAGTCTTAACCACTGGACCACCAGGGAAGTCCCAATAATCACTTTAAATAAAAGTACCTTGATTAAAAGGCAGAGAATACTCAGTCTGGATGAAACAAAAACAAAAGCTGTGGCGCTCAAGCAGGAGAGCATGCAGAAAGGAGCAGAGGATCCGTGCCTGCAGGTTTCAGAACAGGCTACCAAGTGTGTTTCTCAGAGTTGAGGGACTTGTCCTGAAATGTAAGACCTAAATCCTTGGTGCACAGTAACAAGGGGAGAATGGATAGGCTGGTGGCAGAGATTTCCTCAAGACAAAATTTGGTTTTTAGAAACAAAAGGACTAAATAAAGAATCGCACTTTTAAGTACCGCTGGCTCTCCAAGTGTAGTTCCAACATGGATGTTGAAGAATATCTTTGTGGATTTTTTTATATACAAATTTATTTATTTATATATTTATTGGCTGTGTTGGGTCTTCATTGCTGCACGCAGGCTTTCTCTAGTTGCGGTGAGCAGGGGCTACTCTTTGTTGTGGTGTCCAGGCTTCCTCATTACTGTGGCTTCTTTTGTTGCAGAGCACGGGCTCTAGGTGTGTGGGCTTCAGTAGCTGCGGCACATGGGCTCAATAGTTGTGGCTCACGGGCTCTAAAGCACAGGCTTAATAGTTGTGGCACACGGGTTTAGTTGCTCTGCGGCATGTGGGATCATCCTGGACCAGGGATCGAACTCGTGTCCCCTGCATTGGCAGGCGGCTTCTTAACCACTGCGCCGCCTAGGAAGCCCTCTTTGCTGATGTTAACGAGTAAGATGAAAGTGAAATAAGACATATGTTGGCATTTCACTCATTCATCAATTGACTGGCATATGTGTCATCTTTGCGAATTGGATAATAGTTTTTGAATATTAGAATAGTTTGGTTTGCTTTTTTGTTTTGGGTTTTTTTTTAATTTTTTGATTTTTGCTGTTTACAATGTAATGGCTACGGACATAACATTTGTAAGTTTCATCTGCATTATTTACATTTTCTCTATCACTTTCTTAGGTGTAGACCAAGATTCAGCAAACTACAACCCAAAAGCTGCATATGTAACTCTTTTAAATTATCCATTCAGATCTAAATATTACAATGTTTTGATGTGCATCAAAATACATGAATAAGTTCTCCTTTCTTTTTACCTTAAACTAAAAAGGTATTTTAGTTTTTTTTCATTTCTTCCATGTAATTGTATCCCAATGCAATATCATTATGTTTAAAAAATTTTTATTGAATTACTCTATCATATTTCTCTGCAACAAAAATCATATATGTTAACAAGACTTATGTGGTGATCATTTTGCAGTATATACAAATATCAAATCATTATGTTGTACACCCGAAACTAATATGTGAGTTATACCTCAATAAACATTTTTAAATGTGTTTTAACTTCCTATATCCTTAAACCTCCTAAATGTTAATAAAAGTTATCAGAAAGTTATCACAATGGTATTGGCGAGGCATTTCTGTGTTAGTTCATGTAATTTGAATAGTATGACATTTTCAGAATGAGACAGGCTTAGCGTCAATTCTATTCCTTGTTTTAGTCTTCTTAGATATCAGAGTTTAGAACCAATGTTAACATAAATAGCTAGATGGAGGCAAAAGGAGTTTTATTTTTAAAAATATCACCCAGGGCTTGGAAATTCCTTCAAGTTATATGCCAAAATCAAAAATTATAAGTGATCATCAAATATTATTTTTTATATTCTATCACTGATAACTCAATTAGATCCTCCTGCAATTTTGTTCAAACCCAGGAATTAGAAACCACCCAATTTGCAAAAAATTTTGTTTCCTAGTCTTTAAAGTCATTCTTTTTCTCAATTTCTTATAATTTTGCCGAAAAAAGCCTTTTCAAGACTAAAATTTCTATTGTTTATTCTTGTAATTTTTAGATAAATCTCATCTTTATGGCTTAAATTTGTTAAACAGATTTTTTTAATTGAAAATTGGAAATCCTTTGTGAATAAAGTATAACCATGCTGAATTTCAGTTTTCTAGAACATCCTAAAATGTCTTAAAATGGGAAGACAGATGGACAGAGTTGGATACCTGACAGTTCTTAGAGATAAGTTAGTAATTTATTTAATGATTGAAAAAGAGCATGTTTATAATTATGTGTTTGATATTATTAGAAGATCACATCAAAATCTGAGAAGGAGGAATTATCCCTAATTAAATAAAGTTGGTTTTACAAAGTTCAGGATATTATGTTCTAGTTTATGTTTTGGGAACATTTTATCCTACACCTGCACAGAGGTAGATTTTCTATTTTTTTTAATAGACTTTATTACTTAACTTCACAGCAAAATTGAGCAGAAGGTACAGAGAGTTCCCATATTTCCCCTGCTCTCACACATGCGTAAGGTCCTCCATTATCAGCATCCCCTACCAGAGTGGTACCTTTGTTACAGTTATTGAACCTACATGATTCATCATTATCACCCCAAGTCCATAGTTTACATTAGGGTGCACTCTTGGTGTTATATGTTTTGTAGGTTTGGACAAATGTGTAAGGACATGTATCCAGCATTATAGCATCGTACAGAGTAGTTTCTCAACTGCCCTAAAAGTCCTCTGTGATATGTCAGTTCATCTCTCCCTCTCCTCGAATCCCTGGCAACGACTGCTGTTTTTATTGTCCTCATAGTTTTACCTTTTCCACAGTGTGTTAGAGTTGGAAACACAGAGTGTGTAGCCTTTTTAGATTGGCTTCTTTCAGTTAGTAATATACATTTACGTTTACCCCATGTTTTTTTCTCACAGATGGCAAGTTTTTGTTTGTTTGTTTTGGGTGTTTTGTTTTGTTTTGTTTTGCCACGCCACTCAGCATGTGGGATCTTATTTTCCCAAACAGGGATCAAACCCACACTCCCTGCAGTGGAAGTGCAGAGTCTTAACCACTGGACCGCCAGGGAAGTCCCACCCCATGTCTTTTCATGGCCTCATAGCTCATTTCTGTTTCGTGCTGAATAGTGTACCATTGCCTGGATGTAGCGGTTTATTTATCAGTGCACCTACTGAAGGACCATTTGGTAGCTTCCAAATTTTGGCAGTTATGAATAAATCTGCTCTAAGTATCTATGTTCAGGTTTTTGTGTGGACATAAGTTTTCAACTTTTTTAGGTAAAGACTAAGGAGCAAGATTGCTGTATTTCATGGAAGGAGTGTGTTTAGTTTTGTAAGAAACCACAAAACTGAACTAAATATCTTCCAAAGTGCCACGACATTTTGTATTTCCATTAGCAGTAAATGAGAGTTCCTGTTGCCAGCATTTGGTACTGTTAGTGTCCTGGCCAGCACTTTGTGTTGCTAGTGTTCTGGATTTCGGCCCTTCTAAGAGGTGTGTAGTGGTATTTCACTGTTGTTTTAATCTGCATTTCCCTAATGGCATATTATGTGGAGCATCTCTTCATGTGCTTATTTGCTATCTGTATATCCTCTTTGGTAAAGTGTCTGTTAAGGTCTTTGGCCCATTTTTTAATGGGTTGTTGCTTTCTTGTTGAGTTTTAAGTGTTCTTCATTTATGGATGGCCATCCTTTATCAGATATGTCTTGCAAATATTTCTCCCTGTATGATTTGTCTTTTCATTCTCTTGTCTGTTTTTAACAATGCAATTTAAACTACTTTGTGGAAAGTAATAGCAAAAGAAAGTATTAGACCATCAGTAAGTAGGGGACTTATAAGAAATGTATTAATCATTGTTGCTGTATGTGTTATTTACAGTAGAATCTATAACATTCCTATTGTAATTGGAATATAAAAATTAAATATAAAATGTATATTTTTATGTAATATAAATCTAATATCTATGTGGTGAAAAAGAATAATTGATCAGCAGGTAGTTGACTAGTAACAATGAGAAGGAGACATATGCCTAAATGAAAAATAAATATTAGTTCATAGCATCCCACCATCTTTTGGCAAAATTAATGAAAATGTTTCCCCTAGCAGTCTGCATAAGTGTTCAAGAAAATATAAAACCCTGACTTGGATATATATATTTCATTTCCAGATGTAACATTAATCTGGAAGCACTGGAAATTAATGTAGAGTGCTTCACTTCCTCCTCCCCAAATCACGCAGAAATGCACCTGAGATGGACCAAGGCATGATCCACACCTTGAATGTGAATACTCTCCCAATTCCATCACCAAGAATGGCGGAAATTCAGAAAGAGCAATTTGTGGCAGGTTGATAACATCATTTAAAAATCAATGTTAATACTAAAATTCTCAGGATAATGAGTGTAGATAAGATAGCTAAGAGCCAGAGCTTTTCTTTTTTTTTTTTTTATTGGAATATAATTGCATTACACTCTTGTACCAGTTTTTGAGGTACGCCAAGGTCAATCATCTGTTTTTATACACATATCCCAGAGGTTTTCATAAATTTGTCCCTTGTGTGCTCTCACAAGCCTCTTCCTTAGAAGCAATACATTCTTGACAATAGTTACGGAGTAGAAGAGGTGAAATTAGTAAACAAAAATTGTCATTTCTCTTGCTGCTTCATGCTACAGTGAATTCAGAAGATGCCAATTCAGGCAAAATACTCAGTTTCTAATGTCTTGCTTCAAGCTTAACATAAATGTATACAAAAGAAGGAAAGACATGAAGCCCTATTGAGGGTTTATGATACCTTGACTGAAGGAGATTTCACCAACATCAGTGATGTTGAGTGATTGTGAAAGGGGTGATGGGAAAAGAAAAAACTCACAAAATACCTCCTCAGGTATATTTTCTGGCAGATCAATTTATTTTTTGCAAGGAGTATATATGGAAATTGATAATATGGAAATTGATGCTGTTGAAACTATATATGCTTGCATATTCCTTAGGAAGTCTTTGCCCAGGGGTATACATTCTTCATTTAAGACTAACAGAGAGAGTAGAAATGAGAAAAGATTGCAAAATGAAATGAAAACAAAGGAATGAGTAGAGGCTTAGAGGAGAAATAATAGTTATGGTAGGCAAGCCAAGGAGTTCAATGTAGGGTCTTCAAAGAAGGCAACAGAAATCATGGACAGTTACAATTTGTATGGATATGCAAAAGACCCCGAATAGCCAAAGCAATCTTGAGAAGGAAAGACAGAGTTGGTGGAATCAGGCTTCTTGACTTCAAACTATACACAAGGCTACAGTGATCAAGACAGTATAGTACTGGCACAAAAACTGAAATATAGATCAATGGAACAGGATAGAAAGCCCAGAGATAAACTACGGTCAACTAATCTATGACAAAGGAGGCAAGGATATATGATGGAGAAAAGGCAGCCTCTTCAATAAGTGGTGCTGGGAAAACTGGACAGCTACATGGAAAAGAATGAAATTAGAACACTCCCTAACACCATACACAAAAATAAACTCAAAATGGATTAAAGACCTAAATGTAAGGCGAGACACTATAAAACTCTTAGAGGAAAACATAGGAAGAACACTCTTCAACATACATCACAGCAACATCTTTTTTGATCCATCCCCCAGAGTAATGGAAATAAAAACAAAAATAAATAAGTGGGACCTAATGAAACTTCAAAGCTTCTACACAGTGAAGGAAACTATAAGCAAGATGAAAAGACAACCCTCAGAATGGGAGAAAATATTTGTAAACGAATCCACAGACAAAGGATTAATCTCCAAAATATATAAACAGTTCATCCAGCTCAATATCAAAAAAACAAACAACCCAATCCAAAAATGGGCAGAAGACCTAAATAGGCATTTCTCCAAAGAAGACATACAGATGGCCAAGAGGCACATGAAAAGCTGCTCAACATCACTAATTATTAGAGAAATGCAAATCAAAATGACAATGAGGTATCACCTCACACCAGTTAGAATAGGCATCATCAGAAAATCTACAAACAGTAAATGCTGGAGTGGGTATGGAGAAAAGGGAATGCTCTTGCACTGTTGGTGGGAATGTAAATTGATACAGCCACTATGGAGAACAGTATGGAGGTTCCTTGCAAAACTAAAAATAGAACTACCATATGACCCAGCAATCCCACTACTGGGCTATACCCAGAGAACACCATAATGCAAAAAGACACATTCACTCCAGTGTTCACTGCAGCACTATGTACAATAACCAGGACATGGAAGCAACCTAAATGTCCATCAAGAGATGAATGGATAAAAAAGAAGTGGTACATATATACAACGGAATATTACTCAGCTGTAAAAAGCAATGAAACTGAGACATCTGTAGAGTCATGGATGGACCTAGAGACTGTCATACAGAGTGAAGTGAGTCAGAAAGAGAAAAATAAATATCATATATTAACACATATATGCGTAATATAGACAAATGGTACACATCAACTGGTTTGCAAGGCAGAAATAGAGACACAGATGTAGAGAACAAACATATGGACACCAAGTGGGGAAAGCAGGGAGGGTTGAGGGGGGAATGAATTGGGACGTTGAGATTGCCATATATGCATTACTAATAAGAAAAAAAATACCAAATTGTACACTCTAAATATATGCAGTTTATTGTCTGTTAACTGTATCTCAATAAAAGTTCTTAAAAAAAAAAAAAGAAAGAAAGAATGGACAGGACAAATGTTTAAAGATATACTTTAAGAAAACTTTCCTGAACTAAAATAAGTGTATGAATCTTTATATGGAAATGGAACATCCTGGAAAAACTGAGCCAGAACAGTTGAACTAGAGATATAGTGTTGCAAAATTACTGAACCTCAAAGAATTCTTTGGCAAAGCAAGAAAAAAAAAAATTGAGTAACTGATGGAAGTGAAATCAGACAAGCCTCAGAGTGATTAAAAGGCAGTATGAATATACTTTTCTTTTCTCAAGAATTTTATTCCCAGCCAAACTATTATCCCATTACTATACTAAAGCAACCAGCAAACTGTTTTCAATATACAAGAACATGGTGGAGGGGATTATTGTTTCGTTGTCCTCTTTGATTGAATAAGAGCATGCACTTTAGTTACCTAAGAGAAAACTGGCAAAACTGCAATAAAATAATCTGGTGGTAAGCACTGAAGCTAAAACTAAAACAAATGTGGGTTTTTTGATTACAGAGGAGAATATAAATATTCTAAAATAAAGATATTGTAAGAAATAAAGTTGGGAGGAGAAGGGATAAAGACACAGATGTTAGTGTAAGTATAACAAAATCTTTACAAGCTGGGAAATCAATAGATATTATTTAATAATAGAGGTATAAGTGTCTTTTTAATAATATTTTAAAATAAACTTTTTTAGGGAAGTAAAACATGTAGAAAAATACAGAAATTTTAAGTATACTCGTATATACTGTTGAATTTTCACAAAGTGAATATATAATATGTTCATATGAAAAGTACCCAGATCAAGAAGTAGAACATTACTAGCACTCAGAAGCCTCTTCTTGCCTCCCTACAGTCACTCAAGGGCAACCACTATACTAATTTCTAACTATTTTAGTTTTGTCTGTTGTTATTATGTTATTGATTCATATAGTACTATCGTGTCTGATTTCTTTTGCTTAATATTATGTTTTCAAGATTAATTCATGTTGTTACATCCAACAGTAGTTCATTTATTATCATACATGTACAGTACTTGAGTATATGAGCATATCACAATTTTTTTATCCATTCTACCTTTGATAGACATTTGGGTAGGTTTTAGTAAGAGACTATTACGAATAATTTTGCTATGAACATTCTTGTACTTGTCTTTTTGGTAAACATAAGCCTCCTTTTCTGTTGGAAATACTTATTTAAGGGGAAAATAAAATGTATTAATTTAATATTTGCAAAAATATTATCCCTGTCATATAAACTGTAAACTCTGACTATTGATTTAACCAAAAATTAAAACAGAACTATAAAAAGAAAATGGGAGTTGGGACTCCCCTGGTGGTGCAGCAGTTAAGAATCCGTCGACCAATGCAAGGGACATGGGTTCGATCCCTGGTCCGGGAAGATCCCACATGCTGTGGAGCAACTAAGCCCATGTGCCACAACTACTGAGCCTGTGCTCTAGAGCCTTCGAGCCACAACTACTGAAGCCCATGTGCCTAGAGCCCATGCTCTGCAACAAGAGAAGCCACGGCAATGAGAAGCCTGCACACTGCAATGAAGAGTGGTCCCAGCTCACCACAACTAGAGAAAGCCAGTGTGCAGCAGTGAAGACCCAAGGCAGCCAAAAATAAATAAATAATAAATAAATAAATCTTTAAAAAAAAGAAAGAAAGAAAATGGGAGCGAGGAAGTGAATAGATTTGAGAGAGATAGTTTAAGCTACCTAATGACAGGAAATCAGTAGATAATGTCTAATATTGATAAATGAAGAAAGTATTATAAAAACATAAGCTTTACTATAATATGTACCATTTATAATATACAAAACCAAATTTAGATACTTTCCTATACAAAAACAAAATTTCTTTAAAATAATTTTTGTAAGGAAAATTTACATGTCCATCAACTTTTTGACTTAGAATATTGAAATATTAGGATATTGTTTAAAAATATGGAGATACTGTCAAAAGAAAATGCTAACATAATTAAAAGTAGTTATCTCAGAGGGATGGGGAGAACTTATTTTGTTGTAAGTCTTGTGATACCATCCAACTTTTCTCTAAGCCTCCTGTAATATTTGATTTGTTACCATGTGCATATATTATTTTAGTAAAATCAAGGGTTTTGTTTAGTTAGTTTTGCTCTGCCCAAGGACAGCCAGCAATAATTTAACTTGACATAGAAGTGGTTGTGAATCATATGAACATCTCTGACCAAACTCAAAGTAAACATACACCAACTCAACTTCCCTTTAGCCAGATCCTAAAAATGCCCTCCACCACTCAGAGGCCACCGAGCACTAGGTGAATGAGTCCCAGAGGAAAGTCAGAATAAAAAGAGACAGTGATTTATAACTATAGTACAAGATCTTACTTCTGAAAATTTTACAAAAATATGTGACCATATACGCACAATGTCAGGGTCCTGGAAGGAGAGGTGCAAGTGTGGGCCAAAAGCTGAGGCTTCATGATAGATCTGTTGCTAGGAGCCAAGACAGGACAGTAAACTCGAAGATCGAGATCCAAGTTCATTTCTGCCTGTTAGGAATTATGGGATGGCAAGTACTTAACTTCTCTGTGCCTCAGTTTCCCATCCTGTGAAGTGGTGATAATAAAGCCTCACGGTGTTGTACGAGAGGCTGATGAGATAATGATAACGTCATCTTAATGAAATAGCAGCTGGCTTCAAAGTCAAAAGCAGCTGTCCCAAATCCTACAGAGACCCCTGGGATCCTCACATCAGTAGTACAGTATGAATTTAGAAACCTCTGGTTATCGGTGGAGTGTATCCTTAAGTAGCTCTGAAAAAATTATTTTGAGGGGAAATATAAAATTCCAAATTATAGCAATTGTTTTCCATCTTTGATAGACATTCAGAGCCACTCAGATTGCTGAGAAATTGTGTTGCAAAATCAGACCTAATGAGGAAATCCTGTTCTAGAATGTCCCCAAAAATCTCAGCAAAAGGAACAAGTTCTGACCAGGATCTTTCTCTTCCTCCTGTTATCTCCAGGAAGAAGATGGCAGAGTTGGCCTATCCATAACTGGCCTCTTAGAACAGGATGTTAATTAGCAATGCTATATAAAATTCAGATGTAGGAAAGGGTAAAAAGTAGAGATTCTCCACCTTCCATTTGGAATCCCTACAGCAGTTTTACCTGGTCCAGATCATTCCACTTACCAATGTGTTATAAACTATTTTGTTCTGTTATCTCTTTCATGCTTAGGGCTCTTTAATTCAGGGTATGGATTTTACCTTTTTCATTAACTCAAGTTAACAATATTTATTGAGTCCGTGCTAGACACAGAATTTTGTGACTGTGCTAGGCAAAGGAGCAAGAAAGATGATTAATACATTTTCCTATTCTGAAGGAGCTTAAAGCCTAGTTGCTGAGCTAGGAGTGTACCCTACAGATATACCTGCAAGACTTCACCGAGTTGTGTTACAAGGATGTTCATTGCAGCATTATTTGTAATAGGAAAAAAAAAAAAGTAGGGTATGGAGACAACCTAAATGTCCATCAGTACAGGACTAGGTAAATTACAGTTCACCTTACAGTGTAACACGCCATCAGCCTTTCTTCACCTGGGTCCTCAATTCATGACATACCTTGTGGCCTTGGGGCCTCAAGTGAGAAAAGCAAGATGGACAGCAAAGTGCATAGTTAATCCCTTTTGTGTAAACAAAAAGATACCTATCCAGTTGTTTATCTGTGCAGAATGTTAGGTGAGCAAAGGCTGGCTGGCTGCTGGGTGCAGCCTGGAGCTCTGGAATGTGCGACAGGAATGGCCTCAGTTACTAGAGTCCAGCCCATGGGGATATAGGCCAAAGAGGCGGGTCCTCTGTCCTTAGTGCAAGCCAGGCCTGGCCTGTTTTTCTTGCCTCAGGCCCTTTCCCATCTCTTAGATGGGGCTCACTAATTTGTCAGGTTAAGGGTGGATTTAATGTAGGTTCCACGGGAATGAAATCAGTAGGAAAGTAAACCTGAAGGAATTTCCAATTGGTCCTGACTCCTACTCCACCCGGCCGCTGCCCCACCAGCCTTTCTCTGGGACTGTTTCAGGCCTTTCCTGTGCATTTACAAATGAAACCAGGCTCTGGGCACGCTTCCGAGGTGGTGCCCGGAGCCTCGCACACTTGGGCCAGAGATTGATACGGTGTGTGCGCGCCTGGGCCCATACAACTCTTTTGATCTATTTCCGAAGGCAGCTTTTGGTCTCCTGCTTCAAGTGATTGATTAAGTTAGGATCTCTTTTAAGAACTCTCTCCACTCCTGCCTCCTCACCAGCTCACAGTGCGCCCTGCCAAATTTTCCCCTCCTTTTATGCTGCAGATTGCTCTGTTCCAAGCGACTAAATGGAAACTGTGTTCTTAATAGGCAATCCGTTACCTAGTTCTTTATATGCCATCAGTTACCTTGCAATTCCTGTTTTGCATTTAGTGTGATAGGGCGCCCTCTTATCACATCATCAGTCATGTTTCTAGCAAGGTTTTGGCCTGTCATTAGGGAGTAGCTTTGCTTCAGAGCTTTCCTTCCTCTGTGCATCCCCTTGCCTTCCCCTTCCCTGTGCCCCCACCCCCACCCCCACCCCCAGCCCATTTTGGTGTGAGAATCATTGGGGAATCAGCATGATAGCATTTGTTTTAAAACAAGCCAGCGCACATGTTTGTAGACTCTTAAAGACCATGGAATGTTAACAGATTCATGTGATGTTCTTTAGGTGCCAGCTGGAGAGGGGACCTTGATTCAGTGTGTCCTGATGGCATGGCGATCCAAGGTGTTTCAAAAAGCTTTCTGGTCATGCAGACCTAATTTCAACTCCTGCCTCCAAGCACAGTGTTTGCTTTAAAAAAAAAAAAAAATGGAATTATATCTTCCATCTTGTGTGAGTGGTGAGGGAGACTGAAGTGAACAAGTGAAAGTACAGGCACATTCCCCTGTTCATCTCTACGACCTTATTCTACCACCCAAAGCTTGCATTATCTTTTCCAAAGTGGCCCATCCTGTAAGCGAGACTGGCCCTGAGTGAAATGTCCAATCTGGAGCTCTTTCATCCTTTTCTGTGGCCCTCAAAAATCCTGGCGCCCCCCCCCCCCCACACACACACACTTTATACCCAAGCCTTTCCTCAGTCTCCCTGGACCTTTGGTGATATCTTGCTCAGATGTTCCAGTCTGGTCTTAGCTCTGCTTTGAGAAATGAAAGCCGGGATGAAAGTGGTAATTGTTCAGAGCTCTTGGACCAGTGTTTTTCCCTCACAAAGAAACCCAATTTTTTAAAAAAAGTTGCTCCATGAGAGTTATGTGTACATGATAATAAGGACAATAAGATTGTATTAGCTTATTGCTTACTTATTTATCCATTCCCTATTTTACTCATGCAACAAATATTCATTGAGTGCCTTTAATGTGCCAACTACAATTCAGGCACAGGGAATGACGGTGAACGAGAGCTGCAAAATCCCTACCCTCATGGGTCTTGTATGGGGAAGAGGTCAACAACAACAACAACAAAATACACAGTTTGAAACTATGTTAAAGTGAAGACTAATGAAGCAGGAAGGGTGATGAAGAGTGACAAGGATGTGAGGGTAAGGGATTGTAGAACAGGACAGATGTTCTTTGGAAGGTGACACTTGAGTGGAAGCTAGGGTGAGTTGGGGCAGGGAACTGTACAAAGATCCTGGAGCAGAGCACCAAGGAGGTGGAAAGATCCTGGGGCAGGAAACAGGATGATGGGTTCAAGGAAGACCCAACAGCCCATGTGTCTGGAGCCCAGTATGCAGGAAGGTCTGAGTAGGAAATGAGACCACATCAGATAAGGGTTTTGGATCTTATTTTAAGTATAAGGGAAAGCCAGGAGAGGGTTTGAGGTAGTGGGCTGACATGGTTTGATTTATGATTTTAAAACATTGCCGTGACTGCTGTGTGGAGAACAGAGAGTAGGGAACAAGATGGCAGCAAGACCAGCTGGAAGGCTGCGGCAGTCTGGCCAGAGATGTTGGCTGGCTTTGTGTACTGTTCCAGGAGGTCAAGGTGTGAGAAGTCATCAAACTCAGGATCTCTTTTGAAGATAAAGCCAACAGGCCTTGCTGAGGGATTGCATGTCAGGTATGAGGGAAAACGAGAACTCAAAAATGACCCCTAGGTTTTGGGTCCGAGCAGCTGGGTAAATGGTCATGCTATTTACTGAGAAGGGGCGAGGTGGGGGCAGATTTGGTTTGGGACAGGAATCTAGAGATGTGTTTTGGACATGGGAACTTTGGGGTACTTATCAGACATCTGAGTATCTGGAGCCCAGGAAGAGGTTGAGTCTGGAGATGTAATTACAGGCATCCTCAGCACATTGATGATATTAGGGCCATGGAAGTGGACAGAGTTACTCAGAGAGTGAGTGTAGATGGAAAAGAGAAGAGGTCCAAGGACTGAGCATGGGGCACTCCAACACTCATAAATTTGGAAGAGGGGGAAGAGCTAGCCCTGAGCTCACCACCCTGGTCTAGCAGTTTTGTGGGAGTCTCCATCCAGTTTCCTGGGCCTCCCAGTCCAGAACTAAGCCTTGCATGCTGATGACTGAGACTCCTGTCCCATAGTGACCTTGGGTATCTCATGGATTTAGCTCTGGCCCAGGTCCTGGTGGCCTCTTCTAGGCAGGAGCCTGAGGTCTCAAGCAGCTGTTTGGCCTCCTTTGCAAGCAGGGAGCCTGCCTCCGGACTGAGAACCAGCAAACCAATGGTTTCAGCCCACTTGCGGTACTCGTTCCATTTTTGCGTCTGAACCACAGAGTTGATTCTTTTGTTTTAGAGAGAGGATATGACTATGCTGTGACTTTTTAATTTTATCTGTCATGCCATGTGTCTGGGGACTATGGGGCAGACCATCTATGAGGCAAGGGACATTGCGTTTTGACTGGGGCACCAACATTTTGATTTTCAAGAGCTTATTTCCTCCGTGGTTCAGCCTCACCCTTTGAATCTCTCCAGCAGCTGGTTATCCCTGAGTCACTCACTTACTTAATGTCTATTGACAGATAACTATGAACAGTTGCAAAATACAGAATAAGATATGGTCCCTGCTCTCCAGGAGCTTGAAATCAAGCCAGGCAGTGGAAAGTCACAAATATCACATGAGACATGACATCGGGGTGTGCATTCTCCTGCGGATCTGCTCTGGCACAGGGCTGAGCGCACTGGAGATTCTCAGCACACGTGAAAGGAACAAGCCCACTGATCGTTGTCCAGAGGCGCCTACCAATCACACACACCACTGGAGTCGGGGAGGAGGAGATGGCAAGGCTGGTGTGGTCGGAGAAAGTGGAGGGAGACGAAGTTGGAAGCCGTGAGGTGAGGGATGGGCTTTAAAGAGGGGCGGGTTTGGGCCAGTGAAGGACAGAAGGGAAGTATCACAGGCGAGGAAAGAAGGTGAACGAAAGACTGAGTCCTCCTCAGGGGGTGATGAGATCAACCTGGGAGGCAGGGTGAGTGCATTTGGGGAGTAGCGGGTACCACTGTGGTGGTCCTTAAAGCCACCTAGAGGGAAGTCCTAGAGGGAGGACCGTGCCTGCCACTGCTTTGCTCTACTGAGGATTGTTATTCATAAGGAAAAGAAATTCTGATTTCCTTCAAGTTGGAGCGAGAAGAGGTCCCATATCTGAGGGGCCTTGGAGGGGCATCAGATTAGAAAAGAGAAACAGAGGTGGGGAAGACACTCTGCCATCCCCGGGGGCCACATCCAGTACCCGGGAAGCTTGCTGGTGTGAGCCAAGCCCGGTGTCCCTGTGGCCTAAGCTGGCAGCTTCTCCAAAGCAAAGCAAGCGGCCAAGGCAGCTGCCTCCGTATGCTGTACAAGCAGGCATTAAACTTTCGCTAGTATTGTTAACAGCAAATAGCCCCTTACTTTGGCAGAAAGCACTACACTACAGCTTAGAAAGTGCTTCCACTCACATTCTATCACTTAATTCTCACAACTCTGCTGTAGGTATTTGCATTCCTACCTAACAGAAGGAGATGACATTTTCAGCGTGGCCCTGGCCTGCTAATTCTCAAGGCAGTGCACCCGGAGCATTAGTGCACCGCTGGGGTGATTTGGGCCATCCAGGCAGCAACAGCGGCAAGCCCTGCTCTTATTAGCCTCTCAGGGTAGGAGACACAGCAGTGAGGGAGGGAGGTGTGAGCAACTCCAGGGCTGGGGCCCAAGTGGAACGTAGAGGGAAGGGGAATTGATGTGTTTCTAAGGTTTCCGCACAAAACCCCTCCAAGTCTCTCAGTGCACCGGCTGTGTTCCTATCGCGCAAGACTAGAGGGAGTCAAGCTCTGTCCTCCAGACCTCGGCCCCTGAGCCTAGCAGGCTGCCGATGTGTCGAGGGGCAGCCACAGATGCCCACGGTGCCCAGTGGAAGATGGCGCCAAGGCTAGTCTTGGCCACAGAGCAGAGCAGGGACCTAGACATTGAGAGGAAATTGCACTTTGATAGCTAATAAACCCTTCTGGGTGCTGTAGGAGTCTTGGCTCCAAATTGTTTTCTTTCCTACCTCACAAGAACAAAATTCCAATTTAAAACAAATGCTCAGTTTACCAAACAAAAAAGGAAAACAGTAGATGATAAGAAAAAACAAGAGCGTGCTCTGAGCCATCTTTGTTCTATTATCATTATATTTTGTCTTTCAAACGAAGCATCTTTACATGCAAATCCATTTTTGTGTATTTTGACTGATTGCTGGCAGGATAGACATAAATATTTCTGGAAATGGACATGGCATAAACATATCATTAGCCAGCCTGCAACTTTGTGTGTGTGTCTGTGTGGTTTGAAAAGATGTTTATGGCGAGTTCAGTCAACAGACCCTCCTCAACTTCCTCTGATCAAGAGTCTTTAACGGCTTGGGAACATCAGGCCTGGAGAGGATAGACAGGAAGGGTTCTGGGAGCTTGAGGAACATTCCAGATTTTAAGCATTAATTAAGTTGGAAACCCACCATCTGCACACTTGCTCATAACCCTTGTGATAATCTTTCATAATTTTTAAATGTATGAAGCATGTTTAGTTGTCCCCCATGACGCCGATGTTGCTTTAGAAGTTCCAGCTGTTGCAAAGCTCTTTTTAATGACATTACCCAGCACCTCAGCCACTGCGAGGGGGAAGGCGTTTGTGACCTCAAACTCTAGCAGAGCCCAGGCCTGTAAAATACATGTAAAGAAACGATTGCAACTTTTTCTTTTTCCTTTTTAAAAATCAGACCTAGTCACGGTGAGCCCCTTCTCCAGCAGGGGAGGACTGAGCGTGAAGACGTTAGCAGCCCAGTCGAGATAGCAGGGTTTTCACGTCTGGGATATATTGCTTTGTGTAGCAAGGCGCCCCAGCAGGCTTCCAATTGTGGTCTCTCTGCAGACCCTCCCAGCTGCACAGGCTGATTGACAGACTGTGGGCAGATGCGGTGCCAGACTCTAATAAAGAGAGGGCCTTGGGAAAATATAAGGCAATTATTGATGGGCAGCAATCCACTAATCAGACAATTTCAAAATTAATCCCATATTCCCTTACTGTATTAGCTTTCTTTCTTGTTTGTATTTATATAGCAAATTCATGACTTCAGTGAAAATTCTTCCCTCCAGCCCAATTATATCTCTCTGAGGGCATTAAATTAAAAAACAAGAGATATTGAAAGTGGCTTGCAATTAGTTTCTTTAGTTAAAGATGCTGCATGCACTTAGCAACGGGTGGGGCTCAGAGCAGGATGTATAATAGTCCAAGGAAACACACGAGTGCTCCCCTCTCCTCTTGACAGGGTGACGACTGGTAAGAATAATGTGTCTGGCTTTATTCTGGACCAGTGATAATGGGTTAAATAATTGTGATTTGATTTTGGAGCCGATTGGATTTGCATAAAGTCCTACTCAAATGTCTGAACAGACTCCAAACATCTCAGTATACTCCACCCTTCTTCTTTTGCCACGGCCCATCCTGGTGGCCTCCTCTGACTTTCCTGTGCCTCATTAAGAATGTGGATTTTTTACAATAAAGTCATTCAGGGAAAACCCAGCCAGTTTCTATTACAGGTTTCACATGCAGGATTACCTTCCGAGTAGTGATATGAAACTTGTAGTGATATGAAATGTACGTGGTTTCAAATATTTTGCCAGTTACTATGATAGAATTCTATCTCTCTATTACTATTTCCACCCTCATTTTATCTCTTTTCTCCACCCCACGCCCCAGTTTTTTGTTTTTGTTTTTGTTTTTTACCTAAAACAGATGGAATTCTCCTTTTGTTCATTGTAAAAATTGTTTCTGCAGAATGCTTTCTGATTGCCTAGCTTTACCACATAAGCTGAGAGAAGTCAAGGATCAGTATGATTTGGGGGATTTAAACAGCCAGAGCCTGGTGCTGGGAGTCTGAAGATTGCTCTCCGTGGACCCGTGCAAGCTCAGCTGTGCTGCACTCTGCTCTGGGGATCCCGTCCTTCGGCAGGAGGCGTTGAAGCACCTTCGGTCCTACAGCATCAAGTACCGTTTGATGCTCTTCCCATCCTACCCTGGCCCCAGATCTAGCAAGCAACCTTGTGGCTAGTTCGGAGATGCCACCACCCTCCTCGCCTGTGCCTGAAGTGACATTGGCAAACAATTATGAAACCCTTTTCTGGAAGCAGTCTTGGAATCTTGTCTGAGACTCGAGATGAATCAGCTGTCAGGTATCTAATCATCTGGGTCAAGAAGAGAAGGCTGGATGGGAAGCTGAGAAGAGGACGTGAGGAGGGCTTTCCATTCCCAGGTTGCTGGGATGGGGGGCGAGAGAAAAGCAGGGAGGGAAAACCAAGGAATGGAATGGAGACTATGCAGAGCATGTGGAGGGAATCCTGAGGAGCCCAGCCTGTCTGGAGCAGAAAGGGCAGAGATGAGGCTGGACAAGCAGAAGAGAACCAGAATCTCGTTCAACATGGTGCCCCAGGGCTCACTACCAATGAGTCAGAGCTGGCATGCCACCTGGCCAAGACCAAGCCCTTCACCCAGACCCAAGTCTGGGGCTCAGTTCTCTCTGCCTGTGTCCTGATGGCCTTCACAGAATACCAGTCTCCTTGAGACTAGGGCCCTGGGCCTGACGCTTGGCCACTTGCTGCAGAATTTCCCTAGTGCTGATCGTCTGCCTGGCTCTTGGGGTATCGCTTGTTCCTGAATGTCATCCCTAGATCTGTGAGGGCATCTTCCTTGAGACCCTCACTGCTGGACTGACTCCTTGATGGCTACTGTTATTTGTTTCCATGCCCTTTAGACGTCACATTCTGCCCTTGTACTTGACTTCCTCCCAGAACCTGCTATGCCCCAGCTGATGGGTCTGGTTCCAGGCCCCACTTCTGCTGTCACCCATACATGGCCTTGCCCCGAGACGTCACACTTGCTGGGTGAAGAAGGAGATAAAGCCATGCCTACTGTAGATTTTGATGCAGTGCTGACCCATGGGAGGGAAATTCAGAAGTACCTCAGAAGAAATGCAGAATACGAATTTTTTCTTCTCTAAAAAGTGAATTGTAAGAAAAGAAAAAAAAGAGCAAACCAGCCAGGACTTAGAGCTCCAAATCAGTGTCATATAAGAAATACAAAGAAGAGAAGACTCTTCAAATAGGTGTTGAGGGTAGAACAGACGGATTAAAATATGGAAGGGCCGTCGTGTGGAAGGGTGAGCAAATGTGTCTCTGAATGGCCCTGAGAGGTGGAATGAGGTCAGTGAGAGGAGCCCACAGGCAGGCAGGTTTTGACTTTGCCCAAGGAAATAGTTTCTAAAAGTCAGACATTTCTACAACTACAGCGGGTTATCTAACAGACAGTGACAGCCCTGTCACTGTGGGTGTCCAGGCAGAGGTTGGACAACAGTTTAGCAGGGATGTGACTTTGGAACTTCAGCGTCACGTGGAAGTGGCAACAAGTTCAAGGTCACCTTCAGTCTTAAGAAGAAATGATTTGTTGTGACTACAGAAAAAAGGGACAAGGCCATTCTCTTCGCACCTACAGAATCTGACAGGTTCTGAAGGGAGTCCGTGTCTATTCCAATGAGGTACTTGGGGGTCGAATGAAGAAGCGGGCATGGGGATCTTGTGACCTTTCTCCAGCATCTGATAGCTAGAAGTTTTGTTCAAAAGTTTTTTTCTCCATTAGTTCTAGTTCTCCCGAAGAAACCTTTACCTTGGTTACTGAAGCCTTTCTTGCCACCCGCAGAAGCTCCATCTGAGGCCCATGAACAGGTGCTTTTTAATGGCTTTTCTATATGGACAGTTTACACCATGGAGACTTATAAACTCTCATGTCAGGCCCCTACTTGAGAAGTTCCAGAGCTCCCTACCACCTCCTGGGGTGGCCTCCTCCTTATCCTGGTGGCCACGGCCCTATCCAGTTCCCCTCTGCTGGTCCTGCCTCATCTCTGCCCTGGTTGCTCCAGGCAGGCTCGGCTCCTCAGGAGTCCCTCCGCGTACTCGCACATTCTCCACTCTAGTCCTTGGTTTCCCCTTCTTCCCTTTCGCTCACTCCCCATCCCAATAGTGTGGAATGGAAAGCCCTCCTCACTCTTCTCAGGTCCTTCACATCTGTCCTTTTCTTCCTGACCTGCTGATTGGATGCTCCCAACAGCTGACTCACCTCTGCACCTAAACGCCTCTGAACTTCAAGAGAAGCCTTCTTCTAAATGGAGTGGGGCTTACATGGGGCAGGGTGGAGACAGAAATAACTGAAAACAGGGACTTCCTCACCGCCCCTGCTGGCTTGAGATAGTCAATATTAGAATTAGCAGGACATTTGGGGAGCACCTGGCAGCTGGATATAAATGAGAAACTCTCTGCCTGGGTGGAATGGCAATCGGGTGACCTGTTTCACATGTCCTGTGTGAGGCTCTCTGACCTGTGGAGTATGCACTGTGGGGGTCCGGAACAGATAGGGTCAGGAAGGCTGCCCATGTAGATGAGACAGAGGGCTGAAGTCGTAGGTAATCCCAACTGTAGGGAAGCGGCTCGCTGTTGGGAAGATCTGAGATCACTGTTGGTCAATTTGTGTTTCATCGGCAGGGAAAATAGAGGGTGTTGGAGTTTGAAGGCTTGAGTTCTAGTTCCGACTTTTCTACTTATTATTCATCTGTGCCAAGTTGCTTCACATTTCTGATTTCAGTTTCCACGTTTGTGTAATAGTGATAATAATACCTGTTTTCATGGCTGGCATAAGGATTAAATTGGAAGGTGATTTGCAAATTGTAAAGTGTTAGTAAAAATTTTCTACTATAGAGGCTTCACGTTGAAAACAATCATTGCGGATGTGTTGGAAGTGAGACCACTGGGGGCCCAATACAGTCTATTTTATTTTATTTTTTTGGTGAGATGTAGTTCACATCATATGACATTCACTACTTTAAATGGTACAATTCATTGGTCTTTAGTATATACTGTGATGTGCAACCATCGTCATTAATTGCAGAACGTTCCCATCACCCCATAAAGAAACCCTGTACCCATTAGCAGTCCCTCCCTATACCCCTCAGCTGTGTGGGGGGAGGTGGAGGTAGGTAACCATAGCAACCACTAATCTACTTTTTATCTCTATAGAGTTCCCTATTCTGGATATTTCATATAAACGCAATTATACAATATACAGCCTTTTGTATCTGGCTTTTTTCACTTAGCATAATGTTTTTAAGGTTCATGTTGTAGCATGTATTAAATGTCATTCATTTTTATGGCTGAATAATATTCCATTGTGTGGACATATCTCCTTTTGTTTTTCTATTCACCAGGTGATAAATATTTGGGTATATTCCACCTTTTGGCTATTATGAATAGTGATGCTATGAACATTGGCATACAGGTATCTCTGTTTTTAGTTCTTTGGGGCATATATCCCAGAGTGAAATTGCTGGATCGTATGCTGACTGCATGTCTAACTTTTTGAGGAACGCCCAACTGTTTTTCACAGTATCTGCACCGTTAAATATACTCACCAGCAATGTATGAGGGGTCCATTTTTTCTACATCATAGCCAACACTTGTTATTTTTGTTTTGTTTTGTTTTGTTTTGTTTTTTATTATAGCCACCCTAGTGGGTATGAAGTGGTATCTCATTGTGATTTTAATTTCCCTTCCCCTCATGAGGTAGCCTGATACATTCTTAACAGAACCGAGAAGTCTGTGAAATGAGATGGCATAAAAGCTGCCCAGGAGACCTTCTATGGAAGCAGAGGCTCTGAGGTTTAATTGTCGCCTCCACCTGTACTGCCAGCATCTCTGCTCCTAGCAGCCAACGCTAAAGCTGCTTCTAATGTGCCGAAAACCGTGCTACAGGCTTTCAGGGTAACAGCCCTATAAATTAGGTCTTATTGTCCCAATTAACAGCCACAGAACCTGAGACTTAGAGATGGTGAACAACTTGCCCAAGGTCATACAGCTGAGTGGCCAGCTTGCTAGGATTCAATTCTAGGTCTGTCTGCCTCAACCACAGGGCCTGGTGATTCCTGCTGGAGAAGAAGGCCATCGGGTCGGCTCTCCACTCCTTCAAAATTCAACAAATGCTGCCCACGTGCCCACCATGCGCCACGATCTCTCCTGGGCTCTCCAGCCAGAAGTGAAGGTGCTCTCTCTGCAGGCAGCGCTCAGTCTGGAGAGTTCTGCCTGAGTTTGCCAGTGATTTCAGTAGAGTGGAGAAATGAGTTTTATAATTTTTATTTGATTTAGCCCTCAAGTTGTTAACACCTCCAGTGCAGGGGCTGGGGAGAGGGTTGTCTATAAATATTAGCTCCCCAAGTAAAAATGACTCTTTCATCTCGGCAGACCTAATTAAGCTGCTGATTAGAGAAGGATCAACACCTCCATCTGTAACAAAAGACACTGTCTGTCAGCAGGAGGTTCTGTCAGGGCGATTTCTCCTGCAATTTAGAACATTTGGGAGGACAGGACCCAGGCAGCCTAGGGTGTCAAAAGGGACGGGTCTTACCCCACATAGTTGCCCTACACACACACACACACATACACACACTGCTCCAGAGAGGCTGGAAACCCCACAGCCCTGCCACCTGGGAGGCACTTAATGTCTTTCTAATAGAAATAGAAGCTTTGAGCAATAGAGAAATTTACCAGCAGAATCAGTATAGTTTACAGGGCACAAATGGAGCCTGGCAGTTTTGGAATATCTGTGTATGTTTGGACAACTCCGGCTGCTCAGGACATGAGTGGCAGGCCAGTCTCTGACCTTCCTGGTGGGAGAACCGGTGAAGCCAGCCCCAGGCTTCCCCTTCCCTGTCTCTCCAGGGGCACTAGTTGCCCCATGGGGTCTGCAGATGTGACAACCCTTTCTTGGGAGTACTTGTAAGAAACTGACTTCCCATAAGCCTCCATCACAAAGAATAGGCTTTTTCTTAGGGGAGCCAGAGAGTCTATCTTCGTGTGGTAGACAAGAATGAGAAGCATCTTCTTGCAAGAAAGCCTGTCTCCCCAGTTGTGAGATCTTCTTGGTCAGCCAGCAGCAAGAATTCAGCAGCCTCCTCCTTCCCCATCCCAAGGCCATTCACACCAGTCGCACAAAAGTGAGCGAGTCACGGCTTCGCTGAATGGGCCTCCCTGGGCTCAACAGCGAATGACAGCCAGCCACCCAAGAGAGCAGTGGTGGTGGTGTGTGTACGCAGGGGAGAGGGGGCAACTTTCTCGGTGGGAGATGCAGAAAGCCACTCTAAACCTACAATAATAGTGGTTGGCATGTACAGAGCACTTACTGCGTGCCAGGCACTGTTCTAAGGACTTTACATATGTTCATCCTGATAGCGGTCCTATGAAGTATCACTAACCCTAAATTACAAGTGAACAGACTGAGGCGCAGGGAGATTAAGGAACTTGTGTGAAGGTGCACAGCTGACAAGTGGGCACAGGCTGCCTCCAAAGCCCGTGTCCCTACCCTCTGTGCACGCTGTCCGTGGGTTGTGGGCAGGCGTCTGGGCATTTCCCAGCAACAGGAACGGCTCATATGTGTCTGATCCTTTCACCTGCTCATCTGTATACTCAAGGTGATATGAGAGGGAAGCTTGCTGAGTGTGAGGGATTCTCACAAAGGCAAGGGAAGCACAGAATGGATAAATTCATCCAATCAACACATTTTTATTGAACAGCGACTCCGTGCCAGTTACAGTCTCTGAGTTCATGGAGCGAAACAAATCAACAAAGTTAAAAGTAATCGCACATTGCGATCAGTCCCCTGGAGGCAGCAAAGGGGACCGAGATAGAGGATGACAGGCTGGAAAGAGAAACCAGGCGTCCGGGCCGCTCTCTCTTAGATGACAGGAAGTGGACACTAGCATTGGCCAGGTGGGGAGCGGTGGGAAGAGCCTTCCAGGGGTCCCGACACTGCAAGGCTCTGCAGTAAAGAAGGGCTTGTGGGTCGAGTCTCTGAAAGAGCAGCCGCCAGAGACCTGTGAGTTGGAGGAAGGACTGGGCGGTGAGGCCAGCGTGCCAAGGCCGGGACCATGCGAAGGTGAAGATTGGATTTGGTTCTGAAAGCAGTAAAATCCTGTGAAGGAGGGAGAGGGGGAGGGAATCGCGGAGGGAGGGGATATGGGGATATGTGTATAAATACAGCTGATGCACTTTGGTGTACCTCAAAAGCTGGTACAAGAGTGTAAAGCAATTATATTCCAATAAAGAGCTTAAAAACAAAAACAAAAACCCATGAAGGGGCTCCCATCAGGAGAGTGACGTGAGAGGACTGTGGTCTCTGTGAGGAGACTGGGCAGGCTGCCACAGCAGGCAGCGCCCCTGCGGGCCCGGGCTCAGCAGGGGCCTGGGGGCAGTAAGAAAGGGAAGGAACCGGAGCCAAGAGGACTGAGGATGTGGCGGCCACCGCACCCGCTGGGATGTCCTCCCGAAGGCTCACAGCTCTGGGGGTTGACCACTAGCAGCAGTCCTGGTGCTGCCCTGCAGTTACGAGCAACAGCAAACACTTTGGCAACCAGAAGCTGTTTGCAAAACCTTTTTTCTCAGCAACATGCAGGAAACGTCAAGGACAGGGCCACACGCCTTGAGGATACCAGAAGGGAGAGTGATGGCAACTTCAGGAAAGGCCCAGACTCTGGCGCTTGAGGCACCAGAAGACGTGGGAATCTGCAGGCAGTGAGCAGAAGGACCAGGAGGGCGCCATTCACTCACCGCGTGCTCCCCCCCGCCCCCGCAGCCACCATGGTGCAGGCACTTGGGAAGCGGGGCGGGCTTCAGGGCGGAGGTGACCTTGAGGTGAGCCTGGCAGGAGGCATAGAGGTTCTGCAGGTGGAGGCCAGAGCAGAGGCCTTCTAGACTGAGCCCCGTGGAAGAGAACGCTGCCTTCCGGAGCCCAGGGGACAGTTCCCCGTGGCTGCGGCCTAGGCGCGGGAAAGACGAAGGTGAAGCCGGGGGCCCGGTCATCAAGGGCGAGCACCGACGGAGGGTGTCCCGCCGACGGAGCCCTAAGCCACCCCACCCACCACGCACAAGTCACAGATTTGGGGAGGGCGTCTGAGCCTGGCCCATGGATGTGTTGGCTCCTACCCTGGCTGACCACATGCCCGGGGCAGGGATCCACACAGCCCGCTCCCGGCTGCCTGCCTGCTCGGCCACCTCGTGCCCTGTGTGTCCAGGAAGAGGAGCCGTCACGTCAGATCTAAACGTTAATAAAAAAGAAATCCCCAAGCAGTCACTGAAATTAGGCGGGCTGTGATTGAAATGCCAAGGCAGGTCTTGTTATTTTTATGAAGCCGTGAATAATATAAGTATCCAATTGATAAAATGTTATTAAAGCTGACAGCCCTTAAGTGATCTAAGTGGTAAATATTGAAATGAGGTCTCTGGCACACTGTGCCCTGGGGCCCGCGGCGGTAATAAGCATTGAACAATGATTCCTCAGGCTCTGGGGAGCAGCAGAGCTTGGGGGCAGCAAAAGCACGCTTCCTAAATAATTAAACCAGGATTCCGGGGCTGGATTGTAGATCCTTGTAGTGGTTTGTTAATGTCCAAAGGAGCTGGCTTCAGGCAAGGCCTCTGCTGGGCCGTCCCTCCCCCAAGTGGGGTGGGAGGGAGCAAGGAGGGGCTGGTTCTGCTCCCCCACCGGTCCCCAAGGAGCCTGCACTGAGCAAGCAGCGCATCTCGGCCTTTATTTATAATATAAACAGACTGGTGCAGCCTGAGGGCAGCTAATAGTTGATGAGCAGTGGGGCTGCCACGTGGGTTAGAGATTTTATTAGCACTGCTTAGGGAAAAAAAAACAAACAAAAACACCAAGGAGAGAAATTTACAATGCAGTGCCTTCCTGATAATAGATCATCAAAGTTATGGCAGGGAGCATCTTTCTTTTCCCTGTCCTTGGAAAAAGGAATCAGAGGATCTCTAAAAGCTGTTATCTCTTCTATCATTAACCAAAAAGTCAGCCGTGCTGGGGCAGTCTGGGTCTCCCTGAGTTTGGCCAGGTCAGGAGTGAGACAGTTCTCAGCCCCTTCTAGGGCTTTGGGGGTAAGATTTTGCTTTGATGGCCTGTGGGGTTTCCAGTACAGCCATCTACCCCAACCCCCTGTCAGGAGGTGGGGATGGGGAGGGAGGCCTGGCTGCAGACCTGTGGAGCTGGCCCGAGCCTCTCTCTCTCCTGAGTTACTTCCATTAGAGTGTGACAGCTGAAGAGATGCCACGAGGCTTTGCCTGCTTGCTCTGTGCTGGGAGCCAGCACAGTGGGGGCTGCAAGGCCACAGGTGGAGGAAAGCTCTCTGGAGGTCACGGAGGTTGAGAAGCTCTTCCTGGAGGAGGTGTGCTCTGAACTAATCTATGAAAGGCAGCGAGGGCAGAGGTAGGGAGGTGGGACTGTGGTTAGTGCCCAGTGACGGAAAGGCCCGCAGAAGTGGCGAGTCACAGACGTTTGTCCTGGCCTGGCTGTCAACACTGGTCGGGGAGCTCAACAGGACAGAAGGTGAAGCAGCCAGAAGGGGTCTGGAGAACAGGCACGAAGCCCCCCTGGTCCCGGGAGCCCTTCTCGGGGTGGGAGCAGTGCCTGGTGGTCAGGATCTGGGGGCAGATGGGGAGAATCTTCTCTAAATCATCCCTTATAAGTCCAGGACATTCACACCGAGGGCCTGGGGCCTTTACATGGAAAAATGTGCCCACTTGGCCCAGTGACCTGGGGTTGAGGAGCCTGACCCAGGTTGCACTGCCTCTGGGGCAGCTCCAGGCTGCCCTTTCTTTCACATCCTTCCGAAGTCCAGAGTGAAGACACTCGAACCCATTTCATTCATTCAAGTCCTCCAGGATCCTAGGGGAAAGGGGACAGAAACCATAAAGGTGCAGTAAAGGTTTCCATAATGATTTTCACGTTAGAGAGTTATTTACTGGTTCAGAATCTATTTTATAGAGAAGGACGCCAAGACTCAGAGAAGTTAAGTAGCATTTCGTAGGGACAGGCAATGTAGAGTCCATCCCTGCAAACCAACAGCGCTGGCTTTTGGCCCAAGGGAGAAAAGCTTTCTAAAAATGGAAACTTTCCTCCCCAGTCCTGATTTTGCCCTTTATTTCCAACCAGCTGCTACTTTGTTGCCTCTTCAGGGTCTGCCCTGAAACAGCAGGTGTGGGCTGACTGCTTTCTGCTGAGCCTTGGAAGAGAGTTCTGGTAATGCGGAGAGCCGCCGTCTCCTGCCCAGCTCATACCGAGGCTCTGCTCTGTGCTTGGTCCAGCCCTGCCCCTTCCCTCTGTTCTCAGTGTGCTGCCCACAGCCTCCATCTCCGACTTCCATGAGGATGGACACACCTCTTCCCCTGCCCTCTGGCCCTCCGACTCCAGGCGATGATTGATATCCACATTCATCAGCAATCAGAACACCTCCTTAGTTTGGTTTTTCACTCACCATCACACTTAAGCTTGCCACAACCCTGGGAGTAGAGTAGACGGGGCCATTTTCTCCATGTTGCAGTTGGGGAAACTGAGGTTTAGAGCAACGGATGTGAGCTTAGCCTAGCTCACCAAGGTCTCCTGATGCCAAAAGTTGCCTTCTGTTATGACCCAATTGACGGCCAATGCCGATGGGGATAAAACACAGCCCGGAGGTCCTGATGAATAAGCAGCGGACCCCAGAAAACAGGTTTTTCTCCGGGAGAGATGAGCCTTCTGGCGTGGATGAGCTAATGGGGTGGGGCTTCCTTATGAGCCATTTTGGACATCTGAAAGGAAAGATTAAGAGCTCTCGGGAGTTAGCAGCACTTTTTTTTTTTTTTTTTTTTTTTTTTTGAGTCTAGCTGCAGAAGAGGGAACAGTAGACAAACGCATTAAAGAATATTTAAGCTTCCAGAAGCGTCAAGCAGCCCACTTGTGTGTCTCAGCTCCTCTTTGGGCCTCTGTAAACAGCAGATCGATCGAGCATCAGGCTTGTTTTCATAGCTGTCCTGCACACTGGGAGTATTAGATGAAGCAAACCTTTTATTTAGTTCCTGACAGGTAATTAAATTTGCCTCTGCATTGGTTTGTGATGCAGCCAAGGAGCCAGGAGTAGCATTCTGAGTGGCTATAGTTATTTGCTGGAATATTACAACTTAATTTTGCCTCTCAAGTTGCAAGTACTAGAGATCTTAATTCCGTGGAAAGTTTGACTCAGGCTTGGGGGCTCCAGGTTGGAGATTTTTTTTTCCCAATAGGAGTGTGCTGTCTGTCTCAGACATGTGAAAGGCCCATTTCCACATTTTTTCCAGAGTGACATACTGTGGGAAAAACTGAAAGTTACAAACTAAAGAAAAACAGCAGTTGGCAAAAGCGAGGGAAGGAATCCAATGCCTTCCAAAAGACCCGCTTCTTTGGGAACCGGGAAAGAAACATTATTTCAGTGACAGAGAAGTTCTGGATTCCATGTTCATGGCAAATGCCAGAAAGAAGTAGCTGTAATTGAGAGTTTTTATAAAGAACTTGTTGGGAAGCCCAGGAGGAACCCAACAGACTCCCTTCCCCCACCGCACCGCGGGTGTGTGGGTGCTTCCTGATGATTTTCCTCTTCTCCTTGAGGGTCTGCAGTTTCACAGCGATGGGCCAGTTTCTCCCTCCTGAACTGTGCTTGGTGATGACTTTCAGTCTAAGGAGTTGTATCTCTTCAACTTTGGGAAATTCCCAGCATCATATCTTTGAATGTTCCTTCTCTTATTCCTTCTGTTCTTTTTTATGGAACGTCTATTAATATGTTTGAGCCTCTCAGTCTATCCTCCCTGTCTCTTAAACAGCATGTATGTATATATGCATTATACATAATACATACGTAATTTTTCTCTCTGTGCTGCATTCTGAGTAAATACCTTGGTACTGTCTTCTAATTTATTAGTTCTCTCTTTAACTGTATCCCAGTAGAATTTACATTTTTTATTTCATCAACTATATTTTTATTTCTGAGATCGTAGTTTTGTTTATTTTTATTTTTCTTCCCCTTCTTAATTTATTTCTTCGTGTCACAGTTTTTAAAATATAATTGATTTTCTTTTCCTTTACTTCTTTTACCTCCTTTTCCTAAACATATTTATTCTAAATTTGTCCTCAGATTTCTCTGTTATTTTCATTTCATTTGGAGTAAATTCATTTCCTGATCGTTGATCTTTCAGGCTCTTTTTCTGAGGTTTGGGGAATTTTGTTGGCAAGCTCATTTGAAATCCAGTTTTGCTCTTTATCTCTTTCTTGCTTTGCACTTACTCCTCTGCTCAGCAGTTCTGCAGGGTCCCGACAGTGTCCCAGGCATCCTGTCTAGACCCAGGCCTTGTATTTGTGGCTCAGCTCTCCTGTCCTGAGCCAGTGGGTGGCTGGGCCCCCCTGCCACTTGCAAGCCTGCATTGTGTCCCCCACCCCTCCAGGTAAAGCAGAGCCTCAAGAAGCACTCAGAGCTATCTCCTGCTTCATTTCACAGGCAGGGAAGCCACATCCCAGCCCCTGGTATCAGACATGAGTCTGGATGCAGCCCTTGCCTCTTTGGAGCTCTTAGGCCCTTGATATCCTGCAAGACCTGAGCTGTCACCTGTTTGCTAGCTTGGCTTTCTACTTGGTTTCAGGTCCTCAGAGGTGTTTATCTGGTTTTGAGCTATTGGGACTAGGTCTCTGTAACTTTCTCATCTCCTGTTTTATCTAACGTTGCTGTGATTTGGAGTACAGGGAGGCCTCTACGCACGAACTAATTAAAGCCACATTGATGGGAAGCTGTGGGGCATGGTCTTGAACCTGTCTCTTTGTGGAGAGACACAGGGAAAGGAGGCCTCGTGTCCCTGAGCCTCCAGGCACTGCAGGGACACAGCATTTGCCTAGAAGAGCTGGAGAATATCATCAAGTGCTTGGTTTGCAGGATGGAGGAGAGGAGGCACGTGGCTAAAACACTGAAACAGAATCATAGAAACCACATCACTGGAAGGGACGTTAAAAATCTTCAGATCTTCCGCTGTGCTCCCCATTCCACGGTTCCGTCTCCAACATCCCAGCAAGGGATTATCCACACTACGTTTGAACAATGAGTGACGAGGAGCCACAGCCCAGCAAGGCGGCCCTTTGAATCTTTGCGTAGCTGTGTTCTCCCCCTTTACAACCTGAAATCTGTCTCCCTTTAGCTTCTTCCCAGTGGGCCTCATGCCTCCCCCGGGAACCCTACAGAAAAGTTCAATCACCCTTCCACCTGGCACGTGTAAATGCTCAATAACTGCTCGCTACAATTATTATTTCTGAACACCATTAACCCAGCCAGGCTCCCGGTGCACTGCTCGCACCGCTGTTTCATAGCTCACCCCCAGGCGCACCGTGGTTTGGCAGCCTGGTTCTGCTGCCTGGAGTTTTCTGACCCTTTAGTAATACCACTATTCCATTTCTCAGAAGAGGAATGAGCCCCCAGCAGCACTCCTTCCTGCCCATGGCATGTGCTCCGGGCTCACAGAGGGGAGGAAAGGCCCCCCAAACCATGGGCAAAGGCAGCTCAACCTTTCTTTCCTCAAACCAGTGCAGGTGGGGGATCCTGGGACTTCAGAAGCATCCTCTTGGGAGCAATTAGAGCCTGCAGTTCTGGGGTCTAGACAGGGACCTAGAGGGGATGGCCTGACTTAGCATATGCAAGTCATGGTGTCCCCGGAACTCCGAGTTCCAGCCCCAGAGCTGAGTTGGACTAGGGTGGGTCATGGGGGACTATTCTCAGGGTGAGTTTGGATTTCAGGCTGGGCCATTCTGGGGTTTTCCTGGTCCAGCCCTCTGCTCCTAAAAAGAATTCCTGAGCTCCAGGCCATCAATCAACCAGGAAAGCTCACAGCACTTAAAGAACTACACCCCAGCATACTTTTTCTTTTTCTTTTCTTTCTTTTTTTTTTTTTTTTTAGATCTTTATTGGAGTATAATTGTTTTACAATGTTGTGTAAGTTTCTGCTCTAAAGCTAAATGACTCAGCTGTATTTATGCATATATCCCCATATCCCCTCCCTCTTGAGCCTCTCTCCCACCCTCCTAACCACCCCCCCCACCCCCCCCACCCCCCCACCCCGCCCCACCCAGGTCATCACCCAGCATCGAGCTGATCTCCCTGTGCTATGCAGCAGCTTCCCACTAGCTATCTATTTTACATTTGGTAGTGTATCTATGTTAATGCTACTCTCTCCCTTTGTCCCAGCTTCCCCTTCCCTCCTTCAAGTCCATTTTCTACATCTTCGTCTTTATTCTTGCCCAGCCACTAGGTTCATCAGTACTGTTTTTTTTTTTTTTGATTCCATATATATGTGTTAGCATACACCCTACCATACTTTAATTCACAAAACTGTAGTCAGAAAGTTTTGAGGCTTTGGAGTCAGAAATCCTAGTTCACCTCATCCCGTGCCATGTAACTTTGGTATGTCTTGCAGTCTCTCTGATTCTTTTTCCTTTTCGAGCCTTAATTCCTTAACTGTAACATGGGGCTAATACTAGATACATGCCACATCCTTCAGGGCTGTCCTGAGGGATACATGATCTCACATTTGAAAAGTGCTTAGCATGGTGCCAAGCACATCACTGACAGACACTCATTATTCTTCCCCTTAGTTCCCTTTCAATGTCCTCATCTGTATTGGTAATGACAATGCCTATTTCACAAGATTTTCAGGATCACATGAGATCATCTATAAATCACACGGCAGCATACAATGTTCATCGCTGTTATTATTATCTGAAGAGGAACAATTTAAATGATCCTGGTAAGAACCAGAGATGTTGGCTGGGCTATCATTCCACCCCATTAGCCAAAGCTCAATGACTTCCTCCAGAGGCTGGTGAAGAAGGTATCACTTGACAGCATCAGGGTGTCCTGGGGGGAAGAGAGGTAGCTTTGGTGCTTCTCCAAGTGGACAGACTTAGGTATGAGTTCTTTTGTTTATACACTTATTCAGAATATATATATACAGTATATACATATACATACATATTTATGTATGTATGTATGTATATCTCTTACATATGGGTGAGTGTTGAAGTCCCATAGATCTGGTCATCACCTGACCATAATCTAGGGGAAAGACATTTCTCCTTTAATATGTGGAGGTTAGGAAGAAGGGAAAAAGGAGGAAGGGAAGGAAAAGACAAAAGGAAGGAAGGAGGAAATGGACATTTTAGAAAGTCTCAAAGAAATTCTTCAAGTACTGATGCGTTCCCAGAGTTATAGCACGACTAGCTTTCAGGGCCAATAAAAAATCTCACAGCCAGCCCTGAGTGTGGGTAACAGGAGGACTCAGGGGCCCTGAGGATGGCAGGGGCTCAGAGGGCCAGCCGTGCTTCCTTGGTGGTGCCGGTCTGTGAGCCTCCGCCGTCAAAAGTGCCTGTGCTGCCGTTTCTCCAGCGCTGAGGTGCTGGGGCTGCTTATTGCATTTGCAGATTCACAAGAGAATGTATGCGTTTTATACACGGAGCGAACGCCTTATGTTTCTGATGGATGGGCCATCAGTCGCACAGTTGTTGGGCAGTGATTGATTTTCCAACCCTGCTGCTCCAGCTGTGTCACAGATGCGCCCTGTCTGAAGTCAGAGGGCTGGTGGTGTCAGCCATGGAGAAGATCCTAATTGGGGTGATCCCTGAGAAATCGGCCGTTGTGACGGCTGACAGCCCCTAATGTGGGGCTTTGCTTCGGGTGCTAAGCCACAGGCCCTCCCTTGGGGATGGTCGGTCCCAACCGGATAGGCACCACTTTGAAATTCATGATGACACAGCGGGGGCCAAGCTGAAGCTTACTCTCGCAGAGTTTGCAGAAGAGGTTGCGGAAGCAGAACTCTATTTTTAAAATACCTTGTTTCAAAAATCTCAAAATTAACACATGCTCATTTTAAAGGTCTTAAAATACAGAGAAAGGCAGAACGAAAAAGTCAACCACATTCTCATTTTCCGTAGATAACCATGGTTGTTATTTTGGTGTATCTTATTTTGGTCATTTTATTCTATGTGAATGACACACACACATACGTTTCCAAAGCTGGGAACATGCTTCAAACAGAATTTCATATCGTGATTTACAGCTTCATGTTGGAATTGGGGACACAACATATGCCTTTACATTAAAAATAAAATTCCTGAACAAACAAATGGTATAAGCTTGATTGTAGCTGGAGAGAGAACTGTTGAACAGCAACACGGGGTGGAGGTGAGACCAGGGCAGATACTCAGGAGACCTGGTTTACAGAACGTTTTTGCCTCGTCATTACGTACGCTAGGTGCCTAAACTGCAAGACAGTGATATTAATACCTGCCTCACTTATCTAAAGGGGTAGTGAAGTGTTGTTCTGTACAAGCACACTGGAATCAAGCGTGCAATCGAAGGAAAGTATTAATTTTATTACTTAAGAAAGGAAATCTTTCCAAGCATGTCAGTTGCACCCATGTATGCAGAGTCTGATTAATTAGAAATGACCCTATTGCATTAGAGCAGACCAATGGACGACACATCATCAGCCCTTCGTCTGGGTTTTTATGGCAGAGGTAACATGGGAATAAGCACCTTTTTTGCCTGCAGGTAGTTGCTCCTTGGAGGCCTCTTTGAGCTCCAACATCTGCCATTTGGTATCCTTGAAAGGGTTAATAGAGGATTTCTTTTAAACCCTCTGATGGAAAACTTTTCATTGCTCTCCAAGTCCTTCCCCTTCTGGCCCACAGAGGAATGACTTTCTGGAGTCTCTCTCTCTTACGCCTGTTCACAATAGACTTTGCACAGTAGCAGGGTTGGGGGGCGGGGAACCAGCTCAAAGCTCTCAGGCTCACTTGAGGCCTAGAGGGATGGGTGCTGACCAACAGGGATGCTGCCTGCGGGGGAGGGGGCTCAGAGGGCCCCTCTGGCCTGGAGATGTGGATAGGGCAGGGGGGCAGCCTCTCCAGCTGCAGACCCTTCTTGCCCAGGAGACCCCCTGAAGATAGTTTAGTGGAGGATTTGTGACCAATGAACTCAACCAACACCGAGGCCGTGACTGGGCCCACTTCTTATAGAGCAGACCTACATAGGACAGCTGGTGGCCTAGACCTTAGTGCCATCATTTGAAAAGAGACCACAAAATCACCTTCGGGGCTTTTTGTGTTCTTAAGCTTTTCATTCCAGGAGGGGAAATGAAACTCCCAGGGGCTCCCTCTTAAATATCCAGGTTCTGGCCCCTGGGCCACTCCATGTAGACCGGACAGTTGCTTAATAAAATCTTTACAGCAACTAGTGAAAGTGTTCCCAGCAGTGCAATCCCCTGAGGTTCCATCCCAGCCCAATTACATCAAAACTTCTGGACTTCTAGGAGTGGAGCCCAGGCAATGGTTCTGTTTCTCACTTCCTCACATGACTCAAATGTGCAGCCAAGGTCAAGAACCATGGAAGGGGATGGGATGGCTTCAAGGAGTGCAGCCCCTGCCCTCAATTGCAAAGTGACAAGACCGAGGAGGTGGAGTAATGTGTTTGCTTGAAGCCACGGTTAGACACAGGCAGGTCCACGTCTGGGACTCAGGCCTCTGAAGCCCTGGTCTGAGGCAGGCACCTTCCTAAGTGTTCTACTCGACCTGTGTATGGCCTGATTAATGACCTATCCACATAACAGCTGTGAAACCAAAGAGCAAGCCTATTCTAGCAAAACTTTTAGCTGCACAAAGAAGAGACGTCTTGGTGTTTTCTCTATACCCTGGCACTGAGGCTGAGTTGGGTGGCACCAGAGATGGGGAAGGAGCCATGACGTGTGAGAGATACGCTGAGGAGATACAGAGGGGAGGGGAGCAGGCCCTGCAGGATTTGGGCTGGATGGCAAAGAGGCCGGGAGTGAGGGCCCCTTCTCTCAGCCTTTCTCCTACTGCTGTGGCTGTGAGATGTTCCCCAGGCTCCCTTTTCCCAACTGCGCTCATATGACTTTGTTCGTATCCTCTTAAGTTTACAATGTGCCTTCAGAAAACGTTCTTTCTGGTCTTCACAGTAGGTCTGTGAGGCAGAGGGAGCAGGCGGCGTTCCCATTTCACAGACGGAGCACAAACGCTGAGAAACTTCACAGCCCTCACCTCAGGACCAGAACATCTCACAGCCCACCTCCCCGCCGCCGCCTTCTGGTGTTTTCTGGAAGTCCACACAAGGTGGACCTTGTGTAAGCCCATAAACCTGTCTGTTGGTTTCAGTCTCCAAGCACCTGCCCAGCTGCTGGGCAGGTGGTCCTCGCCTCCTGAGCCCGGGGGAAGCCCTGGACCCGGCCTGGACCCCCACCCACTGCAGTGTCAGTTCTGAGGCCTGCTTTCTGGATGCTCCTGGATGCCGAAGCCCCATCCTCACCCCCACCGCCACCACAGTGCTGCTCTTGGCTGCCCCAGCCTTAAAGAGGTCTATTGGGCTCCAAGTCTCAAGTTCATCCTAAATGTTTTCCCCAGCTTTTTCTGACCCGCTCTCACCATCCAGTCTTAGCTTTTTGATTATTCCTGTCAACCCCAACCTCCTCTCCACTCAGTGCCCACCTTGACCTTTAGAGTTCTGTGACCTGACCAAATGGAGTAAATCCCATGTTGCTGGTAAGTCTGGGGCAGGGGTGTGTCGGGGCCAGGGTGTGGCCGGTAAGGGCTGTGTCACAGGTGAGAACCTGGGCTCCCTGGAAGCCTCTACCTCTGAACCTGCACAAGGCTCTTCCCGAGGCCACCCTCCTGCCTGTGGCCCAGGCCGCGCCCAGTGGCCTCCCGAAGACGGCGGCCTTTGAAGCGTACCACCTGGATTATTTAATATAATGGAACTGTGCAACTCAAACCATCAGAGACATAAATGTCCAGGTGTTTTAAATTTGTTTTCCCGTCAGAATGGTGAATGGCAGGTCGTAAAATCTGGCCCCAGGTCGTGGCTGTGGGCGTGCCCCTGCTCACTCTCAGGTAGGCTGGCGGCCAAGCTGCAGCCCGTGCTCCTCCAGGGCCGGCCTGGGGCCAGGACTCCCCAGGACGTGGCTCTCCAAAGGCCGGAGCGTGATTCCACATCAGGGCCAGGTATGGGCCCTTAGTTTCCCGAAGGGTCCCAGAGCACCTAAATCTCCTGCCCACCAGGGCCTCTCCCTTCAGATATCTGTGCAGAGAAACCCACAGCCCCTCCACCCCCCCAGGCTAATTGGGGTGCGAGGGCCTGTGACACCTACAACAAGGTTTCTGCTGCCCTTGCCAACTTCAATTATGGGTGCATCTGCTTTTTGATTTTTCCAAGATGGTTTTTTTTTTTTTTTTTTTTTTAAACCCGACTACAAAGGAACAGACTGCACAGTAGCTTTTTACAGAAGGTAAGAGATTCTGACTGCTTTTTCCAGACTCCTGCTTTTTGAGATGTGTCAAAATTCATAGGGTGGCTGCTGAGGGGAGATATTACTCTGAGTCACTCTGGAGAAATCTGACCCTTCATCCCACTACCCTTCACCGTTTTCCCTTCAAAGTAATAAAGGATGTCTACTTTTCAGGAAGGGGGCTCCCCTGCCTGCTTGCTACCCAGAAATCCACTGCGATCGTCACTCTGAATGGTGAAATCATTTGACATTTATTTCCTGAACAGGAAGCACTGGCTCAGAGAAGGTGGAAACCCCGCAAATTAGTTCAACTTAGGAGATGAAAGCAGAGAAGGTGGTTGCCAAGGTGATTATCATTCTCTGTTTGCTTATGGGCAAGGCCTTAAACAGGGATACTTTAGGGTCTGGGGGCAAGCAAAACCCCTAACAACAGTTACATTTGCACCGAGCAGGGTACCCTCTATTGGTCCAGCATTGTGTGTGCGTGTGCGTGCGTGTGTGTCTGCGTGTGTGTGTGTGTGTGTGTTAGTGGGGTAGTGGGGCCAAGGAGAAAGGATGAAAAGCTGTGAGACCCTTAAGGTTGGCTTGTCCTCAAAGAACTTACCTGCTAGCTACTAGCTGAAGTGCGCAGTTTGCAAAGCTGAGTATAAACAATGCCAACAGAACAGAGCAGAGACAATCTTCGGGACTGAGAGGTTTGAAAGCCAGAGATGGCACAAATCCTTTCCGGCTTCTGTGGTCAGGGGCAGGCCTTCTAGCGGAGCTTGACCTCTGGGCTGGGGCGGGGGTGGGGGTGGGGAGGGATGGTGGGTGGATGTGAGCCAAGTGAGCAGGAAGGGCATGTATGGGGGTGGGGGATGGGGAGTGACAGATGACCTTTTAAAGACCAAATCCAGGTGGGGCAGGACCTCAGGTGTCCCCCTCAACCCTGCCGTTGCTTTTCGGCCTGCAGTTCCTTCCTGATGACATTCCCCCAAGAGCAGGGGAGTGCTTCGGAGGTCAACTTCTGGAAACAGGAAACGGTGATTAGCAAATCAATTAATTAAGATCCAGCGAGCCATTGGATTCCAAAGAGCAGTTATTTGTTAACTGAAGACAGACCTTGGCCCTCGTTGAGAGCTCTGGTTCTCGGAGAAGGTGACCAAGACAGCGTATGGAAGACAGTGCAGGCCCTGCCTATGTGTGAAATTCCAGCAGCTCAGCTCTGCCGATGACAGAAATGACTGTAATAAACCAGGGAGGCCACAAGTCAAACAAATAATTTGGTTGACAAATAGGAGTATAAACAAGGCCTTGATTAATGAATTTCCTAATAGTTCTCTGTTTATTGACATTAGCTCAGCTTGGTCATTAGGCCTGACATTGCCCGTGTACGTTGTATGGTATAATATCTTCCATTCATTCTAAGACTCCTTTGTCACTTTTTTGTTGAATGTTTTCTGTCTCTAAGTTCTGTGTCCTTGGCTGGACCGTGAGCCCTGAGCTCTGAGAACCTGTTCTACACTTATTGAAAGAAAAGTAAGGTCACGGAGCTTCCTATGGGTGGTAAGTAGAAAAATGAGATGGTAGGTGAGGAGAACCTCCAACTTCAGCATCCTAAGTGGTCAACACTGGGCTGGAAACTGGGTTCTAGGACCCTTTCGTTATAATTTTTGTTGCCATTTCCACCAATTGCTTAAACGTTCTGTTTGGATTGCTCCATCTTCTGAGGTGTGGGGGATGGGGTGGGGGCTTATTCCAGCAGGTTTACCCTTCTGGTGTTACAGGCCTTCAGAAGAGAGTACAGAACAAGGCAGTAGATGGAAAGCATACTAAATCAGGTGGAGGTTCCCATGCAAACAAGAGCTTCCCTGTGGTTCAACTTGGCCTTGACTTAGACTGCTTCTGACGGAGCTCACCTTACTAAAGTATTTTGGGGGATCTCAGCCACTGAGTCTGGTGGCCAGAACCCAAGCTAGGGTTGTCCTGGGAAGGTGCCAGCAGGCCTACAGTTAATCACCAAACCTGGCCGGTGTGTGCCAGGAGCCATTGTCCTTGTCAATGGCATAGGCCCTGTGGTCCTGGGCCAACATTCCAGCCCGGGGCGACTCTGGCTGCAGCTTGAGGTACTTGGTGAAAAGCAAAGGCAGGAGGAGTTGAAGTTGTAAATGCCAGCTGTATTTTTATTGGTCGTCTGCAACTTCAAAGGTTTCCTTGCTTTAAAGGAGGCATAAGCAGGTATCCAGTCAGCTCTCCACGCTGCCGGCCTTGATGCCTTATTGATTTTCAATGTGGCTTGACTCCCAGGTGGGCAGACTTCAAAACGGTCTGTATTTTTCTGCTGTCATGTTTCCATCCCTGTTAGTTTCCATCTCCAGCAAGATTCTGGGTATGTTTGAGGGCAGCTTTTCCTTCTTCAGCTTTCTCTCAATAATTTTCTTCTGGACAGGATTTCAGACAGCCAGGGTCACTTCTGCAGGGCTGTGTCTCGCATTGTTTGTACCGAGCTGGACCAGCTGCTGGCAAGTGTGAGGGAGAAGATGCAGTCCTTGCCCTTAAGGGGTTCACTCTTATCAGTCCTTCTAAGTGTGGCCACCATGGAAGGTATGGCCCGCGGTGTGGTGGGGGTGGGGCAGGGGTGGGGGCTGGTGACTTGATATGACCTCCCAATTTAACACTTATTGTGCAGAACTGACCTCAGACCAGCAACTGTTTATTGCACTATGGTGTGTCCAGCCCTCAGAAAGTTCACTAAATGCTTAGTACAGGCTAGACACTGAGCTTCACTGATCCTTCCTGGTAGGTTTCCTTAAATTTCATGTAAATTCTCCACTGGTCTGTGAAGCAGGTTATTCTTGGCTTGTCTTTATAAATGAGTAAGCTGGTTTTGCAGGGTTGTAATAATTTACCAGACCTCATTTAGCAACCAGATGGCAAAGCAGGATCTGACCCCTGGGCTGCTCTTACTACCATACCAGGCTGGGCTGGGGGTGTGCCTGTGTGTCCGTGTGTGTCGTGGGGAGAAGCCAAGAACACTGGAAACTTGTCATCTCGCTGGCAGACACACCTATTCATGTGGAATAAGCAAGCAAGATGAGGTTTATGTGTGGTGATAATAATAGTAGCAAACACTGTTCTAGCACCTACCGGGTGTCAGGGACTGGTCAAGTTTTTCCCCAATGTTAATTAATCCCTATGAGGAAACTGAAGCACAGAGATGTTGGGTAACTCTCCCAAGGTAACACAGCTGGGAAATGTCAGAGCTGAAATTCAAACCCAGAGTGTGTCTTAAACATTTGATTGAGTTTCAGGCCTGCTAGAGAAGGATGCCAGCAGTGTGGAGTGAGCACTACTTTTCACTGAGAGATTTTATCCTCCTCTGCTGCACTTGACCTCTTCTAAGCCTCCAAGCACGGTAAGGAGGGCAGCAGGGTCTGGGTGTCACTTCCCTTTATAGATGAGGTGAGGCACAGAGATGTCATGTGGGTGCCCACATCACCCAGACCACAGTCCAGGCTGTCATCTTGCCACTGCAGGGGTTTCTATAGGAAAAACTGTTGGGACATTGAAGAGATGTTTGGTCACAATTGTCTTGCCTGCAGACTGGGACATGCAGGTCCATAAAAGCAGTCTACTAAACAAGGAGCTCGTTTCCATCTGCTGTGGTCACAGAGTGAGCTGGGAAAGTGATTTTTAATGAATATAGAAGAAAGCGACAGGACAGGCTGGGGAGAGGCTGGTCCAGGTCCAGGTCCAGGGGAATTCGCCGGTGCCCTGGGCACAAGGCCTCCTCCTCCACAGCCCGCCCGGCTCAGCCACCAGGAGGAGAGGCCTTTGAAGTCACAGACCACCAATAAAATTGCAGCTGGCACCAGGAGCTCCTGGGGCTCCGAGAGTGAGATTTTACACCACTCGGGCTGAGCCAGTGCTGACAGGGCTGGAACGTGCCCTGGACTCCTCTTTCCTCGGCAAGCGCCACCAGGGTGCCTCAGGCCTTGGCCACCCCATCATCCAATCAATCAAGGCTGCAGCAAGGGCCCGTGAGCCCCCACAAGGAGCAGCTCACAGTGGAGGTGTGGACTTGGGACTGGCGCTCAGGCAGTGCACAGCCACAGCGCTGGCAGGCGGAGTCCAAGTTGGCTGTATGGGCACAGGCAGCTCTCTGCTAAGTGAGGGCGAGGCCGGGGGAGGGGAGGGCGACTGGGGCTGGAGCGGTCACGGACAGCCTCCTTAGGTTTCAGCGTGAACGAAGGCATGGAGGCTAGGATAAAGGGGCATGCTCCTTCCTCCCCCGGCCTTGCCTCATCCCTTATCTCCCTCCCCTTTCTTGGTCTTCTTTAAACTGCTAGTTATGCTAGCCCTGTGCTGAGAGTGGTCCCCCTCTCTTTTCTTAAGAAGCTCATCGTCTGAGACAGGCAGCATCCTTGAGAATGGACTTTGGATCAGGACCTGGAGGGGAAAGGTAAAGGATGGGGAACCTGGCTGAGCACCATGGAGGTCTCCGTAGCCATGAGCACAGAGAGGGCATCATCCTCACCCCTGCCCAGAGTTGTCTTGTGCCTTGCCCCCTTCCTTTTGGGAAACAGCTCTACATTCAGTCCTTCTGAGTTGTTTGGTGATGAGTGGATTAACTTCTCTCAGAGATGGTGAATGGCAGGCGTCCCGGGGATTGGGCTGAGTAGGGAGAGCCATTATCGGAAAGTTGTAGCCTGGACAAGGAGCCGAAATAGAGACCAAAGATACATGAGAATGGGCAAAAGGATGAGGAGGGAGGGAGGCCAGGGGAGCAAAAGCAGCTGCCCAGCTTGGGCACAGGTACTTAAAAGAGGAAACGGATTAATCCAAAGAAACAGAAACCTTAATAGGAGATTGTAGAGTCTGTAGGAGCAAGAGGGAGTTGAAAAGCAGAGAGCATTTTGGTGTCCCTGCCCTCAGATCACATCTGGAATTCAGGCGGCTTGCTCATCCGCCTCTTTCCCCACCCACCCCACCCACCTTGGTCTTTTAGGAAGGACATGTCCCTACCAGGGAGGTGACAATGCCACATGGGCTGACATCCATTTTGACATTGGGGATGATGAGGTCTCAGGCCAGCACTGCTTCTATGCAGTGGAACTGTTGCTTGAGTTTGTTTGTTTCTCCTTGGCTTTGGCCACCTAGAAAGACAGTGCACTTTTTCATACTCACACTGAAGACCTTCTTCTGATCATCTCCTTGCTGAGCTGAACAGAAGCCGGTGGGTAACAAGCAACCTGAAAGCTCTAACCTTGGACTTCATTGTTCAGGATGCCCCAGTGGGTCCCTATGCCTTCTGCAGAAGTCCTAGCTATTCCCTGAGGGCAAATCCCCCCAAAGAAGGGACACTCAAGGGTCTGAGCACACATGAGCAGAAATCACCCTGCAACAAATCCTCGTGTGCTTACACAGAGAAGACGAAGCACCTTTCCTCATAAACAGTGGTTCTCCACGACCACCAGGCCACTCTTGTCTGCTCTGGTTATCTGCTATCATCAACAACAAAGCTTTCTGATTACAAAAGTAGTCCTAATCCTTTGTGGACATTAAAAAAAGAAAGTGTAAAGAAGAAAATAAAAGTTATACATGACCTCCGGGGGAGGGGGTGGGGGTGGGGAAGCATTGTTGACAGTTTGGTGTATATATTTCTCTTCTACTTATGTTTGTCTCAGAATTAAGATTATATAAATGTGAAACTTGCTTTAAAAATTATTATAAAGAATTTCAGTTATTAACATTTGCCATAAATATTTATAACAGCTGCATAATGTTCAAACACGAGGTGTTCTAGAATTTCTTTGCACATTTCCCTATTGCTGCACGTGTAGGAGCTTCACATTTTTTTAAATAACAAAATCTATGATGCTTCATGAACACCTTTGTGCAGAAAGCTTATCTTCATTTGGAATGTTTCCCCATAATCAATTCTACATGGAACTATACTTATAAGTCTCAAAAGAAGAGATGCATGGCGGTTAGTGATGTGGGGGAGTATGCCTGGGAGAGGCCATCTGGCTCCTAGCCAAATCCCACCAGAGTGGGAGCATCAGTCAGATAAGCAAATGCATGGGTCACTGTGGAAGGCTGAACAATGCCCTGCTAAAGATGCCCATGATATACTCCCCCAAACCCATGAACATGTTGTCTTACATTGTAAAAGGCATTTTGCAGATGTGGTTTGGTTAAGAATTTTGAGATGGACGATGATCCTGGATTATCTGGCTGGGCCCAGTGTAATCACAAAGGCCCTTATAAGGGGGAGGCAGGAGGGTCAGCGTAACAGAAGGAGATGTGAATACAGACGCAGAGATCAGAGAGAGAAAGAGGGAGACAAAGATGTTACTCGGTTGGCTTTGAGGATGGAGGAAGGGGCCGTGAGCCAAAGGATGCAGGTGGCTTCTAGAAGCTTGAAAAGGCAAGGACAGGATTCTCCCCTAAAGCCTCCAGAAGGAACCAGCCCTGCCAACACCTTGATTTTAGCCCAGTGAGACTGACTTTGGGCTTCTGACCTCCTAAACTGCAAAATAATAAATTTGTATTGTTTTAAGTGACCAGGTTTCTGGCAATTTGTTATAAAAGCAATAGGAAATTAATACAGTCACCAATCTATTATGGGAGTTAAAATGTCACTGAAATAAATGAAAAATGGGGTATGGGTCACATTTCCATATGCAATCTTCAAATATCGGTGTTTTAACACACACAATTTACTTCTCACTCACACTAGTCCCAGGGACTCTGCAAAACAAGTGTCCTCGAATGAAAAACTCAGGGATCCTGAGGGCCCTGTGTCTGAAACACGGCCTCCCTAATCAATGAGGCAGAGGAAAAGAGGGAAAGCCGCGCATGGGCTTTTCCCTGCCTCAGGCTTGGAGTCCCTCTCACAAGCACACAGCTCTGTCCCACTGTAAAGGCTTGAAGAGTGCAGCCTTCCTGCTTCCAGAAAGGGGATGAAAACTGGTGATTAGTAGACAGACACTAGTAAAGTCTACCAGGTCGTACATGCCAGAGGCGAGAAGAAACAGTCTCTGCTCCTCTGACTCCACGTCTATCAAGTGCTTTGTGACTCACATTTGCAACTGCCTGCCATGAATTCTGAGCCTCCTGACCAGTCCGGGGACCAGCCAGCAGACAGTTAACTCAAGCCAGCAGTCGTCACCAGTTGAAATTCTGAATCATGCACCGAGGAGTACTCTTCTCAGGAGATGAGTAATTTATTGTATTATCTAAAATTTAAACGTTTTAATATACCTCCCAAGAAGTTACCTGGCTCAGAAAACTGCAGAGGAACCACAGGGCTCTGCAGAAGGCCAGCTCCCTCTCTGGGAGTCCACCTGCAGGGAACCAATCTTCTACCACCGGATTCCAAAGGAATCACAGAAAAGAAAAAAAAGGGGGCGGGGTGGGGGGGGCGTGAAGCCAGGGCAGAAAGGCATTTAAATCATATTTTGAACACAAGTTTATAATTCTATCTGGAGGTCGCCTCAGACTTCAGTGAGTATGAGATGCTAATGCTACCCATTTGCAAGTGATGAGAGAACTGGGAAATGAGAGACTGCTCCAAAGGCATCACAGTGTTACGGCTCATTCAATGTCTGAAATAATTTTATATTAATTTTTTAAAAATTTCCAAACCTTATTTAACATTTTTCTTCCAGTTTTATTGAGATCTAATTTGTATACAGCACTGTAACAGTTTAAGGTACAACATACTGATCTGATTTACACACATCATGAAATGATCACCACAGTCAGTTTAGTGAACCTCCATCATCTCACACAGATAGACCATTAAAGACATAGAAAAACAAATTTTTCCTTATGATAAGAACTTTTAGGATTTACTCTCTTTACAACTTTCATACATAACACACAGCAGTGTTACTTGTATTTATCGCGTTGTACATTACATCCCTAGTGCTTAAATATCTTACAACTGAAAGTTTGTACCTTTGACTACCTTCATCCAATTCCCTCTCCCCCTACCCCCTACCTCTAGTAACCACAAATCTGATCTATTTTTCTATGAGTTTGTTTGGTTGGTTGGTTTTTGAAGTATAATTAACCTACAACACTCAGTTTCTGGCACACAATATAGTGGTTCAGTATTTCTATACCTTTCAAAGCAATCCCCACAAGTCTAGTTACCATCTGTCACCACACTAAGATAGTACACAATTGTTGACTGTACTCCCCACGCTGTGCATGTCATACCCACAACTCAGTTACTTTGCAACTGGAAGTTTGTGCCTCTTAATCTCCCCCACCTATTTCTTTCCTGCCCTCACCCCCACCCCTCTGGCAACCAGCTGTTTACTCTCTGTATCTAGGACTATTTCCGTTTTGTGTTTGTTCATTTGTTTTGTCTTTTAGATTCCACATGTAAGTTAAATTATATGGCTTTTTTCTTTCTCTGTCTGACCTATTTCACTTAACATAATATCCTCTAGTTCCATCCATGTTGTCACAAATGGCAAGATTTCATCCTTTATTTATGACTGAGTTATATTCCATTGTATATAATATGCCACGTCTTCTTTATCCATTTATCTATCAATGGGCACTTAGGTTGCTTCCATATCTTAGCTACTGTGAATAAAGCTGCAGTGAGCATAGGGGTGTATATATCTTTTCAAATTAGTGTTTTGATTTTCTTTAGACAAATACCGAGGAATGGAATTGCTGGATTGTATGGTAGTTCTATTATTAATTTTTTAAGGAAGCTTTATAGTGGCTGCACCAATTTGCAGTCCCACCAATAGTGTATAAAGTTTCCCTTTTCTCTATATCCTCACCAATACTTGTTATTTGCAACAGGTGGCAGGTTTAAGCTGCCCAAGTCTTCCGGCTCACATATTCTTCCCCTGTTGGCAAGTCACAGGAGAGGCCAGGTTGAAATGAGAAGGTTGTTTGTACAATTTGAGATCACTTAAGGCACTAAGCAGTATATTTCAAACTTGGCTACACATTGGAATTATTTAGAGAACTTAAAAAAAAAAACCCTCAATATCCAGGCCATACCCCAGGCCATTTAAATCTGAATCTCTGGGCACAGAATTGTTACAGACCCTTTCCAGTTGGACCCAAACCAAGGTCCTCTTGCCTGGTGTCATTTGAGCCAATAGAACAAGACCAAACTCTGTCCAGAAGCAAAGGGAAGCTTTATTGTTTGGTCAGAGGATGGACAGGTGTGAGCTCACGCTCTAGAGCACAGGCTTTCCCATCAGGCTGTGGGCAGTGCTGCTTTATAGGGGTCTCGCAGCAGGGAGGGGAGGGGTGGAGTTCTTACAGGGTGGGCGGAGCTATGCTGCTCACACTTCAGGTCCAGTCGCGTGGTCTCTGCTCTCCGCCCGCCGCCGCCGCCATCTTGAATTGAGTGTCGTGCGCAGCTTCTGGGCGGGGTCTCCCAGCTGAGGTGTCTGCCCAGCCGTGTCGCACCAGGAACTCCAGTCTGAAGTGCCAGGGTCGAGGCCTCTGTCCACAGCACCCTGTGAACAAGTGAAACTAGACTAAGCATAAAGGAAAGGAAAAAAGGTCAGACTTTATTTTTTATTACTCAGATTCTATTTCTATTTCCTGGGAAATGTTAATGGGCTTTGCTGGCAACAGAATCCAGGCATTGGTAACACTGATGGATTGGTTGAATACTTAGGTCTGTAGGTCTTCCAAGGAAATGGAAATACTCCTGCCTCTGCATCCCTAGATGGTGCCCGGGTGGGTAAGGCCAGTGATGCCTCCTCCTCTCCCTTCCGATGTCCTCAAGGATGACTGTGCCCCTTTTCTGCTATCTGCCGGCCCTGAACCCATTGTGTCCTTTTCAGAGAACTCCAGGCTGTTTCTTTATAGATTGGTTTTAACACTCAGGGAACAATTTTAGGTTTCTAATCTCCAGGGAGAGAGACAGAGACCAGACATGGTTTCCTCATCTTTACTTCTGAGATATTTAGAGATGTATTTTGTACTAGTAATGAAAATACAAACTGTCATGCCTTACACATCCAGAGTGACTTGTACGTCCCATAGTGCCTTCTATCCTCCCGTCTCCTTCAATTTTCCCAGTAGCCCTGTGGCCCAGCCGGAAAGGTATTAATCCACATTCCAGTTTCAAGCCCTGCATTTCTCATTACCTGCAGTGTTTTTACCCAGCAGCTTCACCAGTGACTCACAGTAAACATTTCTGAAACATGCGGTCGGACCCCCACTTACCTCTCTTACTCCTGTGTTTTGTTTTTGTTCATTGCAGTATCATGTTCCTGATTGTCCAGGCTTGAAACCTTGACATCCTTGTTGGGCTTCACTCTCTCCCTTGACTGCATATCCAATCAGCTCTTAAATCCCTCTGCTTTTGGTATCTTTGGTCTCTGATTTCAGCTGCCTCCTCTCACTGCCTTTCTCACCACCATCTGCCTTCTCCCTTCTCTCCTGAACAATTGTAGCTGCCTGCCAAGTGATCCTCCCAGTCCAGTCCTTGCAGCTGGATTAATCACCCTAAGTGTAGCTCTCGCTGGTCACTCCTCTGCTCACAGCCCTCCAGCATTCCCTACTGCCTTATTCCAAACTCCTGCGTGGCATTTCATGATTGCTTGTGGTGCGTGACACCGACCTACCTCTCCAGTTTTATCTCCTCCTCTGTGTCTTACATGGCAGCCAAGCTGGCTTCTAGATATTCCTCAGGCATGTCCCAGGCTTCTCCATCTCTGGGCCTTCAATGTCACTGAACTGATAAGAAGACTCCCTCTTGTTTTCCCCACCTTTTGGCCTGTTGAAGTCCTACCTGTTCTTAGGTTTGCCCAAATGTCCTTTCCTCCACAAGGTCTTTTTAGTCTGTCACTTACAAGTGGGTTCTTCTATGCTTTCATGGTCCTTTCAAATTATCTTGAAGCTTTATCAGGTTTGCCTTTGATTGTGGTTATTTACGTAGAAGTCTTATCTTGCACACTAAACTACAAGCTCTTTGAGGATAAGGAAGGCAAGCCCCTTGTGGTTTTCATCTCTGCAGGCACCAAGAGAGCCTGGCAGGGTCTTTAAACATTGTGCCAGCTCCAGAAACACTTGCTGAATTGTGCTGGTTCCCCATCCAGTGTGCAGACAGGCTGAGATTCAGAGAAATTAAACAGCTTGCACCAGGTCAGAAACGATGCTCACAGACCCCAACTCACAATGAAATCTTTCTTTCCTTGACCCCAAGGTTGGCTGAAGAGCCAAAAGTACCATTGGCCATTTGACAAATATTCATTAGGTGCTGACTTTGTGTCTGACCTTAGGTGGTGGAGAAACACTGGTGAAAAGAGTGGTAGACCCTACCCTCATGGGAGGCTTAGCCCAGTGGGGGACGGCAAACCTAAATACGTGGTAATTATATGCTAGAGGGGCAAAGAGTGCTGGGATGGCAGAGAGAAGGGGTGGTCTGCCTAGACTTGACGGGCTGTGGGTAGTTGGGAAGATCTTTCCTCAGACACTGCTGTTTATAACAGGCTTTTCTAGGTCCTAGTTGAAAAGGACCTAGAAAAGAATGGCTTTCATCAGAGAGGAGGGAATATTTAAAGGCCCTGGGGCAGGAAGTAGCGAAGATGAAAAGAAGGCCAGGGTGGCTGAGGCATAGAGAGGGAGGGAGACACTGGGCAGGAAACAAGACTGGTCAGGGAGGGTGTCTGCAGGGCCATTTAAAGGCCACATCCAGCAGGGGCTGTGGTGGGAAGTGGGGTATGGAGAAATGGGTGGACACGAGCGGATGGCACGATCACGGGGACTTCAGGCAAGAAAGGTTAGAGGCCTCGGGGAGAGCAGTCACAATGCAACAGAGGAGAGCAGACCGACAACCACCCCAAACAGCCCTCTCCACAGTTACGCACTGCGAGCCCACACTCAGAAGGGAGCGGGAGGATTTCGTGCCTTTGCCAGCTACTGGTTTGAGCAGGCTCGGTGGAGAAGACAAGTAGAGCCCCACATGGCACCTGGAGGTCTGGCTTAACCCCCAGGCCCCCACACACTTCTGTGTGGCCTGGGCAGGACCTGGAGCCTCTTTGGTTTTTCTTTTCCGAAATCATAGTGAAATTGGGAAAGCGTCCCAATTGATTCCACTAAAACTCTTTAGATTCTCTAGCAGAATAGGAACTCCAGACATCCTTCAAAGCATGACTGTTATTTATACTCTCCTGGTGAGGGGGTCCATGTATGAAAGAAATGTTAAAAAAACAAATAAAAAACCCCACAAAACTTGCCCAAACAAAAATACCAACAACAATGCAATTTGCAGCTCTAGGAACTTATTGCAGACTGGTCTTTGCAAGGTGGACAAACCCTTGCTGTTCGGGAAAAAAAAATGCAGCCAACACTCATTGGATTAAGAGTGTAGAAAAGCAAACGTGTTCAAATCTTAAACACATCATAATTTTAAGCATCCACAAGTGTTTAAAAAGTGTTAGCTGCTATGAGCACATACATCCATTCACTAGTTAAACATCATAACCTGTTTCTTTTCTAAACACGTGGGCAAGAGAACAGAGGACGGTTAACATGTTAAACACACTGACATGTTTACAATGTGTTGCAAGAAGGTGTTTAACTTTTTGTGCTCCAAAGCTAAACACTTTGGAATTAGAGGGTTGGCTAATTCTGTCTCCAGTTAGTATGACTATCACCTAGTGGTCCCTTTGGCTTTGGGCAGAGACACTTTTGGAACTGCAGATAATCCAGTGATAACCTGGCTTTCATAAAGAGTTAGGACTGGGCTACCTACTGCAGGATCTGGGGTGCAGATGAAATGTATGTTTCTGAAAGCAAGTCATAAAGGGAATTAGTCCTGAATCCATGAATTGCTGGACCCAGCCCGTGCTCTGGGGTAGCATGCCCAGACTCTTCTCCCAGGTGTTCATTCTGTCCTGCTGGTAAGAGCTTTCTAGGAGGCCCCAGAAGTTGACCAGCTTGGGCCTTGGTCTGTTTGCCACACTGGCTCAGACTCTCACAGAGAATAAGTAGAGCCCTGGAAGGTAGACTGGAAAGAGAGAGAGAGAGGGAAGAAGGAGCAAGGAAGAAAGGTGAATATTTGTTTCCAATGGCTGCTTAATAAACCATCACACACTTGGTGCTTAAAACAACATAAATTCAATATCTTACAGGTCTGGAGGTAATATGTCCTAAATGGCTCTCTTTAGGCTAAAATCAAATGTCAGTAGGGCTGTGTTCCTTCTGGAGGCTCTAGGGGAGAATCCATTTTCTTGCCTAGTCCAGCTTCTAGAGGCTGCCACATTCCATGGCTTGTTATCCAAGGACATTGCTGCAGTTTTCCTTAATTCATAGCCTGGGGGAAAGGAAGAAAGGACTGGAAAAGAGCATGCACTTTCCTTTCAAGGGCATGATCTAGAATAGAATTTCTCAACCTTGACACTATTGACATTTTGGGCCAGATAATCCTTTTTAAGGGGGGCTGTTTTGTGCATTGTAGGATGGTTAGCAGCATTCCTGGCCTCTACCCACTAGATACCAGTAGCATCCCCTAGAGGTGACAACCAGAAATGTCTGGGGAGGGGGACAAAAGCACTCCTGGTTGAGAATCACTGGTCAAGTGAAAGCACATATTACTTCTGGCGTTATCCTCGTGCATAGAAGTTAGTTATATGGTCATAACAAATTGGGTAGCCGTATACCCATCTAAAACTTGGACACTCTCTATAAATAGAGAATGGGGACAGCCTGTAATCTTTGCATCTGTTCCAGGCATCTGGACTGCCAAGTGCCTGAAGTCCTACCTCATATCTAAGATGCCAGCCTGGAATGCACAATGGGGCTGGCTGCGGAGGGAAGGGACAAAGGCTGGTCACCAGTGGGAGGAATTTCTGGGGTCCTTGGCCAGAGCTCTGGATGGTCATATAGTACCCCTGGACAGAGCTTCTTGAGGTTCTGGGCCATCACTGGAGGTGATGGCATCTCAGAGCTGAGGTGGGGAACCAAGGACATTTCTGGGAGCCAGGTTTTGTCATTCTTATACCACGAATCATAGGATGTGGCTTGACTGGTGAGCGTTCTGGTCTGGGTGCTGTCAATTGCAGCCTCTTGTTCTGTCTTTCAAAGGGTGACTGTGGGGACTCACTGGGCTGGATCTGTATAAGGTAGTGAGATCCTTAAAAGATGGACAGAACTGGGTCCTAATTCTGTTTCTGCCATTATTAGCTATGTGACTCCTTAGCATCTTAATTTTCCTCCTTCATCAGATTAGTACAGTATCACCTCCTGCCTTGAAGGAAGTCGTTGGGAGGATTAAAATTAGATCACGTGTGAAAAAGATGTAGCACCATCCCTGGGGCTTTAGGTGGGCACTTGGTAGATGCTACTCATTTATTCTTTTATTCCTCAGGTATTTACTGAGTACCTGCTGTTATAAGGCTCTGTGTGGATTCTGAGAAAGTGAACATAGCAGTGAGCACAGTAGGTCCGGTTCTTCTCAGCAGCTACACTGTGGTTGTTACTACTGTTATTGTCATTGCCATCATGATTCTGGAAATAGCCCTAGAGATCGATTGTCTGCCAATGGGCAGGTGAGACTGAGCCAACAAACTTACTAGTGGCTGTAAGAACTAGGCTGGCTGGTGAGTGGGGGCTGTGCAGAGGTCCAGTCTGCATGTCTGATGGGGCTGGTTGGGTGGGGGGGAATGGAGGGCGGGACAGCCAAGGACTTGGTCATATAAGCCGGGAGCAGAGATTCAGAAATCCCTAAAAATTCAGAGGACAGGAATTGAGGTAGAGCTGCTCTCTTGGGACTAACAAATAGGGCAGGGGTAGGTCAGCTGCGAGAAGGGAAGCAGGAGGACAGGGAGGGGCAGCTGCATGGTGGAGGTACTTGGGCTCAGGTGGAGCAGCTGAGACACCTGGCTGAGGGCAGAGGTGAGTGCTGGCCTTATTCCTGGCAAGGCCAGGCTTGCTGCAGGCCCAGAGAGGACTGTGTCTTGGAGTGAGTGGGGTGCCCCCACAAGCAGCCAAAGAGCAAGTTTAATGCAAATATGACAACCCCTCGCCTCCTTGTTCTACGGCCAACCCCTGTGCTATATCACACCTCCTGGCAAGACAGTCATGAGGGCCAGTTCGGGAGGCAGGTCACCTCCATTCAGTCCTCGGGGAGTCACTGAGTTAATGATGCCTCCAGGGCACTGAGTCTCAGGCTTTTTCCATCCACAGCTCACTCTTGGCAAAGTGAAAGACCTCACATGTTCCCACTTACTAAAATGCAAACCCTTCTTTCTAGAATACAACTGAAATTCCTGGTCAATCGTTATAATCACTCCCTTGCCCCTCTCATTTTATTGTACTGTCTTGGCAAAACCACAACCAAGTTTAAATCCAACTCTCCATTTACTCCGTGCTGGTTTAGGAAAAAAATATAACGATGCTAACTTGTGTCACTTTAAAGTTATGCCCACAATTTTCAAGGTGGCCTTCAGCTGCTGCCAGGTCATGCTCCTCGACTCTCCTAGTTCACTCAGTCTCCCATTATCCTGGATGACGACTCTACACTGTCAGCTTCTTTCTCCGGATCCCTAATGCCTTCCTCCCATATGACCTTGTTTCCCACTTTAAGACCAAGTTGAAGTCATCAGAAGAGGACTTCCAAGGACTCCACCACATCTCCCTGCCTGCCTCTGTCTTCCCTCATATCCTCTGTTTCCTTGCCTATAACTCAGTGAACTTTCCGTGCACCTCTCTAGAGCCAACTTTCCACCTGGGCACCAGATCCCGACCCTGCTCACCTACTCAAGGGTATGCTCTGATCATACTGCCCACTTCTCTCCTCCATCTTCAATTGTTCATGTTCTCCTGAATCATTTCCATCAGCATGCAGGTATATGATTATCTCTCCCATTTTATAAAGTCCTTTTGAACCCACATGTGCAACTTTTGGCCTGCTCCCCATTTGCAGCAGAACTTCTCCAGAAAGTGGTCTGTATCTGTCTCCAATTAGTTTTCTCCCATTCTCTCTTGAAAACAACTTTTTTGAGATATCATGGACATATAAAAATTGTATATATTTAAGGTATACAACTTGATGTTTTGATATGTTTTGATAATATTATGAAAAGATCACCACAATCCAGCTCAATAACTTATCCATCATCTCTACATAGTTACCATTGTGTGTGTGTGAGTGTATGTTAAGAAGATTTACCTCTAAGAGCTATCCTCTTAGTAGCTTTCAAGTATACAATAAAGTACCATTAACTATCATCACCATGGTATACACAACTCATTCATGTTGCATAACTGACATTTTGTACCCTTTGACCAACATCTCATTTCCGCCTCCCATCCTCCTTGTTCCTGGCAACCACCATTCTACTTTCTGCTTATATGAGTTTGACTATTTTAGATTCCACATATAAATTAGATCATGTAGTATTTGTCTTTGTGTCTGGCTTATTTCACTTAGCATAATGTTCTCCATATTGTCACAAATGGGAGGATTTCCTTCATTTTGTAAGGCTGAATAATATTCCACTGTGATATATATATCTCTCACATATATATATATCTCACATATATATATATCATATATATATCTCACATATATATATCATATATATATATCTCACATATATATATATCACATTTTCTCTATCCGTTCATCCTTTGATGGACATTTAGGTTGTTTCCATATCTTGACTATTGTGAATGATGCTGTAATAAACATGTGAGTGCAGATCTCTCTTTGAAATACTGATTTCTTTTCCTTTGGATATATATATACAGAAGTGGGGTTGCTGGATTATCTGGTAGTTCTAATTTTAATTTTTTGAGGAAATTTAATACTATTTTCCACAGTGGCTGTACCAATTTACATTCCCACCAACAGTGCACAAGGTTTCCCTTTTTTCTGCATCCTCACCAACATTTGTTATATTTTGTCTTTTTGATAATAGCTGTCCTAATAGGTATGAGGTGAATGTTATTGTGGTTTTAATTTACACTTCCCTGATGATTAATGATGTTTAGTATTTTTCGATGTACCTGCTGGTCATTTGTATATCTTCTTTTGAAAAAATGTCTATTCAGGTCCTTTGCCCATTTTGAAATCATTGTTTAAAGAATATTGAGTTGTAGGAGTTCCTTATATATTTTACATATTAATACCTTATCAGATATATGGTTTGCAGATATTTTCTCCCCTTCCATAGGTTTCCTTTTCATACTGTACAGAAGCTTAGTTTAATGTAGTTCCACTTGTCTATTTTTGCTTTGTTGCCTGTGATTTTGGTGTCATAACCAAAAAATTATTGCCAAAAGCAATGTTAAGAAGACTTTCCCCTATGTTTTCTTCTAGTAGTTTTACAGTTGCAGGTCTTACATCTAAGTCTTTAATCCATTTTGAGTTAATTTTTGTATATGGTATGAGATAAGGATCCTATTTCATTCTTCTGCACGTGGATATGCAGTTATTGAAGAGACTATCCTTTCCCCATTGTGTGTTCTTGGCACACTTGTTGAAGGTCAGATGACCATAAATGTGTGGATACCTCCCATTCTCTCTTAAACACACTCCAGTCAGCCTTTGCCCCGTGGTACTCAACAGATTACTCTTGACAACCTTCATATTGTTGAGTTCAGTGGTCAGATCTGTCTCGACCACTTGGTTAATCAGCTGCATTGGCACAAGTTGATCACTTTTTCTCCTTGTTACGTATTCTTCCCTTGATTTCCAGAATACCACATTCTCTTTGTTTTCCTCCTGTCTTGCAAGTTGCTCCTTCTTGGTCTCCTTTGCTGGTTCCTCCTCATCTCCTTGATCTCTTAACATTGATGTACCTCAGAGCTCAGTCCTTGGTTCTATTCTCTCCTTTATCTACATTAATTCTTTTGGTGATCTCTCTTGATCTCATGGCTTTGCATATCATATATCATTATTAATGTCCAAATTTAAATTTATACCTCCAGCCTTCAGATATCTATTTGGATGTCTACTTGGATGATATCTTAAGCTCAGCATGCTCTCCTGGTCTGCCCTATGCCCACTCCTGCCTCATAAGCCTGCTCTACCCACAACCATCTTCATCTCACTTGATGCCAACTTCATCCTTCCAGTTACTTGGTCTTGCCACCTCTGTGGCTACCACCCTTATTGGAGCCACTATCATTTCTCAACTGGATTACTATAATAGCCTTCTAAGTGCTTCCACCTTTGTTTCTTTGCAGTCTCTTCTCAAAACAGCAACTAGAGGAAGTCTTCCAAAATTTAAATCAGATCATGTCATTCCCCTTCTCAAAACCTTTCAATGGTTCCCCATTTCTCTACAGTCCTACAGGATCTGCCAACCCATCTCAACTCTACCTCTCTGAACTCTCTCCTACTAGCCTTCTTATTTACTCCACTCCAGTCTACTGACCTCATGGCAATTCCTCAGACATGCCTAGGATGCTCCACTTTACAAATTGTCTGTTCGCGCTCCTAGAATGCTCCTTCCCCAAATAGCCACATGACTCACTCCTTCACTTCCCTCAAGTTTTTGCTCAGATGTTACCATCTCAATGAGACCTACTCTGACTCCCGTATATACTACAACCTGTCTCTACTCAAATCCCAGCCCTCCTTATTCTGTTCTACTTGTTTTGTTTCCATAGTAGTTATCACTTTCTGACATACTATGAAATTACTTGTTTTTAAATGTTTATTGTTCATAGATCTCCTCCTGATAGAATATAAGTTCCAGGAAGGCAGAGTTTTTTTCTATTTTTGTTCACTGATGAATCCCAATGACCTAAAACAATGGCTGGCATGTAGTTAGTGCACAATAAATATTTGTTGGATAAATGCACAGAAAAACTGTTTCTGTTATGGGAAGATTTCTGTTAAGGATGTCTGCCATCCATCCATCTGTCCATCTGTCTGTCTGTATACCTATCCATCTACCCATCCAGGTTAGTCATTCAACAAGTGTGTTTTGGGTGCCCAGTCATTTTTTGCCCTATGCTTTCGCCTGTGGGAAAACCGTGTCTACCCTAAAAGAACTTCTAATCAAGTTAGGGGAAAAAGATCAGACACAAGAATCATTAAATGTAACCTAGCATTTGTTATCTAAGCCAGAATTAAAGGCATAGGCATTGTCGCCCTGCAGGGCTGGTGATAGGGGTTGTAGCACAATATTTATGGTTTGGCACT